>NC_073380.1:24592430-25256180 GCF_028641065.1 Leucoraja erinaceus
TTCTTATTTACTACATTTTTTAAATCACTTAATTGGACCAAATTCACACATATTAATCTTTTTTTCAATTTCATCAAATGCAAACACAGTTATCCTATGTTATAAAAATAGAATATCAGTGGGATGTGTGTGAAATTTGTGGGCTGCCCTTGCCAAAGAAACAGATCATAGACAAGCATCTCACACCGTTGAAGTATCTCACAGTGAGGCACCAAACCTCATTACATTTAGCAATAATCCAATTAATTAGTCATTTTATTTAAATAAAGTGTTTATATCGAAGAATACAAGGTGGTTTCAAATTTAGTTGTCATCTAAACCACTGCACGTTAATGTGTTTTTCATTCTTTCCCTGTTCTTTGGAATTCTTGTGCCAAACATCTTTGCCTTGCCCCCTTTCCCCATTCCTTGGTTATATGTTCAGTAAAATCATCCTTATTTGTTGAAACAGTCTTACCAATGATTAGCTCTTCCTTTGTAAAATGTACTGCAAAATTCCCTCCTTGAAGTGAACTATTTAATTTCAAATTATTGTGGTTTGTTGGGGATAGGTTTGGGGATGAACCTCATGAAGGTAAAACTGCAAAAGTAATCTGTACAAGCAGACATTTTGGCCAAGTTTGGTTTCTGATAATTTATAGTCAGAAAACCATACAGAATGGAGACAGGTCCATGCTGAACAAGGTGCTCATCTACACTCATTTCATTTTCCTGCATTTGATCCATACCCCTTCAAATCGTTCCTACTGATGTGTCTATCCAAATATTTTTTTTTTAAATTCCTGTTACAGTCCCTGCCTCACCAACCTCCTCTGGCATTGTTCTATATGCATACCACCTTCTGCGTGAAAAAGTCATCCCTCAAGTTCCTGTTAATGATATCCTCATTCACTTTTAATCTGTGGCTTCTGGTTCTCCCCATAACCTACATGGGTTTTCTCCAGGTGCTCCGGTTTCCTCTCACACTCCAAAGATGTACACGTTTGTGGGCAAATTGGATTGGTAAAAATAGTAAATTTCCCCTGTTGTGTGTAGGATTGTGTTAGTGTGCAAAGATTGCTCGTCAGTGCAGTCTCAGTAGGATGAAGGGCCTGTTTCTTCATTGCATCTCTACCTGATGGTTTAATTGTATTTGCTGATGCACCTTATGTCGCAACTTCTCATATTTGTGGGGCAGGACTACTGAGGTGCAGTGAACTTGTATTATAACATTTTTTAATTATTACACATCATATGGCTCAGTCTATGTTTACTACATTTCTGCTAAGAAATCTGGATACCTGATGTTGTTGTTTTCAGTGCCATCCACATCAAAATTGATGCTTCCCCGAGTGAAACATGATTACACAGAACTATCAGTCATTTTCAGTGTTGGCCATGCATGTTATTCACAGACCAATCCCTATGGAACAAGGTTTTTATATCGCTATATTTGCCACTGACGATGGTGGATAGCTAGAAAATATTTCCCAGGTGGAGGTAGAGCAGATATAATGACTAAATTAAAAAGGCATTGGGACAAGTATAGAAGGATACAGGTCCAATGCAGGCAAATGGGATCAGCGTAGATGCACATCAAGATCAGAATGGACAAAGTGGGCCATGGGGCTTGTTACTGTGTGGTGCAATTCTATGATTCAACAATTCTATGATACCATTCCATAATAATGCAGTATAAGGTGACTATCACGAAAGGATCACAGCCCACTGGGAATAAAGCTCAAGCAGGATCTAATGACTGATTCTCCACAGCAAGTACATGAATAAAATGCCTTTACAAGTGTAAGGCCATCTCAGGAGTTCCGAGTCTTGAATGCTATTGAGTTTCTTTATAGTGGGCCCACAATCAGAGTGGATATTTCTGCAGTGCACATTGAGTGAGTAATACACGAGTTAGTCTTTTTTTCTAGTTCCCATCTAAAACTATACACATTGGACCCTCCATAGCCTATTCAGTATTAGTTTCTGGGTTTACGTTGGTTGCTAAAACAAAATTTGATTTGAAATCCTGTTATTTTCCTTATTCTCTTTCATCCTCATTATGTCCTATTCTTTTGCCTACAGGCAAACACTGACTGATTTCAAACATTGACTTGAGCCTCCGCTTCCCAACGTGCCCAGTAATTGTTGCCCTGCTGACGCGTGCTCTTAAATTCTTCTGGCTCCTGTCCATCCTTTTTCTTATCCCTGACCAATTAATTTTTATTTCCACCATCCCAATGTGTTGTCCAGGCATCAAGTAAGATGCCATTGGAGATGCAAACAGTGACAAATGCTGTCAAAGTATACAGTGGAATAAAGATCAGCTGTAGAAATGGGCAGATGGAGTTTAATCCAAGTAAGTGTGAGGTGTTGCACTGTGAGATTGAAGGAAAGGGGAAAGTATACAGTAGTGCCAAGATGTTGGAACAGAATTGATGTACACAGGGATCTGATTTTGGTTAGCTCCGTGAATGTGGCAATGCTAATAAATATATTGATAAAGGCAGCGTATATATGCTTGATGTATTCAAGAGAGAGTTGGATAGATGTATTCAATAGAGAGCTGGATATAACTGTTAGGGCTAACGGAATCATTGAATATGGGAGAAATCAGGAATGGGGTACTGATTCTGGATGTTCAGCCATGATCATATTGAATGGTGGTGCTTGCTCGAAGGGTCGAATGGCCTACTTGTGCACCTATTTTCTATGTTTCTGTGGATGGTATGCTTGCCTTCATATGTTAGGGCATTGAGTAATTGAAACAAGACATCATGTTGCAGTTCATAGCACTTTTGGAGTATTGTTACATTTCTGCTCAGCCCATTACAGGAGGGATGTAGAGGCTTTGGAGAGGGTGCAGAGTGGTTTAACGAAATGTTGTCTGGATTAGTGGGTAATAGCTATAAAGAGAGTTGGGACAAATTTGGATTGGATTGATTTCTCTGGAACGCTGGAGGCTGAGGAGACACCTGAGAGATATAATTGAGAGGCAGGTAAGATAGAACCTTTTTCCTTGGGGGGAAATTTCAAAGACTAGAGGGCCGAGCTTTAAGGTGAGAGGGAGGGACAAAGTTTAAAGATGTTCAGAGCAAGTTTTTTACTCAGATAAGTGGGTGCTTGGAAAGTGCTGCAGGGGTAGTGGTGAAGGCAGACATGATGCTAAGCATTTAACAGGCTTTGAGATAAGCACGTGGATGAAAGGGAAGGAATAAGGATCACATGTAGGCAGAAGAGATTAAATTAACTTGGTATCAAGTTTGGCATGGACATTGCCGGCCGTAGAGCCTGTTCCTGTGCTGTACTGTTCCATCTTATCTGATTTTCAATTGATCTGACAATGCATCTGAGGGTAACAGTTCAAGGGAATAAAGTCCTGAGTTTATAAGAAGGAAAGAGATGGGGAAAAAAAAATAAAGGAGACTGAGGGAATTGGGTCACATGTAAAGGGAGAAAACAATGGAAAAGTTATTGAGCAAAGATCCAGTGAGAGCAATGTGAATATAAGAGGGATGTGATAGAATGGGGGAATTGCAAAAAGATAAGGAACAAAACGGGTAGAAGAAATATTAATGCCAAAGGGAAGTGAAAGATGTGTATTGCAGATTGGGGGAAAGATGGTCAGAAATAAATATTGGAAAGAGCAGTGAAAAAAACACAATGAAGATAAAGGTGGTGGGCCGTTGGAGGGAGAAGAGCCGATAAATCAAGAGGAAGAAATAAACCCGAGAGAAAATGTTGCATTCAAACTGCCCATTCCCCAATGCAGACATCCCGTGGGCTTTCTCACATAACAGAAAACTAAATGAAGATCTGTAATGTTGGCAGCAGTAGCTTTGGTCAAATATTTACTACTTGATATAGATATGTAAACCAAAATTTATTTACGTGAGTGTCGATTAATATTTGTGAAAAAAAAAAAAATATATATATATTTGTGATCCCTCTCTGACTGAATCGATACAAAACTGATTTTCAAAAAGAATGCAAAACATAATTAATTCCTGAAATTAATTTAGGGTTTAAAGTTAAATTAGTTAGGCAATTATTTACTGTCCAAAAACATTTAAAATTTGATTTTAGGATTACGTTTTTTTCCCAATCAACCCTTGAAGGAGATACAAATTAAGTTAATGCCTCGGGTACTTTTAATAATAGTACACAAAAAATGCTGGAGAAACTCAGTGGGCGAGGCAGCATCTATGGAGAAAAGGAGAAGGCAATGTTTCGGGTCTAGCCCCTTCTAAATTTAATAGAGTATTTCCAAAATGGTTGTATTTTAAGTGGCATGTTTAGGGATCTTGAGAAATATTTTACAATTTCAAGCAGACAGAATTCTACAAGAATGTTCCCTGTTTTATTCTAATTAATTGAACACAATGATCCATTTCTGAGACCATAAATATGGGAGGCAATATAGTCCATGTTCTATTTGCCACTTCAACCAATACATTGTAGCAATGTTATCTAATTTCCCTCAAGCTTGCAACCTGATTTAACAAATGCATCAGCTACAACTGTACTTTCACACTATCTAGTTCAGAAAATTAGCCAAATAGGTTGTGACGGAATATATTACATTGGAGACGTTTGAATAGAATCACAGAAAGGGTGCAATATTTGTCCCATCATTCATGCTGGTTCTGTATAAAGGCATTTTAGCTTTCACCCTTCCTCCTCCCTCCGCCCAGTGGACCTGTAAATGTTTTTTTTTGTAATCACAATAATTCAAACATAGAACTTAGAACAGTACATCAGAGGAACAAGCCCTTTGGCACACAATATCCATGCCAAACATAATGCCAACTTAAACTCACATTTCCCTGTATGTTATCCATAACCCTCCATTCCCTGTATATCCATGTGCCTACCTTAAAAGCTACTATATCTGCCCCCACCAACAACCCTGGCTGCTTGTTCCAGACACCAACCACCCTTTGCATAAAAAACTTGGGTTGCACAATTCCGTTAAACTTTGCCTCTATTATCTTAAAGCTATGCCCTCTGGTGTTTGATACATCCATCCTGAGAAAAAGGTTCTGATGGTCTACCCTATCTATGCCTCACATAATTTTATAAACTTCTATTGGGTCTCCCCGCAGTCTGTGGAGCTCCAGAGAAAACAATTCAAGTTTGCCCAACTCCTCCTCACTTTGATAAACCTCTTCTGTACCTTCTCCAAAGCCTATACATCATTTCCGTAATGGAGCGACCAGAACCGCACATTGAATTGACCTTTAATACTCACCCATAGTGTACAGCAGATTAGTGGGCAGATGTAAAATCTAGAAACAAGGAACTGCTGATGCTGGTTTCTAGACAATAGACAATAGGTGCAGGAGTAGGCCATTTTGACCTTCAAACCAGCAATGCCATTCAAACCAGCACTGATCATCCCCAATCAGTACCTTGTTCCTGCCTTCTCCCCATAACCCCTGACTCTGCTCTTTTTAAGAGCCCTATCTTAAGGTGTAAGGTGTGTACAAGCCCTTAACAATATTATATGTTTCAATGAGATACCCTCTCATCCTTCTAAACTCCAGAGTGTACAAGCCCAGCTGCTCCATTCTCTCAGCATATGATAGTCCCGCCATCCCGGGAATTAACCTTGTAAACCTACGCTGCACTCCCTCAATAGCAAGAATGTATTTTCGCAAATTAGGGGACCAAAACTGCACACAATACTCCAGGTACCCAAGGAAAGACACAAAATGCTGGAGTAACTCAACAGGTCAGGCAGCATCACATGGATAGGTGATGTTTCGGGTCAGGACCCTTCTTCAGACTGATAAAATCTGATTTAGCCTGGGCTGGAACCTACTGTGGCCAATCAGAACCATAGCCGGGCCCAAGTATTTATTTTTTCTATCCTCGACTGCTATGAATACCATCCACATTATACCCATTAACCTCACTACTAATTTCCATCTTGCACTTAAATTCACTTGGACTATTTCTGACCTCCCCTTTCTTGATCTCAGTCTCCATCACAGGATATAGACTATCGACAGGCATCTATTATAAACCCATTGATTCCCACAACCATCTCGACTATGCTTCTTCCCACCCTGCTTCCTGCAAAGACTCTATTCCCGACTCCCAATTCCTCTGTCTACACCACATCTGCGCCCAAGCTGGGGTGTTCCATACCAGGACATCTGAAATGTCCTCATTCTTTAGGGAATGGGGGCTCCCCTCTCCCATCACAGATGAGGCCTTCCTGGGTCTCTCAGTACCCCTTGCTCCGCCCTTGCTACCTCTCCCCCTAGTCACAACAGAGACATAGTCCTAGTCCTTACCTTTTACCATATCAGCTTTCGCATACAACGCATAATCCTCTGACATTTTTGCCACCTACAACGGGATCCCAACACTAGTCACATCTTCCCATCTCCACCCCTTTCTGCCTTCCGCAGAGACCATTCCCTACACAACTCCCTGGTTAACTCATCCCTTCCCAACCAAACCACCTGCTCCACATGTAGACTGGGCAATTGTTTTGCTGAACACTTTCGCTCAAGTCTGCCTGGACCTCCCAGTTGGTAAATACTTTAATTCTCATTCTCATTCCCACACTGGCCATTCTGGTATGTCTCATTTTACTCAACAAACAGCTAACAATAGCCGGATTCCTTTATCATTGTTACTTTTTTGCATTATCGTTCATTCATTGTTCTTTATCTCTCCACATCAGCATTTATATTTCGTGTTTCCCTTTCCCAAGACCAGTCTGAAGGGTCTTGACCCAAAACGTAACCCATTCCTTCCCTGTAGAGATGTTGCCTGTCCCGCTGAGTTACTTCAGCTCTGTGTGTCTATCTTCGGTTTAAACCAGCATCTGCAGTTCATTCAAACACATGAATACCTATCCTCTCTCTCTTGGGTCTGACCATGCTTTACAAGTGAATAATGAGATTCGGAGGGTGGCAGGTACAATGATGCATCTCCTTTGGAGATTCTCCCCTGGGTCTCATTTTTTATTTGCAAGGCGCAGTCAGAGCCTAAACCAAATGGTTCAGGAGCATGAATGCCCATCTTGATCCAAACCTGACACATATAGAGGAAAAGAGTCTGAAGAAGGGTTTCAGCCCGAAACGTCGCCTATTTCCTTCGCTCCATAGATGCTGCTGCACCCGCTGAGTTTCTCCAGAAATTTTGTGTACCCTGACACATATAGGTCTGGTCAGGCTTACATCATGTAGCTGAACCTGACCCTCACTATCTATTCTGTCTAGGTCATTCATGCTTTTAAATACCCCATTGCAATTCCCTCACAACTCCCCCTGTTCCAAGGAGTACCTTCAGCTTCCCCAGTCTCTCCAGATAACTAAAGTTCCTCATGCCTGGAGTTATTTTAAAACCTCTTCTACATCCTATTTTTTCCCCCCAAAAGCATACAGCGCATAGTGGACATAATCTTCCAATTGTGGCTGAATAAGGTTGTCATGACTTCCTCCCTCTTGTACTGTAAGCTTCTGTTCAGAAAACACTTTAACCTTCGCTGCAATCCAATAAACAATGGTTCACAACTATTCTGCTTCCTGTCACATTTAATTTTCTTACTATTCTTATCCTGCACTTTTACTTCATGGGCATCAACCTTGTTGTCAAATCCATTTTTGGCATGGCATGAAACATCTTTTGAGATTCAATCTACACTACATCAATCACTTTCTCTTCATCAATCCCCCAATATTGCATCAACATAAAAGTATATCAAATTCATTAAACATGGTTTGCCTTCAACAGATCCATGTTGGCTATCTTTAAACCATTATGCTGTTTCAAGGGACTGCTTATTCTGTTCCTGTTTCAAAAAGATTAAAATCAGTCACGGCACTTTCCAGCACAGAAACAAGCCGTTCGCCCAACTCATTCATGCTAACAGGTTGCTTATCCCAAGCAAATATCCCTTGCCTATGCCTGGCCCATATGACCCCAACACTTTCTAATCCATGCACGTGTCCAAGTGTCTTTTAATATCATAAATGTATCTATCTCTACCACTCTTCTGGCAGCTTATTCCAGGTACACCCTGTACATGAAAAACGTGACCCTCTAGTATCTTTTAAATCTGTTTCCTCTTTCTGCAAACCCATATCCTCTAAAGTTAGGCACTCCTACCCAGGGCAAAAAAGTATGGCTATTGTGGTTTTGTCTCTTTCCAGTCACACCTGCACTCTCTCCTTAGCCTCCACATTTCCAGTTATACAGTGATCAAATTTGCACAAATACTACAAAAAGTGGCCTAACCAAGGTTTGATATAGCTGCATATGACCTCTCAAATTTATTTTAGCACTTTGACTGATAAGGGAAAGCATGCCATACACCTTCTTTATTATCCTGTCTACTTTAGACTCTAGATATACTGCACGGAAACAGGCCCTTCGGCCCAGTGAGTCGGTGCAGACCAGTGATTACCCAGTGCACTAGTACTGTCCTACACACTAGGGACAATTTACAAATTTACCAAAGCCAATAAACCTACAAACCTGTACGTCTTTGGACTGTGGGAGGAAACCAGAGAATCCAGAGAAAACCCACATGGTCACAGGGAGAACGTACAAACTCCGTACAGGCAGCACCTATAGTCAGGATTGAACTCGGGTCTCTGTCACTGTAGGCAGCAACTCTACCGCTGTGCCACTCTGCTGCCCCACGTATACTGCCACTGTTATCAATTTGTTTAAGTCATTTGCACATCATCAAGAAGCCATGAAGAACTGAATACATTATGCCTTTATTTCTGAATAAATCCATTCTGCCTTTTATACTCATCTTAGTCAAAAATATATGACAAATTATAAACTTCTGGTAAACAACAGTTTTATTTTCTGTCTAGTTTGATAGTAATCAAGCCTTTTTACACTCTGCTTTGTTAATTTATCAATTACATTTCAACGTTTCTTTATTCTATCCAGTTTATACCCACTAAAAATATTGGTATCTTGGTAATATAAGCAAAATACTAGATTGACTAGATCAAAATACATGATTTGATTGAAATTCAATTACATTGATATTGTACACTGTAAACTAATTTCCTCCTGGTTTCACATAGTTAATTTGTTTTTAATTGTCAAGTTGTGGCTGATGCTGAATGATTGCTTGTTGCCTTGGTGATAAGCCTTTCCCTCGCATCAGTCAATGTTTTTTATTTAACATTTCGACCTCGTAAATTGTGAGCTGCCTTGATTTGAAATTGTCGGGAGATATCATTAAAGCTCTTATGTAGGAGAAATTTAGAAAAACAACACAGAAAGAAAAATAGCAAAAAATAATAATCCTATTGAAGCACCAACAGCATTTTCCCTTCACAGGTAGACTGTGGTACAGGTAGACATTATTACAGGTGGACAGTAGTATAGGTAGACAGTGGTACAGGTAGACAGTAAGAACTCTGTAACAGAGATTTGAACATAAATTCTCTAACTGGTTACACAATGCAGTATAATATACCTCAGCTCAGAGTTACATGCAGTACACATACCTCTGACTGCAACATCTTGTAGTCATTGGAAACACATTTGATAAAGCTTGGAGGCTCCCAAAAAGCGATTCCCTCATCATCTAGGAGACAATTTCTCAGGATTATTCCTGAGAACATCAATACAGTTAGCTGTGGCATTCAACGTCATCATGTGGAAAAAATAACGAGTGGCAATTGATATTACACAATTCATTCAATGCATATTCAAAACTCCTATGCAATTATATGCAAGATTTGGTCCATTCGTTAATAAATTGAACCTACATTTTAACAGCACAGTTAAAAGTTAGTATGGTCATGTCAAATGTCTGTATAATACACTGCAGGTTAGTATTTCTGTTTTACATTGTCAAAATAATAGACTCTTAATTACTAAATTAAAACCCAATACTTCTCCTAACCTGCTAATGATAAGGAAAATTCAGCTCTTTAAATTGACATGGATAGTTGTTTCCCACAGTTGTGAAGAAACATGAGTGACTATAAAACAATCACAGTGCAATTACAGTGCAAACTTTGTACTGCAATCCGAACACCCCATGATTTCTGCACCCCAACTGAGGACCTTTATCTTCCCTTTTCCTTTCCCACTCATAATTGAATGTCCTAGGTTCTTGTTTCCCAACCTTCATCCCAAAGCTTAATTGTTTCATTTATATTTACACACACATGCACACGCACACGCACGCATTATTCTGGTGCTCTTTTAGTGGACATGGCAGGGTCATTTGGTGCTCTCACAATATTTTCTGTGAATGGTGCTCTGCTTTGATTATAACCTCAGATTTAATTAAAGTTTATTTGTTTTTCCACTTAAAACATTGTTGATAATAAAACCTTGGTTATACACGCCTGACTCCTGAAGGGCAACACACCCATGTGATTTCATTAGGTCATTAGTGATAGGAGCAGAATTAGGCCATTCAGCCCATCAAGTCCACGCCACAATTCAATCATGGCTGATCTATCTCTCCTTCAGAACCCCATTTTCCTGCCTTCTCCCCATGATCCCTGACACCCGTACTAATCAAGAATCTATCTATCTCTGCTCACTGCTGGGGCTTTCCTTGACTAGGATTAATGTTTTAATCCCCTCCCAATACATAAATACATGCATCAAAACTTATTCATGACAAATGTTTTGAAAAACCCAAATGTTTACAAAAAAAAATTGAATTGGGGCAACTAGAGTCCAAACTATAACAGTTCTGATATTGTTAGGGAAGGGTAGACAGTGCAATGTAACAGTGTTTGGGGAGACTTGGAGAGGTCATGGATGTTAAAACCTCACACCCTACCAAATCCAACAACTGGATTTAAATCAAAACTTTGCCTTCCTGAAAAACAGCTTGCCAGGCTAACTAGTTGCTAAAGTAAGGGCAGAAAACACCCTGGTTACAGACAGTTAGGATATGGACTGAGATATATTGGGCTTGGTGGGTATGTTCATCTTGGCCAAATTGGAGCAGCCAGGACATTAAAATTGAGTAACGGCTTGTGTGCTGCTAGGACATTTTGGTCACGTTAAATGTGCCTTTTGCAGAACTGGGGCAAGCTGCTAAATGGTGCCAGTTTGTCTGTGGCCTAGATAATAGCTGCAGGGAAAGAATAGGACATCTGCAGATTCTTACAATAAGGTGTAAATTGCATGGAACTGATCGGGTGAATGCAAACCAGATATACATAGTGTAAATAATGTTGCAAAGTCTTATTTGGATAGTTACTGATTGATTGAAATGTTGAGCCTTGGAGGAACTGTCTGAATCCCAGAGCACATGTTGCTTGTTTGCTTCCTTCTAGAAGCTTCTTTCAAATGTATATAAGATTATATTATTGGGTTGGGAAACGATCAATTATGCACTGTTATAATTAATATGTGTGATTGGTTTGTAGGGGTTGGCTCCCCCAAGTAATGTCACACCCTTAGTTTGGAACGGTATGAGAGGGTGTGTCGGTTGAATGTGACTTCTGTTCTGTTTGCACTGGATGTTGTTGTCTGGATCAGCAACCGTCCCTGCAGTTTGTTCTTTAATAAAGTAAGGTTTTGGAACCAGAGTTTGACTTAGTGTTTGACTAAACCAGACTAAGGGGGTAAGTCTAGAACTGGAATTTACAGGTATATAGGACTTTTGCAAAGGTGAGAGAGTGATTGATCCTTGAATGGGAGGGTGGGAGAATAAGAGGGCCCAAACTGGTGATCCAATCATGGGGAGAAGATTTAATCCAAGATTAATGTGGCAGTTCTTTTGAGGTGAGGTTGACAAAAGAAAAGCATTCTAGTCAACAGGAAGTGCCAGTAACTGTCAGATTCAGATTCAATTTTAATTGTCATTGTCAGTGTACAGTACAGAGACAACGAAATGCATTTAGCTGTCATGACCCTGCTACAGTTGGCAGCTCCACTTTTCCATTTTCAATGCAATTGTCTGAGCTCTAGCAATCCATTCTTTTACTTTTAACGTTAAATATGTTTTGCTATGTGGCCTGATTTTAATATGATACTGATGTTAGTGAAAATTTGCAATTATCAGGATTAAATTCACAGCATGAATATTTTCAGTTCAATTTTAAAATCCTTCTTCCCCACCCCACTCCCCAACCAAAGTGGGAAGATTTATATTCAGGCAATTGCATTCCAGGATAAGCGACAATAGGTGCTGGAGTAGGTCATTTGGCCCTTCTCTCTCCCGCCTTTCTTAAAAAGTGGGATAACATTAGCTTCCCTCTAATCCACAAGGAACTGATCCTGAATCTATAGAACATTGGAGAATGATCACCAATGCTTCCACGATTTCTAGAGCCACTTCCTTAAGTACCCTGGGGATGCAGACCATCAGGCCATGGGGATTTATCAACCTTCAATCCCAATATACTACCCAACACCATTTCCTGCCTAATGTAAATGTCCCTCAGTTCCTCTGTCACCCTAGATCCTCTGGCCACTAGTACATCAGGAACATTGTTTGTGTCCTCCTCAGCGAAGACAGATATAAAGTACCTGTTCAACTTGTCTGCCATTTCCTTGTTCCCCATGATAAATTCACCTGTTTCTGTCTTCACGGGACCTACATTTGTCTAAACCAATCTTTTCCTCTTCACATATCTAAATAAGCTTTTACTATCCTCCTTTATATTCTTCATGTTATACTTCTTCTCATTTATTTTTACACTGTCCTTGACTTCCCTTGTCAGTCACGGCTGCTTCTTTCTCCCCTTAGAATCTTTCTTCCACTTTGGAATGAACTGATCCTGCACCTTCTGTAATGTTCCCAGAAATACCTGCCATTGTTGTCTTCCATGCTAGGGTCACTTTCCAGTCAACTTTGGCCAGCTCCTCCCTCATGCCTCCATAATCCCCTTTGCTCAACTGTAATACTGAGATTTCTGATTTTCCTCTCTCCCTCTCAAATTGTAGATTAAAACTTATCATATTATGGTCACTACCTCCTAATGGTGCCTTAACCTCAAGTTCCCTTAACAAATCCAGTTCATTACACAACACTAAATCCAGAATTGCCTTCTCCCTGGTAGGCTCCAGTACAAACTGCTTGAATAATTTATCACAGAGGCACTCCACAAACCCCCTTCCTTGTAGTCCAGTACCAACCTCTTTTCCCATTCTGCCTGCATGTTAAAATCTCCCATAACAACCATAGCATTGCCTTTGCTACATGCCAATTTTAACTCTTGATTCAACTTGCACCCAAAATCCAGGCTACTGTTTGGAGGTTTGTAGATAACTCCCATTGGGATCTTTTTACCCTTACAATTCCTAAGTTCTATCCATACTGACTCTACATCTCCTGATTCTATCACCCCTAGCAAAGGATTGAATTTCATTCCTCACCAACAGAGCTGCACCATCCCCTCAGCCCACCTGTCTTTTTGATAGGACATATACCCCTGAATATTCAGTTCCCAGCCCTTGTCCTCTTGCTGCATTGTCTCTGTAATTCCCACAACATCAAACTTGCCAATTTCTAACATCCACTTTATGTTTTATACTTCGCGCATCCATATACAATACTTTAACTTTGGTATTCACCCCCCCCCCCCCCCTATTCATTGTCCTATCAGGGACACATGACAATAAACTCAACTTGAACCTTCTCGAACTTTCCTTCCCTTTAATTTGTGAGTCTTTTGTAACTTTTCTTGTGCTCACTTCCCCTTTAACTCCATCTTTATACTCCCAATTTGTCAACTCACCCCCCCCCCCCCGCTATTTAGTTTAAACTGAAAGTATGATACTGTCAATTAGTTTAAACTGAAAATATGTCTGAAAATAGTTCTCTTCCATAAAGTTACGAAGTGTGGAAACAGTCCCTTCTGCCCAACTTGCCGACACCGACCAACATGCCCTATCAATACTCATCCCACCTGCCTCTGTTTGGCCCATATTCCTAATGTTTCGTAAACTTTGCAATAGCACCTGCCTCAACTACCATCTCTGGCAGCTTGTTCCATACTCCTAAACCACTTTGTTTAAAAGAGTTACCCCTAAGGTTCTTACCAAATCGTTCCCCCCTCACATTAAACCGGTGTCCTCTTGTTCACATTTCTCCTACTCTGGGCAAAAGACTCTGTGCTTTTACTCTATCTGCTCACAATTTTGTACACTGTAAGGTCACGCCATATCCAAGGAATAGCCTGCTCAACATAGGCCTTTGCATAGCATAGCATATGCAATATGCCCCTTAGAATATGCAATATGCCCCATAGCACAGGCAGTTGAGTCCTGACAACATCCTCGTAAATCTTCTCTGCAGCCTTTCCAGCTGACTAACATGATTTTGTACAACTCTATCAGATCACCTCATTCCCCTAGTCTCAGTAAAATACTTCTAATGTGCAATCGGAGGTTAGATCAACATTAATGAGGAGAATGCAGCAGTTTTTTCCAGCAATAATTACCTGCAGCACTTGGTGGGCAGCTGACGGCCGCAGAGTCACCTGCAGCTGTTTTTGTCCAGACCACTGAATTGTAATTTTCTTCCTGGCAGTATTCATGAGGTTCTGCAGCAAAAAAATATGTCGCGGTTAATGTGAAAACATTCTGTTCAGCTCCAGTATTAATACATATCGTGCAGCAAAAGACAAAGAAGAAGATTACATTTTTTGTTTAAGAATAAACCCTTGACTTTGAAATGTAATGAATTTCAGCTTCATCAAAACATTATTGCATGAATATAAAATAAATATTCCAGCTACTGAAACTCTGAAATATAAAAAAACGAGAAAATGTTGAAATTACTCCACAGGCTAAGAATGAAGGGAAATAACACTTAATGTACCAACCGAGTGGCCTTACATGATAATTGTTAATAGTTAGAAATAAAGCAGAACAAGAGGGAAAGGAGAGGATAAATAAAAGAGACAGAGTTGTGGGCGAGTAAAAGACAACATAATGCTGGGAATAGAAAATCAATAATAGTATAGAACATGGGTATGGTAGAAACATTATAGGTAATTGTATTTTTATACAATTTGTATAAATATAATTTACAATAAAATATGTTGAAATTGTACAGAGTTTGTATGTTCTCCCCTATTGACAATAGGCAATAGGTGTAGGAGTAGGCCATTCAGCCCCTCGAGCCAGCACCGCCTATAAATGTAATCATGGCTGATCATCCACAGTCAGTACCCATTCCTGCCTTCTCCCCATATCCCTTGACTCCACTATCTTTAAGAGCTCTATCTAGCTCTCTCGTGAAAGCATCCAGAGAACTAACCTCCACGGCGCTCTGAGGCAGAGAATTCCACATACTCACAACTCTGTGTGAAAAGGTTTTTCCTCCTCTCTATTCTAAATGGCTTACCCTTTATTCCTAAACTGTGACCCCTTGTCTGGACTCTCCCAACATCGGGAACATGCTTCCTGCCTCGAGCATGTCCAAACCCTTATTAATCTTATATGTATCAATAAGGTTCCATCTCATCCTTCTAAATGCCCAGCTGCTCCATTCCATCAACATATGACAGTCCCGCCATCCCGGGAATTAACCTGGTGAACCTACGTTGCACAAATTCTTCCTCAAATTGAGAGACCAAAACTGCATACAATACTCCAGGTGTGGTCTCACTAGGGCCCTGTACAACTGCAGAAGGACCTCTTTGCTCCTATATTCAACTCCTCTTGTTATGAAGGCCAACATGCCATTTGCTTTCTTCACTGCCTGCTGTACCTGCATGCTTACTTTCATTGACTGATGAACAAGGATCCCCAGATCCTGTTGTTCTTCCCCTTTTCCAAACTCAACTCCATTTAGATAATAATTTTAATAAACTGCAAACCCTTCTACTCTCCAAGGGAATTTAACTCCTTTATTCTCGCTGGAGTTTTCATCCCCCCCCCACGCCTGCGTACGTGAGGCAAAAATGCAACTCGCTGACCAGGTAATGAGGGTAGAGAGTGACTTCCCGGACTCTATGGTCATGGTTTTGGGGGACTTTAACAAAGCTAACCACAGCTGTGACCTTCCAAAATACAGACTTCATGTTACCTGCCCCACCAGAGGGGAGAGAACACCCGATCACTGTTATACGGCAATCAAGAACACATATCGCTCTGTTCCCCGGGCGGGTCTGGGTCTCTCTGATCATTGCATAGTTCACCTTATTCCGACCTACAGGCAGAAACTAAAATCTGCTAAGCCTGTGGTCAGAACAAGGAAAAGGTGGACAAGTGAGGGCATTGAGAACCTACAATCCTGCTTTGACTGCACGGATTGGAATGTGTTAAGGGAAGCAACCACAAGCCTCGATGAGTATACGGACACTGTATCATCATATGTCAGCTTTTGCGAGGACAGTTGCATTCCAACTAAGACCCGGACATGGTTCAACAACAACAAGCCCTGGTTCACTGCAGAACTCAGACAGCTCCGACAGTCTAAAGAGGAGGCCTACAGGAGCGGGAATGCAGACCTCTACAGGCAGGCCAAATACAAGCTGAGAAGAGGAATCAGAGCTCCCAAGGAAAGGTATTCTGAGAAGTTGAGGAGTAAGTTCTCAGCTCGTGACTCTTCTTCAGATTCGAAAGGCTTGCAAGAAATTACCAGCTACAAGAGGAAAGCCGCCCGCTCTTTGGACAATCTTCAGCCGACCAACGAACAGAATGAGTTTTACTGCAGGTTTGAAAATCAGAAACGTAACCCTGGTACCCCCTCCCCAGCCAACACAGCAAGACCCCAGTCTATCCAATCCAATCCAATCCAACTTTATTTGTTAAGCACTTTAAAACAGCCAATGTTGACCAAAGTGCTGTACAGACGAATAAACAAGACATCATAAACAGACACCAGTCTACAATGAATGGACCCTGCACCCTCTCCTTCCCATTCACCACTTCACATCTACTTAAGGCAAGACTCCAGTATGAAAAGTCTGGACCATTTCCCACCCCAACCAACAGTTCACACCCACTCATAGCCTGACCTCAGTCTGCAAAGACTGGGCCTTTCTACACCCACCCCCCTCCAATCACCACTTCACACCCAATCACCCACACCCTCTGTGCTGCACAACATAACTTATCCAATATCAACAATAAAAATAGAGGTGGAGAGGCTTTTCAGAAAACAAAAGAGCCAGAAATCTCCAGGACCTGACAATGTTTCCTCTACTTTTAAGCTCTGTGCCAAGCAGCTGGCACTGGTCTATACAGACATTATTAATCAGTCCCTGCAAACATGTATTGTCCCTGCCTGCTTCAAAGTCTCCACTATTGTCCCTGTACCGAGAAAGGCAATGATTACTTGTCCATCAGTCTGAAGAAGGGTTTCAGCCCGAAACGTCACCTATTTCCTTCGCTCCATAGATGCTGCTGCACCCGCTGAGTTTCTCCAGCAATTTTGTGTACCTTCGATCTTCCAGCATCTGCAGTTCCTTCTTGATTACTTGTCTTAATGACTACAGGCCTGTCGCACTGACCTCTGTAGTCATGAAGACACTTGGAAGGCTTGTGCTGGCCAAGCTGAAAAATATCACAAACTCCCTGCTGGACCCTCTGCAGTTTGCATATCGGGCCAATAGATCTGTGGGTGATGCAGTCAACCTGGGCCTGCACTTCATCCTACAGCACCTAAACAGCCAGGGGACCTATGCCAGGATCCTGTTTGTTGATTTTAGCTCTGCATTCAACACCATTGTGCCAGAGCTACTACACTCCAAACTTTCCGAGTTGACTGTGCCTGAACCCTTCTGTCACTGGATCACCAACTTCCTGACAGACAGGAAGCAGCATGTGAGGATTGGAAAGCACATCTTGGACCCGCAAATGCTCAACATAGGGCTGCGTCCTCTCCCTCTCCCCTACTTTCTCTATACCAATGACTGCACCCCCACAGAAACCTCTGTCAAGCTTCTCAAGTTTGCGAATGACACAACCCTGATTGGACTAATCCAGGATGGGGAGGAATCTGCCTAAAGACAGGAAGTGTCACAGCTGGCGTCCTGGTGCCATAGCAACAACCTAGAGCTCATGCTTGTAAGAGAGTGGAATTGATTGTAGACTTTAGGAGAGCTCCCCCTCCCCTCATCCCACTTATCATCAACAACACCACAGTCACATCTGTGGAGTATTTTAAGTTCCTGGGAACCATCATCTCCAAGGACCTTAAGTGGGGGGCTACCATCGACTCCACAGTCAAAAAGGTACAACAGAGGATGTACTTCCTGTGGCAGCTGAGGAAGCACAATCTGCCACAGGCAATGATGGTCCAATTCTACACGGCCATCGTAGAGTCTGTTCTCACCTTCTCCATCATGGTCTGGTTTGGCTCAGCCACCAAGCACGCCACTTGGAGGCTGCAGCGAATCGTCCGATCAGCTAAGAAGATTATTGGCTGCAACCTTCCCTCCATTGATGAACGGTACACTGCAAGGGCCAGGAAGCGAGCGGGCAAGATCATCTCTGACCCCTCTCACCCTGGCCACAAACTCTTTGAATCACTTCCCTCTGGAAGGTGACTCCAGATTGTCAAAGCTGCCACAACCAGACATAAAAAACATTTTGTATCCACGAATAGTTGCCCTACTCAATTGCCAAAAATCTGTAGCCTCCCTTTGATCTGGTATTTTGTTGGTTCACATGCTTGATCATAGGTGTTTTATCATTAATGTCTTATTATTATTAATATTTATTGTTTTCTGAGTCATTCTTAACTGTCACTGTATGTCATGTTGTTACTTGTGGGCGGAGCACCAAGGAAAATTCCTTGTATGTGAATACTTGGCCAATAAACTTACTTACTTACTTACTGTTTTTGCCACTTACGTGGATAACCTCACATTTATCCACATTAAACTGTATTTGCCATGTATCTCCCCACTAACTCAACCTGTCGAAGTCACCCTGCATCCTCATAGCATCCTCATCACAGTTCACATTGCCACCCAGCTTTGTGTCATTTGCAAATTTACTAATGGTACTTTTAAGTGATTAAAAAGATTAGAAACCATGTTGGAATATTTTGTGGGATTCTTAGCTATAAATATAATTTTGGACGGGTGTTAATCAGGTAATTGGAAGCACAAAAACAAGAGAAACTTAACACGTTGAAAAGACGTTAAACATCCTATGGACTGGGCAAGGAAAGTTGTGCAATGAAACAGGATTATTAAGGTATCTGCAGCAAAGGGTCCTCAAAGGAAGAAATGTATGACATGATAACATTTCAGAAGAAACTGCAGATCCTGAATTACAAAAAAGGTCACAAAATGCGATGTTTCAGGTCGGGACCCTTTTTCAGACCCTATCCAAAGACCCAAACCTTCGGCTATCCATGTTCTCCAGAGATGCAGCCTGGCCCATTGAGTTACTCCAGCATTTTATCCTTATTTATGTTAAATTTCATATTACTTTTGAAAACGATGGGAACTAGTTAAGATGGTGAATTCTCAGTTTAACAAAGCCAAACTTGGAGACCAGAGAGGGATATGGACTGAAATAGATTGTGAAGGTAAATGAGCAATGACAAATATGTAAAAGAATAATTTGTAATTTATATTTCTTGGTGCACATGAAGATGATCTGATAGAGGTGTATAATGTCACGAGAGGAATATATAGGGTAAATGCACAGTCTTTTACTCAGAGTAGGTGAACTAAGAACCAAAAGTTTAAGGTGAGGGGGGAAGATTTAATAGGAACCTGAGGGGCAACTTTATTACACAAAAGGTGGTGGGTATATGGAACGAGCTGCCAGAGGAGATAGTTGAGGCAGGTACTATCACAACTTTGAAAATACATTTAGACATGGATTGTATATATTCAGAAGGATATGGGCCAAACATAGGCAGGTAGGGCTAGCATAGGTGGGGCATGTTGGTTGGCATAGGCAAGTTGGCCAAAGGGCTGTTTCCACACTGCATGACACTACAATTCTATAACTGTAGGCCAATTAGTGAAAATACTAGAATTTGTTATCTCTTACATCTGACATTTTAACATGTCACTTGGAAATGCACAAAACTATGCTGGGTCAATACAGTTTTCTGAAAAATTCTTAAAATACTCAGATGGACAGACAGCATCTGTGGGAAAGAATCAAACTTAACTGGTCAGGTCAGCTATCTTCCAGTTCTGTCAAACACATCTTGAAGTAAGAGATGTGGATTTAGTTTAAATGTTGGGCTACTTAGGATAGGAAGTAATTATATCACTCAGAAAGCTACAAAATGTGACTATTCTCCACTCCTGAGGACAAAGATGCATGGCCAAAATTGATGAGCTGTTCTGCACTGAGGCTGTCCAGAGTTCTAGAAATAGCAGGACAAAGAGGCATTGATGTAAAAGTTCAGCCTTGATCTTGCTGGATGGCAGAGCTGTCTCGAGAGTTCAGGTAGCCTGCTGCTTCTCATATATTTCTTAGTTTCTTGTTCTTTGATGACAGAATGTTATTTCACTCTCCTTTCTTGGTTCATGGTGAAAAGTCATCTGTCACTGTTTAAAGCCATGGCTAAGAAAATAGTTTGAACAGGTAGCAATGATGGGCTCAAATGGGGACTCATCAAGGGCATTGAGATTAACACAAAGCAAATTATGAATAACAGCCACACACATGAATATTTAAATCTATCATTGAATTCCCGAGCGAGCACATTAAAATCATCAAATACTTGTATGCAACATATACTTTCAATTAGCTCATAACAGCAATACAATACAATCAGTTTTATTCGTCACTTGCACATAAAGTGCAAGTGAAATGAATTTGCCAGCAGCAGTACAATGAAAAAGAACACACAAAAACACAATAAAAATGTAACACAAACATCCACCACAGCATTCATCACTTTGATGGAAGGCACAAAATTTGGCCAGTCCTCCTCCATTTTCCCCCGTGGTCGGGACTTCAACCCTCCACAGCCGCCGCTGCAGGAGCCCAGATAAGTAGAAGTCAAGGTAAGTCCTAAATCGGTGCTGCCCCACCTGAGACTGCGGCTTCAGGTTGGTGTAGGCCGCAGGCCGGCGGTCGGAGATTTAAAGTTCCCGCCGCGCCGCAGCCGGAAGCAGGGAAGACCACAGGGCCGGTGGTCGAAGATCCCCTCCAGGGGTCCCCGACGAGGGACCCCGCTCCTGATGGTAAGTCGCCACTGCGCCCGCGGTAGAAGTAGGCTGCGGGCCAGCGATGGTAGCTTCTTCTTCTCCCGGGTCCTGCGGATGCCGCGCCAGCTGGAGCTCTGCAGACCACGGCTTCAGGCTGCTGCGGGCCAGCGAAACGGAGCGCTCCCCTCCGGCGAGCCCCAGCGAGGGCTCGCCCGCTCCGTGCCGAGAGTCCACGCTGCGCCCGCTGCTGAAGCCCCAGGCGCGTCTCCGGGAAAGGCCGCACCGATCATCAATGTTAGGCCATGGGGGAGGCGACATGGAAAAAGTCGCCTCTCCCTGGAGGAGGCGACCTAAGCGGTTTTCCCCTTATCCCCCCCCACCCCACCCACCACACAAAACACTCAAAGAATCATTAAAAACATACATTAAAAAAACATACTTGAAAAACAAACAAAGTAGATAAAAACGGACACGCTGCTGACAGGGGTGCCGGCTTGCAGCGCCCCCACCGACCGAAGCGCCCCCCCAAATGACCACATACTAATTCACAACAAATACTTCAAAACATTTTGCAAATAGAATCACAGAGTCATACAGCATAAAAACAGGAATTTCAGCCCAACTTGTTCATGCCGACAAAGATGTATTCTTTGCATGCATGCACAGCCTAAAGTTGTAGGACAAATTGTCCTATTTGATCTTATTTGATTGTGCACGCCAGGTTGATTGCATTCGTCGAAACAGGGCGGACCACGTGAAGGTTGCAATCTCCCACCCCAACAAAGATGTCCTATCTATACGAGGCCCACCTGCCCAGATTTAGCCCATTTCGCTCTAAACATTTTCTATCCTTGTACCTGTCCAAATGTCTTTTGAATGTTGTTGTAGTAACTGCCTCAACTACCTCCTCTGGCAGCATGTTCCATACACCCACCATCCGCTGTGTATAAAAAGTTGCCCCTCTTTCCCCTCTTGCCTTCAATGACTTTAAGCAAATCCTAAGAGTTATGCATGTGTGTATGGATGCATATGCATATATATCCTGTAACATGTTCAATGTGATACTTTGTAGAAGAAATTCTATTCAAATCTGTATTTATGAGAAAATGCAAACATTAGAATATCGAAAGGGCTCTACCACTATCTGGGTATTGAGAAGAGAAAGGGATGGAGGTATGACAGTTCACTTTGTTTTAAGAAAAAGCGTGGGCCTTGAGGACCCAACCTTAATACACTCAGAATGATACAGATGCTCCTTGACTTACGATATTTCGACAGTGCAAAAGCGATACATATTCAGTAGAAACCGTTCTTCAAATTTAGAATTTTGATCTTTTCCCAGGTTAGCGATATGCGGTGCAATACTCTTTTGTGATGCTGGACAATGGCAGCGAGCCGCAGCGTGTGGAGGAAGCATTTGTGCAGGCTGTTGAAGCGATTGCACAAACTTTTGCACAGGCTGTTGAAGCGACTGGCTGAACATTTTTGACTTACGATATTTTCGATTTACGATAGGTTTATCAGAACGTAACCCCATTGTAAATTGAGGAGCACCTGTACTGTCCATTTTGCTTTGTGTGTGTGTATTTCTGTGCAAATTAACATTAGCCAGAATGTAATATTTCCCACAAATCAGTGCAGGCAAACCGTGTAATAAAATCATTACCAGAACAGACCTCAGTGTGCTAGGGTGAAATATGATTAAAGAGAAGAGTGAGAAATGCTTTAGAGCGAAGATCACAAGGTAAACAACACCTCACTCTCTGCCCAGCACACTATTACAGTATTTATTAAAGTTGCTCCATGTAGAATCTGATGCATTTTTAACTTGTCCCTCTCCAAAAGGGAGACCCAAAAATGATCAATTTGACAGCTGCATATAAAGACCTGCGATTTATTCAACAGTAAGGCAAGCCGAAGACCTAAGGTTGATCAATCACTGAGCACTGACTCAACGTGAACGTGAATACCTTTAAGCTCAAGAATCTAAGGGCAATGGAATTAACCTCTAGAACAGTGGTTCTTAACCTGGGGGTCGTAACCCCCTATGGGGGTCGTTTGGGGCTTTGGGCTGGGGGTCATGAAGAGGACACAAATAACATATCAATTTGTTGAGCCCATGTTTAGGAACCTAACAAAGGTACATGCCACATACAGTATTTTGTTCACGTATGCACGTACTGGTGCCAAAAAGGTTAAGAACCACTGCTCTAGAATGAGGACATGTGGAGAAAATTATTGGCATTTCGTAGCAGTGACATACAAATCTTTAAATATTTTCACATCAAAGGCCTATTCACAAGTCAGGCTCAATCCGGATTAATTTTTGAATGTCTGGTAATCAGCATTAATTTTGTGTAGGATATATTTTATTCTGGAGGCATAACCAATTTCTTAGTCAGGGACTGGCATGGGTGAATGGTTTAATGGACAGATTAAAAGATTGCAAATATTTGGCCATTTTGTGGTTACGATCGGAATTCATTCACAATGAAGATTTGGCTTGGTTTTACCTGGATTAATTGACAGTCTGGTTGAAATTCATCCAGAAGCACATGGCCATGGCAGATAAAGATTTCATGGAAGTTTATACACGTGTATTTTTGTTTTGGTACTTCTAACAATAAAAGCTCATTCACCAGTCTGGCTCAGAATGGTTGAGGAAGGGCTAGTTAAATATCTTGCTTTAAATGCACTCTAATTTGCATTAATTTTATTCAGGATATATTTGCATTGCATTTTTAAATAATATGCACAAATAATATTAGGAATTGTAAAATAGATGACCTATACCTGTGATGAGATAGCCTGTTTTCTGACAGTCTGGTTATTTGCACATTGTAATGCGTGTCTGGTTTGGCAAAGACATCTCGCTAAAGAATAAATATTGTTTCCACATTCAGCTAATCCCATGCATGAGTGCGGTTGAGAAAGAATTAATCCATTGGAAAAGGAACAGAATCAAAAGCAGAAAAGCAAAGTGGTGTATCCATTGGAACTAACCAAACTCTTAATGGAATGTTATGAAGTTTGATTATGCCTGAATCAGAGCATGATCCTATGTCACACAAACTGAATGTGCCTGACGAGACTGACAAAATAGTGAATTTGTTCCATACAAGCACTAAGTGATGACCTTCTTCAAGAGGTGCCATGTAAATGCACATTGCTTTAGTTATTGTTGTTAGTTAGTTTAGTTTATTGTCACATGTAACAAGGTACAGTGAAAAGCTTTATTTGTTGCATGTTCTCCAGCCAGCAGAAAGACTACATCCTTTTCCCATTTGTTGCTGTTCTACGTAGCTCTTTCGAACATGCCTCTGCATATTCACTGCAGAATGTAACCACTGAGGACACATGAAATATAATGATTCTAAAGTGGGAGACTGCGTGAAATTTAGGGGAAGGAATCTAAGTATCGAGCAGAGAAAGGTGGCATTTCATCCTATTTATTTGCCACATACGCAAATAGGGAGAATACCATCTCACTCAAGACTAATTGGTGGCAATGCCTTTCTGGGAATTCAAGAGATGCAACCTTTTTCTGGGACCCAGAGCCTGTTGACTCAAGAAACTGCAAATGCTGGAATCTTGAGCAACAAGCAAATGCTGCAGGAACTCAATAGGTGAAGAGAAATGGACAAGCGCCATTTTCAAAACATTGTCTGTCGCCACAACAGATTCCGCATGACCCACTGAGCCCTTCGGACAGTTTGTTTTTGCTCATATATATGCTTGCTCAAGTTGTGAATACTCTGGTTTCATTCCTTTATTCTTGACCTTTCAAGGCTAAACTCACATCCTTGATACAGTAGGGATGTGGCCTTGAAACTCCTTATGTATTTAACAGACGACAAATGTGCTGCGCAGCTGAAGCCATTCCAAATTCATAGCCTTCTAAACTTGCATGGCTTAATTTACTTAATCAAAAAATGTAATTCTTTCTTCATGCCTTTGATATATATTTTTTAAAGTGTAATTATCCTAATACAATTTTCCAAGGGTTTCATTAAAAAAACAAAATCCTTGACAACCATTCACTGCTGCAATGGTCATGGAGACACTATCTACTGGTTGCTAAGTAACAGGGCCTGCGGTTAATTTGGGTGCAAGTGTCAGCAACTTGATAATTGTATCTCACAGCAGCAACTGTCAGCAACGATTAGAAGAGCATGATGAGCTGAAAATCATCAGTCTATTGAATGTGTCAATATTGTGTTCCATTCACAGCTCTCTATTAATGATGCAGAGTTCTCCAGCTTCATTCGAGTCACGTCTCCTTCAAACACAAATCTCATAAATGAAAGACGTTTACTGTACACTGCTCTCAAATATTCTCCACTGCCAGATTCAATATTAAAATAACTTAAGACAAACCATGCAAGTTGCTCCCTTTTTCCTCAGTGCTTCCTTTTAAAAAAAATCATAATTACAGAATAGATGAAGAATCGCAGGATAAATACAACACAGGTCTCTCGTGCCTGTGCATTTATGTCAGTCCTTTGCAAAAAACATTCAAAACTAATCCTCCTGACCTCAAATAAACTTAAAATGCTGTTTATTCCTCTGCTTCAATTCTTAACTACATACTTGAAGTGTTGGTTTTCACCTCAATCAATCCATGTGGCAAAATATTTTAACAACTAACCCTACTCTCATTCTAAAGAATGTTGCATAGAATCATCAGTGAAGAAGCAGGTCATTAAATCCTTGCTGGTAATTATGCTCCATGGTTGATAATTGTGCTCCACAAGCATGCTCCTCCTGCAGGATGTTGAAAGTCTGGAGGGTTTCCAGTACACTTGAAGACTACACCTGCTGTAAGTGCGTTCAGCTGTAGCTCCTTACGGACCGTTACAGAACTCGAGCTGCAGCTGGACGACCTCAGGATTATCCAGAGATGTGAGATTGTTATAGATTGGAGTTACAGAGAGGTAGTCCCATCTAAGGAACAGGCAGAAAAGAGATGGGTGACCACACGGAAAAGGAGTATGCGGAGAGTGCAGGGAAATCCTGGGGCTATTCCTCTCGACAGCAAGTATTGTCCATTAGATACTGTTGTAGAGCATGACTGGTCAGGGGAGAGCAGCAGCAGGGGTCTTGTCTGTGGTGTCGGGCCTGGCTCTGAGGCACAGCAGGGAAGGGAAAAGTCAGACAGAGCCGTCATGTTTGGAGACACGTTACTGAGAGGCACAGACAGGAGATTCTGTGGCGGCAAACGAGACTTCAGGATGAAAAGTTGCCTCCCTGGTGCCAGGGTCCAGGATGTCTTGGAATAGCTGCAGAGCATTCTCAAATCGACACAAATGACTTTGGTAAGAAAACGGATGTGGTCCTGAGAAGTAAATATGACTAAGGCAAAAGATTAAAAAACAGGATCCTGAGAGTTGTAATCTCCAGATTACTCCTGGTGCCACATGCTCGTGATGGGATGAATAGGACAGATGTATGTGTGGCTCAATTGTTGGTGCAAGGGGCAGGGATTCAGATTTTTAAACCATTGGGAGCACTTCAGGGGCAGAGGTGACCCGTTGAAGATGGATGGATTGCATCGGAACTGGAGGAAGACCAATATCCTTGCAGGGAGTTTTGAAAGTTCTACTTGAGAGGTTTTAAACTAGAGAGACAGGGATGTTCTCTACTTGTAGAAATTAGTTCTGTATCCCATTCTTCTGAAAGCTATTACTTTTCATCCCAGCACCATCTTGCTAAATCTATGCTTTATTCTCTCAGTAGCTCCCATTACTTGTTTTATTGTATATAAGTATTTGCCCACATTGACAACTCTCATTTGTTCTGTATTTGATCATCAATTCTGCATTAGGACATATCCATATTTACCTGGACATTTTTTGTCATTGCACAATCTGTACTCCTCTTGAGGTCCATCACACTGAAGTCCTCCGTAAAATGGTCCAGAGCAGATCCTCACCCGAAGCTGTGTTCCACCATCACAGCTCTTGGTGCATGGTTCCCAGCTAGTCCATGTTTGCCATTTTCCATCCACTATCAGACAAGAAATGAATATTTTCAATTGATTTCAGTTAACCAGCTACACCTAAAGTAATCAGTAATGTATGAGGCTTGGAGATCTAATGTCCTCTGCATTCCTGTATCACGTGCCATTTACAGACAATAACAATGGATAATATATGTGGCGCAGTCAGCGATGGCAGCCTAGTGTGTTTTAAAAGTATGTGTTAACGTTCTCTGGTTTGTTAAACGTGCTGGTTGGGGGAGGGGGCTGGGGGAAACTTTTTCCAATCTCTTATCTTGCTGGAGATGCGATTGTCTTCCGGATCGTACCTCCGGTCACTCTGCGGCCGAACATCATGGAGCTGGAGGCCTTGCTCGAGACTGACTTTGAGCTCCACTGCAGGGCCATGGACTTACCATCAGAGGCTGCGATCCCTTGCCTGGGATCGATGCTCCAACTGCAGCCTCCGAATTTCACAATCGAGGAGCTCGCAGTCTCGGGTAGAGGCTGATGATGGAAAGCTCCAAGTCGGCGAAGGTTCGACTAGCGGGGGCTGATCGCCCGGTGCGGGGGAGCTGAGATCCCGCCGATACGGGAGCTTGATCGCCCCGACAACAGAAGGTTTGAGTGCCCCGACTGCGGGAGTACAAAGCAGGGAAGAAGATTGAACTTTTTTTGCCTTCTATCACAGTGAAGAATGTGAAGGAGTTTATTTGGGTGTCTTATTGTTCTTTATTGGTATGACTGTATGGCAAATCAAATTCCTCGTATGTTGCAAAACATACTTGGCTAAGAAAGTACTATTATGATTATGATCATAGTTGTGCTTATTTTAGGCTTTTAATTAACCTACAAACCCACATGTCTTTGGTGCATTGGAGGAATCTGGAGCACCCAGAGGAAATCCACGTGGTCACAGGGAGAACGCGCAAAATGCACTGAGACAGCGCACAAGGTCAGGATCGATCCAGGTCTCTTGTGCTGTGAGACCAAAACTGTTCCAGATGAGAAGCAAGTTTGGCATTAACTGAGAAAGCAATACATTTCTAACAAAATTATTAGAGGTACTAGCACAATAGGATAATTTAGTAAGCCACTTAAAGTTTTCTTTTAATTAAAAGGGTGAATCAGATTAACAGACAATTGCATATAGATCATGTAAGGATTGGAGATTTCTTCTCTTGAAAGACACCAGATGGGGTCTTACAATAAACCAATAGTTTTCTGGCTAGCATTGCTAATGGCAGATTATTAACTGCATTTTAACTCTGCAGCTGCAGAATTGATTAGATTTGAACATGATTCCCTGGATTGCTATTTAGAAATGAAAAATTGCAGATGCTGAACTATACTCACAAGTCTCACAGCATCTGATGAACCTCATCAACCTGAAATGAGAACTTTGCTTTTTCCTCCAAACAGATTTTGTTGGACTATTTTCTGTTTCTTTAAATCAATTGGATTGCTAGTCAAGGTTGTTGGATGACTAGTCTGGTAATTTAACCTCTGCATCACCCTGTATCACCCTAAATAAAAGTTTTAAATAGCAGATGCTGGAAATGTGAAGTAAACACAGAAAATACAGGAAATACTCAGTCATTAAGGCAGTATCTGTGGAATGAGAAACGGTTATACGATACGATACGATACAACTTTATCTATCCCAGGAGGGAAATTGATCTGCCAACAGTCATAAAAACACAAAATACATGAAACATTAAATTAAAATGATGAGTGGAAAGGATTGGGGATGTGCAAAAATTGGGGAGGGGTGAGGGGAGTCAGTCTCAGTCTACCCCAAAACAGAATGGGGAGGATTTGTACAGTATGATAGCCAGAGGGAAGAAGTTATGTTTTGAGTCTGGGACAACTTGTCAGTTCAATTCCTGCAGAATTCGGAAGGATCCCAGACCTAAGTTGTTAACTGTTACCTATTTTCCACAGATGCCTACTGATCTACTGATTGCTTCCAGCAATATTGATTTTAGCACCATGCCATTGTGCTGCCCTTATGTTATCTATTTAAAAAAATACACAAAATACACGTCAACAAATGAAACCCACCTGGACACTGTCTTGGAAAGCACGGCCTATTTTCAGACCAGTAGCCCTGGCATTCAGCTCCTCCAAAGGAAGGTCCATTACACTCCCTTGTCCGCTGTTGTGTTCCATTTGAACAGGTGGTTGAACACTGACTCCAGCTAGACCAATCATTCCAGTTCCCATCCACTTATCAAACGAAAAACAAAGGAAGATAACAACATTACATGTTTTAGAATTACAATGTGACTCCACAAAGCTAACTCAAGCAAGATTTGGGTTACAGTGAAGAACTGTAATAAGAGAAAGTGCAGGTGAAGTTATAGTGCTAGGGACATGAAAGTAATGTATAACGTGTAGGAAGGAACTGCAGATGCTGGTTTACACCAAAGATAGAAGCTGGAATAACTCAGCACGTCAGGCAGCATCTCTGGAAAAAAGGATCAGATGAAGAAGGGTCTTGAACTGAAACATCATCTATTCATTTTCTCCAGAGTTGCTACCTGGCCCGCTGAGTTACTCCTGCATTTTGTGTCCATCTTCAACATGAAAGCAATAATTGGTGACGTTCTACACAAGGATTTGTAATAAAACAGCATGAAGAAGGGTCTTGAACTGAAAAATCATCTATTCATTTTTTGTACTCCCCCAGAGATGCTACATGTTTCTTTGGCCCAGCTGAGTGCAGTATAATCCATTTTGGTGGCAAAAAAACGGGAAAGCAGACTATTATCTAAATGCATTTTGTGGGTCCACCAGTCATTCAGGTGCAGCATGAAAGCAATAATTGGGATGACGTTCTACACCACACCTGGATTTGTAAGTAAAAATCAGCAAGCTGATCTGCAACACAGAGCTAATGCAGCTTGCTCATTACTTCTAAAGGCCTCTCACTGCCCTTAAAATGTTACATTTCATTAGTTAACGCATTCTATTTGTACTTGCCCCCAGTGAATAATCGAGTATGTCAGGATCACATGTTTCTATGACTTTTACTCAGCTTTAAGTAATCTATTCTAAAGAAGGGTCTCAACCTGAAACATCACCCATTCCTTCGCTCCAGGGATGCTACCTGTCCTGCTGAGTTATTCCAGCTTTTTGTATCAATCTTCGGTTTAAGCCAGCATCTGCAGTTCCTTCTTACACACTAAAGTAGTGTTTGTTGGCCCAAGTCCCTTTTCTCGTGATTATCTTCCTGCAAAGTCGCTTGAGACATTGAATTGTGTTAAAGATGTAATTTAGACTTGAGAGATACAGCGCAGAAACTGGCCCTTCGGCCCACCGAGTCCGCGCCGACCAACCATCATCCCGTACACTAACACTATCCTTCATACCAGGGATAATTTACAGTTTTACCGAAGACAATTAATCTACAAACCTGGCCGTTTTTTTGAGTGTGGAAAGAAACAGGATAACTCGGAGAAAATTCACGGGGTCACAGGGAGAATGTACAAACTCCATACAGATAGCATTTGTAGTCAGGATCTAACTGGGGCCTCATGTGTTGTAAGGCAGCAGGTCTACCGCTGTGCCACTGATTAGCTCAATGTTAAATGCAATTTATTGAGTCCGCTGTTTTTGGATTTGCGATGAACGACCAACTGTGGGAAACTCAGGTGAGTTTCTCTCTCCCAATCAACAGATTGTATTTCTTCATTGCTATCCTTGTTAGAATTAGATAACCTCATTAAGAATGAGAATCAAAATTGCTGTGTATTTGATTTATAAATCACCACATGTTTAATCAAGAAACCATTTGATTCTATGTTTAATCATGAAACCATTTAGAATTCTTGAGTCTTGTTTTAGATTAATAATTACAGAAATCAAATGTTTTTTTTTGCAAATTTCTATTCCTTAACAATATAACCATATAAAAATTACAGAATGGAAACAGACCATCTCGGCCCTTCAAGTCCACACTTTTTTTTCCCCTAGTCCCATCTACCTACACTCAGACCATAACCCTCCATTCCTTTCCCATCCATATACCTATCCAATTTATTTTTAAATTATAAAATCGAACCTGCCTCCACCACTTCCTCTGGAAGCTCATTCCACACAGCTACCACTCTCTGAGTAAAGAAGTTCCCCCTAATGTTACCCCTAAACTTCTGTCCCTTAATTCTCAAGTCATGTCCTCTTGTTTGAATCTTCCCTACTCTCAATGGGAAAAGCTTATCCACATCAACTCTGTCTATCACTCTCATCATTTTAAAGACTTCTATCAAGTCCCCCCTTAACCTTCTGCGGCCAAAGAATAAAGACCTAGCTTGTTCAACCCTTCTCTGTAACAGTTGCTGAAACCCAGGCAACATTCAACATATTGGTTATATGTTATATGGTTATTCTAGTAAATCTCCTCTGTACTCTCTCTATTTTGTTGATATCCTTCCTATAATTAGGCGACCAAAATTGTACAACATACTCCAGAATTGGCCTCACCAATTCCTTGTACAATTTTAACATTACATCTCAACTTCTATACTCAATGCTCTGATAAATAAAGGCAAGGACTCCGAAAGATTTCTTTAACACAATATCTACATGAGATTCCACCTTCAGGGAACCCAGTTATTCCTAGATCCCTCTGTTCAACTGCATTCCTCAAATTGCTACCATTTACCATGTACGTCCTATTTTGATTTGTCCTGCCAAGATGTTGCACCTCACACTTATCAGCATTAAACTCCATCTGCCATCTTTCAGCCCACTCTTCCAAATAGCCTAAATCTCTCTGTAGACTTTGAAAATCTACTTCATTATCCACACCACCACCTATCTTAGTATCATCTGCATACTTACTAATCCAATTTTCCACTCCATCATCCAGATCATTGATGTACATGACAAACAACAGTGGACCCAACACAGACCCCTGAGGCACCCCACTAATCACCAGCCTCCAACCTGACAAACAGCCATCCACCATTACTCTCTGGCATCTCCCATTTAGCCACTGTTGAATCCATCTTGCTACTCCACCATTAATACCCAACAATTGAACCTTCTTAATCAACCTTCCATGAGGAACCTTGTCAAAGGCCTTACTGAAGTCCATACAGACAATATCCACTGCCTCACCCTCATCAATTTCCCTAGTAACCTCTTCGAAAAATTCAAGAAGATTAGTCAAACATGACCTTCCAGTTGACTGTTCCTAATCAGACCCTGTTTATCCAGATGCTTATATATATTATCTCTAAGTATCCTTTCCATTAATTTTCCCACCACTGACGTCAAACTAACAGGTCTATAATCGCTAGGTTTACTCTTAGAACCCTTTTTAAACAATGGAACAACGTGCAGTACGCCAATCCTCCGGCACCATTCCCGTTTCTAATGACATTTGAAATATTTCTGTCATAGCCCCTGCTATTTCCACACTAACTTCCCTCAATGTCCCAGGGAATATCCCGTCAGGACATGGAGACTTATCCGTTTTCATATTTTTCAAAAGTGTCCGTACTTCCTCTTCTTTGAATCTCATAGTTTCTATTGCTACCCTACTTGTTTCCCTTACCTCACATAATTCAATATCCTTCTCCTTGGTGAATACCGAAGAAAATAAATTGTTCAATATCTCCTTATTGCTGGCTTCATACAGAGTTTATCATCCACTATTGTTAAAGATCAGAAAATCTGAATGGCTTCATAATTTCTAACTCTTCAGTCCATCTGCCTCATGCCTTGTGCTTTAACCTCTGGCCTTTGTCCCTACTATCTATCTACTCCCCAACCCCTTGCCTCAGTCCACCTATTACTTGCCACACTTCGTCCTATCTCTCCTCTCCCAGTTTTCTCCCTTCCACCACTCTTACAATCAGCCAGAAGAAATGGAGGGATATGGACCAAACGTGGACAGATGGGACTAGTGTAGCTGGGACAATGTTGGCCAGTGTGGGCAAGTTGGGTCGAAGGGCCTGTTTCCACACTGTGTCACTCTATGACTCTCTGAGTTACTCCAGCACTTTGTGTACTTTTGTGTAAACCAACATCTACAGTTCCTTGTTTCTACATCAATGTCCCAGCCTACAGTCTGTGCCAGAGTCACTTTGCCAGACTCCACTATTATCCACAAACGTTACTCCCCAGGATCACAATATCGCTACATATGAACCCCGGTATGAGATATTACCATCACTGACCCCTTAGTTAGTCTGAAACGCTCAGTGACCTGGATTCATTCATGGGATGGAGGACCATTGGGTCAGACCATCACGTGGGTGTGCAGCAGAGCACCTGACTTTTCTCCTCGCCTCCATAGCAGCCTATTATGTCGCAGCAATGTTTCTACTTATGGACAATTAAACTTGTTTCACTCTCTTCCCAGTAATGATACAGGCAGCTGTCATTGGCAAAAACACAAGTGAAAATGTAGGCGAGTGATTCAGGCTTAACACAAACCTCATGATTTTTTAATTAGTTTGGGGTTTTTTTAACCAATTCCCCAGTTTTTCTTTGTGGATTACCTAATTTGGTACTAGTGCTACAAAAAAAGAACATTTCCAGGCAAATGTTAGAAGGTAGGCTGAGTGAGGCATGGCATGTAAAACATATTCAACTTCAAGTCCATGTTCAAGTTTACATTTATTGTCAATGTACCAATTGGTACAGCAAGATTTGGGTTGCCATACAGCCATACTGATAAAAATAACACAACACACAATGGAATTTAATATGACCATCCCCACACAGCGGATTCAGCGTATCCCACTGTGAGGGAAGGCAATAAAAAGTTTAGTCCACTCCTCCATGTTCAGCCGTAGTCAGGGCCTATAGAGGCCTCTGCAGTCGCCGCAACGGTGGCCCGATGTTCAGGCCCTCTCGCTGGATGGTGGAACTCCGGCTTCAGAAGAACACTTTCAGTGGCCTGGAATTCCGAATTGGCCGCTTCCTACCGGAGACCGTGGCTCCCGAAGTCCACAGGCTGAGCTGGGTGGAGCTCCAACATGGCGATCCTTGGTGAAAGATCACAGGGTCCCGCGTTGTTAAAATCAGCGCTGCCCGTGGCTGGAAGCTCCGCAGACCACAGCTCCATGGCGTTAAAGTCATCAGTCCCAGCGCTCCGGAGCTCCACATGGCGACCCCAGTAAGGCATCGTCCGCTCCGCGACGGTACCTCAGTGCTGCACCGCTGCTGAAGCTGAATCTCTGGCCGGTCTCCGGCAGGAAAGACTGCGCCAATCCATATGGTAGGCCGCGAGGAGGGGGTGAGGATGCGACTCGGAGTATAGGCGCAACCTCGACCAGGAAATTACTGAGAAAACGGTCTCCAGCTCCCCCCCCCCTCCCCCATCCCCCACATAAAAAGACTAAAATAACTTAAAAACAAAACATTTTGACATACTAATAATTAAAAAAAGGATGAAAGGCCGAACAGCTGCAGGCTAGGCAGCCATACTCGACAGCGCCACCCTCCGATTTAAGCACATCAAATTATGGAGCAAAGACGTAAGATAAATAGCATATGTGATAATAAAATAATGACTCATAATGCGATTCCAGGACAACTTTCAGGATAGCTGTAAGATTTTGCTCTGCTCAGTGATGGTGACATTTGGGAGATTCACCCAGCTAATTATTTTTGTTCAAATTAAAATTCTGCTTTATGGAGCATTTTCCCAGTAGCAGGCAGCTTAGCTCATCTCATTATTAAAATAAGCTTCATGTAATGTTGCTGATGAGAGGAACACGCAATATTGAGAGAAGGTTTTTCCCCAGTTATATTTGAAAAGCGTTAGTTAACCAACAGCTCAGAGTTTGTTGACGAATTCAAAATGCATCTGAATGTATATGACATCTATTAAGTAATTTTAATCTGAGATAATAGGTAGCAAACTCATGGGATTGGATGGAATATTCCCCTCAGACCTCTCCCCACCACCCGACAATATTGTTCTCCAATTACTTCAGTGAGAAGAAAAATACAGCATGGAAACAGGCCCACCAGGTCTCCGCCACCCATCCACTAGTCCTACACTACACATTAGGGGCAACGTTTACAGAAGCCAAAACTACAAATCTGCAAGTCATTAGAATGTGGAAGGAAACTGGAGCACCCGGTAAAAATCTGTGTGGTAACAGGGAGAATTTACAAACTCCATACAACAAACAGCACCCATAGACAGGATCAGAACCGGATCACTGGCGCTGTGAGGCAGCAACTCTACTGCTGTGCCACCCAAGTTAGAGTCGTAGAGTGATACAGTGTGGAAACAGGACCTTTGGCCCAACTTGCCCACACCCGCCAACATGTCCCAGCTACACTAGTCCCACCGTTTGGTCCATATCCCTCCAAACCTGTCCTACCTATGTACCTGTCCAACTGCTTCTTAAATGTTGGAATTGTCCCAGCCTCAACTACCTCCTCTGGCAGCTTGTTCCATACTCCCACCACCCTTTGTGTGATACCGTTACCACTCAGATTTCCATTAAATCTTTTCCCCTCCACCTTAAACCGATGTCCCCTCGTCCTCAATTCACCCACTTTGGGCAAGAGACTCTGTGCATCTACCCGATCAATTCCTCTCAGGATTTGATATGCCTCTATAAGATCACCCCTCATCCTCCTGCGCTCGAGGGTATAGAGTCCCAGCCTACTCAGCTTCTCCCTATGGCTCAGACAATCTAGACTTGGCAACATCCTTATAAATCTTCTCTGTGACCTTTTCAGCTTGACAACATATTTCCTATAACATGGTGCCCAGAACTGAACACAATACTCTAAATGCAGTCTCACCAACATCACATACAACAGCAACATGACCTCCCAACTTATGAGTTGATTAAAGATTACGCCAAAGCCTGAAATTGTAACAAAATGAAGATACATACCGGGACAGAGTGCAATGTTGCAGAACTTTGTTTGCTTCTCCGGTCCTTCACAAGGGTTCCCTCCAAATTGAGGCTGTAAACAGGAACGGGTGCGATCTCGGTGGCCCCTACCACATGTGGAGGAGCACAAACTCCATGGTGACCATTCCTCCCAGACACCGTGGACTGAAAACAGAACAAAAAGGTTGTGATTTCTTGTTATGGTTTGGTTATCTGGTCAATGTGTGGAAGATAGTTAATTAAGGCAAATTGGATAGACCTGAAAAATTGACATAACAAAAGCTGGCTAAAGAGCAACACTTCATTAATTACTCCTGAAGGGAAAATACTCATTGAGTTTTAAAACTAATTGTACCATCTCTCCCATATAACCAAAACAAATTTTAATTTGCATTTAATAGACTTCCCTATAGCACAAGTATTCTGCTGCATGCAACTAAGTCATAAATGTCCAACTTAGCCATATCGAGAGGTCCAGAGGGAAGATCTCTACCCAAGATGTTGGCTGTCCTTTTACTCTTTGCAGATGCTGCCTAACCCACTGAGTTCCTCCAGCAATTTGTTTTTTACTCAATATTCCAGTATCTGCAGTCTTTCATCTCCATATGTAAAGGTTATGAATTTAAACTATAACCTGCTTTATGGTAGTTGAGAGTTATTCCTGACTCAGTTATTATTCCAACTTCCAATCATCTGATGGTTAACCATTAATTCACATCTATGTACCTATTTAATCACCGTGGTCAAAGAAACTTATAACAAGTTATTTGTGAGGTCGGTATTCCTGACTGAGATTAAGTCATTATTCCAATTTCTGATCTTTGGATTATCAACCACTAATCCACATGCTAAGTACGTATTTAAATCACCATATTAAAATAAAACAATAACAATCTTCACTTGGCCTCATGTAGGAGGATTGAAGAAACTTTCAGTTGGATAGCTAACAACACAGCTCCATAACACTGTAAAGCATTTCATGACTTCCGATTTTCTCCCGAAGTGAAATCACTGATGTAGATGTGGCAACATGAAAGCTCTCACAAACAAGCTGACAACTCAATTTTGATGAATTGGGTGAAGATCACCAAGAAAATGCAAGGACTTACCAGAGAATGGAAAGGAAGAAAGGATTGGTATTTATAAAGTGGTTTCAGTTCTTCAATAAGGACTTTATTTATGTGCAATTTTTTTGCCAATGCTGATATGATTTAATGCCTCACCCAAAGTCTAGACATTTGAGAGTGTTCCAACACCCTCAAAACAGCATTGAACTGCCACCAAGTCTGATTTACTCATGATTTGGTGTGGACTGTAAACTCCAGAAGGAGAGGAAAATTGAACCAAGGCTGATATATTTCAGAAATAATAAAATGAGCTTGAGTTCAGAGTGTGCTTCAATTAGTTAATTTAAGTACAAGGTTGAACTTAAACAAACCGCAAATAGATTCTAAATATATTCACCAATAGATAGAGGTTGCATCAGTATCTGACTGCATCTAGGAACAAAAGCTGTATATACCTCTTTTTATGAAAGATTGGTGGATTGTTCCGAAACCTAAGGTTTGGGTTTGGACAACAAAGCCAGTGAAATAAAGAATTTTTGCAAAGGTTTGATCGATCTGAATGTGGAAAGGATCTTTGATAGCATTTCAGTCAATTACGTGGTATGGCTTGAAAGAAAGCCTGTCACTAGCCAGTCTAGCTGTGACTGAAACAGTAACTGTCTACGAGCCATGTCTTAACTATTTTTACAGTTTTCACATCCAAATGCAGAGCTGCACAAGGCAAATGCAGAGCTCTCTCAACTGCTGGAAGAGCACCAAATGCTGTAACAAAGAGATCACAATTGCAATATTTATCCCTGGCTCCATGAGTGCTTCCATGCTGTTTTTTTTTTAATCATGTTGCAATGCAGATCTCCATATGCTCCCTAGAGTGAAGGCATGCAATACAATTTATTTTTCTCAGCAGTTAACCATGGGTTAAATATTGGCAGCTCTAAGTCTCCAGGCTTTGTTTCAGGATTGAAATTTCAGGATGTTTTTATTTATATTTTAATTCCTGAATCTACTTTTTCTACTACTCATCATTATCAGAAAAATACTTTTCATAGGTTATAGACCTATACCACAACTATACGGTCCAACTCAATAATGTCAACTGAGTAACTTAACTGAGCTAGTCCCATTTGCGTTCTACTGGCCCACTTCTCTCCAAACCGCTCCTATTCATATACCTGTCCAACTGTCTTTTAAATGTGATAATTGTGCCTCCTTTTTCGACTTCCCCTGGCACTTCGTTCCATATATGGACACCCTCTAAATGAAAAGCTTGCCCCTCAGATCTCTTTAAAAAAATGTCCAATCTCAACTTAAATCTATGCCTTCTAGTTTTAGATTCCCCTACATTGGCAATAAGCTATGCCTATTCATTTTATCTGTGATCAGTGTGATTTTATTGATCTCTATAAGACAATAGACAATAGGTGCAACAGTAGGCCATACGGCCCTTTGAGCCAGCACCACCATTCAATGTGATCATGGCTGAACATCCCCAATCAGTACCCTGTTCCTGCTTTTTCCCCATTAACCTTGACTCCGCTATCTTTAAGAGCCCGATCTAGCTCTCACTTGAAAGCATCCAGACAGCCAGCCCCCACCACCCTCTGAGGCAGAGAATTCCATAGACAAACAAGTCTATGCATGAAAAGGTTTTTCCTCATCTGCATTCTAAATGGCTTACCCCTTATTCTTAAACTGTGACCCCTGCTTCTGGCTCCCCCAACATCGGAACATGTTTCCTGCCTCTAGCGTGTCCATACCCTTAATAATCTTATTTGTTTCAATAAGGTCTCCTCTCATCCTTCTAAATTTCAGAGTATACAAGCCCAGCCGGTCTATTCTATCACATATGACACTCCCGCCATCTCGGGAATTAACCTGGTGAACCTACGCTGCACTCCCTCAATAGCAAGAATGTCCTTCCTCAAATAGGGAGACGAAAACTGCACACAATACTCCAGGTGTGGCCTCACTAGGGTCCTGTACAACTGCAGAAGGACCTATTTGCTCCTATACTCAACTCCCGTTGTGCTCCCTTTCAAGTTTAATGAAATGCTTCCTGGAGCAGGGTGACCAGACTTTTGCACAGTATTCCAAATGTGGCCTTATCAACCTTTTATACAGCTGCAACATGATGTCCCAAAGCCTGTACTCAATGACCTGGTAAGCATGCCAAATGCCTTCCTCACCGTGCTGACTACCTTTGTCGCCCGTTTCAAAGAACTATGGACCTGCAATCACAGGGCCCTAAAATTTAATGTGTAATCCAATCCTGCCCTGGTTTGTCTTACCAAAATGCACCACCTTACATTTATCTGACCATTACTTGGCCAAAAAAGTCAAATGTCAAAATGTCAGGTCAAAATGCCTTTGGGGTGTTATCAAATGTTTCAAGAGAATTCAATCATGTGCTTTTTGTGGATCATCGTCCTTTGCGATATTACCATTCTTCAAAGATCAAGGCAATGCAGAAAACATACGCAGCTCATACGGTTATAAGTTATAATGAATTGACTGCAGGAAAAAATGCTTACTAATCAGAGGAACTTCATAACAGTAAAGGTTTACAATCACCAACTTTATTTAATGTTAATTGTCAACCAGTGTTCTCTAGTAGTTTACGCACAGGCTACAGCACGCAATCTGTGTTTATAAGAGCCATAAGACTTCTTCTGAAATCTCATGGCTCAGAAGAAGGGCACTTCATCTGTGCTGTATCAAAAATGTGATTGTATTCCTTAAGCTTAAACTTCAGAACACAATCTGTGAATGAGCATCCATCAGCTTTGTGCCTTTGTAAAATTAGAAGCTGTTTCATTCTTTAATATTGCAAGACTTGTATAAGGAAAATATACAAATCCATGACATTTAAAGTAATCCAACCCTAATCCAAACCAAAAGTTCAGTTCAACCTATCTTTTCTTGGCTCGGCTCTTTTTGTACTAAACAGATTGTGTAGTGTAGAAAAACCAAAACCAAACAAATACTTTTGGAGCAAATGGAGGCCCTAAGTTATCCTCATGATTTGAATGCATGATTTCAATCCTTTCAACTTGGGTCTTGGTTCAAAGGGCTTAGGCAAAGTACTTGGGCTAAGGCCCAGGCTGTTTTGTTCAACTGCTACAAAATAACAATTTACGGGTTCATTTTTATTCTGCAACAGGAAGTGAGGCCCTTTGTCCCTCATTGGAAAAGCACATCATCCTTAAGGGCTTATTTAACAAATAAAGTCAGGTGGCCAAGTCCAATGGTATTACTCAAATTAACTCAAAACAAGAGCTGACTGTGCTGGCCAGTCACCTCTCCATTTGCCCTCTATTTATGCTTTGTTAGCTCTTTAAAGATTCAGTAGTTTCCTGTGGGATTATCAGGAGGAGAGCATTTATTCTCCAATTCCCATACCAAATGGCAATTGCTTGGCCAGCACTGGACTGTTGCCACCTTTACTGCTCAGACATTATCAAATCAGAGAGTATGTCCTTGCAAACCATATTAGACACAATGTATTTAGCCTGGCAACGAGGAACTGCAGTTTGCAGTGCCTTGACTGATATATAAATTATGCAGTGAAAGATGTTTTAAATCAGGCCTGCTGATAGTCCACCGTTTCTATTCAAAGATACCTCTTCCAACCCTAATGAAATTGCAGTTGTCCAGTGGAACCATATTATTTTGATACAGGAGGTATCAAAGACTAAGCTTTGTACATTGATCATCTTTGATTCTACAGAAGAGATCTTTCTTTAAAAGTTGACTAAGCTACACATAATTTTAAAGTACATATAAGATGCAAGGAAAAATAATGACATTTAAAGATATTCAGCCCTACAATTTGGTCCTGAAGAGACCCATATGCGACTTACTCTTGACTAAAAGATATTTGTTTCAATATGCTGATTCCTCTGAAGTAATCAAACAATCTAGTCTATCAATACACCTTTACTATTCAAGGTGGATTTTACATAGCTCCATGAATAAAATAGCCCTTGCCGATATCTCTTCAAAACTTAAGCAAAGGAACCATCATACCCCATTGAGCTCATGTCAGTCTGTAGTAATTCCAGTTCCTATCAATCTGCTTTTCAAAGAGATAACTTTTCAGCTTCAATTTGTGCTCATAGCATTAAATACAAAAGTTCACCCATGTATTTAGCTTAGTCTTGATTTCAGCATTGGAGATTGGGGGAGACAATTCTTGAGTAGTGCTACATGATTAATTAAAGTACTACCATTAGCAGGCTAGAAGAAGAAAAGGAATCTTTACGAATGAACCTCCTTCCTAATTCAATGATTATATCACCACATTGTACAGGGCTGTAAATTTCTTCCAAACACTTCCCTCATCTGATGCTCTGTATGAATCTGTGCCCTCTAGCTGTGTCCTGCACAATCCACATCAACCTGTTCAAATCTCCATAAAATATTCCTGTTCTGAAGGAGAGCACATTATCCACATTTGAATGAGCTAACAATTAGTCTTGCTCTCCTTTCTCTTTAACTCTGCAAACATTTCCCTTTCAAGGGAATATCCAATTCTCATTTAGAATTCACATTACAATCTAAATCCACATCTCCTTCAGGTGGAGAATTTCAGAAAATATTTCACCTTCTGTAACAATTATCTTAATTTCTTTGTTAAATTATATAAATCTCTGGTCTTTATTGACTACCCCAATACTGGAAGTTGGTTCACTTACTTTTCTTAATCAAAAAGCCGAGAATCAAAAACAAGTTGTATATATTTCTAACTTCCACACATTTCTATTCAAACTAAAATACAATAATAGTGTGGAACTGTAAGTCCTGTGACTCAAGTATAATTTCATTTAAAATGTTAGATATATGACTTTAATGTAAATCGATTCACCACAAATTAAGATAGGAATAATTTAATTCTATTAGATTTGTGTTCAATTAAATAGACCATAAAACATAGGAGCAGAGATAGGCCATTTGGCCCATCGAGTCTGCTCCACCATTCAATCATGGCTAATCTATTTTTCTCTCTCAATCCGATTCTCCAGTCTTCTTCCCACAACCTTTGACATCCCTACTAATCAAGAACCTATCAATCTCCATTTTAAAGTTACCCAATGACTTGACCTCCACCGCTGGGTCTAGCAATGAATTTCACAGATTCACTACAGTCTGTCTAAAAAATTTCCTCCTCATCTCCATTCTAAATGATATTTTATTCTCAATACACATTACATTATTTCATGCACGTGAACATTTATTCCTTACAATATATCGGGTGAATTTATAGAATTAATTCATTGGGTGGCACCGTGCGTGGCAGTTTCTGTCCTTTCACCCTTTTTGTTATTTTTAGTCTGTCTAAAAGTATATTTTTGAAGGACTCATAGTCTTTTTTATCTGGGGGGGTGGGGAGGGGAAGAGGGGAAACCGTCACTTCCTGGTCGAGGTGCGTCTTTTCTCTGAGTCGCATCACAAAGATGCAGCAGAATTTTGGAAATGTCATCCCGTCTCCCATTCCTTCTCTCCAGAGATGCTGCCTGTCCCGCTGAGTTAAAGAGTGCCCACGGTAGACTCACGAGTCACTACGGTAAACTCACGGGCTACTACGTTCTTACAACGAGTTTAAAAGTTTAAAATTTTTACTTCAAGAGTAAATTTGACTTGTGGAAATCTTTCATCATGTTGAAAGATTTTCACGAGTTAGCAAGTTTCCCGAGTACCTGCCGTTAGCGTTACGAGTTCCGACGTTCCCGCTATGTTAATTCTATGTGATTTCCACGACTTTGATTTGTTTTAAACTCGGGATCACTCGTGGGTGGACTCGCACCGTGAAACAGGGCAATTATATTGCTCAAGCAACTGATGAGTATCTCAGTTGATTGATAAGTATGACAATGCTATAATTCTAATATATATTACTTATAGATGTGCAGAAAAGGTAACAGCAGGTCATTTTTTTTGTTGATTAAAGCTCATTGTCTTTAGTGAGCATTGTCATTCAGCTAAATTGATCCCTGCAAATACTTCTGATCGTTAAGACCTGCACTTTACAATCGCTGGTTCTGCTTCCCACAGAACATCTGAAAAGTAGTCTATAATCATTGTCCAATATGTGTTAGTGCCAGATGGTTTATTCAACACCATGTGGAGAGTGGAGTCACAAATAAGAATACGAATAATCCAATCTTGAAAAATCCTTTATGGCTCACCAAGCCCATTCCACCCTGCAGGCTTGATTTAATAAGAATTATCCCACCTTTCCCTTAACCTTTCACTTATTTCACTGTTCAATGTAGAATCCAAACCAATGACCTTCACTGGGATTATGAGGTGACTCCACCTAGAAATCATAGATAAGTATTAACACTTAACACTGCTGTTATTTGGACTTGTTTTAAGACTTTTGCAAGAGATATAGTGCCGAAACAGGCTCTTCGGCCTAATAAGTCCGCACCGGCCAGCAATCATCCCGTACACTAACACTATCCTACACACTAGAAACAATTTTACCTAAGCCAATTAACCTACACATCCGTTCATCTTTGGAGTGTGGGAGGAAACTATAATAGAACCAAAATATGGTAATCCATTAAGTATGTATGTACTGTCTTTAGATATCGATTCTGTAAGATAACAAAGTAGAAACAAAATCAAACTGGCAGCTGCCCTTCTAATGATTTGAATGTCAAGAAAAATCAACAGAGATATAAACTGGGTGATAGCATGTGGAATAGCCAAGTGTTCTTCTTGCAGTCCATTCTCAATCCCAAGAACTGGTTAAAAATAATGGCTCAAGTGTTTTTCTGCCGTTGTACACTCGTCACTGGTACATTTCAAAGTCTGTTACACAAAAACATTCTCCAATACTACTATCATTGGACATTGGTTAAAGGAAATATTTGTGTAATTGAAAGACCATTCTGCTGTTAAAAGGTGTTTTAATACGTGCAGTCTTCTAAACTTGCTTCTCACATAATAGAATCAAACTACTGTTTTTAGTTGACGATGGACAACCTTCATCACATTCGGTTAAAGAATGTAAGTGGATTTTACATAATTCTGTCATCTACAACATCATTGAACAGAATATGTACCGTTCTCTTCTACCATTATATAATCTGAGGTGCATAAAAGTCATATTACCTTTAAAGAACACCACATAAATAAGGAAGGTGATTCATTATTCCTTAAATGATGGGTGACATTGCTTCAGAACAAAATGAAATATGTACCATGAATGCTGATCAGGAACTATGATCATGCTAAATCACGTAAAATCCGGGAATTTATGAGAATACTTTCCTTTGAAGTCTGGATCCAGAATGAAGTCCAACCCTAAAGGAGTGAAAATCTCTTCTGACATCTGTTAAAAGTTGTAAACAAAGCAATCCTGTTTCAATCCTGTATTCATAGTAGCAAGAAGGATGTAGCACATGGAATTGTCATACCGTTACCTTGTTGTTGATCTTGGGATTGGTACACACTGCTGGGGCAGTTATAATGGATATAAACATTGCATCAAACCAATGTCATTCTTGACTTTGGTTCTTTGATACAACGCAGTACGATTTCCCAATGCTATCAAGGTCAAATACTTTGATAGATCACAGGTACTGGATAAAATTGAGAAGATCAATTGGTGAAGGCGATGCACAGCAACAACAAGTGTCTCCATTAGTTTAAGCAAACCTGGACACACTGCTGAATTGTTGCATAGTCTCATTTCTCGCAGAGGTCCACTGCACGAGGTGCCATATGGAGATGATACACAGGATCTCATCCGGGTCTGTGTACCCTGTCCACAAGTCGAAGAACAGACAGTCCAGGCGGACCATTCCTCTGCTGCAGGGTCGCCTGAAAAAGAAGATTCATTTGATGGTTACTCAGTTATGGCTTTGTTGCTGTGCAGCCTTCTTGTTATTATTTGCCGGTCATAATGAATGATATTAAACAGTTTATTATAAAAAGCCGATCAAGTGATTTTAAAAGAACTGCACACAAAGCTAAAGGGCAAAGCAAATGAGGATTAAGGGGAATTGAGCAAGAATGATGGAAAGCAAAGTAAGAGAACTGCAGGATTGCAGCAAACAGATAAGAGAAGGCAAAATGAAATGCGCTGCTGGTCACATGCTGGTCAGAGTAGGACAATTCTTCTAGTGTGGGGATTATTTACACAAAGTTGCAGGTCGATATGGAATTCCAGTTGAAAGAATGTCGATCATTTGCTCAAAAGAAGAATGTCTTTGAAAAGTGTGTTTTAAAATTTGCCTTAGTTTGTCTGAACTATTACAGACTGAAAGTGGAACTCTAAAGATGTTTATGCAGCCACATTTCAAATGTCTAACGTTTCAGTCAAAGTAGAAATAAATAAATAGGTGTGACAGTGATGTTTATATCTTTTCAATTTTTTGATGTACAAAGATCATTAGATGGTAAAATGCCAATGGTGCTCTAATCTCTCTCCAAGTAATATAACAGTGGCAAGCTGTTTAATTTAAATGATTCAGATTCATTCTAGTCATGTGCAATTCAAATGTTATATTAAAATCAAATGTTTAGTTGAGTTCTATTGCTGGTGACTCAGCTTGGTTGTAAAATCTTATCCTTTGAGCTGTGTATAGAAGACTGCCTAGAATAAGGCATGGTACTTGGATTCTAAAACTAGCATCTTGAGTTCAAGCAAGTCTTGAGACATTCGGCAGGATGGCAATTGCCATCAATGAATAATAATGGAATATGTAGGAATAGCTTAACAGTGCAGCAGCACACAGCTCCAGTTTATGGGTCAACCTTTGAATTATGCAATTTGATGTCCAGTGCATAGAACAGATGCTGCTCAGCGCTGAGCTAATTTGTGGTTTATTTGAAATGCTCATCTTGACATATATTTCATGTGATTTCAAGTGAGGATTTTTTTAAATATCAGTAAATCATTCCTGATTCCATAGAAAAACAGAAAAATCAGTTCTATCATCTGTGGCTTGTGGTAATCATGAGAATAAATGCATTTGATTCAACTGTCATGATAGAAAGCTGGGTCAAGGAATATTTATGATCTATTTCCTCCTTTAAATATTAATAAAACTTTTAATTTCTATCTTCTGGCCTAATGCACAACTGCCTTTACCCACTTCTGTTTCAGATTGAGGGAAATACATTGTTCCTTCTTCTATTAAATGAACCCTCTACCAGAAATCTCTCCCAGCATTCAGATGCATCTTTCGTGTATGTTGAGCATTTTCCAGTTTTATTTTCAGAGATTCAGCATTTGCAGTATTTGACTTCTTCTGTAGAAAATGCCAACAGTCAGTACCGACGAGTTACAATCTGCCCTGCTTCTTTACTCCATGTCTGTTTGGTCTCTGCAATGTATGATTTTAATACATTGTTTCCCCGAGAATAACTCTGGTGTTCTTGAAAGACTCAGATCTCTATCACGACAGAAATAGTCTTTGTTGCAAATGAAGTCAATCCTGATCACAGGTGACGCGAGCATGGGCTTTACACCTTCTCCCTGTGATAGTATCGGTTTCCGCCAACAACATTGGTTTTGTTCCACATTCCAAAGATGTGCTGATAGGTACATTGCCGCTGCAAATTTTCCCTTTGAGTGGGAACAAATAGGGGATGAATAGCTTATGGGAGAGAACAAGTTGAATCATGTGCGGACGTGGCGCCGACGGATGAGAGGCCGAAGCAAAGAAGTCGAAGCCAAAGAACAGAAACGAGTGTGAAAACAAAACACTTACTTACCGAAAGGATGGGATGCCTAAATGCAAATTAACCAAAAGGGCGGGACGCCTAAAAGCCAATGAACCAAAAAGCTCCGTCACCTAAAATTAAAGTTACCGAATGGCCGCTCTGTCGAAACGCCACCTACCCAAAAGGCGGTGTCGCCTACAAGTCAAAGGACTGACTGCCGCTCAACAGAAAAGTCTAATAACAGACATGACGTTGCCAGGGAGCGGGACGTCCAGCAATTGGTCCAGACCCCCGCGTCCATCACATCACTGTGAAGGGATGAACATTGTCCCAACAACTCCACTCCACCCGACCCGCAGCTCGTGGAGGGTAGCCGTGGGAGAGTGGGGGCTGTCCCGAGGGATGCGCACCTTCAGCCGCTTTCAACTTAGTGCTCTCTCCCTCCCTTCTTTCACTCCACCTCTCTCCCTCCCTTCTCTCTCCCTCCCTTCTCTCTCTCCTCCCTCCTCTCTCTCCTCTTCTCTCTCTCCTCCTCTCTCTCTCTCCCCTCATCTCTCTCCCCCCTCTCTCTCTCCCTTCTCTCTCCCTCCCTTCACTCTCCCTCCCTTCTCTCTCTCCTCTTCTCTCTCTCCTCCTCTCTCTTCCCCTCCTCTCCCCCCCCCCCCCCTCTCCCTCCTCTCTCTCTCCCCTTCTCTCTCTCTCTCTTCCTCCCCCCCTCTTTCTCCTCCATCTCCACTGGAGGGAGCGTTCCACAGTCACTGACCGCGATGCACCGCCATCGGACCCCAACCCCCACACCAGGGTGATCCCCCTCCAACTTCAAACAAGTGCGCTCAAATTGAAATCTCACATCTTTGCAAGGTAGGGATGGAATGGATGTAATCACCGACTAAAGCAAAGGCCGTTAGGACAGGGAAATAATGCCACCAGTTAATTAACCAAAAACTGGCAGAGGTCCGTGTGAAAATACAGCACCGACCAACAATGAAGGCACTGTGAAACCAGCGGCCACAAGCCCTTTCCACAGGACGGGGTTTTATATCGGCATTAAAAATCAAAACAGAGCTACATTCATTTAAAAACAAAAATGTTACATGTATGAATCGTTCTTACATTCGGGGAAATGATTAATTAACGGGCATTATCTCCCTGTCCAAACGGCCTTTGCTTTAGCTGGTGATTCCATCCATTCCATCCCTCCCTGGCAAAATGTGAGATTTCAATTTGGCCGCACTTGTTTGAAGTCGGGGGGGTGGGAATCACCCTGGTGTGGGGTTGGGGTCCGATGGCGATGCATCGCGGTCAGTGACTGTGGGACGCTCCCGCTGGTGGAGACGGAGGAGAGAGAGAAGGGGGAGAGAAAGAGAGAAGGGGAGAGAGAAGGGGGGGGGGGGAGAGGGGAAGAGAGAGGAGAAGAGAGAGGAGAAGAGGGAGAAGGGAGAGAAGAGAGAAGAGAGAGGAGAGGGGAGAAAGGGAGGGGGAGAGAAGGGAGGGGAGAGAAGAGGAGAGAGAGGAGGGGAAGAGAGAAGAGAGAAGAGGAGAGAGAGAAGAGGAGAGAGAGAAGGGGGGAGAGAGAGAGAGGGGAGGGAGAGAGGGGAAGGGAGAGAGGGGAAGGGAGAGAGAGGGAGGGAGAGAGAGAGAGAGAGAGAGGAGGAGAGAGAGAAGAGGAGAGAACGAAGGGAGAGAGGAGTGTGGGGATCCTTTACCCATACAAGCCATAGGTGACTGGGCAATCTGAACCCAAGCACCAAGTTGAAAGCGGACGAAGGTGCACATCCCTCAGGACAGCCCTCACTCTCTCACAGCCACCCTCCGCGGGCTGCGAGTCTGGTGGAGCAGAGGTGTGGGACAATGTTCATCCCTTCACAGTGATGTAATGGACGTGGGGGTCTGGACCAATCGCTGACATGTCCCGCCCCTCCGGCAACATCATGTCCGTCATTGGACTTTTCTGTTGAGCGGCAGTCGGGTTTTAGGCGACACTGCCAGTTGGGTAGGTGGCATTTCAACAGAGCGGCCATTCAGTAAGTTTGCTTTTAGGCAACGCAGCTTTTCGGTTCATTGGCTTTTAGGCGTCCCGCCCTTTCGGTTAGTTTGTATTTAGGCAGCCCATCCTTTCGGTTAGTAGGCGTTTCGTCTTAGTACTCTTTCGGTTTATTGGCGTTTCGTCCTCGTTTTCATTTGGTTTTTTGGCTTCGACTTCTTTGCTTCGGCTTCTCGTCCGTCGGCGCCACGTCCGGGTACCAGTTGACCGTCTATCGGGAACCAAAGAGAGAGTGTTGACATTGAGAGACCATGCTCTGTTGGGAGTTAACATGGACTCAATGGGAAAGATAGCCAATGTTTGCATTGTAATAAGCATTTAAGTAAGTAACATCATTTGTGTGTTAACCTCAGGCTAATTAAAGAAAATAATTCACCACATTTTCCAAAAGAATACTACAAGCAAGTTTCAAATGTTAAAACAAAGTCCGCAATAGTAATGAAGTAAAGCCTGGAGTGGATTATAACATTATTAACTATAAACAGACATCTATAAAAAACATTTCTTCGAATTTGGGCCATGTTTACAAAATGCTGCAATCCAAACATTACAAACAATATATCCACCAAGATTTGACAGTTTGGGACTTGACAGTAGGAACTGCGCAAGTCTTTCTTGGTAAATGAAGAATTTGCTTTGTTTGTGAACATAATTTGTCCCAAGGAGAGAAAAATATGAAAAATAGGATGTTATCTTTGCCGAGACAATTAGTATGATGAGTGAAGACCTGGGGCAATTCTCTATAAAAGCATCTTCACACAACACAAAGCTGATCTTGTTACACTTCCAACTTAAAACAAATAACTGCTGCTTTTTCTCTAACTTCCAAATGTTATCAATACATTTTCTAGTTATCAATCAAGTTATCAATAAAGACACTTAAAGACATAACAGGATAAGAGTTCCCGGAATGTAATCAATACCTTTGATGAGCATCTCAGTTTCTCTTCCATTATCTTACCATTGAACTGCACCAAAAATTCCACAAAGCTCGAAGCAATGAAGCATGCAATATAATTTCAGTTTGAGACCCTTTCATTCACACTATCTTCACATGTAGTTCCATCACCTGCACACAGAGGTTTCAATGGAGCCAAAACCATTACTTTCTGATCATGTCGTATTGATATTTTTCCACTGATATCTGAGGATAAGATTTTCATAATTCATTGTCGTTCTAATGGCACCAATGACTTGGTATTACAGTTTCAAAATAATCTCAGCCATTAAATATAAGAATATACAAAACTGAACATATTGCCTCTTAAGCCTGCTCTGCCAGTCATAAAAGCATGGCTTATATTGTGCATCAAATCCATATCCCAATCTAATTCTCATTTCCCTCTATTCCCTTGTTGAAATTGGACCAGGTATTTCCTATGAAAATTCATCCCAATGTTGATTTCATTTTCCCATCTTATTTTGCACATGTGATGATGCCATCCATGTGTATGGCACCCATTAATTATTTACTGAGATATATCGGATTAAAACGTTATGACATGAACTTGACAATTAATTAATGTTTCCACAAACTAGTAAATTACACCAAGATTAGAGAAACCTACTGAATTTCACATGACGACATAGACATGATTTTTGTGTGTTAAAAATCATCCCGTAGAGTTTTTGATCTGCACAGAAATCAGCTTCTGTGAGCTGCTAAATTGCAGTTCATTTATCTCTTGATCTGTAACATAACACTGCCTTTGATCAAGGTGTTCTGGGCCATTCTGCACTATGAACGGGGGACTGTGTGATCGCCTTCAAGAGATCCACCCAATACATCCTCATTCTCCATATGCTGACTTTTCCAAATCAATGCCTTGGAGGAATAATTTTTAACAGTTCTGACCTACAGTATCTCCATAGGTCAGTAAGTGATTGTCATTCCTGCTCTCTTCCCAGCAGGTGGCAGTGTGTGTCACATGTACTTTGGATTTTAATGGGAGTAAAAAATGTAAACAATATCTTAAAGCAAATATTTAAACATTTTCCAATGTTGTTTCTGGTAACTTTTGATTTGAGTGAACACAGCATGAAGCACTTATTTAATGTACCAAAAATGGAAGCAATCAAAATTCTGGGTTTAAAGATTTTTAACTTTTTGAGTAAATTAATTTCATTTAAAAGATAAAAGATGAACTTTTATATTCTAAGGTAGACAAAAATGCTGGAGAAACTCAGCGGGTGAGGCAGCATCTATGGAGCGAAGGAATAGGTGACGTTTCGGGTCGAGACCCTTCTTCAGACTGATGTGGAGGTGGGGGGGGGGAGCGGGAAGAAGAAAGGAAGAGGCGGAGACAGCAGGCTGTGGGAGAGCTAGGAAGGGGAGGGGATGGAGGGAGAAAACAAGGACTACCTGAAATTGGAGAAGTCAATGTTCATACCGCTGGGGTGTAAACTGCCCAAGTGAAATATGAAGTGCTGCTCCTCCAATTTGAGGTGGGACTCACTCTGGCCATGGAGGAGGCCCAGGACAGAAAGGTCGGATTTGGAATGGGAGGGGGAGTTGAAGTGCTGAGCCACCGGGAGATAAGGTTGGTTAGTGCAAACCAAGCGGAGTTGTTGGGAGAAGCGATCGCCAAGCCTACGCTTGGTCTCACCGACGTAGAGCAACTGACACCTAGAGCAGCGGATGCAATAGATGAGGTTGGCGGAGGTGCAGGTGAACTTCTGCCTCACCTCAAAAGACTGCTGGGTCCTTGAATGGAGTCAAGGGGGGAGGTAAAGCGACAAGTGTAACATTTTCTGCGGTTGCAAGGGAAAGTACCAGAGATGGGGATGGTTTGTGTGGGAAGGGACAAATTGACCGGGAGTTATGGAGGGAGTGGTCTCTGCGAAAAGCCGAAAGGGGAGGAGATGGAAAGAAGTGGCCAGTGGTGGGATCCCATTGGAGGTGGCAAAATTGTAGGAGGATTATATGTTGTATGTGACGACTGGTGTGTTGGAATGTGAGGACAAGGGGGACTGTCCTTGTTATGAGTGGAGAGATGGGGTGTGAGAGCGGAGCTATGAGATACAGAGGAGACCCTGGTGAGAGCCTCATCTATAGTCAAAGAGGGGACCCCAGTTCCTTAACGAGGACAACTCCGATGCCATGGTTTGGAACACTACATCCTGGGTGCAGATGTGGTGTAGACGGAGGAATTGGAAGTAGGGGATAGAGTCCTTACAGGAAGCAAGGTGGGAAGAAGTGTAGTCCAGATAGCTATGGGAGTCAGTGGGTTTGTAGAAGATGTCAGTCAGTAGTCTCTTACCTGCGATGAGCATAGTGAGGTCTAGAAATGGCAGGGAGATGTCGGAAATGGTCCAGGTGAATTTGAGTGCTGGGTGGAAGTTAGTGGTGAAATGGATGAACTTTTATATTCTAATTTTTTCCAATTAGTGAGCATGTCTTGTATGCGCACAGCCAATCTTTTTTTTTGTTTCAGCCGTAGTCATTCTTTCTACAGAGGTTTGCCAGATTAATCAAGAAAACCAGAGAAAGATCCTTACTTGACAATTTATTTCACCAATAAACAAGTTTCATTAACATTGATCACCTCAACAACAAAGTAAACAAAATGAAAGATCAACCCGACTGTAAATTATGCCAGATTATTTCATCATTTAAAGAGAACATCTGCAAAAAAAAAAAAAAAAGTTTAAGATTAAGATACAAGGAGCTGCAGATGCTGGAATCTTACTTAGAACACAACGTACTGGAGTAACTCAGCGGGTCAGCCAGCTTCTCTGGAGGATGTGGATAGACGACAATTTTGATTGGGACCCAAAGAATGCCCACTTCATTTTAGATCATAGATCTGGAAGACTTGACTTTGTTTATTGTGTCCGAGCAGAAAAATGATGCAAGGTCCAATATCAGCCATGATCTGTGTCAATGGTGGAATAGGCAATGATCTTATGAGAAATAGCCCGGCCCTGCTCCTATTTTTTATGTTCTATGGACTAATTGCTTTCACTAATAAATTTTGATAATCTCAAAACATTAAGAAGCATCATTCCAATGCATTCAGTGATCTTTCTACTGTTTTTTAAGTCATGAATAAGATATTCACAAAGAAACCTTGACGTTGGAGTTAGCTATCAGAGTTTCACATGTAAGTAAACAGTAGATGTTAGACAAATGATAAGCACTCAGGGATGAGTCACAGTCTGTGGACCTGAAGGAACATTTATAAACCACTTGAGATTCACTTTCATAAATGCCATAAATGTCAGAGCGGACATTTGGGATTGAATGAGAATCCTCACGCTGTCAATATAGCACTGTGGGTCATTTTCTGCAGAGGTGGTTGGCGTTGGATACAAGCCTGCAGACATTTGAAAAATTTCACTGCTCCCTGATTTTATGATGCTGAATAAATTAACGAATAAAAACACAAATGACCTTAATCTCTGCTTTGTAAATTATATTTTCTAAATTGAGTGTGAGCAAATGCATGATGGAAAACATTCTGTTTCTTGAGTAACCCATTTGTAATTGTTCATTGGACACTGAGAACAGGAATTTCAGGAAAATAATTCACAAAGCCGATTTTTGACAGCTTTGCAATCCATAAGTAACTAAGGGGCAGGGAGAGGGATGTTTGGAGTCCACAATGCAACTTCTGTAACATTGTCAGAGCCTATGTGAGACCACCATTTTTTCTAGGTTTCAGCAGCACTGCTGCTCAGGCTATAATAAATATTTCCATCCTCACACACAGCAATCATTTCCATTGTTGTTCTCTCCTGCAATAACTTGGCAAAGTTTGTATAAACGTTAGCATGGCAGGGATTACGGTATCTTGCAGTATTTTACCACCTTTCAAATAAGTTTTTTCATCCAATCATTCCATAAAATTATATTTGCACAGACTGTGATGTGTGCACTAAGGCATTTATTGACCATTATTGCAATCAAACTGTAATATTGGCATATTTTGCTCATGGTAAATTCAATGGTTTTGGGAAGCTGAGGAAGCCAGGATCTTTCTCACACAAACCTATACAAATGCATGATTCCTTATAACTTCAGTAAGTGCAATGCTCAAATGAAAACAATGTCTTTATAAAACACCTATTATTCATTCAAAATTCATATAAATAACCCAAGGAATATGTGCTAGTAATTTAGGTCAGTGCAACTTGCAAACAAAGCTTACCTAGAAATATGTAAAAATCGACAATATTTCAATTGTGTTTAAATACCAATCTGGAGGTCAGTGTATTTAATTCAGTCATATATATCTATTACCTGTTATATTATAATGTAACATCTTCAGATACATCACAAATTAATTATTTCTCTGTGTTTAATTTTCACATATGGCACTATTTGGTTATGAATATGGAGCACAATGATTCGGGTGAGTAATCCTAGTGTTGAATAAAACTTGCAATGAATGCAAAATGTCATAATCAGTTCATTGTAGCTCGGGGTTTCCATTGTACATAGAACATTGGACAAAGAATAGAACTGCTCAGGACAGGCTCTTTGGTCCACAACATCTGTGCCGGACATGATGCCAGGTAAACTATCCACCTCTGCCTGCACATGCAATCCTTCCATTCCCTGCATATCCATGTGTCTATCTAAAAGCCTCTTAAACACCACTACCATATCTGGCTCCACCACCACCTATGGCAGCGTATTCCAGGCACCCAGCACCCTCTGCATAAAAAACTTGCCTCACATATTTCCCCTAATTTTGTCCATCTTACCTTAGACTTTAGATATACAGCGCGGAAACAGGCTCAATGGAGCACCGAGTCTGCACTGACCATTGATCATCTAGTGCACTAACATTATCTTACACACTAGAAACAATTTACAATTTTACCACAGCCAATTAACCTACAATCATGTGTTTAAGAAGGAACTGCAGTAGCTGGAGAATCGAAGGTACACAAAAAAGCTGGAGAAACTCAGCGGGTGCAACAGCATCTATGGAGCGAAGGGTTTCGGCCCGAAACGTTGCCTATTTCCTTCGCTCCATAGATGCTGTTGCACCCGCTGAGTTTCTCCAGCTTTTTTGTGAACCTACAATCATGTATGTCTTTGGAGTGTGGGAGGAAACTGGAGCACCCATAGAAAACCCACGTGGTCACAGGGAGAGTGTACAAGCTTTATACAGACTGCACCCATTGTCAGGATCAAACCCAGGTCACTGACGCTATATGGCAGCAACTCTACCACTGCGCCACTGTGCTGCCCTGGTATAGTTATACCTTCCGGTCTTTGACATTTCCATGCTGGAAAGTAGGTTCTCTATAGTTCACCAAGAGTAAATTCTTTAACAATTCTGTACATTAAAAGGATGGAAAATTAATGCACAATGATGCATTGTTAGGAATTCATGGGAGGGGGTGGGGGGCGGGTTAAAACAATATGGCACGACACTGTAACCTTGTAATGCTAATTAACTCTGATACTGTAAGGCATTCTTCGATATTTTGCTCATAAATTGAGGGCTTGTTATCTTCCACCTCACTGATTTGGGACTGTGGCATCTTAAGTAACAAATCGAGAATTATTTCTCTCCTCAAAATGAAAACACCATAACTCCATGGAACTGATTGTGAATGATCAGCCATGATCACATTGAATGGTGGTGTTGGCTCGAAGGGCCGAATGGCCTACTGCTGCACCTATTGTCTATTGCTATCGGGCCACTGAGAGAAAAGCAGATAAATGAACACTGCAAATCTTTCTAAATGAAGTTGCTATCAATCATTGGAAACAGCACTGGCTTAACATTTGGAGATGAAAAGTCAGTAGGCAATAATCCTTCAAAGGCTTTGGTAACACTACAATTTTCCAACAATATTTCTCACATTATTCAAAGCTTCTGAATTTTTCTGAAGGAGATTCATGTATTCATTTTTTTTAAATTGGGTTCAATTGGCAGTTGTGAGCTAGGAAACAGAAGAGGAATAAGAGAATTGCCAATAAACTATAATTTGTTTCCCCACTGGCCCCACTTATTCACACTGCTATTCACCTCCTTTACAGAGCTCAGCTGCATGGGGTCATTTATTAAGAGAATGATGATGGTTTTGATTGTGAAATAACACAGGGTGAAGCACAGAAAACAAGGAAGCCCGCTTCATGCTGATAGGGATCCAAAGTCTCAAACAATTGTCAACATCTGTCCACAGAATAGGCGGATGAAGATCTCAGAGCCCTTCCAAAAATAAATAATACTGCTCCCCCACAGACCCTCTGTCCACCCACCCAGATCCTCGCACTCCTCCTCCACCCATCAATGCATCCCTCCCACCTGGATCCATTTATCATGTGCCAAATCTTGTCCCGTCCCCTCACTTCTTTATACTGACTGTCACGCTTTGACCCCTAAGGAAGAATCGCAACCCAAAATGTCAAATGTTCATTTCCCTCCACAGATGCAGCCTGACCCAATGAGCTCCTCCAGCAGTTTGTTTTTTGCTCTTGATCTCCACTGCTATCTCATATGGGGTCCAGAAGCAGAGAAAACTGACAGATTCAGTCTTCCAAACATTTCAAAAGGTCTCCCGCTTACTTGTTTGATAGCATATATGAAAGTCTGGGACCTGAACTTGAAGAAAGCAGACTTTGAAGGTATGAGGCTGGAATTGGCTCGACCAGCCCTGAATGGACAAAGAGATGAAAATTCATCATGCCAACCAGAGATATGATAGCAAAATGATTAAGTTCAGAGTGTCATCGGCAAAACTAGCATTTGTAGTTCATTGTTAATGGCACTTAAGTGGAAGAGGCAGTTAAGAGTTAATCACATTGATGGGAGAAAATATGGATCCGTGGTCATATATAGATCATCCGGTCAATCACAGGATAGTTCTGCTCTGAAGAATATTCATGATCATATTAGTTTTTATAACAATCTGGTAGATTAATGATTACCATTGCTGCGACAAGCACTTTAATGCCTGATTTAATTAATTAGTTAAATTCCCCAGCTGCCATGTTGAGATAATACATTAGCATGGCTAAAGGATTGAATGAAAAGCTGAAAACACAGTTGGGATACATGGGCCATTTTCTGTTGGGAAAGCTGCAATTCATGGATGCCACAGAGTTCAACAGTGGAATCTCAGCTATCTACAGCTCATAGCATTGTCTTATATGAGGGACTGGGGGTATTGCAGTTGAATTTGGTGGATAGATCTGAAAACAAATTGTGAGAACCAAACAAAGAAGACTGCAGAGGGATATAGATAAATGAGGAACAAACATTTGTTCAATCAAGTATTTATTATGTGCTTCCTCTTCACCCTTGCTCTTCCCCTTCTGCCTTTCTTAAAAGGCTGCTGAAGCAAAAGGGCTACTGCAAACAGCAGTAAAACGTACATGGTCAAAGCCAGTCTTCAACAGTCGAAGGAAGTCGAAGGAGGTCTTCTTCATAGTCTTGGGAGGTCTTCAACATCGTCATGGGAGGTCTTCAACATAGTCATGGGAGGTCTTCAACATAGTTGTGGGAGATTGTAGACATAGTCGTGGAAGGTCGTAAGAGGTCGTACACATAGTCGTGGAAGCTCATAGGCGGTAGTAGATTACAGCGACATTTATTTTTTTAGGTCGTTTAAGGTTGTCAGGTCGCAAATTAGGTTGTGAAAGTGGGACAGGGGCTTAAATCGTTCAGTTTTGTTTTCTCCACAATCCCTATATATTAGTGCAAAGACACAAAATATCGCGGAAGAGACAACTTCAGGGCTTGAGGCAATATCATCACTATAAAGTTGCATGCAGGACACTTCACTGTCAATAGGTGGTATTGGAGCATGCCTTATTAGGTCAAAGTCCGCCCATTAACAGATATACCAACAGCCACCTCACAGCTTGGAATGGATGCAGTAGCCTGCTTCATCTCATCCAAGACTTTAATCATGGTGAATACCCATTGTAGGTCTTTGGGCACTGGATACCCTTCAGACTTCCAAACATTTCAAAGTTTAGGTGTTATGAATATTTTAATGAGAACATATCTCAGACATTACTCTCTTTCTTAAGCGTCAACATAATTTAAGCTACTAATCATTTTCAATGAGACATAATCAAACAGTTTTCCATCTTGCTTTTCATTCCTTTTCTAACTTGTGTATCTCCTGATTGAGCATGGATAACCTTGCTCAATCAGGAGATAAACGTTAGAAATTGAAGTTATATCCTAACTGGGAAGCAATTTAAATTTCAGTGGTGCACTAACAGTCTGCAAAGGATATGACTTGGGTTAAAGAATGGCACTTAAAGTTCACACTTTGTACGATCAGTCAATCACAGTAGAGTTATGTGATGTATCTCTGAACAGCAATCCTAGAATGTTCCATGCTTCACTCACTTTTTGACAACATTTACACTTCATGTTGACATATTGCTTGCATTTCAAAATAAAGACCACAAGACAATTGAAGCGTTTTGGAGCCTGTGATATTAACATTCCATACATAAATAATTCCAAGATTAATTTTAATACAAACACGTTTCTTGAACAATTTATTTGTTCCTCTCCTTCTTTATGACAAATTGTTTAAATATCTAACCTAACTAATATGGCATTTGATTACTCAAAAAATTAATATGTGCATTTTAGATATGTGAGGGATGTTAAGACAAAATCTGATTGGCTGAAAGTCTACGAAAATGACGGCAAGCTTAGGTCTTGTGTTCTTTAATGCTTATTTTAAAAAAAAACGTTCTCTGGCTGTGTTTAGTCACTGCTTTGACATAAAATGCTGGAGTAACTCAGTGGGATAGGCAGCAACTCTGGAGAGAAGGAATGAGTGACATTTCAGGTCAAGATCCTTCTTCAGACCAGAAAAGGGCATCAACACAAAACGTCAGCCATTCCTTCTATCCAGAGATGCTGCCTGTCCAGTTGAGTTTCTCCAGCATTTTGTGTCTATCTTTGGTGTAAACCAGCATCTGCAGTTTCTTCCTACACATTTAGTCATTGCTTGTCACTTGCAGCGGTAATTCGTGAAAGTGGTTTGAAAGTGGAAAAGAAATAGACTGGCAATTATCAAACTGTTCATCATTGAAAGAAGTACATCATCGGGCATTGTGTTCTGAAGCTTTAAGTGAGGGTGAAAGCATGTTTAATTTTTAACTGGCCCAGGAAAAGTGTTAACATTTTCCAACATTGTGGTCCCAAATGCAGTAAATACTGTTCTAGCCGTGTAAAACCAGAGGTGATTCTTTCCTGAGCTTCATAATTAGAATATTACCAATTTTTGCAGAGATGAGCAACCAGGTGCTGCTGGAAAACATCTCAATTCATAATTAGCTCATTAAAAGCATTTCTAGTCAGTAAGCGAGAGCTGAGACCAGACATAATGCCCTACCACACACCATTCCCAACTACATTACCATGAAAAAAAATGAACATATGTGCTGGGACTTCAAACTCTTTGAATATTGAATTCATGTATAAATTGAACTTCTGAGGTGGTTTCTCAATTTTAACTCATCTACTGGCCGATGTTGCCAAATGGATAACTCACTTTGCCTACTCTGGCCTAAGTGCAATTTGCTTAATACATTCTATTAACATCTGGCAGATAAGTACCAGAATCTACGGACTCTTCCAGCTGAAGATCTTGGACTTCAACAGAACCTCGTCAGCCTCGATAACAATCAGCACGGGAGCACCTCAAGGCTGCGTGCTCAGCCCCCTGCTGTACTCACTCTATACTCAGGACTGCGTAGCCGGTCATAGTGCAAACTCCATCATCAAGTTAGCTGATGACACCTCTGTTGTGGGACGAATCACTGATGGGGATGAGTCAGAGTATAGAAGAGAGATCGAGCGATTGTCCAAATGGTGCCAGCGCAATAACCTGGCCCTCAACACCAGCAAAACCAAGGAACTGATTGTGGACTTTGGAAGGAGTAGGATGGGGACCCACAGTCCTGTTTATATCAATGGGTCAATGGTTGAAAGGGTCAAGAACTTCAAATTCCTGGGCGTGCACACCTCTGAAGATCTTTCCTGGTCCGAGAACACTACTGCAATCATCAAGAAAGCTCATCAGCGCCTCTACTTCCTGAGAAGATTACGGAGAGTCGGTTTGTCAAGGAGGACTCTCTCTAACTTCTACAGGTGCACAGTAGAGAGCATGCTGACCGGTTGCATTGTGGCTTGGTTTGGCAACTTGAGCGCCCTGGAGAGGAAGAGACTACAAAAAGTAGTAAACACTGCCCAGTCGGCTCTGACCTTCTTTCCATCGAGGGGATTTATTGCAGTCGCTGCCTCAAAAAGGCTGGCAGTATCATCAAAGACCCACACCATCCTGGCCACACACTCATCTCCCTGCTACCTTCAGGTAGAAGGTACAGGAGCCTGAAGACTGCCACAGCCATCAGGCTATTAAACCTGGCTTGCACAAAACATTAATAACCCATTATTTGTTATTTGCACTTTATCAGTTTATTTATTCATGTGTTTTGTAGTCAATGCCTTTTATGTTCTGTTGTGCTGAATTTCATTGTCCTATCAGGGACACATGACAATAAACTCTCTTGAACTTGATCTTGAACTTGAACCAAAAATAAAAAGGTTCCTTTCTTCTTCCTGGTCATTCATGCCAAATCAGGCTGCTTAAAGATGACCTTTAAACACAAGCAGTCCATGCTTTAATAAGTTTCTTGGTGCAGAGGCTCAATTGCTCAGAAAATAAACATTAATCTAAAGACCTTGTGAGACATCTTTCAGTCTGACTGTAATTCACGAGGAGCACATTCCACCCAGCCTGTTTTTATCTTCTTGCACTTGCAAAAAATGGAGGCACTACCTTTATGAAGTGCGTTTTAAGCTTAGATGTTTCCATGGAGACCAGAAGAAAAGCCCTCCTCTTCGTTCACATAACCTGTTTCAAACTATAGCAACACAAAGTATACAGGACTCAACATCCAAACCAAATACATAAAGGCAGGCATTCGACATCACTGAAAGCATCACATTGGGTTAATACTTGCGTCAAACACAGAAAAGCATTTTAAATGTTTGTACAAGAAGTTCAGTAAATGGAGGCCTTGCCCTAAAATAACAGTTACTAGACAAACACAACCTTTCCCAATGGCACTTCATGAATATTTAAATCGACCATTGCTTTCTCCCTGTTGCGCTAACCTCGTGATTCTGTTACCTGGCATAGTACTCGAAACAGAAAACTTACATGGTCAATGACATGCAGAAAGATGTACAGAATCTGCATCCTAATACACCATGCCAATTTGCACTCAGATATGCACCCTGTCATCTCAAGCTTTGTCGCAACATCGCAAAGGCAATTAATCAATGATGTCCTTCTGTGGCATGACATGGCATCACTTTTTTAATCAATAGATCTAGATTTCTTTAAAAAGGTCTTAACATTTTTCACAGCTATTTGATTCACAGCCTTGAGTTGTCCTTCAAGAATTCATGAGATGAATCATGATGGGGAGCTTTGCTAGTCGCTGCCTGATCATATTGATAATCTAAATCATCTACAGGAGGAATTTTCAGTTTGAGTGCATTTGGAAAATTCTGACTGCAATTGCTTTTCTTGACTCAGTTTAATTTCTGTTGAAAAAATATTAGAATGAAGAAATATAAGTACGTGTATGAACTGCTCAGAGACTATTATCATTGAAAAATTCAGATGAGTTTCGAGAAACAGCGCAGAAACAGGCCCTTCAGCCCACCAAGTCCGTGCCGACCAGCGATCCCCATACACCAGCAGTATCCTACACACTTGGGACAATTTACAATCTTTACCAAAGCTAATTAGCCTACAATCCTGTACTTTGAAGTGTGGGAAGAAACCGAAACACCCGGAAAAACCCCACAGAATGTACTCTGTACAGACAGCACCCGTAGTCAGGATCAAACACGGGTGTCTGGTGCTGTAAATGGGGGTGGCACGGTGAAATAGGGGTGGCACGGTGAAATAGGGGTGGCACGGTGCAACTCTACAGCTACGGCATTGTGTCACCCCTATTTCTTATTGGAAAATATTCCTTAAAAACTTTAAGAGCAGCAACCTGTTTTTGCAGATTGATTAAAATAATTGTTTAGTAGCAATAATACATATTATTGCCATGATCATATTGAATGGCGGTGCTGGCTCGAAAGGCCGAATGGCCTACTCCTGCACCTTTTTTCTATGTTTCTTACAAATGTTTAACTAAATCTCTGGGTACCCTTTTATGAAATTATGAAGACACAGGAAACTGCAGATGCTCGAATCTTGAGCAAAGAAATGCTGGAGAAACTAAACAGGTCAAGCAGTGTATATGGAATAAATGGAGGGAATGGACAATGTTTGGTTCGAGATCCTTCTCAGCCTGATGGGAGCAGAGATGAGAAGAGGTGGGAATGGAACAAATCCTGGCAAAGCTGGATGCAGATGATGGGGATTTTGATTGGCAGATGGGTTGAGTAAGTGACAAAAGTTTGAGTGAAAAGGAGACAATAAGGGTTTCAGAAATGTTGAGAAGAAAAGGAATAATATGCAAAGCTGGTGGAAGGGCATGGAGGGATGGTAAAGAGGGGGAAAAGAGGATGGAAGAAGGAAAGGAGCAGGGTGATGGGGGGCTGGGAGATGGTAGGAGAGATGGGTGGGCACTGTGGTAATAGGTGGTTTAAAGATAGTTCAGCATGGAAACAGGCCTTTTGGTCCATCAAGCCCGCGCCGATCAGCGATTCCTGTACACTAACCCAATCCTACACACTAGGGATAATTTACAATTTACAGAAGCCAAATTAGCCTACAAACCTGAACATCTTTGGATTGTGGGAGGAAACTGGAGCATCCGGAGAAAATCCACATGGTCACAGGGAGAACATACAAACTCCATACCGACAGTACTAATAGCCGGGATCGAACCCGGGTCTCTGGCGCTGTAAGGCAGCAACTCTACCGCCGTGCCACCATGCCTTTTCTGTCTTAAAAATACTACTTTCATTGGTTGTTGAGGAAGTGAATTCCAAAGGAATACAACTCGCTCAGGTTTTAACCCTTTCTTGCCTCCATAAGTTTGAATGGCTTTTGGGCCATTGTTTCGGCCGAGTATGTTGGTCTCCCAAATGGGCTTTTATTGCACCTGTTTTAAACCTGCGAAGCCAGTGCCACCGTTTTCAAGCACTTTGTTTTGTAGCAACTCAAATCAAGTGTCTGAAATACATGTTTCATGGAAATGCAAATACCAGCTTAAACTAATGCTGAGAAATATTGATTAAAAGTTAAGGCAATTACAGCAATTTCCTTCTCCAGCCATCTCCTTAAGCACCTATTACCATTATGGGGAGACTGCAAAAGGTGATCTGTAATTATGGGTTGAAGTGGTTATTGCTCCATTTTTAATGTGATAATAAAGCTGTGACCTTTCTGGGCAGCAGAAATGTAATGTTAAGAGATAAATTGATAAATGTTCATGTAATAAAAGTACCTTGCATTTGGGCAGACTAAGAGGCATTAATTCAGAATTTGAGTTCCTCTCCTGCAGCTGTGTAATTTTACTCAGATAATTTTTATAAATGAGCAAATTTCCCTTGGTATTGCACAGAAAATGTAATTGGTTTAAGAACAAGCAATGTTTTAATCAAAATTAAGAAGATGTGGGAGTGGAGCAAAGGAGAAGGTGGAGAGGAGGGGAGGCAAAAGTGTATGAAATGAAACAGGGTAAATAGGGAGGGTGATGGTTGGAATTAAGTAAATAAAGAAAGGCAGATGAGCAATGGAACGGGAGATACGAGGAGAGGAGATGGTGAGAAAAGGCCAGGCGAGGATGTGAGGAGGAGAATCTTAACTCTGCGATTAGTATAGTTTAGTTTAGCGATACTGTTTGGTAACAAGCTCTCGACCCACCGGGTCTGCACCGACCAGCGATCCCCGCGCATTAACGCTATCCTACACACTAGGGACAATTTCATATTTATAACAAGCCAATTAACCTATTACCCTCACGTCTTTGGAGTGTTGGAGGAAACTGAAGACCTCATAGAAAATCTACGCAGGTCATGGGGAGAATGTACAAATCCGTACATGCAGCACCCGTAGTCTGGATCGAAATCGGGATCCTATCGCTGTAAGGCAGCAACTTTAGTGCTGCACCACTGTTCTTTGAGAAAAGTGTGCATAATCAGAACGGCCAATTGTGGCAGAGCAGCCTTGAGGGGCTGAGTGGCCTATTCCTGTTCCTGTGTTGTATTTTGTCATGTGTAATGTGTTCTCCAAAGTCACCCAAATAATGTAGCTATGCCCAGACATCCAGTTTAGCGACTGTCTCCCTGTAACTGGGGGTTTTGTGCTCAAAAAGGCACCATTTCCAGGTCACGGCCAAGTTCTTTAATGCCTACTCAGTGAATAATTATGGTTAGACTTCATAACTATTTATCCACAGCCATAATTTCACTTCCATTTTACACGGGCAATTTCTTTTATGAGAGATATAGGCACTAATACACAATGTTCATCATGATCAATTCTTAATTTTCTTGCCAAAATAATCAGTGGTGTTTTTATCACTTTACAGACGTCATTTTTGGTTTTACATTCAACTTCTGAACATAAATTAAATAGGATCACTCTACATTTTCTTATTAATTATCTAAAGAATGAAAACACAATTGGTCACCTGTGAACTGATCGGAGTGGGGCCGCATAGAAAAGTGTATGTCACGAATAAGTAAACTCATTTCAGTTTGCGGACAAGTCACAAACAGTGTAGGTACAGCACATTATTTAAGTGGACTACCATTGGATCAGTTTAATGTTTCAGTTTAATGTAAAATATTGTAAACAAAAACGCAACCAAATGGAGCTGTTATGAATGAGTTAAGGTGGGTTGAGAATTAGTCAGGAGATAAGAAATAGAGTTGAGAAAATAGGAGGACACAACACGTGGTGGTCCAAAACAAGCTGTACCAGGACCCCAACAACGTTGGTGTTATCTGCAAGCCTGGTAACTCCACCCATCTATGTACCAGGACCACATTGCCATGATCACATTGAATGGCGGTGCTGGTTCAAAGGGCCGAATGGCCTACTCCTGCACCTATTGTCTATTGTCTATTGACCACAAAGAGCGGAGGTCCCAACAGAGATTCCTGCAGAACTCCACTGGTTACAGACCTCCTGACTGAATATTGTCCTTCCACCACAACCATCAGTCACCACCATTAACGTTCCCAAGGTCCCTAGTCTTCATATTTTTCTCAGTGGTAAAAACAGAGGTGAAATATTAATTGAAGATCTTGTCCATCTCCTTCGGTTTCACACACAGATAACCACATTGGTTTATGACTGGCCCTATTCTCTGCCCAGTTACCCATTTCTTTTAATATGTTTTAAAAATATTTTTGGTTTCTCCTTAATCTTATCTTCCTGAGCTACCTTATGCTTCTTTTTTGCCCTTCAGATTTCCAACTTAAGTATGCTCCTCAATTCCCAATACTCCTCCAGCAATGCACTTGATCCCAGCTGCCTAGTCTTGACCCATGCCTCCTTCTTTTTAATTGTTCTTTCATTATCCTGAGACCGTGACACCAAATTCTGGACTCTCCATCTGGAGAAATAATTCTGTCAAGCCCTTAAGGAATATCAGTGCATAGAAATTCGATATTTCTCTTAATATAGTATCCTAAATAATTGCTGTAGAAAGCTTTGACATCTAATCAACTCTGCTGTTATAAACTGAGATATTGCCTAAATATACACCATAGACATAAATAAATCCCAATCACCAGACCTTTTCCATTCTGCTAACTGGGAAGGGTGTTGAACCTTAAAGGAACAGCCTCCATAGCAAATGCAGAACAGTTGCGCAAAATGTTGGCATAGAGATGAGGGAACTGTAGGGGAGGCGAAGATGGTAATCATGAACGTGTGGGGAAACACCAAGCAATTGCTTGCCCTAGTGTTTAAGAACGAACTGCAGATGCTGGAAAATCGAAGGTACACAAAAGAGTTTGTGTACCAATTGCTTGCCCTAACTGCGTCCTATGTGCTAAGGTCAACACACCACTGTGATGAGCGTTATGGTCAGTGGAGCAAAGATTGTAGAATATATTTTTGATACACACAATATAAAAGGGTCACAGCAATAATCAAGGGACCAGTAAGAGGGCTTTGAATACTTTGAGCCTTTAACTTGAGGGTTGCTGATGCTGTATGCAAGATAGTAACGTCAAAATAGAGATCCTTTTATTATTTTCCCACTTGCAATCTCAGTGCAACGTGCCCCTGTTTTTCTTTTGTGTTTGTCTTAAAATAAAGGTGATAGATTGTCACCTGAAAAAAATATCAGTGTACATCTGGAAGGAAGGAAATGCGTGGTGTTTGACTATTGATACTCACTAGCTACATGACAGGCGCTGGAAAAATCATCCACGCTTGAATGCGCTTGCACCAACTTCCCAATGGGTGTGAAGATAGACACAAAATGCTGGAGTAATTCATCGGGTCAGGTAGCATCTCTGGAGAAAAGGAATAGGTTATGTTTCAGGTTGAGACCCTTCTTCAGACTGTATGGGCATATCCCAATGGTTGTGATATCATTCAGAAATATTTGACTAATTACCCAAAATATTTGAAAGTAAATAAATCTCTGGGGCCTGGACAGGTATATCCAAGGACACTTTAGGAAGCTAGAGGAGAAATTGCAGGAACCCAAGCTAAGATATAGAATCCTTGTTAGACACGGGTGAGGTGATGAAAGACCGGCAAGTGGCTAATGTTAAGACTTTTCAGCGTAATTCACAAATGAAAGGTAGATGCTAAAATATCAAATTTTAAGGATTTTCTGCTCCAATAAGATCGCCTCTCAGTTGTAAATTCGAGGCCAATTCTATTTGATTATATGCTGTCATACAGAACACCAACATTCTAAAACGTTTACAGAGAGAACTCTAAAAAGAGACAATGTGATAATAGCCAGTATAGGGAGTACCAATGGCTCGGGTCTAGGTGTTTGCTAGACTTAGAAGTAGGAAGAGGGAAGTTGCAATCCTCAAGAAAGTGAACTTAGAAACACAGAAACATAGAAAATAGGTGCAGGAGTAGGCCATTCGGCCCTTCGAGCCTGCACCGCCATTCAATATGATCATGGCTGATCATCCAACTCAGTATCCCGTACCTGCCTTCTCTCCATATCCCCTGATCCCTTTAGCCACAAGGGCCACATCTAACTCCCTCTTAAAGGCTGATAGTGCCCTCTGATTTTACAGTTAGGCCTAGACAAAGTCTTCTCTTCCTCCCATCTCTAATTATAACAAGTATGGCGAACAAAACTACTTTGGAAGCAGCCTGTTGCTGCCTCTTTCATGCATAAGTTAGTTGGCCCAGCCAATACTGGCTGCCACAAGAGAAACCAATATTAAGAAGGGCCCTCATGCAGATATTAAACACTTGTACCAAATGCACAATGCTGAACAACCACTCTAGCCCATACAAAGATAAGATAATGGGCTGCCCCTGTAAGACTGAATTGAGTAAGAATTTCTTCTCCCCAAGGATTTGGAATATTTTATATTGGTGACCCTCGGACTACCCTTGATCAGACTTTGTTGGCTTTACCTTGTACAAAACGTTATGTATCTATACGCTAAATGGCTCAACTGTAATCATGTATTGTCTTTCTGCTGACTGGATGGCATGCAATAAAGATTTTTTCTGTACTTGGAACACGTGACAATAAACTAAACTAAATTACTCCTTCAGAGGGCCTATTCTTTTCAGATGCCAACTGCCTGCACCTGACACTTATTTCCTTTTTTCTCTGACTAGGGATACAATGATTATTATTGGTGATCTTATGTACAAAAGTAGAGCATCCAAACAATGCACCTGGTAGAGTACACAGGAAGAAGATTAGTATCATAGTGGAGACCCTTTGATACATGTCTTGGGACCCCTTGCTGATGTACTCTGTGGGTTGACTCTTGTTTTTCTGGAGAGATTCAATTCAATTCAATTCAACTTTAATGTCATTGCACAAATAGAAGTATGGGTACAAAGATATGCAGTTTAGCGTCAGTCCGTAGTATAGTGCAATATAGAAATAAAAATACAGAATAATCAAACAATAATCAAACAATGTGGACGGAGAGACTGGAGAAGTCTATCGGCGGGACTCCGAGTTCAGCAATGTGATGGTATTATTGTAGAAGCTGTTCCTCATCCTACTGGTACGAGACCTGAGGCTCCTGTACTACCTCCCTGATGGGAGGAGGGCAAACAGTCCATGGTTGGGGTGGGAGGGGTCTTTAATGATCTTCCCGGCCCGTCTCAGACACCGTTTTCGGTGGAGGGCATCCATGGCAGGGAGCGGGGCACCGATGATGTACTGCGCGGTTTTCACCACCCGTTGTAGTGCATTCCTGTCCGCTACGGTGCAACTGCTGTACCATACCATGAAGCAGGTGGTCAGGATGCTTTCGATGGTACAGCAGTAAAAGTTGGTCAGGATCTGGGGGGACAGGTGAGCTTTCTTGAGCCTCCTCAGGAAGTAAAGGCGCTGCTGCGCCTTTTTGATCAGCTTGGAGGTGTTGAGGGACCAGGACAGATCCTCCGAGATGTGTACCCCGAGGAATTTGTAGTTGCAGACGCGCTCCACCTCAGTCCTGTTTATATGGAGGGGGGTATATCATAACACAGGTCGTCCATCACATCTTGACACAGAAATCAACATCAATTTCCCAGTTACAATAGCTCTGTGTTACTGGGAAATCGCTTCATACTGAGGGCAATTTGCAGAGGCCATTTAAGTTACAAGCCCATACGCCTTCGCGATGTAGGAAGAAACACCCAGATGCACCCCCCGTGGTGAAACTCCACGCAGCTAACAGCTGAGGTCAGGGTGAACTCAGATCTCTGGCACCAAGAAGCAGCTCTACCAGCTACACCATTGTGTTGGGATATACACACAGGATTATATCATTAGATGCATCTCTGACAGTGGCCAAATCAGCCAAACATCAGATACTTCCAAAGTGCGCAGACCAATTTACCCATAAATCAAAAGAGACACGATGGCTACTAGGTTTTATCTACACATGCATGCAAATGGGACTACCTTCTAAGTTTAAATTTCTATTATTTACAACCTTGTTTGTATGTTCTCTCCAGCTGGAAAGCCTACTGCTGCCAAGGTTTTTATTTTAAAGATTACATTTTTGAACATATTCCTTCATCCAAAATTAACCAAAGGACAATTCATTCAGATTGCAGGCTGCATTTTGACAGCAAGCAGCGTGTACCAGGCCAATTTTAGTTTCAGGTGACTGAGCTGAAAGGACAAAAAGTCCTTGATATCAAAACATTTCAACCACCTGCCATTTTAATTAGATATTAATTCAGTTACTTGTTCAAACACCACCAACTCACTGAGATTAATGAACAAGATTCCACATTTTCAAAGATATGCATGAAATGCAACTTAATGCAGCTGTGGCACTTTTACTCGTCTACTTGCCTTATCAGGCACAGGAGTAGTTGCACACTCAGTACAAGCTGGATTGTGCTTTTGATACAATTTTCTAGTTGCTACCTAAGGGATGTTCACCTCAGCAGATCACCTTTCCTGCTTACTGCCCAAAATATTGTTCCATTTCACTCCCCACCTTTTCAGAAGGAACAATGCTGCATTTGAGAGTTGCCTTTTTTGTTGGCCACGTACCCTTTGAATTCTCACAAGTTCTACAGTAGCTCTTTTGCAGTTCTTTACACATTCCTTCGCCACACCAACCCTATGTCACACACTGGAAGCTCAGAATGCAGTACATCTATTAGTGCTCATGTCACTAAAAACTATCAAATTTTACACAAATTATAAAGAGGCTTTACAGTTTAAAAAAAAAAGAATTTTTGCAAAGTTGCCCATAACACTGGTGCACAGAGAGCTACTGAATTATGAGCAAGAACCTATGATTTAATTTCCAGCTTCAAATACTCTTAATGATTTCCAGTTGAACCAGTATGTGCATTTTTATGCTTAGGAACAAATCACCTATTCTCTGACATTCCCATCACCTCGAGCACAATTCTCTGATATTTCTGTCACCTCCAACACAGTCACCTTTACACTACCACTCACATTTTCCCATCCCCACCCCTTTCTGCCTTCCATGAAGACTGCTCCTACTGCAATTTCTTGGTTCACTCGTCCCTTCCAACCCAAACTACCCCCTCCCCAAGTAATTTCCTTAACCCCCAGTGACCCTAGCAGTCTTTCCAGATAAGAGAGAGGTCCATGTTCCCTTTTTTTAACCTACTACTGTACCCGGTGTTCCCAAAGTGCCCTTCTAGACATCAGCAAGACCTAGCATAGACCCTGCGACCATTTCACCAAACAGTTGCAGTCAGACCACCAAGGTCCATTGCATCTCCCAGTTGCTAACCGTTAACTCCTCTGCCCATTCCCATACTGACCTTTCTTTCCTGGGGCCTCACCCTTTGCTAGAGTGAAGCTACATGCAAACTGGAGAAACAGCAGTTCATATTCCGCTTGGGTAGATTAAAACCCAACCTCGAACCCGCTCCCCTGTGCCCCACCTGGGCTCGCACCTATTTGATCCCTCCCATCTCCACCTACATTAACCTCTAGCTCACAATTCACACCTCTTGAATCTTTTTGTCCCACACTTCTGTCTTTTCATCACTGGTATTTGTCCAACCATCTACCTATCAATGACCCCCGCTCACCTGTATTCACCTATTACTTGCCAAGCATTGTCCTGCCCCTCTTCTCTTCCATGTCCCCCACCACCACTCCCACCAGCTCAATCAGTCTGAAGGGTCCTGACCTGAAACGTCCACATCATCCAGAGACACTACCTGACCCGCTGAGTTACTCCAGCACTTTTTTAGGTCACCTCACTCATGCTGTCTCCCTTTCAAATCTCTATTTACACCTTTCTTTTTCTGCCATTTTTAAAGTTAATGTTGTACAAAGGGTGTATTGCAATTTCTATCCCTAACTTAATGATTTAGCAACTTGCATGTTCAAAATGTATTACTGATTCTAGCTATATTCTGCTCAAAACCTTACCTGACATTATTTTTTGTAAGTGCTTGCTTTTTATCCTGATTTTTCATTTTTACATTTGCACTCTAAATTTTGACTTACTTTTAAATGCGGTTGACATTTTATTACTTAGATTTCCTTCTTTAAAAAAAAAATTGGCACCTTTCCACTCAGAATCAGTGACTCCTTGCTGGGATATAGATCCAGGGACATTGAATTCCTTTCAACGTCTCATTTATTTGCTTGATCTGTATTTGAACAACTTTGACGGGTTATTTAATCATTGTTAAGGAATTCATCGAAGATCAATAGCATTAAATGCATTATACTGCAACAGTTGCTTGTTTTCTCATCTTCTAAAAGTCAACTCAAAGGAACCAGATTCTGAAAGTGGTGAAGTACAAGCAGTCATAAGGTGACACTTCGGGTCGAGACCCTTCTTCTCGACCTGTCACGTCACCCATTCCTTTTGTCCAGAGATTCTGTCTAACCCGCTGAGTTACTCCAGATTTTTGTGTCTATCTTCAGTTTAAACCAGCATCTGCAGTTCCTTCCTACACAGCCATTACTATAGACTTCTTCTTCTTCTTCTTGCGTATGGCGTGCACAGCCTAAAGTTGTAGTACAACTTGTTCTATTTGATCTTAATTGATTGAGCTCGCCGGGTTGATTGCATTCGTCGAAACAGGGCAGACCACGCGAAGGTTGCAATCTTCCACCCCACTATTGACTTTATTTAGTTCTACTTACTGGGGATGAATTTCTAGCCATTCTTTTTCAACAAAAAAAAAATCCCACCTTGTTTATCCTTTCTTGATAAGATATCTTTTCTGTCTTTGTGGAAGAAAAAACATGCAAACTTGGTTCCTTCAAATGTAGAGCCACTAGGTACATTGAAGTACCTATTATGATGATTAGCCCAATGAAACAAGGCTCAGACATAATCTCCATCTTCTCTGCATTGTCTGGTTTAGCACTGCCATAATCAGTTGAACCCCATCTCATTCCCTAAGAACCCTTCTGCTATTTACTATTACCTTGCCGTGCAATCCTTTGTAAATATTATTTTTGCACATAAAGTGGAAAAAGAGCATCTTGACCAATGTACAATCAGGTGAAGAACCCCAGTGGGTAAGTGTGGATAGCTGAAGCCAGCCTTCTGTTTACCATGGTTACCTGGCGCTCATCAATGGGACCGTGGAGAGAAACAAGATTTCAAGCTCTTAGGCATCTGAGACACATCACAAACATGTTTCTAATCCCCAACCTGATCACTCCACATACAATCCAACTCCCTCAACCCTGTAGGGAGGAATGCTGGTTTAAACCAAAGACAGACACAAAAAGCTTTTTGTATCTGTCCTGCCCACCATTTAGCTGATTGCATCCTATTAGGAATTGGTGGACATGCACTTTGTTATTCTAAGTTACCTGATATCATGTATTATGTACTCCTTTTCTTTATTTGCTATCCCAGTTGCATCAGATCTATTTGCCACATTAGCACCCACCGACCAAGATTATTGATGTCTTCCTGCAGTCTACAAGTTTCATCCTTGCCATTAACCAGGCAATTTTGCTACTATCTTTTAATCATGATCTTACATTATAGTTCAAATTAATGTTATATACCACTTTAGGCTTTACCAGACTTTAGAGAAACAGCACGGTAACAGGCCCTTCAGCCCAAGTCCACGATCACCTCGTACACTAGCACCACCCTACACACAAGGGACAATTTACAATTTTACCAGAGACAATTAATCTACAAACCTGTATGTCTTTGGAATGTGGGAGGAAACCGGAGCACCAGTCACAGGGAGAATGTACAAACTCCATACAGACAGCACCCACAGTCAGGATCGAATCCGGGACTCTGGCACTATAAGGCACCAACACTACCGCCGTGATGCTGTTCTGCCAATAAAAGCATGGGATCTGATATTAAGCCCTTCAAACTGCATTGTGCACAGCACTCCAGTCACCAACGTTTCTACCAACCATCACTCTTTGCTTTCTCTTACTAGTCATTTTTCAATGCTCCCTTTGAGATCCTTCATCAATCTGCTGCGAGAAACTTAATCAAATGCTTACCACTACCAAGTCAGAGATTTATATTGTGCAAGCTAAAGAAAGTTGAAATATGCGACCTATGAAAAATCTTTGGCTGTATTAGTAAAGCTAGGCCAGGGAGCACATCCATTTGATGATATAAAAAAGTCAATATCTCAATCAAACAGGCAATTCGACCTATCCAACTTAGTCCATTTTACAATGAATATAGGAGATCGCGTGAGGACGTGGCGTCGAAGGACGAGAAGCCGAAGTGAATAAGTGGAAGCCAAATAGTCGAACGGAAACGACACTGAACCGCCAAATAACCGAAAGGACGGGATGCCGAAAATACAACTAACCGAAAGGACGGGATGCCGAAAAGCCAACTAACCGAAAGGGCGCAATGCTAAAAAGCCAAATAACGGACACGACGTTGCCTGGGGGCGGGACTTATCAGTGATTGGTCCAGACTCCCACGTCCATCACATCACTGGCCGGGAGAGATGGGAGGGTGGGGGTCATTTTGCCCACACAAGACTGCCTGGGGCTGGAGGGTGACTGGGCGCTCTGAACCGGAGCACCAAGGTGTAAGTGGCCGAAGGAGCGCATCCCTCAGGACAGCCCCCACTCTCCTTCCCGGGATCAGCACTGTCCAGCCACGGCCGCCCTCTGCTTCGTCTCCCCCGTGTGGCCTCATTGTGATGGGCTGTGGGGGTCAACCTCCAGCCCCGGGCGGTCTTGCGTGAGGAAAATGTCCCCCACACTCGTCTCCCCTGGCCAGCAATGTGATGGACGTGGGGGTCTGGACCAATCGCTAACAAGTCCCGGCCCCCGGCAACGTCATGTCCATTATTTGGCTTTTCAGCATTGCGCCCTTTCGGTTAGTTGGTTATTAGGCATCCCGCCCTTTCGGTTAGTTGGCTTTTCGGCATCCGGCCCATTCGGTTATTTGGCTTTTCGGCATTTCGCGCTTTTGGTTTGTAGGCTTTTCAGCATCCCGCCCTTTCGATTATTTGGCTTTTCGGTGTTGCGTCCATTCAGTTTTTTGGCTTTTCGGCTTTGCATCCGTAAGGTTAATTGGCTTCTCGCCGTTGTTTCCGTTCGGTTACTTGGCTTCCACTTCTTCGTTTCGGCTTCTTGTTCTTCGATGCCACGTCCGGGTACCACAGGAGACAACAAACTAAAGAATATTGAGGTGTTGACATGGGGAAAGTTTGACAGCAGTTATTTTTGTTAAAGCTTTGCAGGGAATGTTAAAAATGAAAATATTGACATTATGTCAACAAATCCCAAATGTAGAGTTTGAAGATCTGACTTCCCATTGAACTGTGCCTCAAAGATAACAAGTACTGGCATTTCACTGGCACTTTTCTCAATTTTAGGAAATCCCAAAGTGGTGAACAGCTAATAGAGAAGGTCAGAACTGCACCAAGGGTTGAGATTTTTGATTGGAGAAAGGTTAACTTTGAGGAGATGCGAAAGGATTTAAAAGGAGTGAATTGGGACATTTTGTTTTATGGGAAGGATGTAGAAGAGAAATGGAGGACATTTAAAAGTGAAATTTTCAGAGTACAGAATCTTTATGTCCCTATTCGGTTGAAGGGAATTAATAATAATTGGAAAGAGCCATGAATTTCAAGGGAAATCGGACATATAACCATATATAACCATATAACAATTACAGCACGGAAACAGGCCATCTCGGCCCTACAAGTCCGTGCCGAACAACTTTTTTCCCTTAGTCCCACCTGCCTGCACTCATACCATAACCCTCCATTCCCTTCTCATCCATATGCCTATGCAATTTATTTTTAAATGATACCAATGAACCTGCCGACACCACTTCCACTGGAAGCTCATTCCACACCGCCACCACTCTCTGAGTAAAGAAGTTCCCCCTCACGTTACCCCTAAACTTCTGTCCCTTAATTCTGAAGTCATGTCCTCTTGTTTGAATCTTCCCTATTCTCAAAGGGAAAAGCTTGTCCACATCAGCTCTGTCTATCCCTCTCATCATTTTAAAGACCTCTATCAAGTCCCCCCTTAACCTTCTGCGCTCCAGAGAATAAAGACCCAACTTATTTAACCTATCTCTGTAACTTAGTTGTTGAAACCCAGGCAACATTCTAGTGAATCTCCTCTGTACTCTTTCTATTTTGTTGACATCCTTCCTATAATTGGGCGACCAAAATTGTACACCATACTCCCGATTTGGTCTCACCAATGCCTTGTACAATTTTAACATTACATCCCAGCTTCTATACTCAATGCTCTGATTTATAAAGGCTAGCATACCAAAAGCTTTCTTTACCACCCTATCTATATGAGATTCCACCTTCAAGGAACTATGCACGGTTATTCCCAGATCCCTCTGTTCAACTGTATTCTTCAATTCCCTACCATTTACTATGTACGTCCTATTTTGATTTGTCCTGCCAAGGTGTAGCACCTCACATTTATCAGCATTAAACTCCATCTGCCATCTTTCAGCCCATTTTTCCAAATGGCCTAAATCACTCTGTAGACTTTGGAAATCCTCTTCATTATCCACAACACCCCCTATCTTGATATCATCTGCATACTTACTAATCCAATTTACCACCCCTTCATCCAGATCATTGATGTACATGACCCAACACAGATCCCACAGATCCCTGAGGCACACCACTAGTCACCTGCCTCCAACCCGACAAACAGCCATCCACTATTACCCTCTGGCTTCTCCCATTCAGCCACTGTTGAATCCATCTTGCTATTCCTGCATTTATACCCAACAGTTTAACCTTCTTAACCAACCTTCCATGAGGAACCTTGTCAAAGGCCTTACTAAAGTCCATATAGACAACATCCACTGCTTTACCCTCGTCAATTTCCCTAGTAACCTCTTCAAAAAATTCAAGAAGATTAGTCAAACATGACCTTCCAGGAACAAATCCATGTTGTCTGTCCTAATCAGACCCTGTTTATCCAGATGCTTATATATATTATCTCTAAGTATCTTTTCCATTAATTTGCCCACCACTGAAGTCAAACTAACAGGTCTATAATTGCTAGGTTTACTCTTAGAACACTTTTTAAACAATGGAACAACATGCGCAGTACGCCAATCATCGGGGACTATTCCCGTTTCTAATGACATTTGAAATATTTCTGTCATAGCCCCGGCTATTTCTACACTAACTTCCCTCAATGTCCTAGGGAATATCCTGTCAGGACCTGGAGACTTATCCACTTTTATATTTTTCAAAAGTGTCAGTACTTCTTTTACTTTGAAACTCATAGTATCCATAGCTACTCTACTCGTTTCCCTTACCTCACATAATTCAATATCCTTCTCCTTGGTGAATACCGAAGAAAATAAATTGTTCAATATCTCCCCCATCTCTTTTGGCTCTGCAGATAGCTTCCCACTCTGTCTCTCCAATGGACCAATTTTATCCCTCGTTATCCTTCTGCTATTAATATAACTGTAAAAACCCTTTGGATTTACTTTCACCTTACTTGCCAAAGCAACCTCATATCTTCTTTTAGCTTTTCTAATTTCTTTCTTAAGATTCGTTTTACATTCCTTATACTCCTCAAGCACCTCATTTACTTCATGCTGCCTATAATTATTATAGATCTCTCTCTTTTTTCCGAACCATGTCCGTAACGTTCCACACTCCATAGGGAGAGTTCTGGTGGAAGCCGCTGATTGGCGGATGCAGACTAGAGGAAGCAGCTGATTGGGTGCAACCTCGGGTTAGCATTTCTGCTTTCTGGTTAAAGGTACAGTGAGCTACAGTTCATCTGGATAAACATGGTCTGATTAGGAACAGTCAACATGGATTTGCGCCTGGAAGGTCATGTTTGACTAATCTTCTTGAATTCTTTGAAGAGGTTACTAGGGAAATTGATGAGGGTAAAGCGGTGGATGTTGTCTATATGGACTTCAGTAAGGCCTTTGACAAGGTTCCACATGGAAGGTTGGTTAAGAAGGTTCAATTGCTGGGTATTAATGGGGAGTAGCAAGATGGATTCAACAGTGGCTGAATGGGAGATGCCAGAGAGTAATGGTGGATGGCTGTTTGTCAGGTTGGAGGCCGGTGACTAGTGGGGTGCCTCAGGGATCTGTGTTGGGTCCACTGTTGTTTGTCATATACATCAATGATCTGGATGATGGTGTGGTAAATTGGATTAGTAAGTGTGCAGATGATACTAAGATAGGTGGTGTTGTGGATAATGAAGTAGAATTTCAAAGTCTACAGAGAGATTTAGGCCATTTGGAAGAGTGGGCTGAAAGATGGCAAATGGAGTTTAATGCTGATAAGTGTGAGGTGCTACATCTTGGCAGGACAAATCAAAATAGGACGTACATGGTAAATGGTAGCGAATTGAGGAATGCAGTTGAACAGAGGGATCGAGGAATAACTGTGCATAGTTCCCTGAAGGTGGAATCTCATGTAGATAGGGTGGTAAAGAAAGCTTTTGGTGTGCTGGCCTTTATAAATCAGAGCATTGAGTATAGAATTTGGGATGTAATGTTAAAATTTTACAAGGCATTGGTGAGGCAAATTCTGGAGTATGGTGTACAATTTTGGTCGTCAAATTATAGGAAAGATGTCAACAAAATAGAGAGAGTACAGAGGAGATTTACTAGAATGTTGCCTGGGTTTCAGCAACTAAGTTACAGAGAAAAGTCAAACAAGTTAGGTCTTTATTCTTTGGAGTGCAGAAGGTTAAGGGGGGACTTGATAGAGGTTTTTAAAATGATGAGAGGGGTAGACAGAGTTGACGTGGATAAGCTTTTTCCATTGAGAGTAGGGAAGATTCAAACAAGAGGACATGATTTGAGAATTAAGGTGACAGAAGTTTAGGGGAAACATGAGGGGGTACTTCTTTACTCAGAGAGTGGTAGCTTTGTGGAATGAGCTTCCAGTGGAAGTGGTGGAGGCAGGTTCGATTTTATCATTTAAAAATAAATTGGATAGGTATATGGATGGGAAAGGAATGGAGGGTTATGGTATGAGTGCAGGTAGATGGGACTAGGAGAGAATAAGTGTTCGGCATGGACTAGAAGGGCTGAGATGGCCTGTTTCCATGCTGTAATTGTTATATGGTTATATGGTTATATAGAAAGCACTATTAAAACAATGTTTCTTGTAATGCATTAACCAATTGGTGCACTACAAAATGTCAAGATAACTTTATTTCAGGTGATGGGCAGGTTGCAACAGGCCAGAGAGAATAATATAGCACATAAGGAAGCCTTTCAGCCAATCATGCCTATGTTGGCTCTTCAAAGCAAGAATGTCATTGTCCTATACAGGGACACATGACAATAAACTCACTTGCACTCAATTTTGTTCCATTCCTCCCTCTTTTTCCCACATCACAATGGCAGAGTTGCTATCTCACAGTAATAGTGACCTGGGTTCACTTCTGACCTTGGGTGCTGCCTGTGTGGAGTTTGCATGTTCTCACTGTGACAGAATGGGATTCCTCTGGGTGCCTCCAGCAGCATCTTCCAGATCACAACTTGCTTTATAAATAAATTATCCTTATCTTGCCTCTGGCTCCTTTACCAATTACCTTAAATCTGCATTCGCAGGTTATTGATCCTTCTGTTACTGGACCCAGACTGTTCTAATTTATGCTTTCTGAATAATTTATGCATTTGAGCCCCAATATCAACTCAATTTTTATCTATCTTGAGGATAACAATATCTGCCGCTCACGCCAAAATTTCAAAGAACGAGAAAATTGAAAACATTCCTTTAATTCATCATAAATTGCCTGGCGTTTAATACACATTACTGGTACTTAGCACGTGGTCCTAGTTTTTTACACCTCAAGATTGCAATAGTTTCAGGAAAGAACTCTGGTCTTGTGTTGACTAATTGGAGCCATAGAAATGTCAGCTGAGTTAGCTGTTGAATACTGAAGTCATAACTAGCATCCAGTGTGGGATGCTTTGGATGTGGTCTGCGGAATGAGATATGGTTATTTATTAGTCATGTTACTTAGAGTCATACAGCACAGGTAATTGACCATGTTCACTATCATGACCCCAATAACACAATATTAATCCCATTTACGAGCAATGGATATTTTGCGTTCCATAACATGGTGACGCAAGTACTCATTCATATACTTCTTAAATGTTCCCACCTTTTCTTCAGACAGCATCCCAGATTTCAACCATATTCTGGTGAAAAACATTATTCCTAATCCCTTATCCCTTACGCTTAACCTAAATCTATGCCCTTTTGATTTAGACACTGGTACAATATTATTCTCTATTGTACACCATGTATAATATGGCCTCTCGTAATTTTGCATATCTCTATCAGGCTCCTCCACAGCCTCAGCAGCTCCTTATAGAATCTCAATCCAGAGGTCTGCACAGTGATCAGTGAACATGAGGGGAAGTCAAACCATGTAGGAACAGAAATATTGTGCTTTTAGTAATGGTTACTATGAAACTATTGGATGTTTTGGAAATCCATTTGGTTCATTAATATCATCAATAGAAGGAAATCTTCCACCCATGCCTCACCTAGACTGTAGCTGTTCCAAAGACACGTGGTTAACTATTAATTCCCTCTCAAATGACCGAACTAACTCTGCAGTTTAAATCAGGAGGAGGAATAAATGCTGACTTATGTAATGCTGACTTTGTAATGCCTCCATCCTTTGAATTAATACACACAGCGTCTGTACATTAGATTCATAGAGCCAGAGTCATACAGCACAGAAACTGGCCCTTCAACCCAACTTGCCCACACTGACCAAAATGCCCCATCTACACCAGTCCAAACTTCCTACATTTGGTCCATATCCCTCTAAACCATTCCTATTCTTGTACCTATCCAAAAATATTTTAAAAGTCTACAGCACCTGGTATTCACAGGCGGTTTATCATCCAAGTACTAACTGGGCCTGAGTCTGCATGGGATTGGATGTTTTCTGGCTAGTTTGTCCATTGGCTTTCTACATTATATGCACACTGCCATTACCTTATTTGTTCAACTTTGTTGGCACTTGCGTCATACCATGGAATGTTTTAATGCATTTGGGAATGTAGATAGATACTTGGGTCATCCAAATGATGGCACCACTGAGACTGCCACCACCAGGTACTGAAATAGCACATAGAACAAAGAAAACTACAACACAGCAACATGCCCTGCACCCACATTTTGGCAAACATTATGCCATGTTGAATGATCACATTTGCATGCACATGATCCATTCCCTGCACATCCATGTGCCTATCTAAAAACCTCAAATGTCGCTATCACACATGCCTCCACTAATACGCCAGGTCACAAGGTCCAGGCACCCACCACTCTCACTGTAAAATACTTGTCACCCCCCACATCTCCTTTAAACTTTGCCCCTCTCGGACAATAGCTTAAATGTTCCCGAGAAAGGATGAAAGTGTTAACCCCGATTATTTGTTGATACCTTGATTTTCAATAATTTTTGAAATCCCTTGGGAAATCGGTTAAGCAAAATGATTATGAAATTTGGATTGCACAAGGTATCCAAATGACTTAAAAACTTGCACTGCTTAAGAACTCACAAGTTCAGTTATAGTCAAATTCTAATTGATATGAAGTACTTAGCCCTTTTATGCCTATTTAGTCTTGTTGTCTAGTTTTCTATTTTGCTGTTATCCTATTGTGTTTGCACAAATATGTGGCTGTTTTTGTATAGAGTGAAATTCTAATCCAAAACTATGTGAAGAAGAAATACCACCATCATTATACCTAAAATGATTTCTGAATTTACAGTGCAAATGTTGACTAAACACACATTTATTGTTCAAGATCTAATGTATAATATTATTCCAAAGGATGTTGTTGGGCAAACAAACCTACAAAATGAAATATGAAGACTGCTCCTCTGATATCATATGTGTTGAAGGGAACTTATTGTATCCTAAACTGAAAGAATGGGTGAAAAAACAAGTTGACTCAGGCAAACCAACTGGATAAATGCTACCACACTTACTGCAACCAAGCTTCTTTAAAGGAGCGGAAGACAAAACAAAGCACATGCAGGCTTAGAGGTGATAAACATATTTTCATGAAAATGTAAGCACAGTTTCATAGTGATAGATTTGGCAGCAAACACACAATGGGCTGGAGAAAGGGTTAGTATTGAACAGCAGGTTTGCATTTTAACACTTACCAGTCTGAGATAAGGAGTATCCATAGCGATGGAAACCGTCAACATCCTGATGTTTCCTGTAGTCTATTGACCTCAGTGACTGGCTTCTGGAACTATAGCGTCCAAATGCTATGGCAAGGCAATGGCTTGTGTAAATAACCTTTGCTTTCATTTCAAGCATATTCAGGATTACAGTTTTACAATGCAAATCACACAGAGAAGGTGCATTGATGGCTGAGTAGATTTTCCACCAACTTAAAGCTACAGAATTTAAAATAAAAACAACTTATCCCTAGTTGAAACAGTCTCTAAAATTGTACATGGAAGTGCTTTCATTTTTTTAATCTTGAAAAAATCCACCCATCCCCTCCCATGGATCCTCATTATTTTGGCAGGATTTATCCACAGCTGAAGGTTTATGTCTTAAAAGTAGTAGGGACAGTTGTTGCCAGAAATGAAAACAATGGAGGAAAACCCAGTTTTGCCTTTAGCCAAATTAATTGTTTGGCATCCAGCAATTCAGTCTTGTGCAAACTCCCCAAGTCTGCAATATTTGTTTTACCTTAACTGATGGCATAGTCAGTCCCAGTAGAAACTGGTGGGACATCCAATAGGAAAATAATGGTTTCTGTCTTCTTGGCTTTTTGAAAGACAGTCACAGTCGGCAAGAATCATATTCTTTCTCCAATGGGGAAATCCCTCACATGTCCTCCAAATTTTCTCTCCGTCTCATTATTGTTGCTGATTCATCAATATTACTCCCCAACATTATTTTCTTCCTTCTTTTAAGATCAACGCATGCCATTGTGATGGAAAGAAGTGTCTAACATCAAAGGTCAAGGTTACCTTCAATTAAATTCCAGTGTTTAATCATTACAAAGTATGTAATAAAATTGCATATGGTAGCTTGGATTACTTCAAGTATAATTGGGCACCAGATTGCAGCAGTGCCAGTATTTGGCATAAGCAGGTCCTATCAGGGGGGGGGGGGGGGGGGGGGCACAAGTGCAATTTGGCATGGGCCTCATGCCTGTCTGCTTCAAAGGGATCTTGATTTGGGGTCTCTAAAATTGAAATTGGCCTAGGCCTCAGTTCATCTATGAGAGGGCCTGGGCATAAGCACTGAGAAATACAAGGAGAAGTGGGGATAAACATATTTCAGACATGATGTCATTGAATGGCAGATCAGACTCTAGGCATTTAAGGAGAATGAATTACCATGAAGATGGCTGACATTGAATAAATTCGCAGGATAACTGGAGTGTGCCTGGGGGGGGCCAGGGGGGAAGAGGGCATATAATGAATAGGGCCATCTCAGTTGAATATCTGTAATTAAGAAACCAAGAACAGGGACTGGCCACAGAGCCCCTATTGCCTTTTTTGGCTTTCAATTAGGTCATGATCAATCGTTATCTATCCATCTGTTGCCATAATTCTTCTTATTGGGATTTGCAAAAATCAGATTTAAAATCAACATTTTTTTTGTGGGTTAAAAGCCTTCATATTGACCTTTTCCTTGAACTTGAAAATACATTTCCATATCTCTCTCCTGAATAATCTAGCTTGCATTTTTATGTTCTGTCCCCTTGTTCTCAATCCCCACATCAGCCAAAATAGATCTCCTAATCCATCTGATCAAAATCTTAAAGGAATCAATCAAATCATGTTTAACCTTTTATATATATATTTGAATGCCAAGGACTAGAGTTACTTTGGACCTACTCAAACCAAGGTTTTAATTTAATGCAGAAAGACCTTTTTTACATTGTAAAATTCTAATTATAAAGGCTAACACTATTAGTCTTTTTGATTAATTTTTTCCTGTGACTCTTAAATGTTGCTGCTCTGTGTACATGGACCTCAGATTCTCTTTTAGCTTCCACTTATTAGTCCAGGGTCGATCAGTAAGTATCCTGTCAAAATGTCAACTTGTTAACTAAATGTTAACTAACATGCCCGGGTGATTTCCAGAACTAAATTAGGAAAATTTCTGAACTGAGAAATTTTGACCTACCATCTGCAATTTCTTTCATCATTTTATAAAATATATCAATAGAAACCATCATGTGCCAGGGATTCACTACTGCTTTGCACCATTATTTTTCTAATACTGCTCTATTTTTAATTTACTGACTGCCATTCTACAGTTCATTTTTAATTTCTCTTGGGTGTCAAATATATTACCAGTTCCTCCTCTGTGAAAACTGACACTAAAGTAATGATCAAACAATCGTCTCATGTCTTTATTATCCTTTGCAATATTATTAGTGTTTGTTTTTAAAGGGTCCACATTACCCTGGGCGACTATTTCACTTGTTGAATTATTTTTGTATTAATCATGATATTGCTGGCAGATTTTTCTCTTTCGTCATTTGCAGATTATACTTTTATTTTTGATTTCTTCATTATTCTTTATATAACAGCCCAAGACTCACCTTTGCACTTTTATTTCAATTTCTTTACATCCTCTCACCTGTCAACCACAATGTTCACACTTAAAATCACAATTAAATCCCAATGGCACTGGATGTTTTTTGATCTTCATCTGTAATTTTAGCAAATTACAATGTTGATAAATTTGCTGATATTAAGATGTTTCCCCTCCAAATAATGCTCACAACAAGAACCTAAAATGTCTTGAGTCTCTCTTTATCAAAATTAATCTTAAATTTAATCTCCATGTGATCACTGTTAATTAATGTTTGGCTCATTATTCATTACCAAGTCAATTATGGTACAGCTGCATATCAGTTCTTAAAAAATAATACCCAGGACATTTTCTGGAGTGCATTCAGGAAATTCACTGAACTTGCTCTCTTGAACTTGTCTGCTTTTCTCAAATTATCGGAAAACTAACCCTTTCCATTAAAAACATTTCTGATTTTGCTACCAGCTTCTCTACACCTGAATGAATACCATCGACCACTTTATTCTTACTATCAGGAGACCATGGGACAACAATCATTATGGTTTAAGTCCACAACCTTCCTCCAAGTAAGGCTACAATATCTTTCCACTGCACTACTGTATACACTATTTACAATCATATACATCATGAGGAAACCAATGCAGAGTGAGTGACTGCAGAGTGTACAACTGAGACCCTGAGTCACTGATTACTTGTTGGTTTAATTTTTTTACCGCACTCCCACTCTTTCTCCCTTACACCATTCCATTGAAACACAACTGAGGACTGAGAAAGGCACCTCCTAGTTTGCTTAACATCCCTAAATTTTTAGACCTAACACTGATTTCAGCAATTTTAGATCAAAATCAGCGCTTCAATTTTCTTGGACATCAGTTTCTGGCAATGATTCTCCTGACATTTTGAGCTCATCTTGATGTATATTTTGCTACCTTTATTGACAAATTACCATTCCTGATTGGCTGGCATCATCATACCTTTTCGTTCAATGGGTTTGCCTTGCACACATTACACAATCACATTATTTTTTCATGTTATATCCTCCCATCTCCTTTTCCCTGCACACACCAAGTAAAATCTAAAGTATTTTCTAAAATTTCATTGACCAAGGAATTAACTATTTCCACTAATGTTGCCTGAATTGTGAAGAATTTCTATAATTTTCTGTCTTGATGACAAAATTAAATTTCTTATTCAGCAATGTCAACCATAATCTTTTGGTAATTATTTTCCCTTGCCTCTCTCCTATCTTCCAACAATTGCATGTAAGATTTTTTCCCCATTGGTAAAATGACCTCTTTGTTTCTTTCACTTTGCCTATGCATGCTTTAGACCTAAAATATTTAAGATCCAATTGTGAACACTTTCCAGCCTTGTTCTCTTGTGATCATGATGTTATATTTTGCTTTGGATCCCGACAAGATTTTGGACTTAACACATGATTTCAGCAATTTCAGATCATAATCACTGCTATAATTTTCTTGAGCTGCAGTTTCTGGCAATGGTTCTCCTTGTCATTTTGAACTCATTTGAACCATATTTTATCACCTTTATTGACTAATGGTTGCCTGGCACCATCACCCCATTTGTTTTGGAAAGAGCCCCTGATCTGTCCTTCCGCATTGATGTTATTTTTCGCACATTGTTTAATTTAACTTATTGTGTGTTACTTCTACTTTATCTTCTTTATTTATTTAAAATTTGTTTTCACCTGGTGTTTGGACATTAAAGTTTGTGACCAAAATTCTGCTTATTTTTTTTATTTTAATCACCAAGTTCTTATTTTTATCATTGTTTCTCACTGAGATACTGCATCCATTCTGCTGGGAACATGTTATGAACCTAGTTCAAGTGCAGTCTATCTCTAAAGATTCAGCTCCCTCCTATTCCAATACCAGTGCCTCAAAAATTCAGCTTCAAAACTTCTACTTTTAATTTGCCTGCTAACTGGCCTTTCAGACAGTTCTCTTTGCTACCATGAAAATGAATGCATGATTTTATTTTCCATTTTCCTATCCAAAAGTCTCAAGTAAACCCTTAAACTGTTGCTAAGTAGGAACTCACCCTTGAAGATTCTTGGTCATCAGTGCAAAGGAAGCTATAAAAACCTCTTTTGTATTCTAATTACTTAACTTCCAAACTGTTCCTCCACACTTCATTCAGTAGTCAATTGTGCATACATTCTCAAGTGTCCTTTGCTGTCCACTATCCCCTTCTGGCAGCTATATATTCCCCCAAATGTAAGACTAAACAAGCCAGGGGTTCCTACCGAGTTGGAAATTCCCAAAGTGGAGAAATTTTCTGTTGATGTGGCAATCCAGGACATTCCTTATGCTTCAAAACCCCCATATAATACTGTCCCAACGGGTTGCCAGGGTTAAACTCAAAGCAGCTTTAATAATACTGGCCCTGTGATAAATGCTGATCAAGAAATTGAAACTTCTGGTCAACTTCTCCGTTTGGCCTTGGGTACTACCATGAAATCCTTTGCATTTACTTGGGAAATTGGAGCAGAGCATAATGTCTCATTAATAAAATGGCACTTTTAACTGCAGCATTTCCTCACTACTGCATCAATTACATGGCCAAGTGTCCAATTTTCAGATAACCCCTACTTTTGAACAGATCAAGATACTACCAAGCACAAACTGCTGGCCTGTTTTAATGATTAGCGGTCAATACATGCATCAAATGTTTCAAAGAATATTGTACAAAAATATTAAGCAATCAACTGCTAATATTTCCGTTAATAAAAGTCCAATTGTAAATATAATGGAAAATTGCATGATATTGAGCTTCAAAACAATTTTCAATGTTTCATTATTACAAGGAATTGTGTTTAGTATCTGTATGTTTGAATGGCACTTTAGTCATCTTCATATGTATAGACGTCCCAAGAAAATAAATATTGACTTAATTACATTATGATCTTCAAGACATTAAAAAAAAAGACGAAGTTCAGCTTTGCTAAAGTAATTATTTCAGCTGTGTTTGCTCAGGATCCAAGGTAAGCAAAACTCGTGGCAATTTGCATGAGTTGCACAGCGGCTGAGAACTTAACTCTCTCCAGCTAGTACCAAGCCATCTGCCAGTGGATGAACTGGAATTGTATCTCTGACTAATAATTCACTCTCCTCTTGATGCTGGTCAGAAATGCTTTGATCGTGATTGAGGGTGGGGCAGCATCACTTTAGTAGAATGGATGGACCAGCCTATCAGGCTGATTCCCAGTATAACAGGTCATTGGGTCTGAACACTGATAGCTTAAGTGTGTAATACTTTAGGTTCCGATGAACTTTGATAGGAGGGGAGGAGTGAAATGTAATGTTCTGCTATTAACTAACATTGTGGAATAACATCTAGGATCATTTTGTTGATCAGGTTTACTTATTTCATCCAAAGTAAATACCATACTGATGCATTGGAAAATGAATCTTGCATCAGGTTAGTCATTGGGATTGATGTGTAGTGATGGGAGTTTGCTCTCATGTACTTCTGCATTAATTCCTCTGACTAGCAAATAGTTATGTGCCTTCCCAAAAACAATTCGAATATGTCCTTGGGTGGGCTAGGAATGTTTATTTATTTGGTGTTTTCTCTAGGCCCTGGAACTTTATTGACTTGGGGAGAAATTATATGACAACGTATTTATAGTTGATTGGCATAATTTCCTAAGACACGTTCTTTCTCCTAATATGATTTTATAAACTCCCTATTCTGCAATAACAGCTCCTTCCCTTTAAATGTCGCATAAAATATTTACTGGGTGAACAGTCTAAAGCAGGGATTGAAATCATGCTGTGTCATTATAGCTACTGCTCTTGTAAAACATTCTGCAGCCTGCTCTTTTGATGGTAGCATTAGTTTGTAAAAGTAGGTTAACACTTGTTAAGACAGCAGATAATAAAAAATCATAAGAATGTGTCACATTCACCACCATTATTTCATCCAGTAACTTCAACTTAAAAGTCTCACCATCAAGATCCCTTATTAATATATCATTAATTTACAATAAACTCAGATAATTCTGGCAGGTCCCTTTTCTTTCCACTGATTTGGGAAATTATTTGTGGTGATGGCTTCAGAGTGAGAAGACTTTTACCAACCACACTCGTGTAATATGAATCACAGAAAAGTTACACTGCAAATGAAAGTTTGTAAATTAACCCTTGGCAGTGATTCTAAAGGAACCTCACTAATCTTGATATTCACTTGATTTCAGTCAGAAGAAAGACGTAAACACTTTTGCAGTGAAACAGTGAACATAATTTCCCTCGATCTAATCATTAACATTCATTGCACTTTATATTACTAGAATTACGTGCCAATTTGGAGGATACTTTCGTTGTTTAGTTTCTGTGTCAGATTTTGCAAGTAAAATGGATTCCTGCACACACTCCAATCTTTCAGGCATGCTGAACATTTGATTCTATTACTTATGGTAATTTAGTTGCATAAAATTGTGCTCTACCAATCTATCCAGACAGTTGAATGAACATGTATAAGAACTTATCATTTCAATAACTTTTAAAATTCTGCAGGCATGCAAAATGTTTAGCAAAAGAGTAAACTACATAAAGGTCTCATCACAAAAGACTCCTCGCATTACTTTTGTACGTCATATCTCACCTTAAAATTTAATAACTCACAGCTTGCTTCCCAATAATCTTCCCACCATTTCAACTCAATTTGAAAAACAATTACTTCAGATCTGTTTGTAAATGCCCTTAACTACACGATTGCTTTTATTGACATTGTCAAGAATGAAATTCCCTCTTTTCATTGCATCATGCACAACATTTCCTTGGCCATCCTACAGCAGAAATTTAGAGAAATAAAATCCAATCCTTCCATTATTTCTTTCTCCAGTCTTATCCCTCTGGAAAATGATTTTAAATTATGAGATAATTTCCTTACATGTGACTTTTCACCTTGAAATCTTTCTTCTTCAATCAGAAACTGAACGTCTTTAAGAGGGCAAGGCTAGCTTCACCACAATCATAACAGTGATAATATTCACAGATTTACAAAAGTGGAGGATATGACAAGAGATTTATCTTTTTCCTCATGTCTTTCTCCTGGTGGGGCAGATTCATTGTTTGGGATGATACCTCAAAAGTTGAAATCCCTGAAACAAAGGTGTATGGCGATTGTTTATGTGAGTCACGTGCCATAGGATTTTTTTTTTCACAATGTAATATTATAGCTAATCTTAATCTTGTCCTCAGCCAATAAATGCCTGGAGTGGCCTTGGATGGCCTTGGATGGCCATTGAAATGGGCCATTGAAATGGGCCATTGATACCTAGCATTTAACACTCTCTGAGCTATATCCAATTATTTCTGTGAAGATGAGATAAATCAACATACAAAGGGATTGAACCTCCAATATCTTCATCATATGGCTCAGCTACTTACTGGGTAAACCCGTTACATTATTACAATATAATAGTAAGAAATATACTTTGCAGGATAAAAACACATTGTTCAAAGAAACAATCCTAGATAAGGTCATTATTCAATTACAGTGAAACATTTTAGACCAATTTACTCATAATTGCATTTTGGCAGATTATTATTGGCAGGGATATTGATGGCAAGACAATTTAAATCAGCATTATTAAATACATCAGAAACATCACAGAAATCACATGGTAATATCACACACATTGAAATTAGTACACTTTGCTTTCAAAAATCTTTTCACTTTTAGACTATAAGAAAAAGTAAGATGAGAACAGTAATATTTAGAAGAATGGAGTCAACTATGGCATGAGCTTCAGAGTGAAATAAAGGGAGCGAGTGATGAGTGTGAAGAACAAATAAGAAACAGTGATAAATCTCAACAGAAAGAAAGTAAACAATAGAATGAGGACAGTTCCATACCTTGAAGTCAGATCTGGACAGTGATCAGACCAGGCAAAACAAGCAAGGACTGAGCTGACAGCCTAGTGGAAGGATCTTTCGCAAGACCATTATGCCAGCTAACACAAGGTCAACTAGAACTATTCTCGCAGTTGTCAGTGGGGATTTTTGAACAAAGTCACAGGCAGCCCATTGGAAGATGGTTATTGTCCAAGGAACTTATGTCGGCTGTAGGGCTCTTTCACAGGTGTGTCTGTCTCCATGACAGGCCGTGGATAGGGATCAAGGGGATAATACTGGATTTCAAATGAAAAAAATACTGCATTGTATTCTGTTGAGCAGATTTACATTGGGTTGGGATACTAGGTAGGAAGGACATTTGGAATTAAACTACATAGAGTGTGCATCATGCAAATGATGTGAAGATAGGAAAGTAAAACTAGGTTTTATCTGGCGTGTGGGATGTGTGAAAGTGTGTGGGTGGAAAGCAAAGATTGGAAAGGAAAGCTAGAAGGAGAATCTGGGAAAACAGCTAATCAAGAGTCGAAACTATACAGTGTTCATTTTCCTATAAAAGAGTTGAAACTTACTATTACAAGGCTGTTTATTGCATAATCTTCCTTCTTCTGAAATTCCTTCACAAACAAACCCTTCCTCTAAATGGGAATGGCAGGTCCTGCTTCGGGTTTGCAATCCACCCCCACACGACTTGGTACAGACACCCCAAGACGACCAGGCTTTCCAGCCACCTAGTCAAGAACCAGAGCAGTATGAGATAAAGGACTTTTGTTTTAATATTCCGGCGCTTCTAAGCTGCATTCACTAACTACAGTCAAGCCCACAAGAGAAAATAACAATGAATGCACCATGCACTGTGCTGTGCCAACCATGTCAATGAAGCTCTCTGCTTCTAGAATCCCCTTTCCTCCCTCCTCTCCTCTGCTCCTTAGCCTATAGTCAGTGGTTTTCCTGTGGAGGAGGACCTGCTGGCTGAGATAAAGGCACATGCAGAAGAAGAACATCTCTGTGGCACTTCGGATCAGTTTGGCATCAATACGAGGAGTATCACGCCACAAACTCCAGTTATTCAATCATCCTTTTTGAACTCCGACAGCCTGAGATGAATTACCTTCAGACACTGACCAAAAATAGTCGAGGTCAACCAAAGGAATATTATGCTGTCATGTTTCACTGAATCGCAAGGTTGGGAGAAAAACAAAATAAAAGGAATGGAAGGGTTGTTTAAAAAAAAAATCTAACTGAGAAAATTAAATATGGGAATGCAAAAAATAAAATCATTACCATGTGTTCTGAAGGCATAATGAATTTTATGAACCATCTATGCAGCAAATAACAATAGTCAGCAGAACTTAGGGTTTGGTGCTTTAATTGCTCAGCCAATCAGTGTGCCAAGACAGTACACAGCAACATCTATCATTGTTTGCATCAAGGGTCTGGCAACTGCATAAACAGGCACATTAAATGAACAATACAGTACAATGTCATTATGTTTTTCTGCTTTGTTGCAACATTACTTAAAATCAAGAACATCGCCGCCAGCTACACAATGAATCGTGGAGAGATTACTGCAGTGGGAAGATGTGCAGCAAATCTTTGGACAGCACATCGCACAGCAAAGCAGTTGGGGAGTTGTGCAGTCTGCCAATATAGCAGTAGATTTCTGCTGCCAAATACTTGCTGCAGAACTAGTAGGATCATTCCAACCCAGAAAGATTAATATATATATATATATTTGTGATAAATGTTTTGTTTTATTTCATTCAAATTGAATGAATGCAGGAGGAAATTGTTAAATTCTTCTATTTTCACCAACCCAAGCCTGCCTTAGTTCGGAAAAAAATAATCTCTAGAAGGAGGGGAGGGGGAAGGGGAGACAAATAGACAAGAGGCGAGAAGCTGAAAGCAAGAGTTCAAGGAAAAGCTGAAAAATTTAGAGTATTTAAGAGACCGAGGAGTTAAAAGGGAAAATTGAGCCCAGTGGAAGGAAGGAATGGAGGAAAAAATGGACAAACATAAGAGAACTGGACAAATGAAGGAGAGGAAGAGAAATAGCCAGATAATAGAACGATTAAGAGTCCAGAGGTGGGAACAGGAAAAGTAATTGAGACACAGAGAAGCAGAGCACACGAGACACAAAACTTCAACAGCATTTAAAGGAACAGCAACACTTTGGAAAACCATAAGGTGGTGAGGTCAGACGTCAAGATCAACAAAGGAAAGGAAAAGCAGGGGTAAAATCTCAATCAGGAAAATCAGCAGGATAATCAGAGGGAGGCTGAGAGTGATACAGAGGGAAAGCAAATTATCATAGAGGATTAATGCCTTTGGGAGGACAGATGACAAGGATAGATGTAAAGAGAAATAGGATACTAGCAGGTAAAGGTAAAGCACTAAGAAAAACATTCAGTTACTAGGGCACCACTGCTACTAAACAAAAAATAAGTAAATAATGGCATAACATATGGTGTCCCTCCCTATAGGATATCACCATTTGCAAGCTGTGCTTGTGGAGATTACCAGGATACCCACTTCTGCAGATTGGATGCATTTTCACTTGTTTTTAATTAACCAATGGTACTTTAATGAAGAAAGCAAAAAATCTGAATTGAATGCTGCAAATATATACTGAATACAATGTTAGTATAATGACTGCCAATTAAACAACAATCGTCAGCACATAACCATATGAAATAAAATATAGTGGAGACAGCACTGATATGGCTTTAACTTTTAAGAATTAGTTCGACAAACCTGGAAGAATAATTTTGCAAATGCATATATTTTACTAAACTCATAAGTGAAAATCAAAATACAATCTTGCTTTCACCTTAATTTCATCTCATAGCAAACCAAGTAAAAGATTCAATTTTCTGAATTTTATTTTGGACAGTAAAGGTATACATGTACATCCATTAAACATTTCATAATTAATTCAACTTTAAGATAGAGCAAAAGTTTAAATCAGTCTTTGAATAAAGTGCAAAAGGAGCAATGGTAAAGTAATAGCCATTTTTCTCCACAGATGTATAGGAACGGTTTATAGGGATATGTGCCAAATGTGGGCAGGTGGGACCAGTGTAGATGGAGCATCTTGGTTGGCATGGGCAAATTGGGACAAAGGGCCTGTTTCCATGCTGTATAACTCTATACCCATGTTGAATTCCAAATATGTGGTACATTGTTGCTGGTTTCACACTTTCACCAATTGCCAATGACATCCCTGGCAGCTCTGCGACAATCCAAATTTACCAAGCCATTAAGATAAAAAAGCTTCCTTAATATGGATGAAATTTCATTGCAAATCTTAACTAGGAATAAAATTATTCATATGAAAATTATGCAACATATAATTAAAAAATGAACAAATATCATAGAAATATCCAGATACCCAATTCACAGAGTAAACTGCTTAATCTAAGATCTAAAAATAACTGCTGGGGGGACACAACAGGTCAAGTGGCATCTGTGGAGAGAAATGGACAACCCATGTTTTAGGTCACCATCCTTCCTCGACTGAAAGAATTGAAGGGAAATAACCAGTACTTAGAAGAGGAGAAATGGAGCAAGAGGTTAAAAGGTGGAATCAGGTGATGAGGGGTACATCAGTGGATGGAATCAAGTGGTGGAGAGAGGGGTGAGGAGAGCAGAGGCTGGAAAATTGTTTTACATGATCATTGAATTATCTAATTTCTGTTAAACTGCCACCTCTATCTGCTCCAATCCTCTCTCACAAACCCTTACTTTCCACAACACCATGACCCCTCTCACCAGACCATCACCCACACACTCCTCTTATCAGACCCCCTTTCCCCATCCTCCTTATTTTCAGCTTCCCACCCTACCTTCCTTATATGGTTCAGTACTCCACCAACCTTTCACATCTGATTACATCTGCAGCCCCTGGCCATCTCCATCTATCTTGTCCCAGCCTCCGTTGTTATTCCCACCCCACTCTCACCCATCTAATTCCATCCACCTCTCCATCCCTCATCACCTGGATCCACTGAACATGTGCCAGGTCTCCTACCCTCTATTGATGGTCATCACCCCTCCGCTCTTTCAGTCCTGATGAAGGGATGTGATTGAAATTTTGACCATCCATTTCCTTCCATGGATCCAGCCTGATCTGTCTCCAGCAGTTTGCTTTGTGGTTTCCTTGAAATGTTTTGCTATCTTACAAATGTGCTAAACGTGCAAATTATTTGTACTGTGAAATATCAAATGCATTGGTTTGCATTTCCAGCATTCTGAAGATTTTCTTAAATATTCAAAAATCTATATTTCTCTTTTTCTAAGCACCTGTGTGCAGGACCTGCTCCTGTTGCTTAGAAACAGTAAAATACAGCATCAGAAAAAGCAATGATGCCAGATAATCAGGGGATTACACCACACTATCAGCAAAACCTGGGCTTTCTTCCCAATGTGGTTTTAGAATGCCACCTATGGATATTGTCAGTCACGATGCTCAGAATGGGTAAATATTTGTTCAAACGTAGCCCTGATGTGGGTGAGAGACGGAAATGCAGGCTGCAGAATGGATGCAGTTATGCAGCGTACTTTTGACTGAAACAGCATCAAAGGTAGGTAACACTCTGCAACCCAGCATCCATGCCAACAATTTTATGCTCACCTATTGGCTTGTGAGCACCCCCTGCTGACTGATCTTGATGTTACATCCAAACAAGAAGCAATGCATTCCAATCATCTTCAATTCCTACTCTCAGCTCACTCATTTCACAAGCATTTCAGGATCTCTCTGTCAACATCATATGGGAATGTACAGTAATGGGCCTGTCCCACTTAGGCGATTTTTCAGTGGACTGCCGCCTGAAAAACCGGCAACTGGAACGGCGACTGTCAGAGTGGAACACACACACACACACACAAACACATTGCTTCCTTCACCAGCCCGTTATGCAGGCGGGGGACAGGGCAAGCAGGGGGGTCGCTGTCTAAAACATTCACACGTGCAAAGCCAAGATGATATAGACACACCACGATGAACAGGAAGGTTGGCACTGTAATTAAGACGGCGAGTACAGCGTACGGTAAGTCCTTTAAAAGAGGGGAGGGGGGGAGAAGGGGGGAGAAGGGGGGAGAAGGAGTGAAGACAACTTTTAATAAGCCTGAGATACACGGCTGTGAAGCTCAACGGACATTTAACGTTAGCGGTCGGTTATCCTTGGTTCTGAAAACTCCTGCTTATCTTTTTTTCCCAATGAACCAATGTAATTCACCGGTCAACACCGGCTACAACCTACGAGAATCTCCGAGAACCTTAGAACTCCTGGAAACCCACTAGGACCTCCTGGAGACCCACCTACGGCACGAGAATTCTCGCTACTATCCATGGCGGCTTCATTCGAGTCTAATTTTTCAACGTTTAAAAATTTGCGGCGACCATAACGAGGCCGCGACTAGTTGCCAGAATTCAGGAACTCCTCGCGACCATGAAGGCCACTCCCCGGCATCCACCCGCGAACATGTGGCAACCATATGGCAACTGCATATCTCCTGCAGTCACCTAAAAAGTTGCCTAAGTGGGACAGGCCCATAATTGCTCTTTCAGTTATTAAAGACAAAACCCAAAAAATTAATTACATACAAAACAGCAGCACTAAAATAGACCATTCATGCCTACTGGCCTATGCCATTATTAATATTTTACAAGGACTTCACAGTGGCGCAGCGGTAGAGTTGCTGCCTTACAGTGAATGCAGCACCGGAGACCCGGTTTCGATCCCGACTACGAGTGCTATCTGTATGGAATTTGTACGTTCTCCCCTTGACCTGTGTGAGTTTTCTCAGAGAACTTTGGTTTCTTCCCACATTCCAAAGACGTACAGGTTTGTAGGTTAATTGGCTTGGTAAATGTAAAAATAGTCCCTAGTGGGTGTAGGATAGTGTTAATGTGCGTGGATCGCTGGTCGGCACGGACCTGGTGGGCCAAAGGGTCTGTTTCCGTGCTGTATCTCTAAAGTAAACTAAACTTCTGTTCTGCAACTAGTCCTTTTGCCTTCATAAAATATCTAGGTTCGCCTTAAGTACGTCTCAGCTGGTTGCCTGAACTGCACCTAATGTCATCATGTACTGCATTTCAACTATTGGTGGTGATCCTTTCCATAAAATTATAGCCTCTGAAGTTGAATGTTTCAAATATGAATGATCTTTTGTGGCCCATTTAAAGCAAAGGAATAAATAAATCTTCCTACATCTTCTCAAAAAGAATTCTCGAACCTAACAGACTGAAACACTCAAGAACTGCAACATGGAAAAAAATGTCAAACAATGTCTTGCAATATACATGTTTCATTTCTTTAGCTGCTATGTTGAGTGATCAATGCAGGTTACATCTGGCATATCTGTTCAAATGAAGAAGCCTCCTAAAGATGATCAAATGCTCCTTGGTCCATTGAATGGTTTCTGTAGTTGGCAGCATGTAAAGCAATGGATTCAAAAGTGATTGAATGTTCTAACAGTAAGTGCAATTTATATTTTGCAGTCTTCCAATTTATTTTCTCCCCATGCTGCTGACAATTATTACAAAGAAAAACCTTCTTCGGACTGGGCTCTGGGATTCTATCAAAGCAGCTTTTATGTGAACGGAATGCACCTCAGGTAAAGTTCCCTGCGTTTCTTTTCTTTTATTCATACACCAGTTCATGACTTACTACAGGGACTGTCTGTGCCTGGAAGTCTAGGATTGAGCCTAGCAGCCCACCTCACTGGAATTCCACTTCAATAACACATTTTTTGTATTGAAGTTAAACATCCAGGGACAACAGCTGAATATTTTATGTGCAGATAAACATTGTTCTGCATGTTTTAACATGAAAGTGTCCATTTCCAATAAAAAAAACTGCCCTTTGAAAAATTGGACATCCACCCATCTCCTGAAGGTGGCTAATACCTTTTCAGCATTACTTATACACATCATGATAGTTCAACTAGATTAACAGTCGTCTCTGCCTTCTCCACAATCTTGTGCAATCGTGAACTTCATTTTTAACTACCAGTAAAATAAGCAGTGAATCCCACAGCATGTTGGCTTGCTATCAAAGGGTCCCAACTTGGACATCGATGTGTTGCTGCCTGCCTTTGCTAGCTGAATTTCCGGCATTGTGTAAACTAGCTTCCTCGTTGCTGGGTCTCACAGTGCCTCGTACAAGCTTTTAACAGCATGCACAGCACAGACATGCTGCGATCTCTGCCCGAATAATGAGCCCATGCATTCCAGTGGCATGGGACCATTTCCGGCATAGGGCTCATCCTGTGAACACTCTTGCAGGGCGTAATGGCCACAGGCTTTGAAAATCATATCTCCAACTCCCCACATTTTCCCCTTTCTCTTTGCCAACCTTTTGAATTGCTATACTATTGCTGCTATGGATAGAAATTGTTAAGGCTCAGAGATTCAGACTTACTTCCCAAACTTCCTAGCAGAAAAGTCACAGCAGTTGTGATCTCTGCAGGAAGTTTCCATCAGGAACTGCACAAGTCCTGCGTTTTAACACAGTAAACAGGTTGAAAAGCATCCGAATAGCTCTTTCCAGAAAGTTCATTCGCACCCAGCATAGTTGATTAATCTACATAAAGAATGGTGGCTTTTAGGTTTTAGTTTAATTTTTCAAGCTTTAACTTCTTGGAAAGCCTTTATTGTTGTATACTTTAATCAATATCAAAAGGAATATATCAAGATATGACTGCAATGAGCTGTTCATTAAGCTTTTGAAAAGTGTTTAAAAGATCTATTTACATAATAATCCGTTTTTACTTCAAAAACATTGGTCTTAAATAAAATTTCCTCACAGAGCTGCTCTTGAACCCCATAAAGACAAGGCTTTAATTATTATTTTCCTGATTGATTAATTATGAATAAAACCATTTTAGGTTAGCATACTGGCCAAAGTTCCCTCACTCAGTGTTGATTTCATTGTGATCACGTATTTTCTTGGACAAGCACGTTTTTCTTATTACACTCAGCCATTTACTTTAATGAATAAGCTTTTTTCTCAAGGCACGTCAAACACATATTGAATTATACCTGTCCCATTGATTTTTGCAGTTTTTGGTACTATTTCAGGACCAGCTTTTTGGAAAACAAGGCCAACATTTATTGCTCATCCCTATTTTTCTTCAAGAAGATAGTCCTGAGCCAGCTTCTTCCATAACTACAAACCTACAAGGTTGTAGCGATGAAGTTCCAAGATTCAGATTCATCCACAATAAAAAAATAACTAGATAATTCCAAGTCAAGATAGTGTGCAACTTTGAGGGGAACATGGAGGTAACAGTGTTTCCATGCATCTGAAAACCTTTAGTTTAATTTGGAGCTACAGCAGAGAAATACAACCTTCTTCCCACAGTGACCCTGCCACCCATCGCTCACCCATTCACACTAAATCAGTTTTCCAACTTACACATCCACATTAAGGGCAACTTTGCAGAGGTCAATTAACCTACAAACCCGCACATCTCTGTGATGTGGGAGGAAACCAATACAGTCATTGGGAGAACATGCATACTCCAAACAGACAGCACCCAAGTTCAGGATCAAACCCTGGTCTCTGGCGCCGTGAGGCAGCAGCTCTACCAGCTGCACAACTGTGCCACAACTCTCATGCAGCACCAGAGGACGAAACACCCTCGACCATTGCTACACGACCATCAAGGATGCCTATTGCTCTATCCCTCACCCTCACTTCGGTAAATCCAACCATACTGCGGTGCTGCTTCTTCCTGCCTACAGGCAGCAATTGAAGAACGCACCTCCAGAGGCGAGGACTGTTCAGAGCTGGTCGAGGGGGGGCGAGAGGACTTGGCAACGGACCTGAATTAATATACGCCACAGTCGCTACAGACTTCATAAAGAAATGGTTGGTGGACAGCATCCCAACAAAAACCTTCCGAGTGTTTCCTAACCAAAAGTCTTAGATAAACCATGAGATCTGCATTCTTCTGAAGACCAGATCCCAGGCATTCATGTCTGGAGATACAGAGGTCTACAAGAAGTCCAGATACGACCTTGGTAAGGCCATCAAAAAGGCCAAGGGATGTGCTCCAAGCAGGAGGATGAGACGGATGGTTGACAACTGTGGCGAAGCTTGAATGCAATCACCTCCTACAAGGCGAAATCAGGAGGCAGCTCAAATATCATTGAAGCATCACTCCCTGACGAGCTCAATGCGTTTTACTCACGCTTTGATAGGGAGAACACAGTTGTGCCTTCCTGAGCCCCCATTCGCCGTAATGGTATTTCGGTCACAGTCACAGAGGCTGAAGTCAGAAGATCCTTCAGAGGGGTGAACCCTTGGAAAGCGCCTGGACCTGATGGTATACCCGTGCGTGTTTTAAAAACATATGCGGACCAACTGGCTGGAGTTTTTACAGACATTTTCAACCTCTCACTTCTGAGGTCTGAGGTTCCCACCTGCTTTAAAAGGGCATCGATAATACCGGTGCCCAAGAAGAGTAAGGTGACGTGCCTCAATGACCATCGACCAGTGGCACTAACGCCGGTGGTGATGAAATACTTTGAGAGGTTGATCATGGTGCAAATCATCTCCTACCTCGACAAAAACCTGGACCCACTGCAGTTCGCTTACCGCCACAACAGATCAACGGTGGATGCGATCTCGTTGACCCTCCACTCCGCTCTGGACCACTTGGCCAACAAAAACTCATATGTCAGGCTGTTATTCATTGATTACAGCTCAGCATTTAATACCATCATCCTCTTCAAGCTGGTTACCAAGTTCTCAGATCTGGGTCTCTGCGCATCCCTCTGTAATTGGATCCTCAACCTCCTCATTCACAGACCACAGTCTGTCCGTATTGGTGGAAATGTGTCATCCTCCATAACAATCAGCACTGGAGCACCTCAAGACTGCGTACTCAGCCCCCTGCTGTACTCACTCTATACTCATGGCTGCGTAGCCGGGCATAGTGCGAACTCCATCATCAAGTTCGCAGACGACACCACTGTTATGGGACGTATCACTGATGGGGCGAGTCAGAGTATAGAAGTGAGATCAACAAATTGACCAAATGGTGCCAGCGCAATAATCTGGCTCTCAACACCAGCAAAACCAAGGAACTGATTGTGGACTTCGGAAGGGGTAGGATGGGAACCCACAGTCCCGTTTATATCAATGGGTCGATGGTGGAAAGGGTCAAGACTTCAAATTCCTGGGTGTGCATATTTCTGAAGATCTCTCCTGGTCCCAGAACACTACTGCAATCATAAAGAAAGCACATCAGCGCCTCTACTTCCTGAGAAGATTACGGAGAGTCGGTATGTCAAGGAGGACTCTCTCGAACTTCTACAGGTGCACAGTAGAGCATGCTGACCGGTTGCATCGTGGCTTGGTATAGCAACCTGAGCTTCCAGGAGTTGAAAAGGCTGCAAAAAGTAGTAAACACTGCCCAGTCCATCATCGGCTCTGACCTCCCTTCCATCGAGGGGATCTATTGCAGTCGCTGCCTCAAAAAGGCTGTCAGCATCATCAAGGACCCCACACCATCCTGGCCACACACTCACTTCTCCGCTGCCATCAGGTAGAAGGTACAGGAGCCTGAAATCTGCAACATCCATGTTCAGGAACAGCTGCTTCCCCACAGCCATCAGACTATTAAACACAACTTCAAACAAACTGAACTTTAACAGCATATTGCACTTTATCTGTTGATTTATGTGGGTTTTCTATATATATTCTATGGTATATGGACACACTGATCTGATCTGTATTTATGCCTACAATATTCTGTTGTGCTGCAGCAAGCACATGACAATAAACTCTCTTGACTTGACTTGACTTGTCCTTCGCAAAGGGAGAGGTTCAGCCCCTTTTTGTAAAGGCCTAGGTGGACAATTGTGGTGCATTTTGTAGATGATATGATGATGATTGATGACAAATGGAGTACAGGGTACCAATTAAATGGTCAATATACTAGACCATGATAAGCTTCAGGTTTTGTTGGAGCTGAAATGAGTTAGGGTAGTGTAGAGTATTCCATCAGTCATGACTGGTGCATTACAGATGATGGAAAGATTTAGCTATCACGGATAAGCCACTAGCCATACAGCTTCTGACTCGTTCTCATAGCCATTATATTTATGTGACTAGTACAAATAAGCCAGTGGTTAATGGTGATCTCAGGATATTGATGGTGGGGCCAAAGTCACAGTAATGCCAATGAATATCAAAGGTAGGTGGTTCGATACCGTTTTTTTTGTTCGAGGTGTGAAAATATTACTGAACACTTATCATTCCTTATACTCAATGATGCAGCTAAGTTTGACTATTAACTCTCTAAGGATGCCCGGTGCACAACTTTTTAAGCCACACACACTGTTGCTAACCACTTTCATTCTCCTTCCCATTCCCACACAGGCCATTCTGTTCTAGGTCTCCTCCATTGTCAGAGTGAGGCTAAATTGGAGGAACACATCTCATATTACACATTGGCCGCTTACAGCCCAGTGGTATGAATATTGATTTCTCTAACTTCAGGTAGCCCTGGCATTCCCTCTCTCTCTATCCCTCCCACATCCAAGTTGCACTAGCTTCTCGTTTTCACCTAACAGCTAACACTGGGCTGTTTCCATCATCATTACTTTTTTGCATATCTTTCATTCATTGTACTTTATCTCTCTACATCATCTTCTACATCTCTCATCTCCCTATTCCCTAACAAGTCTGAAGATGGGTCTCGACTTGAAACTACACCCATTTCTTCTCTGTCTGTCATGCTGCCAGATGCTCCAGCTTTTTGTGTCTATCTTCAGTTTAAACAAGCATCTGCAGTTCCCTTTTTACACACACAAGATGTGTTCACATTTGGCAATGGGATTCCTGAGAGCAGTCAAACCGTGGCTGCCTTCAGCTGGTCTGTTTTTTCATGATTTTCTAATTTTTCAACATGATCTGATCACATCATGAAATTAACCCAATTTCTCTCCTTCTCGAAGATTCTTGTGCACAAGTAAGCCAGAAGAAGACAAATAAGTCCAGTGACTTGATATTGCCCACTAAATAAAGTGAACTTCCTCAATACCCATACAAACACTTCTTTTTCTTTCTTAGTCTTTTCAATCAACAGAAAGTTTTGAATCCGACAATATCTTTCTGTCTGATAGTAAAGATTCCAATGAGCACAAATATTTGGAAGGAAATGGAGAATTACCCATTAAAGTTTCATTAAAAATCAAAATTACTTCAGTCTGTTTTGTTTACTTTAAAGAGGAAAGCGTTTTTTTGCTTTATAGGCAATTCACTAAGTACAAATTGATATTTAAATATTTAAAGCATTTAATTTTCTATGTTACTGAATTCAATGGCATAGTTTGTTTAATAAATTGTTTCATACGATTTCATAAATGTTTAAGCTTTCTTTGGTTGGACACTGGATGCATTCAAAAGGGAGTTAGATAAAGCTCTAAGGGTTAACGGAATCAAGGAGTATGAGGAGAAGGCAGGAATGGGGCACTGATTGTGGATGATCAGCCAAGATCACATTGAATGAGAGTGCTGGCTCGAAGGGCCGTACGGCCTACTCCTGCACCTATTGTCTATGTATCTATGCATTAAGCAAAACTATAAAGTGTAACACTTCATCTTGGCAATAAGTTACCTCCAATTTGGTTCAAATGACTAAACTTGGTAATTAAACCTGGAGATAAATGCAACTGTGTCATCTAAAATATAGAGTACATAACAGTAGAATACAGTAACAGGCCCTTTGGCGCAAAATGTTTGTGCTGAATACGATGCCAAAATGAACTAATCCCATCTGTCTGCACATGATCTATATCCGTTTATTCCCTTTGTGTACATGTGCCTATCCAAAAGATTCTACAGTAAAATGTCACTATCATATGTGCCTATACCACCACCCCTGGCAATATGCTCCAGGCACGCACCACCTTCTGTGTAAAGAAACAACTTGCTCCAGGCATTTCCTTTAAATTTTGCCTTTCTTACTTAAAGCTATGTCATCCTGTCTTTGGCATTTCCAACCCAGGATAACTATTCTGATTGGCTTTTCTATCAATGCCTCTCATAATTTTATATACTTCCATCTGGTGAGCTATTTTTCAGTTACATTCACATGAAGCAGTTGATTGTACAGGGGCCAAATGGTTAGGTATAACCACTATTAGTTTGCAATTCCTTAGATAGCTGAAATGACACAAATTACCATGTGCAAAAGTTTGATTTACTTGCGCATGATCCTGTTGCAGATTAAATGATTTAATTTTTCTTTGTGGCACCGCAAATATTTGTTTCCTTTTTCCAAGTAATGTTGAGCTCTACTTAGAGATGGGTGGAAGGAAGGGAAGCAATGGGTGTGAGAAGTTTGGATGGTAAGTGCAAGACCTCATACCACCAAAAATAAGCAGTATGGTAATTTTGACATTTGGGTGTTGGCTGAATGTCATAGAAAATAGGTGCAGGAGGAGGCCATTCGGCCCTTCGTGCCTGCACCGCCATTCAATATGATCATGGCTGAGTACAGGCAAGTCTACTCCAATTTCATCTGCAAGAGTCCTACTGTTTCATGCCAGCATCACCAACATGGACTTCAATTTACTATCAGTTTTTCACTGTACCTTGGTGCACGTGGCAATAAACTAAATTAAACAAGAACAGCACAAGCAGCTAAAATTAAACAGCTTAAACTCAAACTGGAGGAACAGCACGTAAATTTCCTCTTGGTTAGCTACTACCCAACATTGGATTCTACAATTTCTAATAATGCTGTACACTATTTCTCTCACCATCTCCCAACCTACACCATTATCCTACGCCTTTCCCCTCTTTTGTGCACTAATCTCCCATCTCTGAGTCCTCACATCTCTTTCACATTCCCTCTTTCCCCTCCCCTATCCTAATAAACCAATATGTCTCAATCAACTTTTTATTTCACTCCTCCACTTCTCCCCATATCTGATATTCTTTTGTCTCCTCTTCACTCTAGCCTTTGTCACCTACTCCATCCATCCACCAATCAACCCCTTACTCACATGAATTCACCTATAACTTACCAGGCCTTTCTCCCAGACCTTTCTTTTTTAGCTTTCTCCCCCTTGCTCCTATCAGTCTGAAGTAGAGACCAGACCTGAAATGTAGTCTGTCCATTCCCTCCACAAATGCTGTTTAACCAATTGATTTCCTCCAAAACATCATGAATTTTGCACCTTGACTTTGACCATGGCTGAAAACAAAACCTTGGCTATGCTATTCTACATGGCTCAATATTACCAAAGAATCTAATTACGGACTTACAGAAGCCTCAGCAGTAAGATAACCAGAGATGCTATGGCAGCACAGTCGTTATACTGACGTAGAAATCAAAGTGCTGGAGTAATGCAACAGGTCAGGCAGCAACTCTGGATGACATGGATGTGTGATGTTTCGGGTAGTAACCCTTCTTCAATCATGACACCATTTCAGTGGTAATCCTGTATCTGGAAGTTTTAAATCACACAAGATTGTGAAATGAAAGCGATAAGAGAAGGGAAAACCAAAAGTAAAATTGTAGATGCTGGAAATCTAAAACAAAAACAGAAAATGCTGATACACTGGTTGGAAAGATTTGGAAGGATATTGGCCAAACGCAGGCATTGGGTTGAGTGTAGATTAGACATCTTGGTTGGCATGCTCAAGGGCCGAAAGGCCTGTTTCCATGCTGCAATGATATGATATAATGAGGGCATTTGAAAAGCAGTCATATGCATGGTAATGTCAGGTTTTATTTGTGGTAATTTTTAACTGTCTTTCAACCCAGTTTCAACTGATTGCATTGTTAACTGCAAAATAAAAATCTTTATGAAATTATTATTCAAATATGCAAGTAGTATGGCAATAGCTTTTTTTTAAAATAAAATGGCAAGCAACTATATATTTGTCAGAAGCAAGATGAGAAATGGGGAAAAGGATGGATTGGCTCCAAGTGGTTGACTTACAGAAAGCCTTTATGAGCTTCAATGGCCTTGAGGGTTTAATTGCAGAAAATTTTGTGCAACATTATTATAACAAGTAGTTTCCAGATTCAAGATGCCCCATTTGCAGGGAAATAATAAATAAAACTGATTTGTTTTGCCAGCTGTTCTATCTCACAGAGCTCCCTCTGTCCAATGATGAAATGTCATTGACCAACCATGTGAGACAGCTGACAGTCTGAAATCCTCTGCCTTTACAGAGCTGGAAGCAAATGAACAAATAGATATTCAGGTCCACACTGGGAATGAGCACAAGGAACATTATAAATGGAGCCCAGTATTTATATCACATGGTTGTCACAACATAGCAGCGCAGCTTTGAATCAAGGGTTGAGAGTATTCATACCAGTACGTGGGACTCGGGCATTAATATTGAATTAAACTATTTCAGATAACTACTTTCCTGACTCTGTCAAACCTGGTCTATTCCGATGGAAGATCATCAACCTGTAATATTAATTCTGATTTTGCCTCGCCACAGATGAGGACTGATCTGTTGAATATTTCCACCATTTACTGTTTTATATGTGTGTTTCACAGTTCCACAATTATATTTTATTGCTGTCCTGTTTTCATTTTTTAACCGTCTGATTACATCTCCTCCAGTCAGATCAGAAGTGATTAACAAGCTCTCATCCCTTCTTTCCACCCAGCACCAAAGACCCTTACGTAATTTAGCCTCTGTGGGGCCCCACATTTTTGCAGTTATTCCTATTGGTCTTGCTACCCCCTCCATTCTCTGAAATGTAAAGCCTGTTCAGTTTCTAATGTTTTATGATTCTGATAAAAAGGTTATTAACCTGAAATGTTAGCTCTTTCCACAGTTGTTGCCTAACCTGATGAATATTTCCTTCATGTTATTTTGGATTTTCAACATCTGCAACCTTTGACATTTTTTCAAAAGGCCTGTTTAAGCGTTTCGCTACTGGATTGCCACTTCTTAAAAGTGAAAAAGGAGGGAAACAGAAGTAGGGACTGGGAATAGATAGAAAAGAGATGAGAAAGAATACAGATGCTGCCATTATATGCCTGGCACAAGAGTGAACAATCACAAATATCCAACCTGAAGCATGCTACTTACTAATCCAAGGAGTCTATGAAAACGTTTTGCAGTATATTGGTGCTTGATAAGGCAATGAAACTTGATGGGTATGAATAGCCTGTCAACACATCTATCCCCAAACTTTCTATTTCGGAAATCAACTTAACCATTTAAAACCCAAAACTTGTATTCATGATTAAATTGGTTATCATCAATTCCTCTTTAAATTATATAACCGAGCCTGATCCACTCCACTAGGTGGCAGTGGGTTTGCAATAAAACATTACATGTTGAGCCAAATTAGGTGGATCTTGAGTTTTCCTTGGCTTCAACAATACTTCCCAAACCCACTACCTCAACCTCCAAAAAGCCAATGGCAATAGGTGCTAGGAAGGGTCACCATACTAACTAGAATATACGAGGACCTGCAGATACTGGTTACTCCAAAAAGTAGACACATTGCTGTAGTAACTCAGCGGATTAGGCAGCATCTCTGGATGAAGACATTTCAGGTCGGGACCCTTCTTCAGACTGTAGGGGCGGAGAGGGGTGGAAGAAAGCTGGAAGAGGGGAGGAGCAGGATAAAGCCTGTAATGGATTAATACAGGGGATGGGGGTTTATCGGCAGATGATGGACAAGGGCTAGAGATTTAAAGACAGAAGTGTGAGACAAAAAAAATAGCAAATTACAAAGTTACAGGAAGGAATGTATGTAGAAGGGGAGGGGGAGAAGAGATATAGGTGCAAGTCCAGGTGAGGCACAGGAGAGGAGGAAGGGTGTTAGGGGAAGAAGAGATAGGGAAGATTTTGTAGTTACCTAAAACTGGAGAATAACCAAAATATATGTTCATTTTCATGGGCTGAAATTCAGAAACCTACTCCTAACAGCACTACTGTAGTATCTTCATCACACGGCTCAATAAGCCAATGACTAATATCCAGAAGACAGCCAGGGTTGTGCAATAAATGCTGGTTTGATCAGGGAGACCAGCATCTCAAAAAACAATTCTGCCTTCATCTGATCCTAATCTTTAACATGAGTTGTATTGAAACACTTATGTTCCTTCTTCACTCTTCCAAAATGCAAATTAATTGTGCCTTAAGAAATCATCTTAATTGTTCATCGGGTTCCATTTCATCAGTCTATTTTTTTTCTGTAAATATAGTAACAACATGTCTCCATAAAAAAAATGAGGCTTCTTGAAAGTCTGGTCAATTTTGTTCAGGGATCACTTCTTTAATAGCGTCATTAGCCAAAGCTGATAACCAGCTACACTGTCTGAAAAAAAAATCCGGGTTTTAAAAAGAGTACTTACCAAAGATATTAATTTTTGTGAAAGACAATCTATTAAAAATGAAACAATCTTTTGACAGCCTGAAAATGTATGGAGAACCCTTTTTTACAGAACTTTAAGCACGTATTAAGATTGTGCCAGAGTAGTATATCATCGTCGGTGCAAATGAGGTGAAAGGAATTAAGCTTATTCATTGTGAAAGAGCCCAGAGAGTCAATGAAAAGTCCATTTAATGAAGAATGATTTTCCTTTCCTCAGAAAATTGGTGTTGGCTATAGATGGATATCATGACTAATTGAAAACCCAGCAATAATCCTCTTTAGCTTCTGACATCAGTTCTCCCTATGGCTAATGGTAGCCACAAACCTAACAAATGCACTCTCTATATATTGTCCAGCAAAACAGTGGCTGAAATATTGTCTGACAAGGGCATCAGAAACTATTAGTTTAAAGCCTCCAAAGTAACGATAGCATTTAATTCGATTGGCATGATCACCAATTAGTCTTTGCTTAACAATGGCACAGGAAATGCTGGAAAATATTGGGTCTGAAGAAGGGTCTTGACCCGAAACATCACCTATTCCTTTTCTCCAGAGATGCTATCTGATCCCATGAGTTACTCCAGCTTTTTGTGTCCATCACTGGAAACACTTAGCAGGTCAAGTAATATCTGTGGAATGAGAAATACCTTCATCAAAATCCCTCATCAGAACTTTTCTGGCAAATAGTTACTGACTTGTATGTCTTTCCACAGTTGGTGCCTGACCTGTTGAGTATTTCCAACATTTTCTGTTTTTTTTTATTTCCGATTCTGGCCTCTGGAGATTTTTTTTAATTTATTTTAGTTTCCTGCAATGCTTGTGGTGTCTTTTGGCAAACGATTTGGAAGGTCCCTCTCATGGGAGATTTATTTATCATCATTAGTTCATAGGGACCTTAGAGCAAGTTGCTATGATGCTTTATTACTCATGGAAGGTTGGTTAAGAAGGTTCAATGGTTGGGTATTAATGGTGGAGTAGCAAGATGGATTCAACAGTGGCTGAATGGGAGATGCCAGAGAGTAATGGTGGATGGTTGTTTGTCAGGTTGGAGACCAGTGACTAGTGGGGTGCCACAGGGATCTGTGTTGGGTCCACTGTTGTTTGTCATGTACATCAATGATCTGGATGATGGTGTGGTAAATTGGATTAGTAAGTATGCAGATGATACTAAGATAGGTGGGGTTGTGGATAATGAAGTAGATTTTCAAAGTCTACAGAGAGATTTATGCCAGTTGGAAGAGTGGACTGAAAGATGGCAGATGGAGTTTAATGCTGATAAGTTTGAGGTGCTACATCTTGGCAGGACAAATCAAAATAGGACGTACATGGTAAATGGTAGGGAATTGAAGAATGCAGGTGAACAGAGGGATCTGGGAATAACTGTGCACAGTTCCCTGAAAGTGGAATCTCATGTAGATAGGGTGGTAAAGAAAGCTTTTGGTGTGCTGGCCTTTATAAATCAGAGCATTGAGTATAGAAGTTGGGATGCAATGTTAAAATTGTACAAGGCATTGGTGAGGCCAATTCTGGAGTATGGGGTACAATTTTGGTCGCCTAATTATAGGAAGGATGTCAACAAAATAGAGAGTACAGAGGAGATTTACCAGAATGTTGCCTGGGTTTCAGCAGCTAAGTTACAGAGAAAGGTTGAACAAGTTAGGGCTTTATTCTTTGGAGCGCAGAAGGTTAAGGGGGGACTTGATAGAGGTCTTTAAAATGATGAGAGTGATAGACAGAGTTGACGTGGATAAGCTTTTCCCACTGAGAGGAGGGAAGATGCAAACAAGGGGACATGACTTGAGAATGAAGGGACAGAAGTTTAGGGGTAACATGAGGGGGAACTTCTTTACTCAGAGAGTGGTGGCTGTGTGGAATGAGCTTCCAGTGAAGGTGGTGGAGGCAGGTTTGTTCTATCATTTAAAAATAAATTGGATAGTTATATGGACGAGAAAGGAATGGAGGGTTATGGTCTGAGCGCAGGTATATGGGACTAGGGGAGAATACGTGTTCGGCACGGACTAGTGCACACTTTTGATCTCCCGACCAAAGGAAGTCTCTGGACTCCTCTGGACTCCAGAAGAATGAGAGGTGATCTATTCGCAATGTACAACATTCTTAAAGGCTCAACAACACAAATGCAGGAATGATGTTTCCTATGGTTCAGGTGGGCTGTCGAGAAAATGGGGTCACCATCCAAAAATAAGCAGTTGGACATTTAGGACCATTGAGAAACAATTTATTCACCCAAAATGGAGTGAATCTGTGGAATTATCTAAACAAAAAAGCTTTAAAAGATCAAAAGCCGTGTCAAAATGTTAAAACAATCAAGCGATAAGGAGTCAGCGCACAAAAGTGGTATTGAAGTAGAAGGTGCACCATGACTTTATTGAATGGTGGAGCAGGTATAGTATTGAAGGGCCTATTCCTACATCTTTTTCCAATATATACTCTTACATTATGTTCACATAGCATCTGCTGACTTATCCAAAATTTGTAATTTTAACTCATTCCTTCCCTTCGCCAAGCTCCTAAATTCTCTTCCAAGTGAATTACCGTATATTGTGCTTGTAACTCATTTACTTTCGGAGGTAGTTTTCACTGCTCATGATGTGGTCTCCATTGCTCTGGAAAGACCAACAGCTGATTGGGAGAAGGCTTTATCGAACACTTCCTTTTAGTCCACAAGAGCAACCCCGGGCTCCTCCCCGACCCCGGGCTCCTCCCCAGCTCACAAATGTCTGACATGTATAGCCAGGACACATGGGCATTTGAAAAATGGCATACATTTGTTGGCTGCCATGTGGGAACATAAGAAACTGCTGCACTTCTCACTCACTTTACAAACTGTTAATGCGTTAGGATCCATGTCATAATCTGCAGAAGATCTGTACTTTAATTCAACAGCTATTTCTGGACAATCGTTTTTTCTCAACTCCAGATAATGACACAGTTTTTTTCTATTTACACTCAGTTCTGAAGAATGATCAACAACATGAAATGTTCAACTTCTTTTTCCACCTTGTTTCTTGACCTGCTAAGTATTATTGAGCATTTTTAGTTTATGCCAATGTGGACTAATTTATGACTGTAAAAAATAATCTCTAATCGCTCATATACACGTTCCCATGATTTGTGCTGAACTGTACTGCTTGTGCCAAGTGATAAATTGTGAAAACAGAAGCAGGGATATTGATGGGCCTAGTGAGTATGTTCAGCATTTTTAGTTTTTATTTCAGATTTTCAGCAACTGTAATTTTTTTTTGTTTTCTTCTTAACCAATCTTTTGTTTTTATTATTTGTCTTCTCACATGCATCATGTGCCATGCATCCCCATCTTTCTTCACACTTAAACTTCTAATCTCTCTTCCATTCAAATTACACTCAATAAATCCAACACTATCTTTGATAAAATAATCCACTCCTCTGCACCATACACTCCTCACCCTCACTGTTCATTCCTTCCATCAAAGTTACAAACTTGTGGTCCTGCATTTTCCATGCTGTTCTCTCCACTACTGTGGCTTAAAGGAATGTTGCAGTGTTTTTTTTGTTGAGAGATATTTAGCTTCAAAACAGGCCCTTCACCTCACCAAGTACACGCCGACCATTGATCAGTTCTAAGTTATCCCACTTTCTTATCCACTCCCTGCATACGATGGAGCAATTTACAGAAGCAAATTAACCTTCAAACAGTTGCAGTGCTTTGCCAGGTCCTCTTCAGCAGAATCTCCTAAACAAATGGCTTCACCTTTTGGCAGGACAAGGCTGCAGGTATGTGGAGCACAACCACCTTGAGGTCACACACCATCTTGACTGGCAAACATTTCACAGCTCTTCCTTCATCACTCGGACAAAACCCTGGGCTACTTTAATTAAAGGCACTGACACATCACCAAACAGACTTCAAATTCCATTCACAGGGGCAGTTATAGCAGGGTTACTAATGCTGGTCAGCCTGTATTGTTAAATGGATTTCATGAACTTACTAGGCAGAGGCCATCTATACTGAAAATAGACACAAAATGCTGGAGGAAACTCCATATCTCTGTTTCTCTTTCTACCCTGACTCTCAGTCTGAAGAAGGGACTCACCCTCAAATGTCACACATTCCTTCTACCCAGAGATGCTGTCTGTCCCGCTGAGTTACTCCAGCATTTAATGCCAACTGTATCTTCAGTGTAAACCAACATCTGCAGTTCCCTCCTTCACAGAGATCATTTATACTAGCTTTTAACTTTAATGATCAGAATGCCTGTTCCTACCAAATGCACTGTCCTTTTATTGGAAAGTTGGTAGCTGGTAGGTTCATTATGTCCCTGAAGCTCATTAAATTGCCCCGGCCAGCCAGGCACAGTTGACAATGCATATGTGTTGCATTCATTATTTTTCCATTGGCAAAATTAAAACTGAACCCAATTTATAGGATTTACTGAAGCTTCGATTCAAGTTCATGCTTGTTACTTTTCCTTCATCTCCATTTTACTCGTGCAATACGTATATTAAAAAATAATCTTCCGACAAAATTCAAAGAAAAATACAATTATCCTATGTGGTATGCACTAAAAAATTATGCAAATGCACAAGAGGAACTTTTACCCTCAATTTTATCTCACTTATTTTAAAGAAATAATTCAGTTGGAAAATTTAATTGATCTAAACAGGCCTTAACATTCATGTTACAGATAAAGCACAGCACATGCAAGTCACATCTATGGCTATTCATCCATTGTGCCTAAGGAGACAAGCTCATTATTTTGCCTTGCAAATATGTCCTCCGCGGTTGAGCACATTTGAATTTCAGAGCAAAGCACGACAACTTAAAAAATAGTGATCCTCAGAAGCATTTGCCTAGCTCCTGTCTGGGTGGTGCCAGCAATGACTGCCTCACCAACAGTCTGTCTGTCCTTTCCTTGTTTGTGTTTTAATTGTATGTGTTAAATTTATGTTTTTAGTGTACTCTAGCTTGTTTTATGTGGAGGGGGATGGGGTAGGGGGGGTGTGTTGGCGGAAACTTTTTCTAATCTCTTACCTCGATGGAGATGCAATTTTTTCCGTATCTTATCTCCATCTGCACTGGGGCCTAACATTGGCGGCCATTGCTGGAGACCGATTTTGAGAGCTCCACTACGGTCACCTGCGGACTTTACCATCGCAGAGCCCACAATCTCTTTGTTAGGGGTCGACCTCCGAGCTCCAACCGTGGGTGCTTGCGGACTTAACACATTCAGTCCGCGGTCTCTGGTCTGCAGGAGTATCTCCGAGGGAGTATCGAATGCCCCGACGCGGGAGTTTCGATCTCCCAGACACGGGGGCTTCGACTGCCGGATGCGAGGGCTTCGATCGCCCTGATGGATCGTTCGACTGCTGCGACTGCGGTAGAATAAAGAGGAAGAATGGACTTTTTTGCCTTCCATCACAGTGAGGATTGTAGAGAATCTGCTGTGGTGGATGTTTGCATTAACCTTTATGTGGCTGTGTGTCTTGTTGATTTTTTTTGTCATATGGCCGTATGGTAATTTGCATATCACTGTACCTTAATTGGTGCATGCGACTATAAAAAACCTTTGAAAACTTTGAATGTAAAGGAACAAGTTAAATACAGGACCAGATTTAGATGAAGAGAGGCCCTAGGCTATTCCACTTGTGAGGCCCCTACCAAACCCCCACCCCCATGATGAGAGGACGATGGAAGAGTCCACCAGATTGGTACCGATGTGCAGCCGAGCGTGGCCAATGAGATAAGGGCTGGAAAGCTGCAAATTTTATTTATTGGCAGTGCTGGTGTCGAGTTATCGGCTTAAAACACTATTATTCTGAAATGGAGGGCAAGGAAAATTACTGAAGTGTTGTTTAGAGACTACAGTGTGTTGTGACAGCATGTAAGAAAGGTCTATGACAGTGTCAAAAATATTATACACCAGGCCCGTACAAAGCTTTTCAAAAATGGGGGTGGCATGGCAGGATTACAAAATTTTAATGTGAAATAAGTGCACGCAGTGCATATCACAAGCGCAAAGCTCAAATACCTTAGCGGCTCTGGGGTTTTAGATGCTCTCTGGTGCATTCTGAGCCTTATTTTGGAGCCTTTTTGCACCAAATTTATGACCAATCTTTCAGAAATAATTTTGGTTGAGTCAAGAGTAATGAGTGGTTGGAATGGGATGATTGGGGTCATTGTTGTAAACATTTTATAAAATCAAGAATTGAAGCTGTCCATGTTTTAATAATCAAGTTGTAATTTCGAGCTTGGTTTGATTGTATTTGTGTACTTTAAAATTATACGATTTGATTAGATAACATGCAAAACAATTATTTTCACTGTACCTCGGTACACATGACAATATTAAACCTAAACTTAAATCTAAATATCATCCAAAAACAGTTTTCCAACTCCACATGGACTGGAAAGATAGAAATGTCCTCCAATTAAAACTGGGAAGATTTAAGACAAACCCTCTAGTCCCTGCCACTTCTCTACCAAAATCCATCTTTGCCCTTACAACTGAGCGAGTCTGAACCAGATTTATTTTGCAAACTGGTGGCATATTTGACATCAATAAGATCTTCTTACAACGTATAGAGATCTAATCATAAAATGATCTAAGATCAATGGAACTGAATAGGGATGTACTGCAATAGCCAGAGTCATTGAAAGATACAGCATGGAAACAAGGCCTTCAGCCAATGGAGTTGGCAATGACCAGGAACCATCCATTGATACTAAATTGGTCCCATATTGAATTTGTTTTTATTTTTTCATATTTCAAACAAATAATATTTTTACAATTTTGCCAATTTGATTCTTGCAACTAAAGTCTCTACGCTCCTCAGACTTCCCCCACCTTGCTCATCTATCAATCTGCCAATCCTCACCTGGATACACCTACCACTCACTCTTTCCCCACCCCTTCTTCTCACCACTTTCGTACAGCTTTCTCCCCTGTACTCTATCAGTCTGAAGAAGGGTCCTGACTCGAAACACTGTCTGTCCTATTTCTCCCTCAAATGTTGCCTGGCCCGCTGAGTTCCTCCAGCAGATTTTCTTTTGCACAAGTTTCCATGCAATTGTTTTTTGTTTTGGGGTTTGGGTACTTATTAAGGGTCCTTAGATTTACAATGTAAGAAAATTACTTTTTGGAGAAAGAGATTGAGTGTGTGATTGTTGTGTGGATTGTTACCTACTTGGCTCTGATATTGATGAGGCGCACTGAAACTACACATAAAGATTTAAAGGACAAAGGACATTTATTGTCACATACGCCAATTGATGCAGTGAAATTTGAGTTGCCATTGCAGCACACAAATAAAATAAACACCACATTATAGAATTTAACATCTGTCTATATTACTAAATCTCTGTTCTTGACCGGTTTTGGCCATCTGTGCTGCGATTTCCGAGAGAACGCCGCCACCTACGGCCGTCATTTTTGTCCACCTCGCTCAGAGCCCCCCCTCCACCGCATGTGTGCCGAGGATTTATCCCGTCGATGAAAAATGACAGAGATATTAATGATTTTACAAAATTCCCCATTCTCTCTGCTGCCCCCGCTGGAGGGAGGGGGAGTGACTATAAAACCAGGAAGTGGTGTGTCTCAATCAGTCTCTGCAAGTGGTGTGCCTCAATCAGTCTCTGCAAGTGGTGTGCCTCAATCAGAGCTCTGAATGACACTGAACAAATGTCTCCACAGCTGTGAGTACCCATAATGTGGTTTGAAAATGAAAATATGGTTAGTTTGAGGGAAAAAAGCACTGCCTGCAAATGGTTGTTTGGGGGGTTTGGGTTGAGTAAAAAGGCACCCTCTCTCTCCCCTCCTCTCTCTCCCCACTTCTCTCTCTATCCCTCTCTCTTTCTCCCTTCCCCCTGTCTATCTCCCTTCTCTCTCTCTCTCCCCTCCTCTCTCTTCCTTTCCTCTCTTCCCCCACCTATGGCCCCATCCGCCTAACCTCTCTCCCCACCCCTCTCCCACCCCCCCCCTCTCTCCCCCCCCCTCTCTCCCCCCCCCCCCCCCCCCCCCCCCCCCTCTGCCCCCCCCCCCTCTCCCCCCCCCCCCTCTCCCCCCCTCTCCCTTCTCTCTCTCCCCCTCCCTTCCCTGCTCCCCACCCCTCTCCCCCACCCCTTACCCCTCACCTCACCTCCCCCCCTCTCAGCACACTCTACCCCCCTCTCTCCCCCCTCTCTCCCCCCCTCTCTCCTCGGCTCTCCCCTCCTCCCCTCCATCCCCTCCCCCCCCTGAGGCCCCTAAAACCCCTCCCCTTGACACCCCCCTACCCTCTTCCCTCCATTCTCAGACCCCCTCTCACACCCCCTCTCTCCCCCCTCACTCTCACCCTGATGTCCCCTCCTCCCCCACCTTCCCCCCCTCACCCACCCTCCCTCTTCTCCTGGAACCCCCCATCCCTCTTGCCCCTCTTTATCTCTGGCTCTCTCTCTGTCTCTCTGCCCCTCTCTCTCTCTTATCGGCTCTAACCCTGCGCCCCCCCACCTCCCTTCTAGATGTGACTGCAAGTTGGGGGCTATGCGTCAGTGGATAGGGTGGTTATGGAGTAAAAGGAGCAAATCAATAATATTAACATAATATCAAGGGGGGTAATTAGCATGAGTGCGGGGGGGGGGGTAGTTAGTGTGTGTGACGCTGCATGCCGCCTCCCTCCCCCCACAACCGCACGTTGGGGGAACAGACCCAACGGGTCTGCACTTGGTCTAGTATATTACTAAAAGTCTGATCTTGACCGCTTTTGGCTTACTGTGCTGTGATTTCCGAGAGAACGGTGCCACCTACGGCCGTGATTTTTGGCCACCTTGCTCAGAGTCCCCCACCGCCTTCTTGGACCAGAGGATTTTTTCCATTGATGAAAATTCAGAGAGATATTAATGTTTTTTTTTTAATTTGCCATTCTCTCTGCTGCCCCTGCTGGAGGGAGGGGAAAGGACTATAAAACCAGGAAGTGGTGTGCCTCACTCAGTCTCTGCAAGATGGAGGAAGCCAGAGGGTCACGTCTCTCTGAGCTCTGAATAACACTGAATACATGTCTACTCAACTGTGAGTGCCCTTAATGTGGTTTGAAAATGAAAATATGGTTGGTTTGAAGTAAAAAGGCACTGCCTGTAAATGGTTGTTTGCGGGGTTTGGGTTGCAGTAAAAATACACTGTCTGCAAATGGTTGTTTGGGGGGTTTGGGTTGAAGTAAAAAGGCACTGCCTGCAAATGGTTGTTTGGGGGGGGTTTGGCACTGTGCAAATGGTTGTTTGGGGGGTTTGGGTTGAAGTGAAAAGGCACTGCCTGCAAATGGTTGTTTGTCTAAACTTGATTGATTTTGCATAAAACATTACCACTTACGGCTGTGATTTTTGGCCATCTTACTCAATCCCCCTCCGCTCATCAGGTGCAGAGGATTCTTCCCATCAATGAAAAACAAAAGTGCTATTAGTTTTTAAAAAATGTTGAGAATCTCTCTCCTGTCAATCATGTGTGGGTGTGGTTCAGTCTCTGCATGATGGGGGAGGGAGAGATCATGACTTTGTCTCAGCTGTGAATCAACTGAACAACTGAACACACCAAATGTCTACTAAACTGTGAGTGTGGTGTTTTGTGTGGTTTTATGGTGGTTTTTATGGTGGTTTCACCCTGCTTGAAATAGTATGAAACTGCATTTGAATGTGGTGGCCTTGCACCCTGCATGAAATGGTATGAAACTGCATTTGAATGTGGTGTCATTGCTCCCGGCATGAAATGGTATGAAACTGCTCTTGAGTTTGGTGGCCTTGCACCCTGCTTGAAGTGGTAGGAAACTGAACTTGAATTTGGTGGCCTTGCACCCTGCTTGAAGTGGTATGAAACTGCACTTGAATTATGTGGCCTTACACCCTGTTCGAAGAGGTAAGAAACCACACTTGAATTTGGTGGCCTTGATGGCCTTGCACTCTGCTTGAAATGGAATTTCAAGGAATAGCCGTCAGTCAACTGCCAGCCCACCAGCCATGAGTGAGCTGCCAGCACATCAGGCTTGAGGGACTGAGCTGCCACCCCAAGAATCCATTTGGCCCACAATGTCCATACTAGCCCTATGGAGACCAGTAGTCCCTGCAGCCAACAGCACCCATACCAGCGCTCCAGAAACCCCCCTCCCCCACTGGCCACCAATATTGGAATTGGTGGAGAGGTGGAATATTGCGTCGAGGGACCAGCCCTCCTGTGTGAACATAGGACCCAATGGGTCCCACTTAGTCTAGTTAAATATAAAAAACAGTTTGGGTTTTTGTTATAGTTTACCTCCAAAAGATGGAAATCTTTGCACACAATCATGATTCTGCTTTATCCTTCAATGGTGCAGCTCACTCAAGGGCAATGTTTAAAAACCAGCACACTCTCAAAATAGAAAAAAAAATCAACCCATTTGAACATGTATTCTGTGGAACAAATTGATTTGAATATCATACTGTAATCCAGTAATTCGAGTGGTTATTTTGCTATTTTGTGGAACCCGTTTTTCTCACATATTAATAATTTTAAAGAGAGGAGAATAAAAACGGCATATTAATATCAACTGATTACAGTGATTAATTTGACACTCCCATCACCTTAGTTAGGTGAGTCAATTGTCCCAAAGGACCGAAGAAAGTGCTTGGGAGAAGTAATAAAACAGTTAAAAAGAAACATTTATTCAGAAGTTATTTGACTGAATGTTCAATGAATGTGGATTTTTAAATTTTCATGCAGAATATTAAATATTTACCGAAATAATGCTTTTGGAGCATTATATAAAACAAGCACAATGACGTATAAAAATATCCAACCAAATTCAATGCTCGGAAGATTGTTTTTATCTCAGAAATATTTGGATATAAAATCTGTCGAGCCATTCTATCCTCAATGGATTCTCAAGTCTCAGTGGCAATATTGTTTTCACTGCCAAGAGTGTGGAGCCAGTGATCTTGCACATCAGTGATTTATTGATCAGTGCTCATCCTTGAGATGCTACAAAAAAAATGTACCAAACTCAAATCCAGGTTTCCAGTCACAGTCTTTCAGTAATCATCCTCGGACTAATACTTGCCTGCAGCTAACATTAGACTGAAATTTAATATTGGTTGCAGACTGGAAGTTTTTACTCTGTGTAATCCCTAAACTCGTCTAGGGGAGCATGGGATATTTATGCACTACTTCCCTTTGGCATTCCAAATACTTGTAAAGAAATTCATCACAGGTAAACTGCTACAACAATTGTTCATCCCAGTTTAGCAAAAGAATAAATCATGGAAGGTAGTTCATCCGTGGATATCAAGGGAAATCAGGGATAGTATCAAAACAAAAGATGAAGCATACAAATTAGAAAGAAAAAGCAGACTACCAGAGGACTGGGAGAAATTCAGTCAAAGGGCTTAATTAAAGGGAAAATGTGTAAGCTTGAGAAGCATCGATGGTGTTAAGCTGAAACGGGGATAGAGAAGATGTTATTGGCAGGACTTAAGGGCCTGAGCAGACAAGCACATTACTCCTTGGAACGCAGGAGGATAAGGGGTGACCTTATAGAGGAGTATAAGATCATGAGAGGAATAGATAGGGTAAATGCACAGTCTCTGACCTCGAGTAGGGGAATCATGAATCAGAGGACATAGTTTAATGCGAGGGAGGATAGATTTAATAAGAACCTTTTAAAATGTTTTTACAAAAAGGATGGTGGATATGTGGAACGAGCTGTCAGAGAAGGTATTTAAGACTACCACAACATTTAAGGAACATTTGAACAGGTAGATGGATAGGTTGAGAGGGATATGTGCTGAACACAGCCAGATGAGACAAGTGCCGATGGAGCATGTTGGTCAGTATGAGCAAGTTGGATCAAAGGGCCGGTTTCCATGCTGTATGACTCTATGAACTGGATGGATAGCTCTTATTCAGTCAGAGTGGTAACATTAATTGGAAATATAACATTGGCACTGTTATGCTTGCTGTAAGACCTTGTTGTGGCTAGCACAATTAATACACGTCCGACATTGACGACATCTTGTAAGAAGCGTTTATTTCACTTGAGGTCAAGGTCACTTGACCTCAGTCACGAGGCACAGGCACACTCGCCAGCTTCTACTCCTGGCCTCAAGGGGCGCTGACATTTACATTACATTACAGGCACTTTACGAGTTGCATCTCAAAGGGATGATCTTGTCAGTACAATAAACTTAAAATTCTCTGACTTAAATTTATCCACTGGTTTGCTTTGGAATCTTTCCCGGTTCTGTGTTCTACCCAGGATATTTGGAATTTAATTTCATGCTTTTTGTGCATCTCCTCTCTCTTCTGCCCAACAATGGTGGGAAAAAATGAAGTGCATAAGGCTCTGTTCTTTTTATTACTTTAATCTTCATATTCAGGATCGCTTTCCCATAAAATCAATCGTGTGCTTTATCTGATCTTTCATTCTCAGAGTTGGCATCCTGGTTCATTTTTCACTACTGTTTTTCCTTATTTTTCTTCAATGTCTTTGGATATTGACTGTGCTATCAATAGATACCTTATGAACTGATGTCCATGCACAATCTTGCCCAAAAACAACAAGGTAGGGCAAGGGCAAAAGAAAATACATTGTACAAAGTTAAACTGATAAAATGATACAGGAGGGATGCATAAAAAGGAACTTCAGATGCTGGTTTATACCGAGGATAGACACAATATGTTGGAGTAACTCAGCGGGTCAAGCCGCATCTCTAGAGAAAAGGAATAGGTGGCGTTTTGGGTCGGAACCTTCTCAGACTCAAAACAGTCTGAAAAAGGGGTTCCCACCTGAAACCTTACCTATTCCTTTTCTTCAAAGATGCCCGACCCGCTGAGTTATTTCAGCATTTTTTGTCTATCTTTGATGCAGGAGGTACATGTATAAGTGGTGGTGGTCATAGGAACAATCACAACTTTTGAGAGGCTTCCAGACAGATACTTAAATGAGCTACAAACAGAAGGATATGGAATTAATTCGGATCAGTAGGATTAGTATAGATAGGCATGTTATTCAGCATAGATGCAGCGGGCCAATGGATCCATTTCTACGCTGAAGAACTCTATCTATATTACTAAAACTCTGTTCTTGACCGGTTTTGGCGATCTGTGCTGCGATTTCCGAGAGAATGCCGCCACCTACGGCCGTCATTTTTGGCCACCTCGCTCAGAGCCCCCCTCTGCCATATGTGTGCTGAGGATTTTTCCCGTCGATGAAATATGACAGAGATATTAATGATTTTACAAAATTCTCCATTCTCCCTGCTGTCCCCGCTGGCAGCAGGGGGGAGGGACTATAAAACCAGGAAGTGGTGTGCCTCAATCAGTCTCTGCAAGTGGTATGCCTCAATCAGTCTCTGCAAGTGGTGTGCCTCAATCAGAGATCTGAATGACACTGACAAATGTCTACAGCACTTGTTTGAAAATGAAAATATGGTTAGAGGTAAAAAAAAAGCACTGCCTGCAAATGTTTGTTTGGGTTTGGGTTGAAGTAAAAAGGCACTCTCTCTCTCTCCCCCCCCCCCCCCCCCCCCCCCCCACCCCCCCCTCCCCTCCCCCTCCTCCCCCCCCCCCCCCCCTCTCCCCCCCCCCCTCCCCCCTCTACCCCCTACCTCCCTCTCCCCCCCCCCTCCCCCCCCCCCCCCCCCCTCCCCCCCCCCCCCCCCCCCTCTCCCCCCCTCCCTCTCCCCCTCCCCCCCCCCCCCCCCCCCCCCTCTCTCCCCCCCCCCTCCCCCCCCCCCCCCCTCTCCCCCCCTCCACCCCCCCCCCCCCCCCCCCCCCCCCTCCCCCCCCCCCCCCCCCCCCCCCCCCCCCCCCCACTCTCTCCCCCCCCCCCCCCCTCCCTCTCCTCTTACCCCACCCCTCTCCCTCCCCCCTCTCCCTCTCCTCCCCTCCCCCTCTCCTCCCTCTCCTCTCCCCCCCCTCCTCCTCTTCCCTCCTCTCCACCTCTCCCCCCCTCTCTTCCTCTCCCCCCTCTCTCCACATTCCTCTCCCCCCCCTCCTCTCCCCTCCCCCTCCCTCCCCCCCTTCCACCCTTCTCTCTCCTCTCTTTTTCTCCCCCTCCTCCCATCTTTCCCCTCCCCTAAACCCCCCCTTGCTTTGCCCTTTAAATGTTCAATTATTTCCATTTCTTACAAACAAATGCATTATTGACCTTGAAGTATGTCATTGCTTTTGGAGCCGAAATAAGCATGTCCAAAATTTGTCCACAGTCTTCTTTTGTGAATATAGCGTGAATGCATTTTTAGAAGATATTGGCGTGGCACACGACAAAGAGGGATATGACAAATAAACAATATACGTTCTGAGAAGAGACCTTTATTGGCTGCACTGTCTCAAAGGACTGAATGTGCCCTTCTCACATCTTCAAATCTAATCTGAACTGTACCACCTGCCGCATGGATGAACTACAACAATTGTTCATCCCAGTTTGGCAAAATAATAAATCATTGAAGGTAGTTCATCCGTGGATATCAAGGGAAATCAGGGATAGTATCAAAACAAAAGATGAAGCATACAAATTAGAAAGAAAAAGCAGACTACCAGAGGACTGGGAGAAATTCAGTCAAAGGGCTTAATTAGGAAAGGGAAAAGAGATTGAGAAAGAAAACTGGCAGGGAACATAAAAACTGACTGCAAAAGCTTTTATAGATATGTGAAGAGAAAAAGATTAGTTAAAACAAAGGTAGGTCCCATGCAGTCAGAAGCAGGTGAATTGATCATGGGGAACGAGGACATGGCAGACCAATTGAATAACTACTTTGGGTCTGTCTTCACTGAGGAAGACATTAATAATCTGCCGAAAATAGCAGGGGGCCAGGGGTCAAATGATATGGAAGAACTGAGTGAAATCCAGGTTAGTCGGGTTGTGGTGTTAGGTAAATTGAATGGATTAAAGGCCGATAAATCCCCAGGGCCAGATAGGCTGCATCCCAGAGTGCTTAAGGAAGTAGCCCCAGAAATAGTGGAAGCATTAGTGATAATTTTTCAAAACTCTTTAGATTCTGAGTAGTCCCTGAGGATTGGATGGTAGCTAATGTAACCTCACTTTTTAAAAAGGGAGGGAGAGAGAAAACGGGGAATTACAGACCAGTTAGTCTAACATTGGTAGTGGGGAAAATGCTAGAGTCAGTTATTAAAGATGGGATAGCAGCACATTTGGAAAGTGGTGAAATCATTGGACAAAATCAGCATGGATTCATGAAAGGTAAATCATGTGTGACGAATCTTACAGAAGTTTTCGAGGATGTAACTAATAGAGTGGATTATGGAGAACCAGTGGATATCTGGACTTTCAGAAGGTTTTCAACAAGGTCCCACACAAGAGATTAGTATGCAACCTTAAAGAACACGGTATTGGGGGTTCAGTATTGATGTGGATACAGAACTGGCTGGCAGACAGGAAGCAAAGAGAAGGAGTAAACGGGTCCTTTTCAGAATGGCAGGCAGTGACTAGTGGGGTACCGCAAGGCTCAGTGCTGGGACCCCAGCTATTTACAATATATATTAATGATCCGGATTAGGGAATTGAATGCAACATTTCCAAATTTGCGGATGACTGGGGGGCAGTGTTAGCTGTGAGGAGGAAGCTAGGAGTCTGCAAGATGACTTGGATAGGTTGGGTGAGTGGGCACATGCATGGCAGATGCAGTATAATGTGGATAAATGTGAGGTTATCTACTTTCGTGGTAAGAACAGGCGGCCGATTAGGAAAACAAGAGATGCAGCGAGACCTGGGTGTCATGGTACACCAGTCATTGAAAGTAGGCATGCAGGTGCAGCAGGCAGTGAAGAAAACGAATGGTATGTTAGCATTCATAGCAAAAGGATTTGATTATAGGAGCAGGGAGGTTCTACTGCAGTTGTACTGCAGTTGTACAAGTACAGTGTACTTGGTGAGACCACACCTGGAGTATTGCGTACAGTTTTGGTCTCCTAATCTGAGGAAAGACATTCTTGCCATAGAGGGAGTACAGAGAAGGTTCACCAGACTGATTCCTGGGATGGCAGGACTTTCATACGAAGAAAGACTGGATAGACTTGGCTTGTACTCGCTAGAATTTAGAAGATTGAGGGGAGATCTTATAAAACTTACAAAATTCTTAAGGGGTTGGACAGGCTAGATGCAGGAAGATTGTTCCTGATGTTGGGGAAGTCCAGAACAAGGGGGCACAGTTTAAGGATAAGGGGGAAGTCTTTTATGACCGAGATGAGAAAGTAAAAATTCACCGAGAGAGTGGTGAATCTGTGGAATTGGCTGCCACAGAAATAGTGAGTCTGAAGAAGTGTTTTGGCTCAAAACGTTGCCTATTTCCTTCGCTGCATAGATGCTGCTGCACCCGCTGAGTTTCTTCAGCATTTTTGTGTACCTTCAATTTTCCAGCATCTGCAGTTCCTTTTTAAACAAGTAGTTGAGGCCAGTTCATTGGCTATATTTAAGAGGGAGTTAAATGTGGTCCTTGTGGCTAAAGGGATCAGGGAGTATGGAGAGAAGGCAGGTACAAGATACTGAGTTGGATAATCAGCAATGATCATATTGAATGGTGGTGCAGGCTCGAAGGGCCGAATGGCCTACTTCTGCACCTATTTTCTATGTTTCTATGTGAATGTTACCAAATGTATCCTAAGCACATTATGCTCTCTTATCTGAATAAGCTAGAAATAGGGATTGGATTTGAATAAATAGCCTCACTGCAAAAGTCTAAGAGGGAATTTTGCCATCTCCTTTTTATTCCTAAATCAATAGTTCATTCAGCAAAATAAAATCAAGATCTAAGAATGCAGAACACATGGTGTCATGTTGTAAAAAAACCTAACTTAGGACATGGCAATTTTCCATTAAAAGCCCCATTACTTCTCGACGCAAAGCATTTTGGAGACAATGGTATCATTATGTTCCCAAACGTACAGTTGAACAAGGTTTATAATACATAAATCCTAAGAGAGCTTTGGGAAATAGTTTGATACAAAAGAAGAAAGAAGAATCTGATTATTGTAAATAAGTTTAAGTGGTGGTAATAACATGATTTTTTCCAGAATACATCACATAAAACCAAAACTATGGCTTGAAGGCAATGCCCTTTTTTTTACATCCGTTCTTTAATGAAATAAAACATGTATATATGCATATTTATTAAGGAACGGTGCTAAAGCAGTCTGACATTTCCCTCTATGATAAACCATGTTGTATGATTTATGTAGATGGTGTTCTTTTAAAGTAAATGTGTTAAAATTTATAGATAACTAGACTAAGTGGGACCTGTTGGGTCCCAGCATCACACGGGATGGCTGGTCCCATAACGCAATATTCCACCTCTCCACCAATTCCAATATTGGTGGCCAGTGGGGTGGCGGGGACAATTTCTGGAACGCTAGTATGGGTGTTGTGGGCTGAAGGAACTGGTTTCCAGAGGGCTAGTATGGACAATTGTGGGCCGAATGGATACTTGGGCTGGCGGCTCAGTCACTCAAGCCTGTTGTGCTGGCAGCTCACTCACTCACGGCTGGTGGGCTGGCAGTTGACTCACGGCTATTCCTTGAAATTCCATTTCAAGCAGGGTCCAAGGCCACCAAATTCAAGTGCAGTTTAATACCATTTCAAGCAGGGTGCAAGGCCACTAAAGATAGCGAGACATGACCTCTCTATCCTCCATCTTGCAGAGACTGAACCACGCCCACACTTCTGGGTTTTATAGTCCCTCCCACCTCACACCAGAAGGGGTGTGGCCTTCATTGCATGATTGACAGGAGAGAGAATCTCAACATTTTTAAAACACTAATAACTCTTTTATTTTTCATTGATGGGAAAATTCCTCGGCACCTGATGAGCAGAGCGGGCCTCTGAGTAAGATGGCCAAAAATCACAGCCGTACATGGTAGCGTTTTTTCTAAATTCAAAAAATAATGCGCAAACAGGAAGTGGTCAAAATTAGACTTTTAATTATATTGAAGGCAAGGCAACTTTAATTAGGCAACTTTAATTAGGCAAGGCAAATTTAATTGGACAAGGCAAATTTAATTGGGCAAGGCAACTTTAATTAGGCTAGGCAACTTTAATTAGGCAAGGCAACTTTAATTGGGCAAGGCAACTTTAATTGGGCAAGGCAACTTTAATTGGGCAAGGCAACTTTAATTAGGCAAGGCAACTTTAATTAGGCAAGGCAACTTTAGAATTAGGCAAGGCAACTTTATTTAGGCAAGGCAACTTTAGAATTTCCAAACCTTAGGCCAGCAAATTTAGCATTTCCAAACCAAAGGCAACACAGCTATAGCATTTCCAAACCAAAGGCAACACAGCTTTAGCATTTCCAAACCAAAGGCAACACAGCTTTAGCATTTCCAAACCAAAGGCAACACAGCATTAGCATTTCCAAACTATATTTTCAAACCACATTAAGGGTACTGACATGGCAGTTTAAAACAACTCACAGTTTAGTAGACATGTGTTCAGTGTTATTCACAGCTCAGACTGAGAGACGTGACCCTCTCGCTACCCCATCTTGCTGAGACTGACTGAGGCACTCAACACTTCCGTGTTTTATAGTCCTTCCAGAAGGGGCGTGGCCTTCAGGAGAGAGAATCTCAACATTTTTTAAACACTATTAACTCTTTTATCTTTCATCAATGGGAAAAATCCTCGTTCTGCACAGCGGAGGGGGACTCTGAGTAAGATGGCCAAAAATCACAGCCGTAAGTGGCAGCATGTCTTCTAAAGTCAATATACAGAACAACAGGAAGTGGTCAAGATCAGACTTTTAGTAATATAGATTGCACAAATGCAGAAAGAAAAATACCAAATACTTATATTTTCTAGTCCTTGGAAATATTCTTACATGGTTTCAAGAATAGTACTAAATGTAATGGAGACCAGTTAGCTCAAAATGTTATTAAAAAAATTGATATAGCCCAACATAAAGTAAAATTTCCCCGGGTCTTTTATTTTGCCTTCAAAGAAATGGATGAAGTTTACTGAAGTTATATATTTTTACTTTTCGTCAGAACTTGTTTGTTTGAATTGAACAGGCAATCATTTTTATGTTTCATTTTCCTTTCCAACATAGAAAAGGCCACATAGCCCATTAAATCCATGCCAACTCGCAGATCTCCATATTACCATCTATGTTCCCACTCAAACGACATTAGGGACAATTTACAGCCGCTAATTAATCCATCAACCAGCATGTTTTGGTGATGTGGGAAACAACAGAGAACCCATGCAGTGACTGAAAGAATGCCCATATTCTACACTAAACAGCAATGGCGGTCAGGATTAAACACAGTTCATTGAAGTTGTGAATTAGCAGCTCATTACATGTGGACAACAATGACATAGTTATATACATGGTGCTCAATGTTTGGTGTGTCTTTCTCTCAGGTAGAACAACATCAGTGATGATGCTGCTGTCAGGTAAAACATTCCAGGAATCTGACCATAGATTTTTTTTTTCAGGTTCATACCTTTCCGGAGATGTGATCAATTTTCGGATCACATTCTCCGGGCTCTGGGAGCTGGGAGCTGTCTCGGATTGTCGTGAGCCCCACCGTGGGTCACAGACTTACCATCGGAGCAGATCCCTTGCCTGGGATCGCTCCCACCGCGGACTGCGGACTTACCATCAAGGGCTCACACTCGGGAGACGCTAGTCGGGAGCTCCAACGCCGCAGAAGATTCGTCCAGCCCCGACGCGAGGTTCGATCGCCCATCCTGTGGGAGCTGACAACCCCCCGATGCGGGAGCTGAACGCCTCGACGCGGAGGGCCCGAACGCCGCCGGCTACGGGAGTCAAGACCATCCCGTCAATGGGAGGCTCGAGGCCCACGACCGAGGAAGAACAACAAGGGAAGGACTTGGAACTATACTTTCGCCTTCCATCACAGTGAGGAATGTATGGCAGTCACTGTGATGGATGTTTATGTTAAAACGTGTTTTTTTTTAGTCTGTTGCTTTTCAAAGTGTATGACTGACCTGGCCAGTGAATTTCACTACACCAATTGGTGTATGTAACAATAAATGAACTTATGAACTTAAGAACCCGAGCACCAAGTTGGAAGCGGCTGAAGGAGCGCATCCCTCGGTAAAGCCCCCACTCTCCCACGGCCACAGCCATCCTCCAGCTCATCTCCCCTGTGTGGCCGCACTGTGATGGACTGTGTGTCGGCAGCACCAGGTGGAGCAGAGGTGAAAGATTAGCACCTACCAACAATGAAGGCACTATGAAACCAGCTGCCGCAAGCCCTTCCCACAGGACAGGGTTGGCATTAAAACTCAAAAAAGAGTTACTGATATAAAAACAAAAATGTTACATGTATAAATAGTTCTTGCATTCAGGAACCTGGTTAATTAAGTGGGGGGTACACAAAAATGCTGGAGAAACTCAGCGGGTGCAGCAGCATCTATGGAGCGAAGGAAATAAGTGGGGGGATGGATAGCGGGGGTGGCGATGGCAATGCCGCCCAGTGGTGGAGGGGGGGATAGCGGGGTCGATGCCACCAAGGGAGGGGGGGAATATCGGGGGTTGCGGTGGTGATGCCGGCCAGAGAAGGGGGGAGTAGCAGGGGCGATGCTGCCCAGCAGCAGTGCGCCACACTCACCCACTGTACGAACTCTTCACCAACTTGATCTACCGCGGGCGTTACTACTGCAAGTTGGTCAGAGGCAGCAAGTGACGGCCGTCGCCTTCGCTCTTTGACAGCGGGAATATCCAGCTCATTGCTGAAGGTGATTCGGGGGCGACCCTGGCTCAGCAGCCGATCCAGAGCATTAATCCAGACCGTGGGCCATCTGGGGGTCCAACTACCGGCAGCACAGTCGACCGTCACCATCATCCGACTGACTCACAGCCCGTCACAGTGCGGCCACATGCGGGAGACAAGGCGGAGGGTTGCCGTGGCCATGGGAGAGTGGGGGCTGGCCCGAGAGATGCGCTCCACCTGCTATGCCATGGCATCATGGAGATTTTTCTGAGATTTTGCATTGCTGTGCAATGCAGCAAATGCAGCAATAACTCAGAACCAACTTCTAAATGAGGCCCGTGTGCTAAATTAATATTAAGTTGAAATGATTTTGCTAATTTTTAGTGGGTTTGTTAGAGACTTTAGAGATACAGTGCATTAATAGGCTCTTCAGCCCACCGAGTTTGCACCAACCAGCGATCACAAATAATTTACAATTTTACCAAAGCGAAGTAACCAACAAATCTGTACATCTTTGGAATGTGGGAGGAAACCGGTGCACCCCAAGATAACCCACACAGTCACAGGGAGAAAGTACAAACTCCGTACAGACAGTACTTGTAATCAGAATCCAACCCTGGTGTCTGGTGCTGTTAGGCAGCAGCTTTGTCGATATGCCACTGCATGGCACCCCTATGCCACTTTGCACCCCGAGTATATTCAAAAGGTATGATATCCAAATGTAATTACAATGAAATGCAAAGCTGGTTTATACCAAGGAGAGATACAAAATTCTGGAGCAACTTAACAGGCCAGGATGCATCTCTGGAGAAAATGGAAAGGTGAAGATTTGGGTCAGGACCCCTCTTCAGACTGATTGCAGAAGGTGAGCGGGGAAAAAAATAATGGAAGTGAGAAGGTGCCTCTGGATATATGGTCACAGAACACCAATTGGTCTCTTAAATAACAGTACACACCTGAAGGTCTAAACATCCTGCTGTTCCTACCTTTCAATTAGAAGATAAATATCCTAGTTGAACTGTCTCAGATTAGGCTCACTGATGTGATTTCAGCTGTTCCTCAGCAATGGTCAATTTATCTCTCAGATAGATGGATGCCAGATTGTAGCCCCATTCAAAGACTTGTAAATGTGATCTAACATTGAAATGTCAAGTTGAAACAGTGGCACTGTTTTTCTCTCCCTGCTATCGATATCTGCATTGCTGAGCCTCGTCTATTTTTATTTCAGGTTCAGATTAAAAGTACCTGCTATATTTTGCTATTGAATAAACCAGTCTGACGTTCCACACCAGTTTAATGTTGCTTTTATGAGACCAGCAGTCCTTTAGTCTTTCACTTCCCTTAACCTCTCAAGTGGACCTGAGTTATCTTTATTCAGAATGCAAGGAAATGACCCTTGGCAATGTTATGAATGCCAATCCTTAAACAAATGCAAAAAGTAAAATAGATGCAGAAACAAAGAACTGCAGATGCTGGTTTATCTCAAAGTTAGACGCAATGTGCTGGAATAGCTCGGCTGGTCAGGCATCATCTCTCAAGAAAAAATAATGGCTGACGTTTCAAGTCGGGACCTTTCCCAAGACCTGACCCGAAACTTCACCCATCCTTTTTCTGGAGAAATGCTGCCTGACCCGCTGAGTTACTCCAACACTTTGTATCTATCTTCTTAAAAGAAAATAGATTCCTGCCTGCTCTCTCCTTCCTTTTTGAGGGACTACATTGTAGGAAATTGGTTGATGCAATCCAACACCCAATCGTCAATTTGCAATTAGAAATTTTGGTGCAGTCAGAGATTAAAAATTGTGTAATTTAAATTCAAGTACATGTGTAGAATTTCAGACATCACAATAAAATCTCAAAGGTTCAATGGTGCTTTATTGTCGCATGTACGGCAAAATTCTTTTTTGGCATACTGTTCAGTAAAAATCTTAAACACAAGAGTGTAAGAATTTTAGATTTCACCAAGACATTATACACCATGTTTCCAGGACCATCTTATATTCTTCCACCCTCTTCTACCTCCTCTGGCAGTTAGTTCCATACACCTACCATTTCATATCTGAAAGCATGCCCTTTTGGGCTCCTTTAAATCTTTCCCCTTTCACCTTAATTCTATGTGTGTGGACACAGTAGTGCAACTAGTAGACCCGCTGCTTCACTGTGCCAAGAATCCAGGTTCAAACCGAACCTCTGGGTAGTAACAAGGAACTGGAGATTCTGGTTTACAAAAAAAGACACAAAATACTGGAGTTACTAAACAGGTCAGGCAGCATCCCTGGAGAACATGGATAAATGATGTTTTAGGTTGGGACCCTTCCTCACATTCTTCTGCATCACAGCGGGCCTCGAACTCAGTGAAGTGTGTGCGTAGGTCTAAGTAATGGCAGGTCAAGAAATCGTTGAGGTGTGAGCATAGGTCTACAGAAACATGGGTCTGGAATTATTCATTGAGCTCTAGGTACATCCCTGGCTAAATACCTATCCCAGAGCACCAACACCCAAACTTCACCCCACACCCGACTTTCCCCCCACCCCAGACACCAGTATCATAGTGTCTGTCACCTCCTCGATCTCAGGACATGCTAGCACTTACTCTACCCTGTCCATTGAGACGATGTGCACACTTCACATTTGGCTTCCATCTCCAAGCATATCGAAGACTTTAATCACTGTGCAACAATGCGGCCTTCTATTACTGGACACACCTCACAGACCACAAACTCTGAACACCTCCCTCTGGGCCAACCACACAATGCCCCATTATTTTTTTGTGCACGTTTTCTTCCAGGCTTTAGTCTGCAACATCTCCAAGGCACCATGGATTTGACACAAATATGACACCGTTAAACTGGTACAGAATTCTGAAGCTAAGTCTGTTGAACGTTGTTAATACAGAATCATTGGAATGGTAACGACTGGAATGATGGATTCAAGGATAATGTTGGAGATTAACAATGGAAAACCCCATTGTTTAACATGTTTCTCCCTTCATGTTAGACCTTACCTATCCAATAGGAACTTTAAGCAAAGTTGATGAGATTTCTTCTATTTTTCATTGTTTGTATTATTTGAAGAATTTGGATGACAAACACTTCAATTATGAATCAAAGCCAAAATATCTTGGCATGAAAATATTATGTTTTCAAAAGAAGCAAAGATAAAACCACTGTTTCCAACAAAAGATGGCTTGGCTAATCTGATCGAATGCTTCATCACATGCTTTATTGCTACATCCATGGGAGTTTGTGTTGACACAGCGTGTTTTATTGACATAAACAAAAGACTAGACAGCAATATGACAATTAAACAGCGGGAAGACTAGAGAAGCCCAATTAATGGGAGCGAAGAATGGCAATGTTTAATTCTTTTTAGTTTAGACATACAGCGTGGAAACAGTCCCTTCGAGTCTGCACTGAGCAGCGATACCCATACACATTAGTTCGATCTTACACACTATGGACTATTTACAAAAGCCAATTAACCTACAAGCTTGTACATCTTTGGAATGTGGGAAGAATCCAGTGTAGCAGGAAGGAACCCATGCAGTAACAGGGAGATTGTACAGTAACAAACTCTGTGCAGACAACACCCGCAGTTTGGATTGAACACAGGTCTCTGCTTCTGTAAGGCAGCAATTCTACCACTGCGCTGTTGTGCTGCCTTAAATGTATGCAAATGCAGTACTGCTTGTGAGGATACACATATGGAAACCAAGGATTTTTAGAGCAAGGGTACAGACAAAAAAACAACTGAAAACAAGTGGGTAGACAAAAATGCTGGAGAAACTCAACGGGTGAGGCAGCATCTATGGAGCGAAGGAAAAAGGCAACGTTTCAGGTCAAGACCCTTCCTCAGACTGATGTGGTTGGTGGGGGAGGGGTCGGGGGCGCGGGACGAGGAAAGGAAGAGGCGGAGACAGTGGGCTGATGGAGAGCTGGGAAGGAGAGGAAGAAGCAGGGACTATCTGAAATTGGAGAAATCAAATTCATACTGCTGGGGTGTAAACTGCCCAATCGAAATATGAGGTGCTGCTCCTCCAATTTACAGTGGGCCTCACTCGGGCCATGGAGGAGGCCCAAGACAGAAAAGTCGGATTTGGAATGGGAGGGGGAGTTGAAGTGCTGAGCCACCGGGAGATCAGGTTGATTATTGCAAACTGAGCAGAGGTGTTGGGCGAAGCAATCGCCTAGCCTACGCTTGGTCTCACCGATGTAGAGCAGCTGACACCTAGAGCAGCGGATGCAATAGATGAGATTGGAGGAGGTGCAGGTGAACCTCTGCCGCACCTGGAAAGACAGCTTGGGTCCTTGAATGGAGTCGAGGGGGAAGGTGACAACAAGTGATCAGAGGCTTATGATTGGTGAGCTGGAAAAGTCCTTGAATCTAATCGTTATTCAGCCTTTTGTCTAACATCAAAATGGTGGTATTGTATTACTTATAAAATTATCTGCTCCTTGAACAGTAATTTAAAAAAATTTGATCTGAATTTTAACATAATAAAATTACTGTGACAGGATTGATATGAAATTGAATTGTTTAGTGCTAATAACCTGTATGAATTGGCAGCAGCACTTCCTCTTGAATAACCATCAGCCCAGGAGGACATCAAGGCTGCATGCTCAGCCCCCTGTTCTACCTACTCTATACTCATGACTATATAGCTGGACACCATCTTCATGCTCGACAACGACATTACCATTGTTGAAAAAATTACAGATGATGATGAGTCGGAGTATAGGAGGGAGAGTGATTGACTGATCAAATGGTGCCAGAACAAGAACCTTGCTCTCAACATCAGACCAAGGAACTGGACTTTGGAAGTATAGCTTTTTTAAAGTAAAAATAGTGTAACTGTTACAGTAAAAGTGCAGATACAAAAATGTGCACTGTTGCAACAAGGTAGAATTTTAGATTGGGAATGCAGCCTGTGGATTTGAGAGGTCTTTTCAAGACTGTGATAACGGTGGGGAAGAAGTTGTTCTTGAATCTAATGGAATGTGCTTTCAAGCTTTTGTATCTCCACCCCAATGGGAGAGGGGACAAGAGAGAATAAGCAGGGTGTATGTGATTCTTGATTTCATCATCAGTGTGAAGTATAGATGGAGTTGATTGGTGGGGGAGGGGGGGTGGGGGTGGAGTGGCAGAGGCTTAAATGCTATGTGGCAGTTGCAATATCCCTCTACTGAAGGGAATCAATACAAGGCTAACTATAATCTGAATGTTACCTGCTGCCATTTATTGAGTTAGTCAGTTAGTCAAGTGGTTCTGGAGGGTAATATAAAATAAAAAGCAATGGAAGAAAGCAAATTGGGATCAGAACTTTGGTTACACAGCCCGTTAAAGCAGCCCTTTTCAGTGGAATAGAAAAGATAAAGAGAGAATCACAAAAGACGCTCATTTTCTTAAGACACGTAGAAAGATAATATACCCACCAACCACTGAATCAGTAACCTGAAGGGCCAAATTGAAATCAAGATGTGTTTATTTCTCATATGCTTCTGACTGGTGCTGACGATGGCTGCCACGGTGTACTGCTCCTTGCTGTTTTGAAAGTGTTTGTTCGTTTGTGTCGACTGTGAAAATCCCACAAAGATCACTTTTATGAGAGAGGTTCTCATTAATATCAGACATACGGTACATCCAAACATCATTCCGGATTTCTCTCATTCGCTGGATTATTTGGACATACTCGGCGGCAGGGCTATGGCTGTGTGCAAGGTCTTGAGATGGAGGAAGACCCGTGGGAAGCGTTCTGAAGCATTTACCCGACTCCGGCGACGAGGATTATGCACACTGCTCCCGAATATATTCCTTGCAAATGTACGTTCTCTCAGCAACAAAGTGGATAAACTGCAACTCCTGCGCCAAACAAACAAGGAGTTCTCTCGTGCCGCTGCCCTGTGGTTCACCAAGACCTGGTTGTGTGAGTTGACCCTGGACAATGCGCTGCAATTGGCTGGCTTTCAACTACATAGAGCGGACCACTAAGCAGAGGCAGTGGGAAAATCAAGAGCCTGACTCCAGTCTGCAAAGACTGGGCCTTTTCCCACCCACCTCTCTCCAATCACCACTTAACACCTACATTCAGCCTGACTCTAATCTGCATCAACTGGGCCCTTGTTAACTACCCACCCCCTCCTTGCTGCCCAACATTAGTCTGGCCACTTCTCCATCACCACCAATAGAAATTGAGGAGGTGGAGTGGACCGGACAATGTCCGGGACCGGACAATGTCCCCCCCCCCACCCTCAAGCTTTGTGCCGTACAACTGGCATCAGTCTACACAGACATTTTCAACCCTGCAAACCTGTACTTTACCTGCCTGCTTCAAAGTCTCCACTATTGTCCCTGTACCCAAAAAGACAAGGATTACTGGTCTTAATGAATACAGGCCTGTCGCACTGACCTCTGTAGTCTTGGAGACCTTTAAAAGACATGCTGGCCCAGCTGAAATATATCACAAACCCCCTGCTGGACCCTCTATAGTTTGCATACCAGGCCAATAGATCAGTAGATGACTCAGTCAACCTAAGCCTGCACTTCATCCTCCAGCACCTAGATCGCCAGGGGACATATGCAAGGATTTTGTTTGTGGATTTTAACTCAGCATTCAACACCATTGTGCCAGAGCTATTACACTCCAAACTATCCCAGTTGACTGTGCCTGAACCCCTCTGTCAGTAGATCACCAACTTCCTGACAGACAGGAAGCAGCATGTGAGGCTGGGAAAGCACATCTCGGGCCCACAGACCCTCAGCATAGGTGCACCACAAGGCTGTGTACTCTCCCCTCTACTTTACTCTCTCTACACCAACGACTGCACCTCCACAGACTCCTCTATCAAGCTTCTCAAGTTTGTGGATGACACAACCCTGATTGAACAGATCCAGAATGGGGAAGAATATGCCTACAGACAGGAAATGACACAGCTGGTGTCATGGTGCCTTCGTAACAACCTGGAGCTCAATGCTCTTATAACCGTGGAATTGATAATAGACTTTAGGACAGCTCCCCTCCCCATCAACAACACCACAGTCACATCTGCAGAGTCTTTTAAGTTACTTGGAACCATCATCCCCAAGGACCTTAAATGGGGGGCCACCATCGACTCCACAGCCCAACAGAGGATGTACTGCCTGCGGAAGCTGAGGAAACACAATCTGACACAGGCAATGATGGTCCAATTCAATACTGCCATCGTAGAGTCTATCCTAACCTTCTCCAACCTGGTCTTGTTTGGCTTGGGCACCAAACACGACATCTGAAGGCTGCAGCGAATCTTTCAATCAGCTGAGAAGGTTGTTGGCTGCAACCTTCCCCCCATTGACAAGCTGTACACTGCAAGGGCCAGGAAGCGAGCGGGTAAGATAATTTCTGACCCCTCTCACTCTGGCCACAAATTTTTGAAGCATTTCCCTCTGGAAGGGGAATCCGGATTGTCAAAGCCACCACAGCCAGACATAAACACAGCTTTTTTTTCTACGAGCAGTAGCTCTACTCAATAACCCAAAGTCTGTAGCCTCTTTTTGCTCTGGTATTTAATTTCATTCACATGTTTAAACTATAATGTTTTATTCTTAATTGTTTACTGTATGTCATATTGTTACTTGCGAGCGGAGCACCAAGGCAAATTCCTTGTATATGTACATATTTGGCCAATAAACTTAAACTTATTACATATAAACTGCAACAATGAAAATCTTACTGCAGCTTTACAAGGACCATTGATGCAACAAGAATAAAATACAACCAATTGTCAGTTAGTTCTAAGTAAACTAGACCTTGCAACTTTTAGTTTTTTCAGCAACATTAGTAGTGCAAAATTCATAGCGGTTCGGTAGGGTTGAGGTGGTTGACACAAGGTTTTGATTAGGGTTGGGCGAGGTGGTTCAAGAATCTGATGGTTTAATGGGAAGAAGTTGTTCTTGAACCTGGAGGCAACAGTTCTCAAGCTCAAGAAAGTAATTAATACTTTAATTTTGATCCTTCTGCTAGTTTATCAGAAATACTGATGGAAACAATACCATCCATAGCTTTGAAGATGAGTGGGTACAAGTATTGGAGAGGAAAGAGGTTTTAGAATTGATGGGGAGGTGGAATGAACTGAATCGTGTTTGCAGAGCATCGTCCCAAATATAATGAGCCAGTGTTTTCCATCTGCGCTGCAAACTTTCATGATTCAAAATCGAAAGTCTTGCCAAATAAATACACTGTGCTCAGCGAAGCCTATTCAGAATGCAATCTGCCTCTGTACTTTGGGAATGCTTTATCCCCTTTCTTTTCCTTAAAAGATGTGTTGAGTTTTGGTTGAATGCAAGCATTCTCTTGCACAATCACTTTCTTTTAGTCTTTCAGCATGCCTTACCGATTGAAGGTCACCTTTCATTGTTTTCTGCGGTAGACTGCACTATTAATCACTCATTATTGGCTCATAGCAATGTAACAGAATCATTGGAACGTGATAAAGCCCTGTTCTTCAGGGATGGAAATTGTCACAACATCACGCAATCGTGGAACTCTTCCTGAATCTCTCTGTCTCTATTTGAGGGACAAACTATAGGCAGACATTTATTGAAAATGCATCAACTTTCACAGTTACCTTAACTGCACTCCTCCTACTGTTTCCTGTAAAGACACACCATCTCCCTCACCTGAATCTATCTATCACTTGCCTGGCTTTTGCCTACCCATACCTCTCTTCCACCTCCCCCCCCCCCCCCCCCCCCCCCCCCCCCCCCCCCCCCCCCCCCACCACAATTAGTCTGTAAAAAGGTCCCGAGCCAAAACATCACTATTCATGTCCTGCAGTCTCTTGTGTGGCCACCATCCCTATCCCTCAGTTTCTCCATCTCCACGGCTTTTGTTCTCAGGATGAGGTTTTTTATTCCAGGACGTTTAAAATGTCTTCCTTTTTCAGGAAACGTGACTCCCCTGTGCCATAGTTGATGGAACCTTCACACACTTCTGCCATTTCCAAGACTTCTGCTCTTGGCCCCCACCTCCCCCCAGATAGAACAGAAACAGAGTTCCTTGATACTTACCTTCACCCTACCAGCTTCCACATCCAACATATCATCATTCCATTAGCTTCCAGCAGGTTTTTTATTTTTAACCTTGTAATGGTTTACGGTTAAAACAAAGACATTCGGTCGTTTGTGTCTGTACCAGCTCTCTGCAAGGACAATCCAGCTGATGTCATCCCACCCACTCTCCCCTCACCCTCTCCCCAATTTATTTTCTCTCATCCAGTCAAGAGTCAAGAGAGTTTTATTGTCATGTGTCCCAGATAGGACAATTAATTTCTTGCTTGCTGCTGCAGTGATCCAGCATCCTTCTGAATCTGTCTCCACTACTACCTCAGGTGGCACAGTCACACTGTGTACAAAAGTATTTTTTCCCATGTCTCTTTTGGCTCTGTTGCAAATCATCTCCTTTCTGTATGCCATAGCTCTGGGCCCTCTATGTTTATAGGAACAGTTTCTCTCTGTCTATCCCATTTATAATTTTCATCAATTTTCTGGATTTCCTTGCAACCTTCTACTTTCTGAAAATAATGTCCCAGCTTCTTTTGTCCAGCTATCGACGCAGTTTTTTTTCGTTCCTGGAATAATTTAGCTAAATATTTTCTGCACCCTCCCCAAACTCTTCAAATCTTTTCCTGGATGGTGATGCCCAGAATTAGGCAGTCGTGTTTGAATCAGTGTTTTCTAAGTTTCTCCCATCTCCCCTCATTTTTGGTCTCCAAACTAATTTCATCACATTTGAGCTTTTTCTCAAAGTGTTCTGCCATGTTCACTGAATCTTGCATATATATCCCAAGATTTCTCTTTTCTTGTATCCCATTTTGAATGCTCTGTTCCAGGGAGATCAAACCCAATAATTCTCACCTTATAACTTGGGCGGCATGGTGGCGCAGCTGTAGAGTTACTGCCTTATAGCACCAGAGACCCGGCTTCGATCCTGACTATGGGTGCTGTCTGTATGGAATTTGGACGTTCTCCGTGACCTCGTGGGTTTACTCTGGGTGATCCGGTTTCCTCCCACATTCCAAAGATGTACAGGTGTGTAGGTTAATTGGCTTTGGTAAAAATTGTAAAATTGTTCCTAGTGTGTAGGATAGTGCTAGTGTACGTGCATCATTGGTTGGCGTGGATTCAGTGGGGCGAACCGCCTGCTTCTGCACTGTATCTCTCAACTATAAACAGAAAGCCCCATCCCAGGCTACAAACTAGTAAATGTCCTCACTAGCGCGACTGGGTAGAGGCAGTAAAGAACATGATGAACTAGAGACGTTTTATGGCAATCTAGTAATTTCATAGTTGCAGAAAACTAGAGTGTAGATGTGTATGGCCAGATCCATGCTGACCATATAAGAATCATCCAAGGTAATCATCCACGTTACATGATCATCAACTCTCACTGGTCAGTACTTAATTAAGAATAAAACATTTTAGATGGGAGAAATTACCAGAAATTCAAAAGAGAATTATTGCTGTAATTGAATGATGATGAAGAACTAGTGTTTGAGTTATAACTTCCTCTTTCAGAAGTTAATTGCAATACTGTATATCTCTAGTCAGCAATTTCCACTGTGTATTATGTCAGATTTGACATTTTAAGGACAAAATAGTTGCTCATGCAATTGTGAAATTGTTTCTACAGAAGCATTGAAAATGTGATGGCAAGACAAATTAATGTTAATGAGAGCCCAGTTAAGACCTGACGGTAATTGTTCTGCAGCAAAGCAGCTGATGGATTACCTTCTGTTAAAAATGTGTGACTGTCAATTCTCATGGGCTGTACATAGCATGCAGTCAGCTGTGATTATGTTTCATGAAACAAAGCAGCAATGATTGACATTAAGTAACCATTTTTTGTTTGCTCAGCAGATAACCCTGAAATTTATGTTTTATAGGAGTATTTCTGCTGTGTGAGCAAGCCCAATGAGTGAATTGTTGGTGTCCTTACAGCAAGCTTCAGAGAATTGTAGTTATGACATTTTGGAGACAGTAATTAGAATATTGAAGACAGTGCTATTTCCCTCCACAGGAAATATCAATCCAAGGCATCATCTGGTATAAGACATCTAGTGATAACGTGGATGCTTTTCCGAGCTAGTTTGGAATCTTTATGTACGATTACGACATTATATTAAGTGACTATAATAATGGATCAATAATCCAGAAATTAATAACCTGGACACGTGTTTAAATTGTTCAATTGTAGCAGGGGGATGTACAAGACGGAAACTAAACTGGCATTAAAATGTCAAGTTAAGTAATGGTGGCAATGAGTCCAACTCATCTGTTTCATCAATATTCTATTGTTGTTAAAGCTTGTATATGACTCCGGAACACAGCAATATGGTTGACACCTGCCCTCTGAAATAGCTCAGCAAGCTGCAGCAAGGAAAGCTTGCCAAGACATTCTCAAAAACAATTGTGAAGAGACAATAACGTTTCAACAACGTTTAAATCTAGTGAACAATTGAAAATGCCATTGAATCGCATTGTTGTTTTTCATCATTGTGCCACATTTAGAATCCCCCTGCTACAATTGAACAATTTGAACATGTGGCTGGGTTATCAGTTTAAGTTTCTGGATTATTGATCCATTATTATTATTATTATAGTCACTAAATATCATGTCATAATCGCACATACGGAAACCAAGCTGACTAACTAACAAGGAAAACAACATACACATTCTCAGTAGATGGCTTATACCAGATGATGCCTTGGTGTCATGGGTTATGGGGAGAAGGCAGGATAATGGGGTTAGGAGGGAGAGATAGATCAGCCATCATTGAACGGCATGAACTTGATGAGCCAAATAGCCTAATTCTGCTCGGGTCATTCCCAATATTGATAAAAAATACTTGGCTGTGAACAGATTAAATCTCTGGTTTACAATCCCACCTTCTGACTGTGAAGCATTGTGTTTTAAATTAGGTTTATAAAATTTGTCAGGAAGGAAAATTCTCCATTCATTAATGTATAGAATGGCAAGAATCCTGGACTCGCTACCAGGCTGGTTGGAATCTAAGTGTCATGCTCCACGTGTGTAGAAAGGAACTGTAGATGCTGGTTTAAACTGAAGATAGTCATAAAAAGCTGAAATAAATCAGTGGGTCAGACAGCATCTCTGGAGAAATGGAATAGGTGATGTTTACCAGAATTACCAGAATCTGCAATCTTCCAATCAATTAGTGTTAGGCAAAGAATCTTTCTTCATGTTGGATTGCTTCTGCAATTCCTCAAAATGTATTTCAAATATTTTTTTTAAAGAAACATGTAGTAGAAATTACACTAGTTATTGTGTGAATCTTTAGCATCTATATTATTTCCTCTCCAACATTTAACAGATAAATTAAAATGAATTAAATCACTCATCTTCAGAATAATAAAGAGAATTTGCTATGACCACATTTAAAGATGGCGCAATAATAATCACCCATATTAATTTTCAGTTTAGTAAATCCTAAAATCTATTTTCAATTTAAACCTCCAGTTCCAGTCTCTCATACACAACAAATCATCATGAGAGAACTCAGACTGAAGAAGGGTCTTGACCGAAATGTCGCCCATTCCTTCTCTCCAGAGATGCTGCCTCACCGCTGAGTTACTCCAGCATTTTGTGTCTACCTTCGATTTAAACCAGCGTTTGCAGTTCTTTCCTGCACAGATCATAGAAACATAGAAACATAGAAAATAGGTGCAGGAGTAGGTCATTCGGCCCTTCAAGCCTGCACCGCCATTCAATATGATCATGGCTGATCATCCAACTCAGTATCCTGTACCTGCCTTCTCTCCATACCCCCAGATCCCTTTAGCCACAAGGGCCACATCTAACTCCCACTTAAATATAGCCAATGAACTGGCCTCAAATACCTTCTGCGGGAGAGAATTCCAGAGATTCACCACTCTCTGTGTGAAAAAAGTTTTCTCATCTCGGTCCTAAAAGATTTCCCCCTTATCCTTAAACCGTGACCCCTTGTTCTGGACTTCCCCATCGGGAACAATCTTCCTGCATCTAGCCTGTCCAACCCCTTAAGAATTTTGTAAGTTTCTATAAGATTCCCCCTCAATCTTCTAAATTCTAGCGAGTACAAACCGAGTCTATCCAGTCTTTCTTCATATGAAAATCCTGACATCCCAGGAATCAGTCTGGTGAACCTTCTCTGTACTCCCTCTATGGCAAGAATGTCTTTCCTCAGATCAGGAGACCAAAACTGTACGCAATACTCCAGGTGTGGTCTCACCAAGACCCTGTACAACTGCAGTAGAACCTCCCTGCTCCCATACTCAAATCCTTTTGCTATGAATGCTAACATACCATTCACCTTCTTCACTGCCTGCTGCACCTGCATGCCTACTTTTAATGACTGGTGTACCATGACACCCAGGTCTCGTTGCATCTCCCCCTTTCCTAATCGGCCACCATTCAGATAATAATCTACTTTCCTGTTTTTACCACCAAAGTGGATAACCTCACATTTCTCCACATTATATTACACCTGCCATGTATTTGCCCACTCACCCAGCCTATCCAAGACACCTTGCAGCCTCCTAGCATCCTCCTCAGAGCTAACACTGCCCCCCAGCTTCGTGTCATCTGCAAACTTGGAGATGTTGCATTCAATTCCCTCATCCAAATCATTAATATATATCATAAATAGCTGGGGTCCCAGAACTGAGCCTTGCGGTACCCCACTAGTCACTGCCTGCCATTGTGAAAAGGACCAGTTTACTCCTACTCTTTGCTTCCTGTTTGCCATCCAGTTCTCTATCCACATCCATACTGAACCCCCAATACCGTGTGCTTTAAGTTTGTATACTAATCTCTTATGTGGGACCATGTCGAAAACCTTCTGAAAGTCCAGATATAACACATCCACTGGTTCTCCCTTATCCACGCTACTAGTTACATCCTCGAAAAATTCTATAAGATTCGTCAGACATCATCATGAGGTATGTGGTAGATTTAAGATATGTGACAAGACAGAATAATCATTCTGGCTTATATCTCACTTCTACAATTATTAGGTAGATACATCATAATGGCCCATAAAACCTTATTCAATTGTTTTTCAAATATAATGATTTTCTTTTAAATCAGTAAAAAATTGTAAATTTCCCCATTGTTAATTAAATGTTTTAATTAGATTTTACCGAACGCACAAATAATATAAGCATGAGCCTTTCCCTCTCTGCTGTTCATCAAAACATTGAAAAAGATCAAAATTTTCAGTCAATAGCAGTATTTTCTATTCTTCCCTCAATTTTGTTCCACGTTACAGATTATTTGAGGTTAGAGCTGAGTAAATAACCATATTTAAAAGGGAACCAAACAGTAAAGTTGATGGGGAAAGAATGTAGCTAGTGTGGAAGTGGCTCAGTAATTGACAGGAAGAGGTTACTTCACAACAGATTAGTTTAATGAATACTAATACAGGTGCACAACCTTTTATCCGAAGTTCCAAATAACGAAAACCTCCGAATACCGGCATTTTTTCGGTCCTTGAAGAAAGGTCCTTGAAAACGTTCACCGAGGGCGGCCCGCAGAGGTGACAGCGGAACCTCCGGTCGGTCCTCGAAGAAAGGGAAACTAAATCCCCATTCATAAAAGAGAAGGTGAGGGTATATTGCGCGGGAGGGTTAATAATTGACAATCTGCTGCTGCCTGCCTGCTGAGTTAAAAAAGTTCCCACGGTAGACTCACGATACACAGTGTAGCGTGAGTCTTGCATGAGAACTTTTTAACTCAGCGGGCAGGCAGCAGCAAATTGTCGCTCCCTTAAGTTTCACCCCACCTACACCCCTCTGCTTCCCGGCCATGTGTGTGACCCCTTCCCTCCCCTCTCCAGCTCCCCGCCCATTTCACCGGCGCGGGGGGTTTGCACTGCCTTCACGTCGGAGCTAGTGCCAAACACCGGAGACGTCAGGACCAACGGGACACCGGCCCCCAGGCCCACTGCAAGCACGGAGATCCCAGAGACCCACAGCCAGCAGCAGCCCAGCCCCGTTCCAACTACAGAGGAACACGCTCCCCGTAGGGACAGAAGCTGATGGTGTGCAAGGTGCGTCTTGGTCTTGAGGTTGCGGATGAGGGGGCGCAGCTCGGGCTGTGACGTCTCCGGCCACCCCCTGCACAGGAGCTGAGACTGGGAACTGTGGGGTTGTTTGCAGTTGCAGAGGGAGGGGGCAAGGGTGGCACAGTTCCCAGTCTCAGCTCCAGTCCAGAGGGGTGACCGGAGACGTCAGGACCAACGGGACACCGACTGCAAGCACGGAGATCCCAGAGACTCACAGCCAGCAGCAACTCTAGCCCAGCCCCGCTCCAACTCCAGAGGAACCCGGGTTGCGGATGAGGGGGCGCAGCTCGGGCTGTGGGCGAACTGCCACTTGTCGCTGTAGCGGCAAATCGGGGAGCGGGTTCTTGTTGGTCCTGACGTCTCCGGCTCCCCCCTGGACAGGAGCTGAGAGACGTCAGGACCACCAGAAGCCGCTCCCCGATGCGCCGCTACAGCGACAAGTGGCTTTTGCCCACAGCCCGAGCTGTGCCCCCTCATCGGGACACCGACCCCCAGGCCCATTGCAAGCACGGAGATCCCAGAGACTCACAGCCAGCAGCAACTCTAGCCCAGCCCCGCTCCAACTCCAGAGGAACCCGGGTTGCGGATGAGGGGGCGCAGCTCGGGCTGTGGGCGAACTGCCACTTGTCGCTGTAGCGGCCCATCGGGCAGCGGATTCCTCTGGAGTTGGAGGGACAGGGAGACACAGCGGCTTTTGAGAATGGTGGGCAATCACTTCCAAAGTTCTGCCCACACAGTCAGTACACCTCTCCTACACTTGTCTCCCGCACTAAGATCATCTCACAGAGAATGATCCCAGCCTAACCCTTCCTATTCTCTCCTATTCTGCAAGAAAAAACTACATTGAAGACTCAAACTCGCGATCGAGCAACTGCCGGGATCGAGGCGCAAACTCGCGACCTTGCGGATATGAGCTGAGCACTCTACCACTGAGCCAGCCGTTAAAATCTACGCTAAAAATCTTCCATTCCGAAAGCCGAAAAATTCTGAATTACGAAAAGTGTCTGGTCCCAAGGCTTTCGGATAAAAGGTTGTGCACCTGTAGTAGAATTAACGTCGCCTGGGTGAAAATCATGGAACATACTCCTGCAGAGTACAGGAAAAGACACTTTGACTCACAATTTCTATGCTGAACATTATGCCTACTTAAAGTAATCCCCTTTTCCTGTATGTGCTCCCTAATCCTTCAAACCTGCATATTCATGTTTCCATCTAAACGCCTCTTAAACTCCACTATCGTATCTGTTTCCACCACCAACTCTGGCAGCGAGTTCCACGCACCTACCACTCTCTGTGTAAAATAAAGCCCAATATTTTTCCCTCAACCAGCACAATGTAAACAGATTCATAAGTCATGACCACACAGGATCTTTCTTAAGGCTCGGGATCTGAAGAAGGGACCAGACCTAAAGTCATCTGTCAAGTCTAAAGAAGGGTTCCAACTCAAAGTGTCGCCTATCCATGCCCTTCAGAGATACTGACTGAATGGCTGAGTTACTCAGGCACTTTATGTTTTACTCAAAATTTCAGCATCTGCAGTTCCTTGTGTCTCCTCTGATCTTTGAACCCAAGTACATGAAGCATTATGGGTCGTGAGATCATGAACCTTTATATTTGTTTGTCATCAGCGATGTGACATATGCATGTTCTTCAGGAGAATTCTTACCCTTAATGATTTAATTTGATTCCTTCACAGAATATTCAGCTGTGACACATCAATTTAAACCAAGCGGAGGTTCACTGGTCACAAATGTCCCACCACTCTGTTGGATGATGGATCCTTAGGATTAGGATCTTAGCTTTAATTTTAAAAATGATTAAAAATAGAACAGGAGCAGGACAGATTCAACCTGCTTCATGCAGAGTGGCTCCCTACAAGCTGTACTTTACCCAAGAACTGATGTCAAGGTATCTCAGCAGGTGCTTTCACGACCAGCTGCTCCAAGCATCATGTCTGCACAACAATTTCCTAATTAAGGACCCTCTAAATAATCCAGACAAAATAATTATGTTCAGTTTCCAGTAGATTGAGCTTCATTCCCAACCCCATGGAATTCATAATGTTTTGCTATTTTTCTCAATTTCTCTCGGTGATAAACGCTGCTCAAATTCAAACCCAATCTTCTCAAAAGAATTGACAAAGCCATTTATACAAAATAACACAATGCATTATTAATTTTAATAATAGATTTTTCAGACAAAGCACAGGTTTCCTGACTTGCAGAAATTATTTAATCATCATTCGTTGACCAATGCACAGTAATTACTGTTGTATTCTGCCTGTTCTCCATGATTACCTTGAGAGAATATATTATTTGTCAAACAGATATTCAGTTGGAACTGATAAATAAATTACATATGTGCTAACAATTTTGTTAAAGGTCACGTACTAGGCACATAATCATCGCAAACTCGTCAAAGAGAGCCATTTCACCAAGAGTAACATGACAAGATTTTCTGCTGCGAGTAAGACTGGAGACATGTGAAAGAAAGTGCCGTCAAAAAGCTAAAGAGCTGCAGATGCTGGAAACCTGAAATAAATTCAGAAAGGCTGGAGATGCAATACCGCTCGGGCAGAATTTCAGATGGCGATGCAAGAGATTGCACATGCAGCAATCTGAAGCAAAACAAACAATTGCTGGCCTCCAAAACAAAGAAGGCCGTCCCCCCTGCCAGGGTGAGGCTAAATGCAAATCTGGAACAACACCTCACATTCCTCCTGGGTCACCTCCAACCCAATAGTCTGAAATAGGAATTGTCCATCTTCACTTAACACTCCCTGGGTTCCTTTCTCTGCCATTTGTTCCATCCACGATTTTTCATTCTGCTTGTTCCAACACTACTTCCCCCATCACCTTTCCTGATCTGGTTCCATCTGTCAATTATTCTTACCGTATCCAGTTCCACAAATCACCTTTCCTACAGATCAGATTCCAGTATCTGCAGCATTTTGTCTTCTCTTCTCACCTTCCAGCCTCTGCCACTGCCATGACCTCCATCCTCCCTTTCCCCATCTGACTCTATCTGTCCCTGTTGTTTTCTCTCCTTATCTGAATCTATCTAACAGCTGTTGTCTCCCCACTTCTCCACCTGGCTCCATCTGACCATCATCCTCCTTGTCATCTGGATTCACCAAGCACCAGCCAGTCCTTGCCTCACCCCTCCCTCCCATCTCTTTGTACTAGCTACAGCTCAGCTCTGCTTTAGTGTCTCAATGTGAAACATCCATCATCGCTTTGCTTCCACAGATGCTGCTGACCCACTGAGTTCCTGCAGCACTTTGTTGGGTTTTTTTTTCCGTTCACATTTCGAAACATTGACAATCAGAATTATCAGCTCTAAGGATGGGGCATCAACCTGACAAATTGCCTTTATCTCGACAGATCCCACCTGACCTGCTGAGTATCTCCAGCGTTTTAGTAATTACCAGACCAAGTGGTACCCGTTGGGTACCGTCCCATCAACGCATGGTTGCGGGAGGGCAGAGAGAGGGGGCCAGAGAGAGGGCAGAGAGGGAGAGACAGAGAGAGAGAGAGAGAGAGAGAGAGAGAGATGGCAGAGAGAGGGCAGAGAGAGAGGGGCAGAGGGAGAGGGTAGAGAGAGAGAGTTAAACGTAAAATTGTAAAGATCGCAAAGACTAAAGAACAAAAGTAAAGCAATGTTACAAAAAGTGGGAAGTATTTTAAGAAAAATAAAACCAACATCAATATATATTTTTTCAATAAATGTCTTAAAGTCCCAGAAGTATTATTGTAAGAAAATAGCTATGTCTTTGAAAATAAATGTAATTTCAAGTGAAAAACTGAGAATCTTTAAAAGAGAGGGATTCCCCTGTACATCTAACTGACTGAATACTAGCAGAGGATAAAATAATCTGTCATGAACATTTTATTCTAACCAGCAGTTGGATTTAGCAGAAGATGGATGACTTATGGGTGAAACTGGATTCATAGAGCTTTAATCAGTATGCAATGCAAGGCTAACAGTACAATTCAGGTCGGTCAGCTCAATGGATAGTTCTCATGGCAATAACACTTGCACCGTATCTTCTAAAAACAAACCAACGAGAGAATGTAAAAATGTGTAAAATGTAAAAATGTGTTCCTTTTGCTCGATAAACAGAAACCCATCTTCCTCCACATTTGGAGCCCAAAGGCCCCACCATATTATATGAATTGATGGACCTACTAAACAGGAATAACTGGAATAGACCTTCAAAAACCTGGCTTACAGATACAGGGAGCACAATGGCGCAGTGGTAGAGTTGCTGCCTTACAGCACCAGGAACCCAGGTTCAATCCTGACTACGGGTGTTGTCTGTATAGAGTTCGCACATTCACCCTGTGACTGCGTCGGCTTTAGAACATAGAAACATAGAAAAATAGGTGCAGGAGTAGGCCATTTGGCCCTTCGAGCCTGCACCGCCATTCAATATGATCATGACTGTTCATCCAACTCAGTATCCTGTACCTGACTTCTCTCCATACCCCCTGATCCCTTTAGCCACAAGGGCCACATCTCCTAAATATAGCCAATGAACTGGCCTCAACTACCTTCTGTGGCAGAGAATTCCAGAGATTCACCACTCTCTCTGTGAAAAATGTTTTCCTCATCTCGGTCCTAAAAGATTTCCCCCTTACATACTAACATACCATACGCTTTCTTCACTGCCTGCTGCACCTGCATGCCTACTTTTAATGACTGGTGTACCATGACACCCAGGTCTCGTTGCATCTCCCCCTTTCCTAAACGGCCACCATTCAGATAATAGTCTACTTTCCTGTTTTTGCCACCAAAGTGGATAACCTCACATTTATTCACATTATACTGCATCTACCATGCATTTGCCCACTCACCTAGCCTATCCAAGTCACCTTGCAGCCTCCTAGCATCCTCCTCACAGCAAACACTGCCCCCCAGCTTCGGGTCATCCGCAAACTTGGAGATGTTGCATTCAATTCCCTCGTCCAAATCATTAATATATATTGTAAATATCTGGGGTCCCAGCACTGAACCTTGCGGTACCCCACTAGTCACTGCCTGCCATTGTGAAAAGGACCCATTTACTTCCTACTCTTTGCTTCCTGTCTGCCAGCCAGTTCTCTATCCACATCAATACTGAACCCACAATACCGTGTGCTTTAAGTTTGTATACTAATCTCTTATGTGGGACCTTGTCGAAAACCTCTGAGTGCTCCAATTTTCTCTGGGTGCTCCAATTTCCTTCCACATCCCAGACATGCAAGTTTTTAGATTAATTGGCTGCTGTAAATTGTCCCTAGTGTGTAGGACAGTGTGGGTGATCGTTGGTCAGCGTGGACCAATGGGCTGAAGGGCCTGAATCTCTAAACAAAACACTTTGCACTGTTTATTAAACAGGCGATACAAGAATTTTCTACAATGACCAACACTATGGACACAGCCCTAAATCTACTGTTAAATGTTTGGTATCCTGTTCCACCAGTAGATGTGCAATGACAGAGTAGAAAATGATTTACAGATTTTTACATTGTATGGCTACACCATCTAATGGAACAAAACCTTAAGGGCCTGTCCCACGAGCATGCGACCTGCATGTGGCAAGCGCGACCAAACCGGAAGCGGGGGGCGCGCGGAGGTCGCGTGAGTGACGTGAAGTTCGAGCAAAGTCCGCGGGAAGTTCGCGCGTGACGTACGGCATCAAGACGCTGCGCCGCCCCTCGAGGCGGTGCGTACGGCGTCGAGGCGGCTGCCGGCCGGGAGGCCGTTGCCGCGCAGAATCTTTGAACACGGTCATTTTTTCGGAGCCCGCACAACTAACGGCTCCGACGATCGAAGTGGGACCCGCCCCGCGGGGCCGTACGGCTCAAGCGACCACGTTAGGTCGCGTTTGCCGCATGGAGTCGCATGCTCATGGGACAGGCCCTTTACTGACTCCCATTACAAACTATCGCTGATAGTTTTGAAACTAGAGTTGGGACCTCCATTAAACATGAATGGTTTGTTCTATATTTGTAACGGTACAGTCAGTGTAGCACTAAGTTTGCTTCCTGAACTTCCCCAAGACATCGGCGGTAGAGTTGCTGCCTTACAGCCTGAGGGACCCAGGTTCGATCCTAACTACTGGTGCTGTTTGTAGAGAGTTCATTTACGTTCTCCCCATGACCTGCGTAAGTTTTCTCTGGTGTACTCCGGTTTCCTCCCACACTCCAAAGCCATACAGGTTTATAAGCTAATTGGCTTGGTAAAATTGTACATTGCCCCTAGCGTGTGTAAGATAGTGGTAGCGCATGGGAATGGTTGGTCGGCACAGACTCGGTGGGCCGAAGACATTGTTCCCACTCTGCATCTCTGAACATAACTAAACATCAGATATACACAAAAAGCTGGAATAACTCAGCTGGTCAGACAGCGTCGCGGAAGAAAAGGAATAGGTGACGTTTTCGGTAGAGAGCCTTCTTCAGACTAAACTAAACATCCCTTGACTTGTGTAGTAGCCATTTAGCTTAACTCAGTATGTTATAACTATAACCAATTACCATTATATTTTATCTGCCTGTAATTATGTGGGTGGGATTTATTAGTCGGAAGCGTGTTGGCGGTTGGGATTCTCGTGCAGACACGCTAGTAATTAGTTTTTTAGTTTTAGTTGGAAGAAGCTTGGGGGAGAGGTCACAGCTTTGCACCATGCACAGGTTCCACCATGCACGAGTTCCACCATGCACGAGTTTAGTTTGAACATGCACGGGTTCCAACACGTACGAGTTTGACTACGAGTAAGATCAAAATGTACTTAAACAAGAAGAAGTTTGGATGAATATCTTATTGTTTTTACTACGACAATAAATAAACTATTAATTAAGAGTGTGTTTGGAAGACTTATCTTTCAACGGCATTGAATGTCTCATTTCCACTTCTTTTGCTTCACTTGCAATCCAGTTGCCAACAAGTAAAATACCTACAGTCCATCCTTAAAATGTCAGCATTGCTTTATTTTTTGTGTATAGAACCAAACTTGAAATAATTATAGAAGGTAAGACACAAAATGCTGGAGTAACTCAGCAGGACAGGCAGCATCTCTGGAGAGAAGGAATGTGTGACGTTTCGGGTTGTGACCCTTCTTCAGACTGAAAAGCTTTGAAATAAACATACATTTCTTTGGATGTAATGGAAACTCCTTATGTTTTTAGTGATTGCTTCTATCATTTCTTTTGATCGCCAGTTACTTCCCCAAAGCTTTCCTGCTGATTGTTCATAGCATTAAACAACTTAACTTTTGATTATCGGTTGATTTTTATTACGTACAATCATTTCCCAACAAATGTAGCGGCAGGTCTGCACAATGCAAACATGAAGCAATATTGAAAAACACATTTCATCTCCTAGAATCTCTTAAAGTCAGTTACATTTCTAAAAATATACAGATCTCCCATGTACTCTTTTCTCTTTTCTTTAACCAGTGTTTAAATCTGATTTGACTGTCTCTCTAATTCTATACCCCTTATTCTCATGCTCCATCTAGCATAGATCATACATTTTCCAAAGCCTTTTGTAAGGGTCCATGAAGAACATTTCCACTTTTTTACCATGTCTGACACCTGTTCAAAATATTGTGAGCTTAATCAAGCACAAATCTCCCTCTTATAAACCAGGTTGGCGACTGATATTATTCATTTTATTCTCCATATATGGTAATGTTATTCTGAAAGAATGAAAAATTCACTGGAAAATTGCTCAAATATATACACAGCTACATAGAAACAGCTTAAAATTAAAGGAGTCCCTTCTTTTCAAATGATCATGGCTGATCATCACCTTGAACCGTACGCCTTCTCTCCATGTCCATCATCACAGTTCTCTAACTTCCCTCTTAATGATCTGAAATACCCTAATTTCAGAGATCACCACTCTCAATTTTCCCCTTTTAAAGGATTTCATCCTCTGTGACCCCTTTAAAAACCATCGGGAACATATATGCATTTGTCCAACCCCTTAGACTCTGGAGATTTATAGATTTCAATCTTCTAAATTTTAGTTTAACTAGCTTTTATGATAATTTCCTTTGGTGCAGAATAGTTTTGGTCACTCCCCTCTATGGCAATAATGTCCTTCCTCAGATTTGGAGACCAAAACTGTACGCAATACTCCAGGTGTGGTCTCACCAAGACCCTGTACAACTGCAGTAGAACCTCCCTGCTCCTATACTCAAATCCTTTTGCAATGAAAGCTAACATACCATTCGCTTTCTTTACTGCCTGCTGCACCTGCATGCCTACCTTCAATGACTGGTGTACCATGACACCCAGGTCTCTCTAAAATGGCAAAATGTGTTATCACCTTGAACACGCTGCTGTCCATCATCACAGTTCTCCATTCAGTAATGATCTGAAATATAATTTCCACTCACTGCAATTTTCCCCTTCATCTCCATTAAAATCCAATGATATATATTTTCAGACTCTGGAGATTTATAGTTTTAATTTTAGTTTAACTAGCTTTTATGAAAATTTCCTTTGGTGCAGAATAGTTTTGCTCATTTTTATTCTCATCATTTCAAAATTTTTTTCAGCCCTATGGCAAAATGTGATCCCACGCCATCCACCAAAATGCCAGAAATCTTCAGCCCAACGTGCCCACGTTCCAAAATGTTCTACACCCATATGACTCCCCCTCAAATTATCCTATACATGTACCTATCTAAATGCTTCTTAAATGTTGCAATAGTACCTCCCTCAACTACATCCGTCAGCAACCTATCCATACAACCACCACCCTTCGTATAAAAAAATTACCCCCCTCACCATAGATCTGTAGACATTTCTCTTACCATGGTCTCCAAAAGTTGATATCGTGCAAAGGTCTTCACCTCAACTTTAACTCCCAACACCCTCACATTCAGTTATGATATGAAATATAATTTCCATATCCATCAAGATTCAATGAAATACACTTTCGGACGTGAAACTACATGGAGTGACTGAGTGGGCAGATAAAAGTAAGGTAAAACTGCAATGAATTATTCATTGTGTCATCAATCCCATTGGATACCAATGTTAACTAATATTATCAGGACGTGACTGTAACTTCTGTTCAAGGCTTCAGTGGTAAAACAATGACAACTTTGCCATGGGTTCAAATCATCAGGAACTGTATTGTCAGATGGAAGGGGCACACACAAGCACGTTTAAACATTTTTTACAGAATGAAGGCAATTTTGGGTCTTCCTGCTCTGTTCTCGGCCTTGCATTTTGCTCCTCACTCCCACTGCCAATTATTCACAGTTTGATGACAGTTCATTAGGATATACAATTTATTCCTTAATCAATGAATAAGCCCTCACCACCTACTCAAATATTCCAGTCGAGCAACTTAAATATTGGTAATACGTTAAGACATGTTGACCTTGAACTTGAAAGATGCAACATTATATTCTTTATTGCGGGGAATCACAAAATATGTTTTATTTTTATGGAATTAAAGATGAATATATATATTTCTTTGGAGATCATGCCACTTTTGAAATTAATCAGGGCAGTTCCAGCAAGGAACCATCTCTGCACAATTCATGACCACGGGTTAACACTCTTGAAACAACCCATTCATTGCTCCTCTTTGCTTCCATCATTCAACATTTTCAAAGAGAACCATAATCTTCATCTGTATCTTTCTCAGCTGTCTGTTTTAATAAAGGCTTCTTGAGGGAATGTACAAACCCCATACATGAACCCCGTCTCCTCTTTAAAGGTCTTCTACTGTTCTGTTACAATGGTTATTGCAGATCCCTGATTCCACTGCATCTTGGCCAGATGTTTTTATTGCAAGTGTGCTTAATGCTCCAATGCACTAGAAATGGAACAATGATATCCTTTCTATCTACTGAAGTAAGCCATCCACCAGTTAAGAAGCTCTTTGTCCTCCTTCATTACCCATCTTAACCATTTACTATAATGAAACTGGTTCTTCAAGTGTTATGTTTCATTTGATAACTTATCCACCTTATTTCCAAGAACCAGATCCAGCAATGCATCCGTGCTCAATTCCCTGAAATCACAGTGATCATGCAAGATCTTCCAAAAAATTGTTGTAAACTATCCCCTTCTTGGACCCCTAATCAGCTACTCATTGAATTAATAATGGAGTGGATGAAGTTCTAATATCCCATTGCTTTCAGGAATTGTTTCCGATTTCCCAGTTTATTTCCTGTACTCAGAATTTTTCAGTGGGTAACTAAACCATACTAATCACTAAGATCACAGATGGCATTCTCTGTAATCAATATGAAAACACGAGTGGCACCTCCACTGGACATTACAATTAACTTCAATACCTCGGAACGGGGATTCTAAATATCTATCAACAATCCCACTTCCAATTGTGTTTTCTGACCTTTACCTGAAAATGTGTCCATTTTTACAACAAGTCAAGTCAAGTCAAGTTTATTCGTCACATACACATACGAGATGTGCAGTGAAATGAAGTGGCAATGCTCGCGGACTTTGTGCAAAAAGACAAACAAACAAACAACTAAACAAACTACAAACAGAATCACATATACTTTTACATATTAAATATTGTGGGCGGAAGGAAAACGGTTCAATAAAGTTAGTCCCTGGTGAGATAGGAGTTTACAGTCCGAATGGCCTCTGGGAAGAAACTCCTTCTCAACCTCTCCGTTCTCACAGCATGGCAACGGAGGCGTTTTCCTGACCGTAGCAGCTGTAACAGTCCGTTGCAGGGGTGGAAGGGGTCTCCCATGATTTTCAGTTCAGTTCAGCCTTCAGTGCCTGAAATCTTGTTTTATATGTGCAATACATGCATTTTAGTGAGGAGTCACAAGATGGTATTAGAATTGATTGATTGAAAGACACAGCATGGAAACTTGCCTTCCAAACTTCAGGGTCAACCTTTTCACACAGATGATAGTGTGCCAGAGGAATTTGTAAAAGCAGGAACGATTACGACAAGTTAAAGATATTTGGATGGGTACATGGTTTTAGAGGGATAGGCATGGGTTTGGAGGGATGGATGGGCTCAGGTCGGTAGTTTGATAGACAATGAAAAAATTGGAACAAACTTCCTGTTTCTGTGGTAAATAACTAAGATTCAATGAAGTCATGAAGAAGGGTAAATTTATGTGGAAACATAAATTAACAAAGTATTGCAAATAAGTTAAGAACACAAATCTCCTTCAGATCAATAAATTGTAAAAATATTTTCATTAACAAGGGTACAAAAATTACTTCAAAATCTTGAGTAATTTTAATTTTGAGTATCAGGTCTGCAGACTTTGCTGCAATTAAGTGGTCAATGGTGTGTTAAATGTACCAATGTTAAATTAGTTGTAAATTATTGTTTTACACCTATTTGTTTACATTTTGACTGCCTGTACTACCACATTGTTTTCACTTATCTATTACTGCCTTCACCTTCCCAGCACACTTTGGTAATCATGCACAAATGCACGGTTACACAGAAAAGCTGGAGAAACTCAGCGGGTGCAGCAGCATCTATGGAGCGAAGGAAATAGGCAACGTTTCGGGCCGAAACCCTTCTTCAGACACAAATGCATGCCTTATCAGGAAATGCCTGCAAACATTTTAAAATATGGGCATTCAAGGAAGTCAAATTGAACTGTTAACATGTTTAACAGGGCAACAAATATGACAATAAAAAAATGTCACAAACAAAATTTAATCCATCCAGAAAATAAAACATAAAAACCAAGTACATTGCACCAAACTTATAGTAGAACACAAGATATAAAAGCAACTGTGGACATGCAACCTGGCTTAGACATAAAATGCTGGAGTAACTCAGTGGGACAGGCAACATCTCAGAAATTCCTTCCATCCAGAGATGCTGCCTGTCCTGCTGAGTTACTCCTGCATTTTGTGTCCATCTTCCTGTGTAAACCAGCATCTTCAGTTCCTTCCTACACAAACAACGAGCTATTTGCTTCCTATTCGATTATATCTTAGCCCTTCAGAAACAACTGTACTCTTCTTCCTACCACCCCCAAACCTCCCAATTTCCTTAGAATCTTACAATTTAACAAGAGTATAAAACATATAATCGAAGTAAAATAAATAATAAAGACATCACCAATACACAAATTCAAGACAGAATTCGATCCAAAGACAAAAAAAAATCAAAAACACAATGTGAAGAGGGAGCAGCAGCAGCTAAACCGCGCCAGCGTACACTCTCCCTTCCGACAGCCATCTTGGACACAAACTAAAATAATCACTTACACACAAAAGTCATCCCCCCACAATGGTTACCACTGTGGGAGAAGGCACATTGTCCAGTCCCCATCCCCAGTTCTCCCAAAGTCAGGCCTATTGAGGCCTCCGCTATTGCCTCTACGGAGGCCCGATGTTCCTGGCCGTTCTCGCCGGGTGCTGTTGCCCCGGCGTCGGGAGAGTCCTCTCAGCGGCTGGGCCACCTGGAACGGCCGCTTCCTTACCGGAGACCTTAAAAGTACTCGCAGGCTGCCCACCTTAACCTTTTAGGTTTGAGAATATTCTCAATAGTCAGTAAATACATTTCTCCTCCACTCACTTCATTATCCTAAGACCATGCCTTTTAATTTGTGTCTCTCCATCCAGGAACTATACAACCGTAGAATCTACCCTTCTAAATCCATTTAGAATCTCGTAAACTTTGATGATAATCTTCAGCATCCATCTCAAGTCTCCCCATTAGAACATCCCAAATTTTAATCCCTCAATTTCTACCTTTTCTTATGCAGAGACACCAAATTGCACATTTTACTATTTGTGAACTCACTAAACCTCTGGAATAAACCAGAGACTAGTTGTACATCTATTTTAGTCAACAGGAACTTCGCTCAAACCTCTGCTCATCTTGCAAAACAGCATTTGCACTGGAGGATGCAGGAGATCAAATACAACTTGCCACAAGCATGCTCTCACATACGTGATGGCAATTGGAATTGCTTGATGTTGGTGCATGTAACTTCTTAGCAAGACTTTAACGATGAGGTTGATAGAAAGAATGAGGCCGATGGGGAAAGGAAATAATGACACTAAAAAAGGATTCAGGGTCATTTAGTAGATATGATTAATATTCTGTGATAGGACAAACATGGAGATGAAATGTGTCTGCTTTGATTCGGGCTGTGCATTCACCAGGGATTTGAATTTATTAATGAGAGTTTCCTTGCAAAGGCAAAACATGTATTTGAAAGAGAACCTTTGATAAACGTTAATGACCCAACCTGAAATTCTAAGTGACAAACTAGGTTGTTATTCAGTGGCCAAATTTTAATCAATAGAGGAAACATTTTTTTTACTTCATTATGGCATCACTAATGGCTTTGAAATCATCACTATAAGAAGAGGCAAATGCTCTTTAATATCTCTCAATTTAATAAGACTAATATCAAACAGTTATTAATTTATGAGAAATTAGGAATGTTTATGGAGTTCACAGTAAAACACATCAAAAATATAAATCTGTATGAAAACACGACTGATCATTAAATATCAGTCTTTTGCTTTGTTGATAAAACAGAGGTCATAAGTTAATATGTTTAGAAATGCAATCCAGACCAGAGGAAAAAAAAAATATGTTCCAGAGAAAAGCATTCGAGTCAATCAAAAGAAAAAAGAAAAATTGCTGCAAAAAATCTAACTGGTCAGAAAATATCTCTCCGAACGACTGCCTTTCATCAGACAAAAAATCCTCATCTAGAAACATTGACCGTTTCCTCTCTCTTCCAATGTTGCCATACCTAATGGTCTAACGCTGCTGCAAGTAAGAAATTCATTGTTCTATCTCGGACATATGACAATAAAACAGTCTTGACACTTGACCTATTTAGTTTGCCAACGTTTTCTGCTTTTAATTCAAAATTCAAGATGTTTGCTCATTAATCTTAACCTGATTGGAAACATTCAGGCAAACTAGGCATCCTAGAAGAGCCACCTGTACTTTTTGAGAAGGTTCTGCTCCTTCAATGTCTGCAATAAGATGCTGCAGATGTTCTACCAATCGTTAGTAGCCAGTGTCACCTTCTTCACTGCTGTGTGCTGCGGCAGCAGGGTGAAGGACGCGGACACCAATAGGACTAACAAACTCATCAGGAAGGCTGGCTCCGTCCTGGGGGTGGAGTTGGATTCATGGGGGCGGTCTCAAGGAGGTGGTCTTTGAGGTGAGGATGCTCCTCAAACTGCGGTGCATCTGGATAATACAGCTCACCCCGTCCATGACATACTGGTCAACCTGAGGCTTAACTTCAGCAACAGACTGGCTCCACCAAGGTGCAGGACAGAATACCACATGAGATCCTTCCTCCCTATGGCTATCAAACTGTACAACTCCTCCCCCTTCTATCGTGGGGTAGACCGAGACTGACCCCAATAAAATGGGGTTAGTCACAATAAAATGCGACAAAGAATATGATTTGCGTCATGTTTTTGTGGTAAGTGCTTTTTTGAAAGCATTGCCAAAAACTATGAAAAATATCTACGATGCTGCTCAAATATATGTTTATTAGATTTCCTTCTTGTTATCAATAACTTACTGACAAACACAATCCGTACTATTGATCCTTGTGTGAATGGATCCAAGGATCTTTACTTTTCATCTTGACACCTTACATCAAACCTTCTCAAATGATCTGCAAGAACAAAACTAAAACAGCAGATGCTGCAAATTTAAAATAAAAAGAGGAAGCACCTGCCAACACCTGTTGGAGAACCATAGTTCACTCTGTTTTTCTTTCTGTTATTGCAAGCATTTTCTTTTCTTTTCATTCTGAAGTGTGTGGCTCAGTCTAGCTACTTTTATCTATTAGTTACCACATTTACTAATACATATGCACAAAATGCATAATACTAATACATAATACATTTAATACAAATACAGTTTCTAAGATGAATGCATGCAGAAATTGATAGGTACTGGAAAAGACATCATAAATCGGAGGTGCAAAGGGACTTTTTGACCTTTTTTGACCTTTTGACTTGGCAGTGCTGGTGCAGGATTGCAAAATAGGTGCAAAACAATTATTTACAAATAATGTTTAAAATCATGGTACATTTAACACTCCATGGCCTACTTAATTATGACAAAGTCTGTGGACATGATACTCAAGATAAAATCCATGATAACCAAAAGGTTAATTTGAATCGGTAATAAGCAAGGCAAATGTAATTTGGCATTTACTTCCAGATGACTAGAATTTAAAAACATGATGTACCGATGAGGATTTAAAAGGTCAAACTACCTGCAAAATATTGCGAGCAGTTTTGGGCCCCATATCTGAGGAGGGATGCGTTGGCATTGGAAAAGACCAGGGGAGGTTTACGAGAATTGGAATAATTGGGTTAACATATAATGAGCATTTGATGGTTCGGGGCCTATGCTCACTGGAATTTAGAAGGATTAGGGGGACCTTATTGGGAAACTGACTGAATAGAGAAAGACCCGGATAGAATGGATGTGGAGAGGATGTTTCCACAAGTGGAAGAGTCTAGGATCAGAGGGCACAGCCTCAGAATAAAAGGACATGCATTCAGAAAGGAGATGAGGAGGAATTCTATGCTAGTAGAAAAACTGTGCCATAGCATATTGACCCTTCAGAATAACACCTGAAACATTTCATTTCACTCCACAGATGGTGCCTGATCCTTTCAGTTCCTCCAGTAATTTGTTCTTTGAACAAAATTATTCCTAGATTCTTGTTTGTGAGATGCAAGTGATTTTATTCCTCAAATCATGAGCTTCCATAGAAAGGACTAATAGAGAGAGAAAAAATCAAACATGTTTAGTTCTTCAGAGAACTCATTTGGTATTGTTAATTAATTTGGTGGATGTTTTTAAGGGTCAGCCAAACGTGAGTTCACACATTTTTCTGGCTGTAGCCAAAAATGGGTTCACAATCCAATTTTCATTCCATTGTCATTTTCAAAGCCCACTTTTCCCTTAAAACCTCTCCAACTATCATTCTTCCTTGAATATATTCCCAAGTGTTTTTCCCAAGTTCCAGATCAGCTGTCCTATTACCTCCCTACCCATCTCAGCGTTTGAAATGTACTTATCTATAAATCTAAAATAACATTGAAACATTGTATTATCTTCCATCTTATTTCGTATATGTGATTGGTGCTGTTAATCAGAATAGAAATTAGGGCTAAACTGGAGTAAAATAAAGGCACAATGTAGAAATAAAGAATTGCAAATGCTGGTTTACCAAAAAAGACACAGAGTGCTGGAGTAACAGTCGATCTGGCAGCATCTCTGGAGTACATGGATAGGTGATATTTTAGGTTGTGAACCTTCTTCAGGCTAAGACACAAAGTGCTGAAGCAACTCAGTGGATCAGACAGCAACTTTCAAGAACAGGGATAGGTGACATTTCGGGTTGGGATCCTGAAGACTCGTAAATGAGCACTTTGCCTCCTTTGTTATCACATTCAGTTCGAAGTTGGACAATCATTTGGCTCTATGGTGACGTGTTATATGTCGGAATAAATTAACATACTTAAAAATATCAAATGTACATTAAAGATTTTAACAAATAAGACAAAGCTGTTTTAACATTATGAGAATTAGGGTATGCAACAACACCAATTATAATGCTTGCTCTGAATACGTCGGGTTTCGGCCCGAAACGTTGCCTATTTCCTTCGCTCCATAGATGCTGCTGCACCCGCTGAGTTTCTCCAGCTTTTTTGTGTACCTACGTTTATTTACCTGTTGTATTGCTAATTTCTAATACCTCAGTGCTTTTAACAAATGGTATCAGGTAACATTTCAAAGATCACAAGATTCAATTACAAGTATAATCAATGAACCCAAGGGATCTATGGATTAGATAGTTGCTACAAAGATTATGGGCCACTATCACTGGTAGACTGCAAATAAAAGATCACTTATCCTTACACAAAACGTGGTTTGCTTATTCAATTTTAGTTTTTTTAAACACATAAATGTAACATTATAGGATAAATTTAATGCATGTATTACTGTAAAGAACACTACAATGCCAGTTGATGCAGCAATTACTCTTCTTTAAAAAAACAGAAATTTATTGCTGATCTGAGTTATGAGTTGAGTGAGAGCTGCATAAACAAAAAAAACACTGGCCCAAGCCATGGTCATTTACCGTTCATGGAAAGTCAAAAATAACCATTTATAAGATGACATGATTTTAATAACACATGATTTTATTTCAGTTTTCAAACGAAAAAAATGATTAACAGGTTATTATCACAATTCCATTTGTGCAACCTTGCTATCTGTATATTACCTGCCGCATCAACATACAATGGAAAGCAACTGATTTAAAAACTACTCTGCTGGCTGCAAAACTGTTCAGGCTGTCCTAGGGCCAAGAAAGGTGCTATGTAGACCTTTGTTTCTTTCCATATTTATTTCTTGTGGAGCAGAAAATGTGTGGCTTAAATAGCATTTCATGATCCAGCTTGAAACTAGAGTGGAAAATTGAAAGTGACTTGGCAGTTCGACTGGTAATGGGAAATTTTAATCGCTCGTGAAGAACTTGCTAGCTGACTGATCACTGATGCCTGATTAGTACAGAAACAGATTTGGTAACAGCTAAGGGAACAGACAATTAATTTGAGACTTCACAAGCTAAGTCAGAGGAAGTGGTACAGAATACTAAATAGCCCAATATCTAAATGCCTTTTTCTTCATATCAGAGCTGACTAGATTTAAACCCAAAATTCAATTAGCCATCTCTGCCTTCTCCATTCCCAAACATTCCCTCTCACCCCTCTACCAAACAACAACTCACTGCCACAATCCCTTTTACCATATTTTTTGCGACTGAAGACTTTGATTTTAAACGGAATATGGCTCCATATGAAAAAAAATTATGACATATATGAGATTATATTTATCACTTACGCTTAAATTTCCCTGCAAAGAAGATGGTTAGATACCTTCCAGTGCCACCTTGCAAATGTTTTTATAGTAGCTCTTTCAAGAGGAATGATTTAAAGGGAATACGAGGGGCAAGTTTGTCATAAGGGATATGGAACAAGCTACCACATTCGGTGGAAGAGGTGGGAACAACTACTACAATTAAAGACAATAGACAATAGGTGCAGGAGTAGGCCATTCAGCCCCTCGAGCATTCAATATGGTCACGGATCATCATCCACAATCAGTACCCCGTTCCGGCCTTCTCCCCATATCATTTGACTCCACTATCTTTAAGAGCTCTGTCAAGCTCTCTCTTGAAAGCATCCAGAGAACCAGCCACCACCACCCTGGCAGAGAATGCCACAGACTCACAACTGTGTGAAAATGTTTTTCCTCATCTCTGTTCCTCATGGCTTACCCCTTGTTCTGAAACTGTGGTCCCTGGTTCTGGACTCCCCCGGGAACATGTTTTCTGTCTCTTGCATGTCCAAACCCTTAATAATCTTATGTGTTTCAATAAGATCCCCTCTCAGCATTCTAAATTCCAGAGTATACAAGCCCAACCGCTTCATTCTATCCCACCATCCCGGGAAATATCCTGCGCTGCACTCCCTCAATATTTGGACAGGTTCATAGATAGGAAAGTTTTAGAGGGCTTAGGGCTAAATGGAGGTAAATGGGTTGAGCGGAGGAACGTACGTTGTTTGACATGGATGAATTAGGCTGAAAAGCTTGTTTCCATGCTGCATAACTCCACGACTCTTTGACAGTGTTTCTCCCATAAAATTAGATAGAGAATTACTGGATGCTGAATTACTGGACTTTGTCATCTTTGAGTGAAAGTTTAATTTTACCTGATAATATTTCTTAAAAGTACCAAGGCACGAGAAAGAGCAAAGGAGTAGGTAAATTAAGTGTATTCAGAGCAGACGTTATTCTTGTTGGAGTTGCATACCCTAATTCACAATGTCAAAACAGCTTTATTTAATTTGTTAAAATCTTTGATATTTTGAAATATGTTCATTCAATCATTCAATCAAAATATGTTCAACAATATCATGAGAGACCCCTTCCACCCCTGCAACGGACTGTTCCAGCTGCTACGGTCAGGCAAACGCCCCCGTTGCCATGCGGTGAGAACGTAGAGGTTGAGAAGGAGTTTCTTCCCAGAGGCCATTCGGACTGTAAACGCCTATTTCACCAGGGACTAACTCTACTGAACGTTTTTCCTTCCATTATTTATTATGTAAAAGAATATGTGTGTTATGATTGTGTTTATAGTTTGTTTGGTTGTTTGGTTGTTTGTCTTTTGCACAAATGTCCACGAGCATTGTCACTTTCATTTCATTGCACATCTCGTATGTGTATGTGACAAATAAACTTGACTTGACTTGACTTACATATAACACATCACCATATAGCCAAATGATTGTCCAACTTTAAATACAGCAATCTACAGTACATCAAAACAATCTGAATTGTAAGGTGGAACAGGTTTGGGAAAGAGGGGCAAGGCCATGATGGAAGAACAAGGAATAGTCCTTCATGACAGTGCATTCCTGTTTTTTTTTAAATGTTTAGGTTAGAGATGCAGCGTGGAAACAGGCCATTCAGCCCACCGAGTCCGCACCAACCAGCAATCCCCGCACATTAACACTACCCTATACACACAAGGGACAATGTACACAATATACAAACCTGTGCGTCTTTGGAGTGTGGGAGCAAACCCACACAGTTGAGGAGAATATGTACAAACTCCATATTGACTACACCCGTAGTCAGGATCAAACCCGGGTCTCTGGTGCTGCAAACACTGTAGGGCAGCATATACCACTGTGCCACTGTGCTGCCCCAGGATTAGGACACAAGAAAAAGGAGTGATGGCAAGGAAACCTGAATGAATTGTTGCAGAATATCCAAAACATGCAGAGGCTCCAGTCCTTGGCCAAAGAGATAATTTTCTGTTTAGCTTTACTGCAGGAGTGACAATCAATAAGACAGCAGATCCTGAAAATCTACCATAAACATATTAAATCCTAGAAATACACAGCAGATCAGGCTACATCTGTGGGAAGACAGAGTTAACATTTCAGGTAAAAAAAACCTCCAAAAACTCAGATGCAATTGTGCATGTGCTTTGAGCTTTGCTTCTGAAATTTGATTTTATTAAAGTTGATGGTGTTGAACTTCCGAGGTAAAGTCAAAATTGCATATGAGACTGCATTCAGTGCAAGCATCCAAAAACAAATTCTATCATGATGTTCCAAGAATCAAATTGACTGTAAAAGATCTTGGAACCAAAACCATTTCACCCAGTGTGCATTCACATTCATTACCAGCTTCAACAAATGTATTTGGTTCGAACCAAAATCATTTGCTTCTGTTAGAAACCTTACTAATTGTGACTGTGCCCTTGAGGTGAACACCCTTGGATGGAATTCATAGCAACCTACTGAGCCCAACATTGCCACATCTGACTGTGGAGGCCAAGTGATTTGGGTATTTTTAATGCGGAGATTGATAAGTTCTTGATTAGTAAGGGTGTCAAAGATTAAGGGAAGAAGGCAGCAGAATGAGGTTCAGAGGGAAAAATAGATCAGCTATGATCAAATGGTGGAGCAGGCTCAATGGGCTGAATGGCCAAATTCTGCTCTATGTCTTATGATCTAATATCAGTGATGGATGATGGTTGTGGGGAGTAATCAAGTTCCTTGGAATTATAACATTCAATATTAAGTCCAGAGGCCCAGATGAAAGATGTTCCTTTAACTTACATTGGGCCTCATTGTATCAGTACAAGAGGCCACAGACCAATGAGGCAACCAAGAGCAAGCAAAGGGTCAAGGGGAGTGGACCAGAATAGATAGATATCAAAAATATTCTACATTTAAATTAATCTTTCCAGTTGCATCGCATATCTGTCACAACTGATTGGACAGAGAAACGTAGATTGATTAAAAAAAATAGGGACAAGAACAAGCTAATTGGCCCTCTGAGCATGTCCCACCATTCTGCACAAGAATGACTGATCCTCCATATCAATACCCTGCTCCCACATTTTCCCTCCTATCCCTACATTGAAAGTTGGGCATTGAAAGATATGTTCGTTTGCTTTACAAATACATTTAATGATATGGCCTCTGCTGTATCCTCTGATAGAGAATTTTATGAATGAGGAAACATGTCATGATCTCAGTTCTAAATGGCATATCCTATACCTTGCCACCGTGACCAATAGTTTTGGACTCTCCAGCCACTGGGATCATCCTCTCTATTCACACTCTTGTCTGACTTTTGCAGGATTCTTGAAAAGCAATCAATGAGACAAGGTTGACACAAAAGTTTCAAGTTCTCTCTAGGATCTCATGAATATTAACCCAATGCTCTATTCCCTAAGTCAATGAAAGAACCGAATAGAAAAACAAAATGCAGTAAATTTAAATCAAACAGCAAGGAAACAGGCCCTTTGGCCTAACTTGCCCATGTTGACCAAAGTCCCCCATCTGCGCTCATCCCACCTGCCTGTATTTGGCCCATGTTCCTCTAAACATATCCTCTCCTGTACCTGGCCATATGTTGTTGTAGTACCTGTCTCAATTATTTTCGCTGGCTGCTCTTTGCATATACCCACCATCTTCTGTATGAACTAGGGATGGAAAGAGGAAATAAGGTAGACAGAAACGTGGCATTAGAAATAGAAATCAAAACCAAATGTACAAAGAAATAAACAAACAGAGTAAAGGATAGTGTGACCTTGCATCTGTAATTTATTGTATTAGTATTAGCCCTCAAAAACATATGTAAATGGCCCTGTAGCTGTACAGAATGTACAAACAGTCCTAAACCCTCAAGTATTGAAGCAGAATGCTCATCATGTTTAGACACACTGGAACTGCTCTCATATAAACATATGAAATGAAAGATGGAAAACAACAGCTTGCATTTACGCAATGTCCCCAAGCACTTCACAGTAGTGATTACCAAATGAAAATTGACACTCAGCTATACGAAGAAATATTAAGATGGGCGACTAAAAGCTTGTTCACTGGCATTAAAGTGGATGCTAAGAATGGTGCAGGAATAATACTGAGATAGAATTTAAAAAGAAAATCTAGTTTCATCCTTTTACTATTTACATGGTACTTTTTTATCAATTTCAGTCTCGAGAATATTACCTCCATTATGCATTAAGGACCTATCCCATGGACTTGATTCTTTCGGCAACTGCCGGCACCCGTCATGGTCACAAGCAGGTCGCCGAGAATTCACGATCATACAGGCGTCACCCAGGATCATACATGTCGCCTGTATGGTCATGAGTAGTCACCCAAAGAGTCGTACCATTTTCTGGTCGCCACTGTACTTTCAACATGTTTAAAAATGTTGGTGATTTGCTGCGACTATGATGGGTACCAGCAGTCGCCGATAAAAATTGCGTAAGTGGGGCAGGCCCTTAAGCCTGCTATTCCCAGCCCCTTCTTATCAGACCCTTTACACCTGCTTCACTGCTCCACGTCTGATCCTCAAACTCCATCATTTTCCCACCCAATCATCATCTTCCTTAGTTTATTGAAAGCACAAATACCAACCTCCATATGATTACACTGATCAATACAGAAGTTGGCAGGTGCAACAAATAGTGGTGGAGTTGATGACAGCATGGAGGGCAGTCTAAGTCGACAGGGTGAGATTGATGTGTTTGTGAGATGGGTTGAGAAATGGTAGATAAAGGTTAATCCATATAAATGAGGGGATGCATTTTGGCAGTAGCATTGAGTTTAGGGCATACACCACGAATAGGTGGCACAGTGGTGCAGCGGTAGAATTGCTTGGGAAGCATAATCACTAGAGCCAGGATGTTTAGGCACTAAAAAATTCTGAAATAGGCAGGCAAAAAGGCATAATAAAACTACAAAACTCAGATTTGCGACTGGAGCCAGCAGTAAATGTAGTGAGGAGAGAAGCGTGGATATTTTGCTCGGGTAATCTACACCCCAACGGTATCAACATTGACTTCTCTAATTTTAGATAGCCCTTGTCTTCTCTCTCCTCCCCCTCACCCTTCCCAGCTCTCCTTCTAGTCCTACTGTCTCCGCCTCTTCCTTTCCGAAACGTCGCCTATTCCTTCTCTCCATAGATGCTGCCTCACCCACTGAGTTTCTCCAGCATTTCTTGTCTACCTTTAATTTTTCCAGCATCTGCAGTTCTTTCTTAAATAGATCTTGGAGAAAACTGAACCAGCGGGCAATGGCACAAATGAATGAACAACCGACAGTGGTGCCCCGGGTTTTGCCCCGTGTTTCGCCCCAGTGGTGGAAGTTTTCTTGTAAGTTATACAATGTTAACACGTTAATAATAACGTATTAATATTAACGTGTTAACATAGAAAACGTCATTGTAATCGTGGGACAACTAAAGGTCGGGACACGACCTTTTAGCAAAACGTCAAAAAAAGGCTGATTTAGGCACTAGATCGCACTTATGGCAAAATCCTGGCTCTAATCATCACTGTACCCATTATTTTCATAAATAAATCTATCTAAGTTGCTTAACTAAGATTTGAAAAAGATACAAGATATGTCATGAAATTGTTGCCAGTTAAGTGAATTAATCTTGCCGTTGTCACTTCAAGTGGGTGATTTAAATCATAAGGACTCCACACTGATTTACTTTCTGGCCCTGAAATTAGGGAATGAGAAAGCCAACTATAAAATAGCAGAAAATCACTTCCATGGAGATTAAATTCTCTATAGAGGTCATATTTAAATCTTTTGGTCTACGTTTGCAGTATTACTGCACCAATCCTGCTGTCCAGATCGCTGTCAGAAAGAAATTATTTACAAATGCAAAAGTGCCATTACAAACTTCTGCTAAGCAAATTAGATTGATTTATTTAAGAAAATAATGGGTATAGTGATGAATCTTTCCCAGGCTGAGCAGTCTGGAACCAATTCTTATTCTCAGAATAAGAGGTCGGCTATTTAGGACTGAATAATAGCAAGTTTCTTCACTCAGAAAGAAGTTAATCTTTTTTATCCTCAAAGATACATTCAAAACGGTGATAGATTTCAGGATGTTACAAAATCCAAGAGTCACAGACGAGAGAGCAGGGAAACAGGTCCTTCGGCCCAACTTGTCAATGCCATCCTAGATGCCCCATCTAAGCTAGTCCCATTTGTCTGCATTTGACTCATATCCCTCTAAATCAAGTCTGTTACTGACACATTGCATAAAGCTCTTTGTTATTTCTTCTGTTTAAAAGTTTTCTCAAGCATGGAGAAGTACTTAACCTACACAAATGACATTAATTTATTCTTACTAAAAAAAACAAAGAAAGACTTGCTTTTAGTTTACTCTTTGCATTTTCATGACCCGAGTACATCAGCAGTTTACAAACAACGAGAAACACTTGAAATGCAAGAAACATGGTAGCTAATTTATGCACAGCAAAACTGTACAATTAACGACAAATTAAGGGACCAAGACTAATTATTTCATGCCATTCTTGCATTGTCCCTCAGTGGATGTTGGGGGTTATGGGGAGAAGGCAGGAGAATGGGATTAGGAAGGAGAGACAGATTAGCCATGATGGAATGGCAGAGTAGACTTGATGGGCCAAATGGCCTAATTCTGCTCCTATCACTAATGACCTTATGATAACTAATTGATATCAAAACAGACCAGCTCTAGCATAAGATCACCATCTTAAAATGTTGCCTGTTCTCTCTATTCAATATTTTCTGTTATAAATTATCTAATTAGCTTGAAAAAAATGACAGGTGAGCAGAAAATTACAAGATCTTTGAGAAAATTGGGATGTCTCGTCTTGTGTGTTTTGGGAAATCTCCCAGAAATATGATGGTTCAGAACAAAACTGGATATATGCCAAGTCTTCCACTCAGAGCAGAAAGCAAGTTCCTTGGTTTTAGTTATGCAGATCAGTTTTTTTTTAATCTTTCCAGTAATAGACAGATAAAAGAATTTGGGGCACAAATTTGTTAACATGCCTCAGACATTTACACCACAACAATAGAACTGAAAGTGTTATTCACCCCAATCATTCACTACCCTAATTCTGTTGAAACCGTATGAGTAGGGATGTGTTCTTGGTTGTTGGCACCAGATGAGTGTTTTTGCATTGGCTGTCTGTTCTCCGTTCCAAACATTGAGATCAGTGGAATGTAGTTGGACCCTCCACATTAAAAGCACACACAAGAGCTATCATGGGAGAAGGAAAAAAACCCCTGCAATAATTGATTACTAAAATCAATTAAGCAGGTAGAAAAACACCATGTAGAAGACAATTAATCATATACATGGGTAGGAAGGTTTAGATGGATATGGGCCAAATGTGAGCAAATGGAACTAGCTTAGATGGAACATCAAGGTCAGCATGGACGAGTTGGGCCAAAGGATCTTTGTCCACACTGTATGAGATTATGATTCTAATTAGCTTTAATTTCAAAGTAAATATCAACAAAAATTATGGCAGCAATGCCTTGGCTTGCAGAGTGGAATCCACTGATAATTAAACTTAAAAAAATACACTCAAACTAAAAGAGAACTATTGGACTGGAACTTGGGATTATTCTCTTTGGTGTCAATTAAAGGACAATTTACAATTCACAAGTATACAGTTGATTGATAAACCTATCAATCCAAGTCAACCTCTTCACATTTGAACCTGGTAGACAAGCTTCCACGTAATCAAGAATCCATGACGCAAATAGCTAGTTAGAAATGAAACCACAGGATAGGTGACCAGTCAGGACACAATCTGGAACTAATCTTGGAGATGATTATGAGGCTTCACCAGTGCACAATGAAGATAAGCAGCAGAAGGTATGAATGTTGATACTGCTGTTAAGGAAGGAATTGACTGACACTGTCGAGTTCAAGAAAATACAGTCCATCCTAACTGTCTCTTTGTGGAGCATTTGGTCGCAGAATATATCAGTAATGCTGTGGAGTATATAAATAATACTTAATAAAATACTTTAATTAATTTGTAATAGTGGTAAAAGTAGTGGTGATATTTGCAAATGGTGAGAATTGCAAGGGAAAACTTTAAGGGACAGAGGAATTGATAAGACTGCAGTCATAAGGTCACAAGTGATAGGAGCAGAATTAGGCCATTAGGCCCATCGTCTACACCATTCAATCATGGCTGATCTATCTCTCCCTCATAACGCCATTCTCCTGCTTTCTCCCCATAACCCCAGACACCTGAACTGATCAAGAATCTATCTATCTGCCTTAAAAATATCCATTCCCTTGGCCTCCGCAGCCTTCTGTGGCAAAGAATTCCACAGATTCACCATCCTCTGACTAAAGAAATTCCATCCCATCTCTTTCTTAAAGGACAATCCTTTAATTCTGAGGCTATGATCTCTAGTCCTAGACTCTCCCACTAGTGGAGACACCCTCTCCACATCCACTCTATCCAAGCCTTTCACTATCCGATAAGATTCATTGTGTCCTATGTACATTATCTGTTGACATTCAAAGCACATTTATTTCCTGAATGCATCATGTCAGGCCAAAATATTTAAATGCTGTCACAGTCATTGCACCTGTTAAGTATTTATTACACACGTCTAAAATTATTATGACAAATTTATTGTTGTCAGATCATAATTTTATTGAAATACATCCCTTGAATTTCAAAACCCCACAGAATAAATTTAGCCTTTTGGAGATCTTAGTTCCAGAGTAACGTTCTCTCCTTGCATCAGCCTCTTGGCTAAACACTGTCTTAGCTCATAACTGTATAATGCCCTACTGCTAGTTGTTTCATTAGCAAAATAACCCAGATTGCCTCCTTTATCTTAGCTCATTACTAAATTATGGTCCCACTATTGATATCTGTTTTAGGATTTTACCTAAATAATTCCTGCATTACACTTCAGTAATCCTCTCTTGTTCTGACATTCAGATGCATTCTGCTACTTTTTTTTCAGCATTATCCATTTGATGCATTGGATTGTAATTACAACCATTACCAGGCCAACTTGGACTATTTCAGAAATTTAATAAGGCATTTCTGGTTGGGAATGACCACTGTACTTTTAAATGAATTCATGCATAAGCTACTCATTGACAAATATCAATTCCAATGGAATGCCCAGTGGCAGCATTGCCAGGGATAACTGTCCATTCTGTCCAAGGAGAGTTTGGGTACGCACATAGTAACTAAGTTTTAATACCAGTATTTAGTCTTGGATGCCACCTCATTACAAGCCTCCTCTCAATCAATGACATCCCACTTCCTGATTACACAGTGCTGCTCCTCACCCCAACTCAGTACTTCAACCAATCCTCTATCAGCCAAACCCTTCAAAATGTCCAGGATCTGAACAATTAAACATAAACAACCCTCTGGTCCATAAGATTGACCCAGATCCTAATGACTAAACACCTGAGCCCCAACCTCCCACAATCCAACTTGCACAGTTGTGCAGTTCTGCTGCCTTACAGAGCCAGAGACCCAGGTTGGATCCTGAGCTCGGGAGCTGTCTTGGTGGAGTTAGTACATTCTCCATGTGAACACATAGATTTTCTCCGGGTCCCCTTCCACATTTCAAAGTTATGCAGATTTGTAGGTTAATTGGCTTGTGTAAATTGCCCTTGGACTAGTGTCAATGGGTGATCGATGATCGGCATAGACTTGATGAGCCAAAGGGCCTGTTTCCATGCTTCCATCTCGAAACTAAATTAATCTCCCAACCCTCGTCAGCCCAATTCCTCAATTATTGTTGGCCTAATCTTTCTCCCAACTACAAGGCATTGAGCTCAAGCCAACCATTATCCTCCATTTTCCAAGCCAATAGGACCCCAACCAGCTGCCCATTCTCACCCCCTCCTCTGCATACCTACCCAAATCCACCTTCATTTTATTTGTCCAGTGTGCAGCACATAAAGGAAAATATGCCACTGGGAAATGGACAATTGCATTTCTTAATGGCGAGCCCTCATTTAAAATAGTCCTCTGAGCCTCAATCATCTAGCGCATTTATAATTTGATGTAACAATTGAGGCCTCTGTCTCAGTTTCCCTTGAACTGAGCACTGATCTTTGACTTTCTGTGTCAAGTCATGATGACAGATCATCACCCCTCAAGTTTCACCTTTCATCTTTGCACATTGCTAAATTACTTTAACCATACTAATTGGTATTGTACCATTGGTATTTGTCTTAGTTTACCATAAAATGCAAGCCCCACTCACTTCCACACACATAATTATTCACTGTTTTACCTCACACCTAAATTACTCTCCGTAACACACTGTTGGAAACCATTGCTAAAGGGCAAACTTGTATTTCATCTTCTGCATGATGCAATTATGAATTCATGCCTTTCTTCTCTGTCATTACTCTTTGTCTTAAATCATTGCTAAATAATCGTCTCCACACAGAGTTACATCCTCCCTCTTAGTTCATCACGAAACGAACACCCCGTCATTAGCCTTTATGTCAAATCATTATTAACGCTCATTCCCAATTACACATCCAGTTTTAACCCGTTCATTATCAAACATTTCATGACATTTCCTTGGTGGATTTCTGCTCCATTCATTTCTTTGATCATGTTGAACTTTGAAGCTACATGCCCACAGGTACCCAAACAAACCAATCTTGACATCTGAGAGAAAACAAAATACCTGGCTTTTCTCAAGAAGGAAAATTAAATCAAAAATGAGACCATAAATGAGAAAATAAATATTTGTTTCCTCTGCATGTGAAAATGTTAAGAAAACTTTTGAATATGTATAATTGTAAGAAACATGAGCCACTGAATCATGGGACCATGGCAGATTCCAGGGAAATGAAATGTACTTGAGTGAACCGGTTAGCATTTGTTTTTGTTAACAAAACTGGTAAGAATATTTAAAACATAGAACGGTACAGCGCAGGAACAGGCCCTTGAGCCCACAATGCTTTCACCGAACATGATGCCAAGTTAAACTGACCTCATCTGCCTGTACATGATCCATATCACTCTACTCCCTGCACTTCTCTGTGCCTACCTAAAAAACACAAACACCACTATCACATCTGCCTCTACTACCACCTCAGGCAATGTGTTCCAGGCCCCCACCCTTCCCTGTGTAAAAAAATACTTGCTCCGCACATCTCCATTAAACATTTTCTCTCTCATCATATAGCTATACCCTCGAGTGTTGAAAAAGACATACAAAGAAGTCCAAAGAAGGATCTCGACCCGAAACGTCACCCATTCCTTCTCTCCAGAGATGCTGTCTGTTCTGCTGAGTTACTCCACCATTTTGTGTCTATCTTCAATTTAAACCAGCATATGCAGTTCCTACCTACACAGTTCCTCAATAACATCACATACTTTCTGCTGCTCAGAACCCTTTTTCCTTCATAAAGCCATTCCTTGAATATTGAAGTAACATGATAAATGGTAACTGTTGCTTTTATTGGGGGCTACTTTTGATGTTCTGAGAGGCAAGCTCAGGTGAAGATATTTAAAGATTTAAGCTATGTGGTTTCAGAAGAAATGTTAAGTGAGCAACATATGTGTTACGGATATATTATGATTGTGGTGAGCAAGGAGAATGTCACAGGTGGATGAGACTGAAGGCAAAAATCCTGGCTGCAAAAGGACCAAAGGGCAAATCAAGGCTTAAATAGTGGGACTAATTATGGGAGGGGAAACAATTGGCATTGCCCGAAGTTAATGGACTATTTCAATGATCAGACAACTATTGAGGCAGGATTATAGAGAGCACAATGGTGACATCTTGTGGTGCGTATGACCAAGCTTGATATGGTAATTAAATGAATGCATAAAATATCAGATGTAATGGTGACCTGGGCAAATTCCATGATATGGAGAGAGATTATGCATCATATGGAAGTGCTATTTACAGAATTTGTGTAATAATTGGGTCTCCAACCAAAAATCTGGACAAATGAAGAAACATTCAAGAAGAGAATAGTATCAAAGATATTACAAATATCACAAAAATATCAATAGACTAAGTAGTTTGGAATCTTTTGGGAAAACTCACAACAACGTCACAGCAGGAACAAGCTCACAAAGAAATGAGACTTTTTCCAAATAAAGATTACAAAAACTCATCATTTCAGAGATGCTGCCTGACATGCTGAGTTACTCCAGTACTTTATGTCCTATTGTGTACATCAAAACCCAACTGTCTTAAAGTTAAATACTGAGAAAACGAGAACACAGGTAGAAATAACATTGAAACTGTCAATATAAATAAAATATGCAGCAAAGAATTTGCTGATATTTCTTTTCTTCTTCCTATTAACTGATAACTTGTTTGCCGAATAACCTTGCCTTTGTTCTCAGAGATCATGTAAAAATGAGACAAATTTTCAGAAGTTCAGAACTACAGTGCCTCTACTGAGCGGCATGGCGGTAGAGTTGCTGCCTTGCAGCACCGGAGACCCGGGTTCAATCCCGACTACGGGTGCTGTCTGTATGGAGTTTGTAAGTCTCCCAGTGATCTGCATGGGTTATCTCCGAGATCTTTGGTTTCCTCCCACACTCCAAAGACTTACAGGTCTGCAGGTAAATTGGCTTGGTAAATGTAAAAATTGTCCCTCGTGTGTCGGAGGATAGTGTAAATATGCAGGGATCGCTGGTCGGTGTGGACCCGGTGGGCCGAATGGCCTGTTACTGCTCTGTATCTCTAAACTAAAAATAAAACTAAACTAAAGCAATCATTCAATCGCTTCAACTCAAAAGAAAATAGTTAACAAAACCTGATACTTTCCTCTCAGCCGATTAGCCATTAAACTTGTCAATGCTGCCTTTGGATAAAATTTAACAGTCCTTTGACTTCAGTTTCCGCGCTTGACAATAAACTGCAATCATTGGGAAATTTCATGCTTGGATCACACCCTCATATTTAATGGCTGAACATGGATTGAGAATTGCATGGAAAATGAATTAATAAGAATCAGCATGATTTATTACAAATGGATGCATGGGCTGATATTAAAAAAAAAACATTAAATTAGAATACCAATGAATGGTGAATGGAAGAATGACATTCTTAATATCCTAACCCTGCTTCAATTTTTGATATCAATTGAACCATTGTAATGTTTTTCTGAATAGAGGCTAGTCAACCTTGAAAGGATAAACACAAACGCTGGTAGACAAAAATGCTGGAGAAACTCAGCAAGTGAGGCAGCATCTATGAAGCCAATAAAATAGGCGAAGTTTTGGGTCGAAACCCTTCTTCAGAAGAAGGGTCTCGACTCGAAACGTCATCTATTCCCTTCGCTCCAAAGATGCTGCCTCACCCGCTAAGTTTCTCCAGCATTTTTGTCTACCTTCGATTTTCCAGCATATGCAGTTCCATCTTAAACACAAAGCATTGGAGTAACTTGGTGTGTCAGGCAGCATCTTTGGAGAAAGCAATAGGTGACGTTTTGGGTCGGAACCCTTCTTTAGAACATTTACATCGAGATTGTTGCAAAGTGATCGGAGGGCAAGAGGTTCAGAGGGAATGAGGTTAGAGTAGGTAAGGGGAGTTGAAAACAGGGTTGTGGTGCCGATACCCAAAACACCTGAATCCAACTGGCTCTGACCCCTTGATTTCTTGAGTATCCGACTCCAACTCCAACTCCGACTCTGACCCCAAGGTATAATCATTCTAAATCTGCTATCATGACATTACACAAGAAGCACAAGATGGCATTTCATAAGAACCACATGAATCGTCAGGCTACCTTTTAAACCCATGTCCTTAAAGATTTTAGTCAAATGTTTGCAGCTATGCTATTGTGGCATTTTTATTGTTTATTCTTGAAAAAATAAAAAACATAATTCATTATGCTAAAAGAAAAAAAAAATTACAGAGAGGTCTATAACAAAATTAAAATTCCATTGAATTAAATAATTAAATAAACATTATAAAAGCATTACTAAAATATATTAAACTAAAAGGCCACAGGTATGAGCTAAATGGCTAAATTATGACAAAAAGATTCTCAAGTGCAATAGAAATTAAAAGGGCCTGTCCCACTAAGGCAACCTTATTGGTGAGTTTAGGAGACTCTGCCCCCAAGCTTGAAGGTCACAGACAGTTTGCTGAAAAGTCGCGTAAGTGGGACAGGCCCTTAAATGCATAGGTAGTTAAGTTTGCTACATACCTAAAGTGCATACCTAAATTTTATTAATAACGCCTTAGGAACAGAATTGCTTTTGTCCAGATCCTCTTTCATTGAAGCCCTTAAATCTGATTTGATTATTTTCAGTGCGGAGAACAATCTCCCCACGCTGACCTGGGTGGCATGGCTGTTACTATCATAGCCGCAAATGTTACTATTTCTAGATAAGCAGGGATAACGGGGAATTATAGACCAGTTAGCCTGACACTGGTGGTGGGGAAGATGTTGGAGTTAATTATTAATGAAATAATAACGGCGCATTTGGATAGCAGTAAAAGGATTGGTCCAAGTCAGCATGGACTTATGTAGGCGAAATCCTGCTTGACTAATCTTATGGAATTTTTTGAGGATGTTACAAGTAAAATAGATGAAGGAGAGCCAGTGGATGTAGTGTTTCTGGACTTTCAGAAAGCCTTTGATAAGGTCCCACACAGGAGATTAGCAGGCAAAATTAGAGCACATGGTATTGGGGGTAGGGTATTGACATGGATAGAGAATTGGTTGACAGACAAGAAACAAAGAGTAAGAAGAAAGGGGTCCCTGTCAGAATGACAGGCAGTGGCGAGTGGAGTGCTGCAAGGCTCGGTGCTGGGGCCACAACTATTGCAATATATATTAATGATTTAGATGATAGAATTAAAAACAACACTAGCAAATTTGCAGATGACACAAAACAGGGTGGCAGTGTGAACCGCGAAGAGGATGCTAGGAGGTTGCAGGGTGACTTGGACTGGTTGAGTGAGTGGGCAGATGCATGACATGCAGTACAATGTAGGCTTATGTGAGGTTATCCACTTTGGCGGCAAGAACAAGGAGGCAGATTATTATCTCAATGGTGTCAGATTAGGAAAAAGAGAAGTTCAACAAGACCTAGGTGTCCTTGTACAACAGTCACTGAAAGTAAACATGCAGGTACAGCAGGCAGTGAAGAAAGCTAATGGAATGTTGGCCTTCATAATGAGTGGATTTGAGTATAGGAGTAAAGAGGCAGTTGCACATCTTCTGCAGTTGCACATCTGGAGTATTGTGTGCAGTTTTGGTCTCCTAATTTGAGAAATGACATCCTTGCTATTGAGGTAGGTTCACAAGGTTATTCCCTGGGATGGCGGGACTGTCATATGAGGAAAGATTGGAAAGACTGGGTTTGTATTCACTGGAATTTAGGATGAGGGGAATCTTATAGAAACACATAAAATTATAAAAGAACTGGACAAGCTAGATGCAGGAAAAATGTTCCCAATGTTGGGGGAGTCCAGAACCAGGGGCCACAGTCTAAGAATAAAGGGGAGGCTATTTAAAACTGAGATGAGAAAAAAACCTTTTCACCCAGAGAGTTGTGAATTTGTGGAACTCTCTGCCACAGAAGGCAGTGAAAGCCAATTCACTGGATGAATATGAAAGAGAGTTAGATAGAGCACTTGGGGTTAGCTGAATCAAGGGGTATGGGGAGAAGGCAGAAATGGGTAACTGATTGTGGACGATCAGCCATGATCACAATGAATGGTGGAGCTGGTTTGAAGGGCCAAATGACCTCCTCCTGCACCTATTTTCTATGTTTCTAAGGGCGTTATTAAGAAATTTTAGGTATGTACTTTAGGTATGTAGCAAACTTAACTACCTATGCATTTAAGGGCCTGTCCCACTTACGCAACTTTTCAGCAAACTGTCTGTGACCTTCAAGCTTGGGGGCAGAGTCTCCTAAACTCACCAATAAGGTTGCCTTAGCGGGACAGGCCCTTTTAATTTCTATTGCACTTGAGAATCTTTTTGTCGTAATTTAGCCATTTAGCTCATACCTGTGGCCTTTTAGTTTAATATATTTTAGTAATGCTTTTATAATGTTTATTTAATTATTTAATTCAATGGAATTTTAATTTTGTTATAGACCTTTCTGTAATTTTTTTTCTTTTAGCATAATGAAATTTTTTTTTTTTTCAAGAATAAACAATAAAAATGCCACAATAGCATAACGAAGGAGGGGGGGAGTCACTTTTAAGAAGCCAGACAACTTTTAATAAGCCAGAGATACACAGCTGTGACGTTTGGCGGGGATTTAACATTACTGGCCGGTTATCCTTGGTTCTGAAAACTCGTGCTTACGTTTTGTTTCCCCAATGAGCCAATGAAAATGCCCGGTCAGCAAAGGCGATTAACTACGACTACCTCGACTACCTCGACTACCTCGACTACTCATATACAAGGCGACCCCACTACAACTGCACCTATGACTACAGGATTATCGATTTTCTCCATGACGACCAATTTTTCAACATGTTGGAAATTTTGCGGTGACCATACTGAGGCCGCGACTAGTTCCCAGAATGCGGGAACTCCTCGCGACCATAAAGGAGACTCACCAGAGACCACCAGCGAATATGTGGCGAGCGCAGTCTTCTACACTCACCTAAAAAGTCGCCTAAGCGGGACAGGCCCCTAATTATTTAATTTGTTTATTTTTGTCACAAAGTATATTTTATTAAATAATGGTGTGATTAAAAGTAAACAATTAATTTTAGGTTTCTTTGATTTAAATCAAGGTCTGCATTAGAATAATTAGGTTCCAACTTCCCTCAAGAAAGCCTCGCAATTTTACCATGCAGTTTAAAAGCTAAATATATGTTGCATATCATAGTGCATAAGACTGCCAAGTGATAGGAGGCTGGATCTTCGCAACAGTATTGCTAATGGTCTATTACTGTTATTGGTTTATAACTGCCACAAACACCAAGATACAGTGAACTCAGGAATACCACCAAGATATGAACCAGAGAGAGCAGAGATCTCCAAGGGTACCAGGACAGGGATTTGCAAAATGATAACAAGACTTGAACTCAAGGGTGACAAGTTGGATCTGAGCACAAGGATGAGTGGTGAGAAATGAAAAGGATGGTGCAATTGGGAAGACGTCAATATTGTTTTGACAACCAGGGGTCATAGTTTACAAATTTAGCGGTAGGCCATTTTGGACTGTGATGAGGAAAAACCTCTCCCAGAGAGTTGTGAATGTGTGGAATTCTCTGCCACAGAGGGCAGTGGAGGCCAATTCACTGGATGTTTTCAAGAGGGAGTTAGATTTAGCTCTGGGCTAAATGAATCATGGGATAATGGTGAAAAGAGGAGGAACAGGGTATTGATTTTAGATGATCACTCATGATCATATTGAATGGCGGTGCTGGCTCGAAGGCCGAATGGCCTACTTTTGCACCTATTTTTTTTATGTGTCTATGCTTTAAATGAGCTAACACCCTTGAGGAAATATTATGGTAAATGGTGAAGATGGTAAATATTGTACTTTGGAAAACATACTCAACAATAGCCACAACAAAATAAAAAATAATTTTAGGACTGAACAATATTATAGTTGTAAATTTGGTGTTTAAATTTCATACGAATTCTTAATCACATTCTGATCAATGTATGAAATTGACGCATTGTGAATGCTTCGTTGCACAACTGAGAAAGCAAGAACGAATAGAAGCTAAACTAAAGTTTCTAATTCGTGATAAATATTCACATGAACAAATTGAAGTTGCAAACCAGAGGCAATATTTTAAGCTTAAGTAAAGTTAATTAAAAACTGAATATTTAATTGCCTTGGTAAGTTGCCAGGAATATTAATATCAGATTCTTTTTTTCAATTTGCCAATGGGAGGAGATACGTATTTTCAAACTGTTGAATTATTTAATTGATTTGAGTTTATTTTCTTCTGAATGGCATTAGCTTCCACAGCTCTTTGATAAATCAAATGATCTAAACTAAACAAGTTTTGCTTCCAGTTAAAGAAATTATGTTAATGTATTAGCATATTTATTCCTCATACAAATTTTATTCTGAAGACTCAACCTCTTCTGAAGCTGAATAATCACAACCTGTGGTTATGTAAAAAACCAATAAACCTGCGAAAAAGACAATAAACTTGTGGGAATGCCAAGACCTGCGGTTTGAAAAGCAACAAAAATAAACAACAGATACTGAAAATGGGAAATACAGTTAATGCTGGAAATACTGAGCAAGTCAGGCATTGTCAGCAGAGAAAAGGAATGAATACTTCACAACCAATATCCTTTAGGCTTATTATTATCACATTTTTAGAGGTAGAGTGAAAAGCTTTGTTTTGCATGTTATCCAAACAGATCAGATAATTCACAAATACATTGAAGTCAAACCTCAAGTATAATAGATAGAGTAAAGGGGAGAGGTAGCGTGCAGAATATAGTTTTCTGCATTGTAGAGCATCAGTTCCATGAAAAAAGACAAATAGCCTGCAATTAGGTACAGGTAAAGTGGACAGTCCCCAAGCTTAAGGAAGTACTGTCCAGATAGCCAGATAACAGAAGTGAAGACGCTGTTCCTGACTGATGTTGTGCCCTTTCAAGAATAAATTATTGCGATGGATCTTTTATTATACCTAGGAAATGTTCTGAGGGGAAAGGTTTGTGGAGAACAAAGCGAATGTTTGTAATGGACAGACCCAAGGGAGACAGAATTACAGAAGTGGTGGTGGTACTGACAGAGAAAGTGCAGGGTAGACCCACTAATCACAGTTGACCTGACTGGAGAAATTGCAAATAACAGGGGGTGAATGAAAATAGGAGAGAGAAAAATATAAATAACAAATAATACTGGAATTGTGAGATATAAAACACGTTTTCCTGGAAATCTGATATAAATGGAGAATGCTGGAAATACTCAGCAGCTCAGAAAATATCAGTGGTTCTTAGTTGATAGCTTCTCATCAGAACTGGCCAGGTCTGATACGCTGGAAAGGCTGGTTAATTAAAATGGATGAATTCAAGTTCCTTTGGGACTTCAGGATTCATTATTCCATCTCCATCATCCACCTTCCGTTTAGCAACATTGTTCCACAAGAGATGCAATACCTATCTTTTTATTTCTTACAGTTCAGGGGCACAAATGCTCCTTCTGGAAGAGGAGAATCGCTTGCATTTCTTCCAATTTAAGGAAGGAGCAGTGGCACAGTGGTAAAGCTGCTGCCTTACAACACCAGAGACCCGGGTTGATCCTGACTATTTGATCCAGACTTGCTGTCTGTATGAAATTTGTGCGTTCACACAGTGACCACGCGGGTTTTCTCCAGGTGCTCTGGTTTCCTCCCACTTTCCAAATGATGTGCAGGTTTGTAGATTAATTTGTTTCTGTAAATTGTCCCTGGTGTGTAGGATAGAACTAGTGTACGGGTGATGGCAGGTCAGCGTGGACTGGGTGGGGCAAAGGGCCTGTTTCTGTACTGTATCTCTAAATTAAACCAGATAATTTTCAATGTTCTAATGTGGACACCCCTTACATGGAGAGACCAAATGCAGATTGAGTTACTGGGTAAAAAAAAATCAGATATGCCAAGACAAATTGTACCTCCAGCACCAGTTCCGAATCTGCTAGCCCATTGCAAATGGCATGTTTACTTGACTTCAGATCCATATGATTCAGTTTCAAGCAGCACAATTTCATTTGCCCCTGTGGAATGCCAGGGGTTTATCCTCAAATGAATTCCAATGGTAACACTACAACAAAAGAGAGTATAGCAATAAAATGGGACCCAGCTGTGTTTCCCATGGAAACAGAATGTGACAACACAACACTCCAAATGTATGCCATTGCAGTGTGCTCTGTAGCCATAAACATTTGCAGCACCACATCTGACATTCAGCAGCTGATACCAAAGGATTTTTGGATGCATAGCATGGACTTGTGACACAGGATGTCCCGTTTTCTTTCAACGGAGAAGCACGCTTGAGGAAGCAAATTATCTCCTTCCACTCCTACTCCCCATGTTTAGGTCAACTCCAGAGTGCTTACTAAAACAACTCCCATGGCTTCTAATCGTGGATTGCCATTCTGCTCTTTTAGCTGGAACTTTAGTTTCTCAGTCGGAAGATGGCTGAATCAACAGAGTTGCTTATCAATCGGCAACCACACCATCATAAGATCATAACCACATGATCATAAGATAATTCCATCCTCGAAATCATTGCTTAATTGTGAAGCTGGCCTCTAGCCAAGCTTTTGGAAGTGAGGAAACTCTCCCACATTTTTTCCGAAAAAATGTACTTCACAGATGGAAGTGTGCACTACAGGACATTGCTTTGACTTCATTCCCCTTAACCACCCACTGCCTAGACAGATAGCCTCCACCACTCTATTCCGAACTCCACTGGATTGTTGGCACACCTGGATCACGATCTGGGAGAGACCTCTGATAAGGGGAGACCCCAGAATATAATTGTATCTTTTAGATACAAGTTCTGAATAGATATTTTAGATATGTCAGTTATCTGTGGAGCATCCTGGACAATACAGGTCACCCCCTCCATGACACACTGGTCAACCTGAGGAGTATCTTCAGCAACAGACTCCACTAAGATGCAGGACAGAATGCATCTTGGGATAAATAAAGTTCTATTGTATCATATCTCCATGTTTTACTTTCTGATTTCTGCTATGTTTACATATGATTCGAGACAGAAAATAAAAATTAATGCAAATGACCAGCGGGGTTTTAGAAACAACAAGGCCATTCAGCCCTTCTAGTGTGCTTCAGATCCAACATCAATAGCTTTTCACTTTAAATGGTTATCTGGGAGTTAGGCATTTGTTTGGAAGGTAGTCAGGTTGTTTGGCTGTTTGGAAGGTAGGCAGGCATGCAGGTCCACAGCTTCATATGGAAAAACAGGAGTAGAAGCAGAACTGGATCAGACCTAAATTAAAATAAAGCTGTAGTCCTTCTGATGAAACCATCCCCACAATCAGGAAGTAAACTTGTGCCTACGTGCCTTGCAATAGGATCATAATGTTTTTTTTAACCTAGGTATCACTTTCATGCATGAGCCTCACATCCTCAGATTTCCCTAAATATCTGAATATCTATCAGTGTCTGTTGTTTATATATTCGGGTGACTTGGCTTCCAAAGCCCCCTCTCTTCAGCCTCTGGGTGAAATAATTTTCTTTCAACCTTATTGTCAATGATTTTCAACTGTGACTCCTGGTTCAAGACACCGCAGCTAACAAAAACAACACTAATGTATCTATATTGTCAAGAACGTTGTGAGATCAACTCTAATCCTCTCAAGCAGCTGCCAGGGGAGGTGCTAGGAGCAGATGTGATGGCAATGTTTAAGAGGCATTTAGGCAGACACATGAACAGGCGGGGAATTAAGAGATACAGACCATGTGTAACAGATATGCAGTTTAAATTGGCAGTATGTTTGGCACAGACATCTTGAGTTCATTTAGTTTAGTTTATTGTCATGTGCTGAGGTACAGTGAAAAGCTTTTTGTTACGTGCTCTCCAGTCAGGGGAAAGACTATAAATGAGTACAATCGAGCCGTCCACATTGTACAGTTACAGGATAAAGGGAATAACGTTCAGTGCAATATAACGTCCAGTGAAGTTTGATTAAAGATAGTCCAAGGGCCTCTTCTATGCTATCCCTTTCAATGTTGTTGTATACACTCACTGGCAGATTAATGAGGATTTGTGTCTCTTGCATTGAAGAGTTACTTAACATTGTCAAATACAGGCAGTAGCAGGTTACAAAAAAGATTATTTTCCAAAGAACTGTCAGTAAGCCTTTCTTCTTAAGTCAGAAATGTCCATTATTTACGGTATCCTATATATCACTCTACATGCACTCGCCATAATCATTTAATTGCATGAAAAATCACCCTAACACCACTCATAATTAAACAAATGGATTATATACGTTATTTTATCGTCATTCTTGAACAGAGTGAAACATTTTAATATTTTTACTACTCGCTTGAAAAATGACTTAAAAAATATGGGAGAATTTGCATAAAGCCAAATTTCAGTTATTTGTAACAAAGGGGTCCCTGTATCTATCAATATCCTAAATATTAGCAGGCGGTACTAATGAACAACTGACTTGATGACAAATGGAGGGCCAGGTTTAATTGTCAGAACATTGAACAGCATGGACAATCTAATGGCCCTGTCTCACAGTGCGAGTTTAAAACAAATCAAACTCGTGGTAATCACGTAGAATTAACGTAGCGGGAATGTCGGAACTCGTAACGCTAACGGCAGGTACTCGGGAAACTTGTTAACTCGTGAAAATTTTTCAACATGATGAAAGATTTCCACAAGTCAAATTTACTCTTGAAGTAAAAATTTTAAACTTTTAAACTCATTGCAAGAACGTAGTAGCCCGTGAGTTTACTGTAAAGACCGTGGGCACTCTTTAACTCAGCGGGACAGGCAGTATCTCTGGAGAGAAGGAATGGGTGACGGGATGACGTTTCCAAAATTCTGCTGCGTCTTTGTGTTACTCCAGCACTGTGTGTTCACTTTTTGTCAACCAGCATCTGCCCTTTCTTGTGTATTACATTATTTGTATCCGTGGTAGTTGATTGTCGCTCCCTTCAGTTTCCCAGGGGGTCGGGACGGGGAGGGGGGGAGATGCTGCCTAGTGACAATCTCATTTATCCATCGAGTTACGCTCACTTTAAGGATTAATTTCTAAATAACCCGCCAATTTCTCTTCATTCGCTGCTATATCCGAGAACTGCTCTAGATGAACTCCTTGATTTGATTTTTTTCCCTCCCGGGGGTAAAAGAAAAAACAAATGCACTTAAAGCACCAGGGGTGGGGTAGAGGCATATGACCAATGAACGGGGCGATATTATCCAGAATTAGTAAAATATAATAAAAATTGGAGTACTGAATAATGGCACAGATTTGAGAGGTGCAGGAAGGAACGGCATATGCTGGTTTAAACCGAAGATAGGCTCAAAAAGCTGGGGTAACTCAGCGGGACAGGCAGCATCTCTGGAGAAAAGGAATGGGCGAGATTTCAGGTCGAGACCCTTCTTCAGACTGCAGTCTGCAGTCGCCTAGTCCATTTCTCCAGAGATGCTGTCTGACCCGCTGAGGTACTCCAGCTTTTTGTGTCTCTCTGCGGATTGGAAAGAGTGAGATTCACTGCCAGACATCGTCGGTATATTAAAAGTACAAGAGTCGTTTGACATGACTGTAGTCAAGGAAACAGCAGCGTACCAATAGTCCAATTATTGGAGCGGTATAGCAAAGACATCACTGCTGTCTGTTTTTGGGGATTCATATATTTGTTGTTCCCCCCGCTCCCCCACCCCCACCTTTCCCTCCCAACTCAAGTCCCGTCCCGACCCCATGGGAAACTGAAGGGAGCGACAATCAACTGCCACAGATACAAATAATGTCATGCACAAGAAAGATCATGTTAATTCTACGTGATTACCACGTGTTTGATTTGTTTTAAACTCGCGATCACTCGTGGGTGGACTCGCACCGTGAGACAGGGGTTTAAGGCTTTATATAAATCCCCATGCAATGACACAAAGCAAGCAATCATGTGATGCTATCTCAAGCAGCAACCAGTGAATGCCTTTTTCTCACAGAGAGTGGTGAGTCTGTGGAATTCTCTGCCTCAGAGGGCAGTGGAGGCAGGTTCTCTAGATGCTTTGAAGAGAGAGCTAGATAGGGCTCTTAAAAATAGTGGAGTCAGGGGATATGGGGAAAAGGTAGGAATGGGGTACTGATGGGGGATGAACAGCCATGATCACATTGAATGGCGGTGTTGGCTCAAAGGGCCAAATGGCCTACTCCTGCACCCATTGTCTATTGTATATTGTCTATTTTCTATTTCACTTCCTATATCTTATTCTTAGCTCAGGTCAAGACCTGCCTGCATGAGGACTGAATGACAGGCTTTTCTTTTTATTTAATGTATTACGATCCCAGTGGAAATGCTCCAGACTTATATGGCAGCCACTCCTACAGAAATCAAATGAATCAGGTTTCCTGAACAAGCGTAGGTGTATATAATCAGTGCAATGTCCAAATGGAGGAATGAAGAGCCTGTCTCTGTATTGTCAGGCTCCCATTTGATTAGGTTTGCATTGATACCTACAGGCAGAGTGTCCTACATTAACAGAACCGTGCGTTTATTCGATCAATAAGAGAAAATTTGTTACCCCCGTATCCCAGAAATTGATCAACCTTCCCAGAGAAAAACATGATTCTTCATGTCATGAACCTTAGAAACCCCAATGGTCAAAAATTACTGAGTCTGTTAAAAGAGTGCTGAAACATGGTTGTTCACATAAGGTATTTCACCTCAATATGCAGTTGTATTAGCTTGAAGACACAGTAAGTACTGGGAGTTTTTTTTCCCTCGTCTGACGTAATCCCTGTGGTGTACTGAAGAAGGGTCACGACCAAAAATCTCAACTATCTATGTTCAGTTCAGTTTAGTTTATTGTCACGTGTACTGAAATACAGAGAAAAGCTTTTTATTGCGTGCTAACCATGTTGTCCAAAGATGCTCCCTGACCTGCAGAGTTACTCATGAGATGCATTTTCACACTTTTGTACCTCTTGCCTAATGGGAGAAGGAAGTGACCGGGATGAGACTCATCCTTGATTATGCTGATCGCCTTGCTGAGGCAGTGTGAAGGGTAGATGGACTCAATGAAAGGGAGGTTGGTTTGTGTTGTGGTCTGGGCTACATCCACAATTCTCAGCGATTTCTTATGGTCTTGGATGGAGCTGTTCCCAAACTATGCTGTGATGCACCCCGATAAAATGCATTCTACAACGCATCTGTAGACGTTGGTGACTACTCAGTATGGTGACCACTCCACATCACCGTTAAACTTTATCCCTCTGACCTTAAAACTATGCCCTCTTGTATTTGCCATTTCCACTTTAGGTAAAAGGATTACTGTCTACCCTATCTATTTTAATTGAATAGGTTTCTATCAGGTCTCCTGTCAGCCTGCAATGCACCAGAGAAACCAATCTGTTAATCCAAATAAACCTGCTACCCACTACCTCTCTGTCCATCCAGATAGCAGCACAAGATAGACACAAAAAGCTGGAATAACTCAACGGAAAAGGCAGCATCTCTGGAGAGAAGGAATGGGTGACATTTCGAGTCAAGACCCTTCTTCAGATAGCATTCTGGTAAACCTCTTCTGCACCCTCTCCAAAGCCTTCCTTTAATGGGGTGACCTGCTAGAAACTAAGCGGAAAAGGCAGAATCTCTGGAGAGAAGGAATGGGTGACATTTCGGGTCAAGACCCTTCTTCAGATAGCATTCTGGTAAACCTCTTCTGTACCCTCTCCAAAGCCTTCCTTTAATGGGGTGACCAGAACTGCACACAATAGAAGTAGAGAAGTGTGAACTAACCAAATTTTATAAAGCTGCAACATGATTTCCAGACATTTATACTAATTGCCTCTGGAACAGGAACATTGAGTCGATAAATTTCAATGGGAAGTATTTTTTTTTAATTAGTTGAGTTAATTTAAATGTCTTTAATTGAGTATTGAAGTTTCCTTCTGTTTTTCATTGTATCTTTTTTAATTGTTTCATTTATTTTATGGTCTTTGATTGTCTTGAAATATCAGGGGCACAGGCTTTTACATGGACTGGACTTTTCTATTTTTCTACTCGGAAGAGCCCTGGAGTCAAGATGACCAGTTTCCACTCAATTTGAATGGGTGACATGACTAATGAGGTCAGTGTAGGACCCACAGACTACAGACAGAACAGGAGGCATCTATTGCGAAGGATGGATACACTCTTTCCGCAGATTAGGCTGAGTTTCCATGTAGTATCATCATATGTACTTTAGAGTTTCCAGTGCTACCCTGAAGATTCCTGCACTCTCTGCAGTCATGGACCAGAACTTGCCAGTGGTCAGTGGGCACCTTGTATTTTTTCCAAGGAGATACTTGAGAACATTCTTTAATCTTTTCATCTGTTAATCTGCTCCTGAGCCAAAACACCATCTATCCTTGTTTTCTAGAGATGCTGACTGACCCATTGAGTTATTCCAGCACTTTGTCTCATTTTTGTCAACCAGCATCTGCAGTTCCTTGTATCTCAAAAGAGAGTAGGCATGGACTGGTGGCGAAATGTTGGGATCATTTTGCATGCAGTTCCATAACAAAAATAGAGATGAAAGTTGAATCCACTGTACCTGTAAAAACCCCATGATACATTTTTTTTTAAATGAAATTTATAAAGATATGGGGAATGAGCAGAGAATAGGGACTAAATTAATAACTATTTTAGCAAACTTGTGACAGCATAATGGGATCAAATGGCCTGCTGTTGTGCTATAAAATGTTGATACAATTCAGCACTAATATGTATCTCTTCGTTCATAAATAATGAGCTTGATGTGATAACAATGGAGAAAAATGACAATGAGACATTTCAGAACTACCATTGCTTCACTTAACAAAATTAACAATCTGCTGGTACATAGCCCCTGCTGTGATTTGCTTTTTATTTTTGTTACAAATTTGGCAATTAGCACAGTAAAGAGCCATGTTTCAGAATTAACATTAGAGATTTCCTTGAATGTTGATAAATTAATGCAGGAACATTCAGGCTTCTTTTAGGTTTTGTGGACTGCTTAGGTGTATATAATGATGACTCACTGGCCACATATAAAGCTTAATTCTGTGCCATGATTGACATGCATTTTTCATGCTAAACAAACGAACAGGACTTAGTGTCAGGATTTACGTCTGATCTTCTAATGAGGCTAAAATCAAACAAATAAAGAACAATCATTTCCGAGTCTTTGGAGTCATGAAATTAAACAGGATAAACTAATTAATAATTTAGAATCAGAATACTGAAGGCTTTGTAGTAGAGTAGATGGTTAAGGAATCATAGATTGCTTACTCTCATACTGCCATTATTTAGGCACCCAAGAATTAGATGACAGCCCAATGTTGAAAATGCTGGCCGGCACGGTGGTGCAACGGTAGAGTTGCTGCCTTACAGCGCCGCAGACCCGGGTTCGATACTGCCTGTGGGTACTTGTTCATACGGACATTGTTCATTGACCTGCTTGGGTTTCCCCCAGGAGCTCGGGTTTCCTACCACACTCCAAAGATGTGCAGGTGTGTTGGTTAATTGGCTTGGCAAAAGCCTGTGTGTAGGATAGCATTAAAGTGCGGGGATCGCTGGCCGGCGCAGACTCGGTGGGCTGAGGGGCCTCTTTCCACGCTGTATCTCTAAAATTAAATACTAAAACAAATTGTACCATTTACATCAGTTACGGTTTACATCAGTGATGACTCATTGACGGATAATACGGCTATAGACCTAGGAATGGAAAAGACCATGAGCAATACATGCACTCAACAAGAACCAATGCGCACAATCAGCATCCGAGAAGAGGCTTCAGGTCTGTTCCTGTGGCTGGATGAAAATAACATCTTGAATGGGCTTGAAAATACATCAAGGAAAGAAAGGGTGCTTGAGAGAGGGAAAACAGGGACCTCGCATTGATAAGTACTTCCTGAGAAGTCAAATCAAGTCAGTCGAATGAAGTTCAGCGACTGGAGTCTCACCAAAGTTCGCAGGGCATCAGCCCCCCTGATGAAGGAAACTCAAGCAGTGTTACGCAGGCAGAGGAAGATATGGAGCCCATCCAGCCACGAAAACCAGCAATGGAGTAAAAGATCAGCGGAAGAAAAACTCGCGTGAAATGGCCTGGAGCCTCGGAGACGAAAAATTGGGAGACCATAAATGCAGACCTGACCAGTATCAGTAATGGGTACAGTTGAAAGAAATCTTGATAAGATGGGGGACGTCATCTATGGCTATGGAGCAGAACCATATGGAATAAGGGAGAAAAAGGAAAAGGCACCAGCTTTGGAAAGCAAGTCCAGATGGCAAAAGGAGATGGAATGCCTAATCTGGGAGAGAAGGCAGCTCAAGAAGCAGTGGAGGAAGGCATCTGATAGTGAGAAGGAGGGCATCAACATTCTCCAGGGAAACTTCAAAAACCGTTTAGCAACCCTGAGATGAGCAGAGTACCTGCGGAAATCATCACTTTTTCACTCATAAAATCACACTTTTCATCAAAGAAGAGAGGAAACCTGAAAACATCAAGGCATGAGCTGGACAAGCATCTGGAAAGCATGCATGGGGATGACAAGAGATACCAGAAGACAGCTATTCCATCGGACATTCCACCAATTGAACAACCAGAGCACCAGATGGACATTAGTCCTCCAAAGTGGAGGGAAGTGGAACAGACAGTAAAGTGGGCAAGAGCATCTTCAGCCCCAGGGCCAAATGGGGTTCTGTATCAACTCTACAAGGGTGCTCCTGATGTTCTTTGCTTCCTGTGGAGGCTAATGAGAGTGGCTTGAGAGAAGAGAGTCATACCCAAAGCATGGCGCAGGGCAGGAGGAATCCTGATTCCAAAAGAGAAAGAAATCCACAGATATCAGCCAATTCCGCCCTATCAATTCCGCCCTCTGTTTCACCACGCCTGACTTCACGACCACATGGCACTGCATGGAGATTGGCATTATGGCGGGGTGTACCATCTCCCCATTGATTTTTACAATGGCTATGGAAGTCATCATAAGGGCTTCCTAGTGGGTAGTGGGTGGCGAGCGGCTGAAGTCTGGAGTCCGTCTACCACCCATCAGGGTCTACATGGATGACATGACAATCATAACAACAACAGCACCTTGTGCCAGGCACCTTTTAGGGAAACTTCAAGAGAACAACACTGGGGTCAGAATGAAATTCATGCCATCCAAATCAAGAAGCATTTCTATAATCAAAGGCAAACTGACAGATTGATCAAGTACCTATTCCAACTGTGTCAGAAAAGCCAATCAAAAGTCTGGGAAGATGGTATAATAAACTGAAGGACACTGATAAGGCTAACGAGTTTAGGCAAGAAGTCATCAAAGGTCTGGTGAACATCGACCGATCCAGGCTGCCTGAAAAGCTGAAAATCTGGTGGCTGCAATTTGGGTTACTACCTTGCCTTATGTGGCCACTAACCATGTATGACATCACCCTCACAGGAGTCGAGAAGATGGAAAGAACAATCAGCTCTTCAGTGAGAGAGTGGTTAGGTGTTCCTCGGTGCCTGAGCAGCGTAGGCCTGTACGGTCACGGGGGTACTCCAGCTGCCTCTCTCTAGTCTCACAGAGGTGTTCAAGTGCACTAAAGTCAGACTAGAGATGACCCTGGCAGAATGAAGGGACACTGTCATCCGAGCTGCTGCTCCAACCCTGGCAACAGGAAAGAAGTGGACAGCTAAGAATGTGACACAGCAGGCAAAATCTGCTCTCCACCAGGGCAACATGGTCGGGCAAATCCAACACGGAAGAAGTGGCTTGGGGCTTGGTGGAAAGTGACCTTGCTGGAACAAGGCATCATCACTGGAGCGCCGGAAGTTGGTCGCGGCCGAAGTCCGCCAACAGGAGGAGTTGAGTAGGTGTGCCAAGGCTGAAAAGAGGAAGATCAGCGGGAAGGACATGTGGGAGATGGAGGCGAGCAGGATAAGTTTCCTCATTCGGGCAACCTATGATGTCCTTCCTAGCCCAAAAAATCTCAACCAATGGCTGGGCGAAGATCCATCATGCCCCCTGTGTTCAACACCAGCCACACTTAGGCACTTCCTCACTGGGTGTAAAGTAAGCCTCTCCCAAGGACGGTACACTTGGAGACATAATCAAGTGCTCAAATGCCTGGCAGCGACTCTGGAATGCAGGAGAACAGCCAACCCAGTTAAGACAAATGGAAAATTCTACCAAGGACCAGGTTTGGACAGCTGGAGGCAGCCCGGGATTGGCAGATGCTGATGGATGTGGACCAACGGCTTACAGTTCCATCAGGGATAGCCATCACCATCTTGAGGCCTGATCTTGTGCTCTGGTCGAACTCTCAGTGCATGGTGTATTTTGTGGAGCTCACAGTCCCTTGGGAGGATGCTGTGCAGGAAGCCTTCGAAAGAAAGAAACTGCGATATACAGAGCTTGCAGCGGAGGCAGAACAGCGGGGCTGGAGAGCTAAGATCTGCCCGGTAGAAGTTGGATGTCGAGGATTCGTGGCAACATCCACCTTTAGACTGTTGAAGGACCAGGGGATCAGCAGCCAAGCCCTATGCCAGGCCATCAAAGAAACATCACGGGTGGCAGAGCAGAGTAGCCAATGGCTCTGGCTGAAGAGGAAAGACCCAATTTGGTCTCCCAAATAACCGACTAGACAGATGCAGAGGGGGGTGGTTCTGGGATGCCAGAATGCACCGCTGAGCTTACTGGAGACGTCGTGGGTTCAATCAGCGAAACATCAATGAAAGTAGGTGCCCGTTTGATAACTCCAATGACGTGTCTCAACATTGGAGGAGCATAGGCGAGTGCAGAAGGCTCCTATCACCATCGGGAGTAAGTTGATATTTGGCACTTTGGACTTTTAACATCTAATCTTGTGTATGTGTAAACATAATTGATGCTGATCATGGATTGAAAGGTAAAGATTAATATTACTTTTATATATTTCATCATGAAATTGTGTTTTCCTTGAAGAATGAGAAGACTGCAATTGAAGGATTTTTAAGCGTAGTTAGTATCCATCAGGTGTAACAATTACTTAAAAATGGGAAACAATCAGGAATACAGTTTCTTGCATGTTGCACTGTGTGCTTAAATCATCTCCAAAGATAACCATACATCTCCAAAGATCACCAGTGCATTTCCAATACCAATCATAGATTTATAGTGCTTCTAGTTAATATTTCTAATTTAGTGTCAATTTTCAGATGTTTAGTTTCAGATTCATAGTTGATCGCCAATGTCAACATAGTCAAGCTTTCACATTTTTCTTCAACGTAAGAATTAATAAAGGCAAGCTTTACCACATGTTGCAAATCAGCATAGTCCTATTCGCAGAGTAATATTTTTTACATGGTGTGCAATAATGGGGAACTTAATGACAAGATTGGCCCATCAATGACTGGGCAAAGTCATATACAATCAGCTCTAATTGGAATTCTCTATATTGACTCCCAGAAGCATCATGGAACAGGTTGGATAATATCAAGCAAGCCACCTGCTGATCATTAGCAGGTGCAAATCCATCCCACCCACTATTTAATTCACAAAATCAGTGCTTTTTCATATTAAGTCAATTGCACAAAAGCAGCTCGAAGGGAAACACAGATGTTAATTTGAATGTGGAACTTCAATGCATCGCATCAGCAGTGGTTCAATTATACCGTGTGGACTGAATTGCCTAAATTCTGAGGAACAAACTAACCAGACTACAACTGCTTTCAATGGCATTAGAATCTATTTGATCTTGCCTTCAACAATCCGTCATTGGCACTTCTCTTCACAATGCGAAGGTATAAGTGATGTTTGCACAGCAGCAATTGTGTGTCTTTTTTGCAAGAAGCTCAATTGGTGACAGATTAAGCCCTTACACTCTCTACCAGGCTCATGTTTAGTTTCAATACAATACCCTGCACTTTCCTGAACAATTGTGATACATGGACTACCTCCATCTCAAACCATTGGAAAGATACCATCAACATTGTCTCTGCAAAAGCCTCCAAATCCACTGGAAGGATAAGAGAACCAATATCAGCATCTTCTCCCAGACCAAAAACCCCAGAATTTCGGCCCCAGTTTCAGTCAGTCAGCTAATATTGTAATTCATAAAAGCTTTATTGCCATTCATGGACCATATTTCCATAGTGGACATTTTACTCCAAGCTCTGATATGAGAAATGATTACCAGATAGCAAGAGGAAAGATTCGAAGAATGTTCTCAAAGTCTTCCAGATTTTAAAAAAAGGATCTTCCCTACTGACTACTGGGAATTACTGGCCTAAATGCTGGAGAAAGAACATTTGGGATGGCAATGTGAACATCAATCCTTGCAATAAATGTCCATCTTAAGTAGCAGAAGTGCCCCACACCCCACAAATTATCCACCCAACCTTCTCATCTGACCCTTCATTTGCCACATGCGAAGAAGTCTGCAGATTGTCCATGGGTCTCATCAATTACCCGATAACCCTCTTAATGCATATGGAGGCAAGTCATAATGCTTAAGATCAATTTCAAATAACCATCTGAATGAGTGCAATGATAATGACATAAAAAGTCCTTCAGCATTAAAACAAGACAGAACTGGTTACTTATTCAGATAACTGATATCCAATTCCATTGCATTCAATATCCAATTTATCCATTACTGCCATAACGCCGTTCCAATATTAATGATTCATAGGTTAAACTGCAGCAAATCATGAGGATACTTTACAGAATCACACTTCCCTTTGACCTCTACTACTGACATGAGCAAAGCTGCGGGTGCATCAATTCCAAGTCATTACCTTTCTCATTTGGACTTTATTACTCAAATCCACGGGGTCAATACCTTTGAATTCCCAATGGCATAACAATATCAGATACCTATTTGGAACACAAGTAATTTTAAGGTCATCTACTGAATTTGATCCTGGATTAATAACCAGGAATTCAATGCATTTCAAAATTATCAGCAGTCACCAGGTTATGGCAGGATTCTCAGCGGGTGAGGCAGCATCTATGGAGCGAAGGGATAGGTGGCGTTTCAGGTCGAGATCCTTCTTCAGACTGATGTGGGGGTGGGGGGGGAGGCGGGTCAAAGTTTCTTCCCGCCCAGAGCCGCCAAACACTCATCATTAGAGCCAGGATTTTACCATAAATGCCATGTGCATCACGCCTTTTTTTATGATTTCACCAAGTTAACTGCCTTTTTTCACCAACGGGGTCGAATGCCCAATTATCAGCCTGTTGGTTCAGTCTTTTTTGCGTTTTGAAAGAACTGCAAAAAAATCGAAGGTAAACAAAAAATGCTATTTTAATCTAGTTTTCAACAAAACCAGTACTGTGATTGATTAACCAATGACGTTTTCTATGTTCAACACACAGCAGAATTATTGAGGGAAGGCACCATGTTTCCCCCTTAGTCCATTTATATGTGTTAACCCGGTATAGTAAGCTAACTTACAAGAAATCTTCCACCCGAACGGGGTGCAAACGACCAAAGTTCACAGGCGGCGCTACCGACACTGGCGGTCGTGCTGTCGACGGTCAATTAGTTTACGTGCCGCTGCCTGTTGTAGTTCAGTCTTCTCCCCGCAAGAAACGCCGCTCTATTTGACTAGGCCGCACAGAAGGACGAACTGCAGATGCTGGAAAAAGTTCGAAGGTAAAAGAAGTCCTCAAAAAATGCTGGAGAAAAATAAAAATCAGTGGGTGAGGACAGCATCTGCGGAGAGGAGGAATAGGCAATGTTTCGGGTCGAGACCCTTCTTCAGACTGATGTGGGCGGGGGCGGGGAAAAGAAAGGAAGATGCGGAGACAGTAGGACTAGAAGGAGAGCTTGGAAGGAGGAGGGGAGGAGGGAGAAGACAAGGGCTATCTAAAATTAGATAAGTCAATATTGATACTGCTGGGGTGTAGACTACCCAAGCAAAATACCCAAGCTTCTCACTACATTTACAGCTGGCTCCAGTTGCAAATCTGAGTTTTCAAGTGATCCGTGTAAGGTATTCATTGATGCTAGAATTCTATGGTGGAAATTAGAAAACAAATCTCTGAGGATTTTAAGAGAAATACATAGAGGAACATATACCAAGCAAGTCATCATTACAGAAAAATTATGTTGACTGCAACTTCAACATTGTTGTGCAGAAAATTAGAGATGAAGTTGCATGCAACAAAATATGGATCTCAATAGACGAGACAACCGATGCTGTGGGGAGATATGTTCCTAATGTGGTCAGTGGTACACTGGAGGCAGGTCACCCATCAAAGGAGTATTTGTTGCAGTGGAGAAGTCAAACAGCTCAACTATTGCTCAGTTGTTTACATCTTCACTTGCTGTATTTTGGCCAGAAAGTATAAAACATGAGAATGTTCTTCTGTTTGTGACTGATGCAGCTCCGTACGTGAAAAATGCTGCTCATGCTCTTAAAGTTTTATTCCTCACAATGTTGCATTTGACATGCTTAAGGACTTCATAGAATTGCCAAGCACATACGTAGCTTGTTTCTAAATGTCAATCGCCTAGTTTGCAATGTCAAGAAAATCTTACTCAAAGCACCGTCACGTGTGCAGTTGTTCAAAGAAATGGTACCTGAGATTCTGCCATCTCCTCAACCTGTTTTGACTAGGTGGATACATGGCTCTCTGATGTACTCTACTATGCTGCAAATTTTGAAAAGATAAAATAAATTATCAACTGTTTTGAAGAAGAACAATCTGCTGCAATCAGGATCGTCAGTGAAATCATGCAGAAAAAGTCCTCCACTGTGATCTTATGTTTATTGTTTCCAATTTTGAAAACTTCCCACAACCTATCACTTCCCTTGAGAAACGTGGCAAAACATTAATGAATAACTTGCAGATTTTCAACAAAGTAACTGACGATATTCGTAAAGTTCCTGGCGATGTAGGTAAAGACATACAAGGAAAATGTGCGAGAGTGATTTTAGCTAACAAAGATCTTGAAGATATACAAAATATAGCTCAAATTCTCAAAGTCAGTTGTAATGCACAAGATATCGACATTAATATAGAGTCTGTAGCTTTTTCTGGGTATGCACCAGTGCCTCAGCTGAGGCAGAAATAGGTTTTTCACAACTGAAGCATATTCTGTCTGACAGACTGCATAATTTAACACCAGATAATTTGAAAAAAAATGCTAGTAATTATGTGCAACCAGGCAACTTTGTTCGTTTAATGTAGTATACCTTTATATTATCATTTTTAACCATATTTCGGTGGTGGAAATAAATGCCTTTTTTGTTGATAAATGCCTTTTTGAGCCATTTTTGTAATTTTATTATGCCTTTTTGCCTGTCTATTTCAGAGTTTTTTAGTGCCTAAACACCCTGGCTCTACTCATCATACATTAATCCAATCATTCCCAGGATCATCCCATTAACCTTCTTAGGAACCTCTCCAATGCCAGCACATTACACCACAGATATGGGGGCCAAAACTGGTCATAATTTTGGCGTTTACAAACAGTTCTAGGACTTGGCCATAAAATGTCAGATAGTTTACAAGTGGTTGCTATACATCATCCAGCGCACCTGTGAATGGAAAATAGATGGGACCTTACCAGCATTCACTAGAAGGGAAGCAATTTACACATTGTTCCATCTTGATTTTGCAAAGGTACTGTTAGATATTTTTATTCATTAATTATCTTTAGACAGTCCCTTTTCAGAAGTAGAGTCAGATAAAGAACATGATGCAGCATCTCAAATAACCACAGGATGGAAGAAACCATGCGTGTCCTCTCAATAACTTGCCGGCTCCAAGCATTGGCCAGCGATCGAAATAGTACATTTTCACATCACCATCAATCCTGATAGGATTGAAATCATAAGGAAATCTAAAGAAGGGTTTTGACCTGAAAAATCACCCATTCCTTCTCTCCAGAGATGCAGCCTGTCCCACTGAGTTACACCAGCATTTTGTGTCTACATTTGATTTAAACTAGCATCTGCAGTTCTTTCTTACACAGGGAATCCAAGGTCCATGTTAACAAGAAAGGGAGTGTCAGTGGTGCATGTAGGGCAGCTCACATCAAAGGAAATCCAATTATGTTTTCCGCAGCTGAGCTCTCAGCTACACATGATATGGAGCATAGTTCAATCTGATGTCATTTTACAGAAAGGGGCACTAAATTTATGGGAACTGTTTTGCAAATAAATTAAAACTTCTGTCAAATGCTGACACCATGGTACAATTTGCATCAAACTATGCTGCTGGTGTACAAATATATCACTTCATTGATTGTTGCTTACAAAATCTTTCAACATGGGTTTTTAAATGCACTGCAATTTTGCATTGCCCTGGGGATAGTGTCGTATTTTGACCAAGTTATGGACCACTGATTCAGATAGATTTGTTTAAAACCTATGATGCAGGTGGGGCAATTCAAATTTGAGACACAATCGACTGCAAATACTGGATTCTGGAGTATAAAAAACAAACTGTGAGAGGAACTCAACGGGCTGGACAGCATTGGCAGGAACAAAGGGATAGTTTAGAGTCAAGGCCCTGCATCAAAATGGGAATCCAAATTTACTTGACTAAGTAAGTTCTGAGAATTTTCTGTACGGATAAAATGGTGCATACAAAATGTCAGAAAAGTCATAATATCATGTTCTAACGTCCTTTAGGGATGAAAAGCTGCTGTCCTACTTGTTTCATGTGAGACTCAGGACCCACAGCTATGTAATTATTTCTCATCTATCCTCTAAAATCTCCTCGTAAGACATTCAAATCAAGTGAAATTAAAGATGAGCAATAAATGCTCATCTTTGCCTGTGACCTTAGATCACATAAATAAATAAAATCCCCTCTCAAACCAGCGAGTCCTGATAATAGCGTAAAGGAACAGGATTAACTTTAATAGACTGTAATTGACTCAAGGAAGTTCAATGAGTGATTCAGTTCAGTTCTCAATGTTACAGCAATTTACCAGAGTCCAAGCATGGTTATGGGCCATTGACTATGATTGGAACTATTTAAAGAAGTAGATTTGCTTTATAGCTGCAAGGGTGAGTTGTTTTGTTTTGACAATTGCATATGTTCTTTTCATGGGAAATAGCATCAAACAGAAATATAAACAGATGACCTGTACCACGACTCCAGTGTAGTACCGACCTTTCATAATCTGACTGACAAAAAAAAGTAAGCTAATGTTTATCAAAAAATTTGTGCCTCCGAAAATACTGTTTCTTATATCCATAGTGTCTTTCTATGTCAGCTCTCCCACTGGTTACATTCTTTCATAGGGAGATTCACTGACAAGGTTCCACTAAAGCTAACTCGGCAAAATCTTCCAATTCCTCTGCCAGGAGAAGGAAGTTCATACCAGCCTCCTTTCTCGGGTCTGACTCTCTAACATCACGGCAGTAATTACACTCGATAAGTCCAAACTGAAGACAATGCTGATCACATGCCCAACATGGAGGTGCAAAGGGACCTGGGAGTAATGGTACAGGCTTCCCAAAAAATTAATTTGCAATTTGAATCGGTAGTAACAAAGGCAAACGCAAAACTATCATTTATTTCAAGGTTATTAGAATATATAAACAGAGTTGTAATGCTGAGGTTTTATAAGGCACTGATCAGACTGCATTTGGAGTATTGAGAGTAGATTTGGTCCCCATATCTGAGGAAGGATGTGCTGGCATGGAGAGGGTTTACGAGAATGATCCCAGGAATGATTGGGTTAACATATGATGAGCGTTTGGCGGCACTGGGCCTCTACTCACTGGAGTTTAGAAGGATGAAGGGGTAACCTCATCAGAACTTATCAACTAGTGAAAGGCTTGGATAGAGTGGTTGTGGAGAGGATGTTTCCGCTGGTTAGAGAGTCGAGGACCAGAGGCCATAGCCTCAGAACAAAAGGATGTACCTTTAGAAATGAGATGAGGAGGAATTTCTTCAGTCAGAGGGTGGTGAATCTGTGGAATTCATGGCCACAGAAGGCTGTGGAGGCCAAATCAATGGATATTTTTTTATGGCAGAAATTGATAAATTCATGATTAGTACATATGTCAGGGGTTATTGGGAAGAGAATGGAGTTGGGAGGGAAAAATGGATTAAATGACACAGTAGACTTGATGGGCCAAATGGCCTAATACTGCTCCTATAAATTATGAATTTATGAACACCAAACTCCTCTACCGGTTACTTTGTCACAGCATGGGATTACCATGAAGAAATTTCAAAGATGTTTTCAAACAAAACTCCAAGGAATCCCTGCTCCGGTTTCCTTCTACAAGTTGTACAAGTTTGCAGGTTAATTGGCTTGCATAATTTTAAATTATCTCTAGTGTGAGTAGGAAGGATATTGTTAGTGTGCAGGGATCGCTGGTCGGCACAGACTCGGTGGGCCGAAGGGCCTGTTTCCGCACTGTTTTCTCCAAACTAAATTAAAACTAAACATTGCCATCAGTTTCTCCAGATTTGATTACTCACCAACAATTTACATAGTAGACAATTAACCCACCAACTAGCACATCTTTAATATGTGGGAGGAAACCAGATTATCCAAAATAAATTAATGTGGTCACAGGGGGAATGTCCAAAGTCTACACAGACACCACCCAAGGTCAGGATTGAACCTGGATCTCTGGCGCTATGAGGCAGCAGCTCAACTAGCTCTTTGTTACTGACTATTTATTAAATAATCCTCTGGGAACATTTCAATAAATATAGAGTGTCTACATGATAATAGAGTAACCAGTATGGGAGCTGACATGAAAATAGCGAGTCCATACACAGCCTCCATGGTTTTGTTAATCGTAAGACTTCATGTTTTATTGAATTAACATTTTTATTTCCCCAGTGGCTTTCTGCGTGGATCTTAATTATTGCCTCTGCTGGGATTATCCTAGACTTATTTTCAGAACAGTCCAGTACGTGGAGATAATACGGAATGACAAAGTTGTGTTTATGGAGAATCACTGCATCTCCATTTCCATTACAATGCCTGGCACTTCATTAGAATCTAATCTCATCTCATTACAGTGTAACTGGTTGTTCATTGGGAATGGCAGCACAGTCTTACAATTACAATTAAATTAAATTAAAGTACCACATACAACATCAAAGGCAAAGGAGTATTGTACATTTTGTTTGGTGGAATAGTTTGAAGAAAATTACGGCCTCCACGCGAAAGGTCAAGAAGTTAATTAGTAAAAGAACCAGAAGTGATTGTATATTTCGTAACGAATTGTGCCATCTGGAATGCGCTACCTGAAAGGGCAGTGGAAACAAGGTCAAGAATAATTTCCAAAATAGATAAATACTTGAAGCAAATAATATTTTAAGAATTATAGGAAAAAGAGCAGGGGGAGAGGGTATGATTTAATAGCGCATTTTAAAAGTCTGCACAGGTACAAAGGGCTAAAAGGGTTGTGTCTGCTCTAAGATGCCTTCAACTCCACATTATCTGGTGCTTGAATGCCTAGGAGGAGCAGATCAGAGAGAAATCTGTAAGAATAAACTTGACTGAATATGATTTAATTTTATTCAACTTTGCAGCAGATGCTCTGGGGAGGATCAATTTGAGGTTTCCCAAGTCAAAATCAAAAGCATTTTTTTGGAAATGTCTATATTCAGTGATAGCAACATATTTGCAGCTGTGCTCAGACCTTCTCAGTAGGTGCACACTGAATATTTCAAAAGAAGAATTTGCCCTTTCACAAGACCTTACACCAATCAATGAAAGCCAGAGGCTGCTTCATAACATTGAACAATTCAAGTGCAGACAGCTCAAATATGGTTTGCTCTTACATTGGACCCACTTCAGAACCTTCTTGTAACCTTCAGCCATTTCTCTCTCTCATTACAAGTGTATTACAGAAGTGATAGTTATCAGGATAAAATTCTGTAGAACTAAGCCAACAGGTAATTCATTTCATTATTGGGGCTTTTCATCTCAGTTTCAAGCAGCTGAGACATGCAGGAACAGCTTGCTCTAACACATGCATATAAATGTCCCTCTATATCGTCTTCAATCATTTGCTTTCCACATCCTAAACAAAATGTCAAATGACAAGGGCTGATGAGTGGTTTCGAACCGAAACGTTGCCTATTTCCTTCGCTCCATAGATGCTGCCTCACACGCTGAGTTTCTCCAGCATTTTTGTCTACCTTCGATTGTCCAGCATCTGCAGTTCCTTCTTAAACAACTTGATGAAATGAATATCAGGTGGATACATCAACTTGAACAAATTGGGTAGGTTAACAAATAAATTGAGCCCAAGTGGAGGTTGTGCCAAACTCAGGAACATAAAGTTTCAGCCTATTGATTTTCTACCAGAAATGTTGATGTGGACATTAAATGTTTTATCCATTGCTTTTCTGGCTGAATACAGGGAATACAGGGAATGAGGCCTCCAATCTGATCTCTGCCCATCTCTAACTTGGCAGTTACAGCCATAGTATTAATTACTTGGGAAACATCAGAGGGTGGTAAGTATTTGGAATGAGTTGGAAGAGGTGGTAGAGGCAGGTACGATTTGAACATTTAAAAAGGTATTTGGACAGGGACATGAAATAAATTATTTAGTGGGATAGGAGCTAACTGTGAGCAAATGGGATCTGCTCAGATAAACATCTTGGCCAACATGGATGAGTTAGCCAAGGGACCCGTTTCATTGCCATATGACTCCATAACATCAAGTTTGGGAAGCACTTATTGCTCATTAATATTGGCATTTGTTCATTATTGTTATGTGTACTGACATACAGTAAAATACATTGTCCACATGCTATTTGCCATATATGAGCTCATCATAGTGCAAAAGAGACTGGATATAGTGTACAGTTACAGAGAAAGTGCAGATAAAAAAAAGTGTGCAGGGGCTGCAAACTAGCGAGTTTGAAATATTGTCAATTCACCCTTGGCATATGAGAGGCGCATTCAAGAGTCTGATAGCAATGGGGAAGAAACTGTTTTTCAATCTGGTGGTGCATGCTTTCAAACATTTGTATCTTCACCCAGCAGGAGAATGACCATGGTGTGAGGGTTCCTTGATTATGCAGCTGCTTTCCTGGGGCAGTGTGAGATGTAGATGGGGGCCAATGGCAGGGAGGGAGGCGAGGGATGCCTGGCTTACATTGTGAACTGGGTTGCATTTGCAACTCTCAGCAATTTCCTGCCGCCTTGTGCAGAGCAGTTGTTAAACCAGGTTCTAACCAAACCATCCTGATAGATTGCCCTCTATGGTGCATCTGTAGAAAATGGTAAAAGTCACTGGAGATATATATAATTTCTATAGTCTTCTGAGGGAAACAAAACAGAAGCATCTTTGTTTTTGCTTTGCCATAGCTTCAATGTGCTTGGAGCAGGACAAATTGTCAGTGATGTTGATACGAAGGAACCTGAAGCCTTTGACCATCTGCACTTCAGTACGATTGATTCAGACTAAGGGGTGTACTCTGCCTCACTTTCTGAAATCGATGGCCAAGTTTGCTGACATTGAGGAAGAGCTCATTTCTTGACACCATGTTACTAAGCTCTTGGTCTCCTTCCCGTAAGCCATTTAGTCATTGTTTGAAGATAGACACAAAATGCTGGAGTGACTCAGCGGGACAGGCAGCATCTCTGGAGAGAAGAAATGGATGACGTTTCGGGTTGTGACCCTTCTTCGGTTTCAGATAGTACGTGGGGAAGGTTGCATTAACAACCTTTGCACTGACATTACTTCTTTTAATGTGTAGGAAGGAACTGCAGATGCTGGTTTAAATTGAAGAGAAACACAAAATGCTGGAGTAACTCTGTGGGACAGGCAGCATCTCTAGAGAGAAGGAACGGGTGACGTTTGGGGTCGAGATCCTATTACTTCCTTTCCCTTCAGAATGACATGGAAGCCATTGATTATATCTCTCAACTGGGTCCTTTTTTTAGGGTGATTACACGAGCCACCCTTAAACAGAACAGAGCTGAGAAACATCCTCTGTTTCCATGTCAATCATCTGAAAAGAAGAGTTAGAAAAATGGCTTAAATATTTAATCAATGATTACAGCCAGGTTATCTCTTTGTTTCATTGTTTGCCCAAAATACCTGACTGGTTTATTAAGCAAGTTCTTACACAACGTGTACAGAATTCACTTATCACCTCCCCCCATGGCCAAGTTCCTATATGAATCAGGGTCCCCAGTGATGTCTGGGGCCTTCTACAATTGGAGACATCTGGACTCTTAATGACTCCACAAAGTCCCATTAGAGTTGAATCTCTGAATAGTTCCTCCGCTCAGTTCGTACTAACCAACCCTCCGCTCAGTTCGTACTAACCAACCTGATCTCCCAGTTGCTCAGCACTTCAACTCCCCCTCCCATTCCCAACCTGAAGTTTTTGTCCTGGGCCTCCTCCATTGTCATAACGAGGCCCAGTGCAAATTGGAGGAACAGCATCTCATATTTTGCTTGGGTAGTTTACACCCCAGCGGTATGAACATTACTTTTCTAATTTTAGATAGCCCTTGCTTTCTCCCTCCTTCCCCTCTCCCTTCTCAGCTCTCCCACAAAGCCTACTGTCTCCGTCTCTTCATTTCTTTTTCCTGCCCTCATTATTAGTCTGAAGGGTGTCGACCCATAACATCGCCTAGTCCTTCTCTCCATAGATGCTGCCTCGCCCGCTGAGTTTCTCCAGCATTTTTTGTCTACCTTTGAATTTAATCTCTGAATAAATTACTCTGACAAAAGATTCAGATATTCAAGCTCCCAACATTGTGACAAAGGCACTGTCAATGTACAGCACATTAAATTTGGCCAGCTGAGTGATCTGTAAACCACCATGCCAATCTGGACACTTTCCAACCAGAGACAAAGTCAAGTGCAGTAGACAATACTTTAAAGATGTCAAATGTACATTTGACTCACAATGGAGTCTCCAGAGCTCATCTTCAAAGGAGAGTTTAACATATTGCTGCTACTCTTAGCTCATTTAGCATTTATTACCAAGAATAAACTCAAGCCAGAAGTTTATTAGGTACAATTCAGGATGAAGAGAGCAGGAAATTACATCTATAATTAGTAACAACATACATATCAGACACCCACCAAGATTAAAGGACCTGGAATTTTGCTGTAAGCAGCTCACTGTTTCAATGATGGCAGCAGCTTCCAAAGAACTCAGATGTTCAATCAGATGTTGAAATCAGGAAGATATAGCCAAATACTTCTACTTCTGCTGAGCGGTTGAACAGGATTCCGGACCATGGAATTAGAACCAGACAATTCTGCAGTAAGGTTATCCATCTCTAAAATTAACTCAGTATTCCCTCTTTCCAGACCAGGCCTGCTGACGATCATTAGTAATACTGTCCTTTTGGTGTCAAGTTTCTACAACAGCTATGACATCATTTCACAGCTTTAATATGTCTCTTTGTTTTATCTCTTCCTCTAACTGTTCTCTCTAAACTATCAACCAGTAGACTCCATGTACAATGGCATTACCACAGAAGCCCCAGTTTCACCCAATCAGGGATGTGCTCTTTCTCCTATCTCTTCCTTCCTCAGCCTGCCTGCACCTCAGTGCTAACTTGTTTTATTTCTTCCCTTGTCCTGATAAAGGGCCTTCAATCTGAATCATCGGCTCTGGTTCCGTTTCCATTTGGTGCCTCTAGAATGTTCTGTGTTTATCTCCTTGTGCCATGATAATTAGCCTCTTTCTCCAGTATGAATATGGAGAAATCAATGAACTGGAAAGAGAAAGGTATTTACAAAAATAACCTCAAAATGTTTTACATTTTCTTGTACAAGATGCATCTGAGATTTTAATTAAATGCCAATCCATCAATATCGCTTACAAAATATGCAGACTTAAAAAAAAAACTTGTGTGGTCAAGTCCCGCAGCTATTTTCTTTTCAAAATTTCATAACTCATTTACATGAAGATAAATGGCATTTTACTTGAGTATTAAAAGTTTATAATATTAAACATCTGTCTGAATGCTACGTGTATTATGCACCTAATTCCATGTATTCTTGATTAGTACAGGTGTCAGAGGTTATGGAGAGAAGGCAGGAGAATGGTGTTTGGAGGGAGAGATAGATCAGCCATGATTGAATGACGGAGTAGAATTGATGGGCCGAATGGTCTAATCTACTCCTATTCCTAATGACCGTATTATGAAATGTTTCTAAACAGTTTTGTTTTTTGCTTGTTTCTCTTTGGTGAGTGATTTTGTCCACTGTGATTGCCTTCTTTGATGGCATCAGTTTTTCTGGCTACCAGACAACCCTGGAGCTGACACGTGGCAGTTATTGACATTGGAAGAGGAGAAATCCACACCATGGGGATGGCTATGCACTTGCGGAAAGTTCCACGAGATCAGTGACAATGCAAAACAAATAAAACGCTAGATACTGAAATCTGAAGTAAAAATAGAAATGCTCCAAGAAAACAGCCAGTCAGATTTGCTGAGTTCTGCTTTGTTTCAGTGGCAATGTCATGACTGGCATGGCCCTGGGGAGTGTTGTAGAACAGAGAGACCTCAGGATGTAGGTACAGTTCCCTGAAAGTCGAGACGCAGGGTGACAAAGAAGGCTTTTAGCTCGCTAGGCCTTCATCGGTCAAGGCTAAGAGCACAAGAGTTGGCACATCATCTACAGTACAGCTTTACAGATATTGCTAACATTGCATTAGGATTACTGGCCACCAAGCTACAGGAAGGATGATCTTACACTGGAAAGGGTGCAGAAAACATGCCGTGGCAGTAACGGTGAAGCCTCGGCTATGGTGGCAGAGCCTTGTGGCGATACGGCCTTGGCGGTGGTGAAGCCTCATGGCGGCAGCTATGCCTCGCAGGTCGGCCCACGGTCGGCGGTCGATGAGAGCGTGGGGGGGGAGAATAATGGACAATGGGGAGGGAGGGGGACGAGAACGATGAACAATGGGGACCAGGCATGGCAATATAATTATGGAGAGGTTCAGAACTGGACCTAGGGTTGAGATTTTTGATTGGAGAAAGGCTAACTTTGAGGAGATGCGAAAGGATTTAAAAGGAGTAAATTTTGACAGTTTGTTTTATGGGAAAGATGTGGAAGAGAAATTGAGGACATTTAAAGGTGAAATTTTAAGAGTACAGAATCTTTATGTCTCTGTTCGGTTGAAAGGAAATGGTAAAAATTGGAAAGAGCCATGGTTTTCAAGGGAAATTGGACACTTGGTTCGGAAAAAGAGAGAGATCTACAATAATTATAGGCAGCATGGAGGAAATGAGGTGCTTGAGGAATATAAAGAATGTAAAAAGAATCTTAAGCAAGAAATTAGAAAAGCTAAAAGAAGATATGAGGTTGCTTTGGCAAGTCAGGTGAAGGTAAATCCAAAGGGTTTCTACAGCTATATTAATAGCAAAAGGATAACGAGGGATAAAGTTGGCCCATTAGAGAGTCAGAGTGGACAGCTATCTGCAGAGCCAAAAGAGATGGGGGAGATATTGAACAATTTATTTTCTTCGGTATTCACCAAGGAGAAGGATATTGAATTATGTGAGGTAAGGGAAGCAAGTAGAGTAGCTATGGAAACTATGAGGATCAAAGAAGAGGAAGTACTGACACTTTTGAGAAATATAAAAGTGGATAAGGCTCCAGGTCCGGACAGGATATTCCCTAGGACATTGAGGGAAGTTAGTGTAGAAATAGCAGGGGCTATGACAGAAATATTTCAAATGTCAATAGAAACGGGAATAGTGCCGGAGGATTGGCGTACTGTGCATGTTGTCCATTGTTTAAAAAGGGGTCTAAGAGTAAACCTAGCAATTATAGACCTGTTAGTTTGACGTCAGTGGTGGGCAAATTAATGGAAAGGATACTTAGAGATAATATATATAAGCATCTGGATAAACAGGGTCTGATTAGGAACAGTCAACATGGATTTGTGCCTGGAAGGTCATGTTTGACTAATCGTCTTGAATTTTTTGAAGAGGTTACTCGCGAAATTGATGAGGGTAAAGCAGTGGATGTTGTATATATGGACTTCAGTACGGCCTTTGACAAGGTTCCTCATGGAAGGTTGGTTAAGAAGGTTCAATGGTTGGGTATTAATGGTGGAGTAGAAAAAATGGATTCAACAGTGGCTGAATGGGAGATGCCAGAGAGTAATGGTGGATGGTTGTTTGTCACACTGTCAGGTTGGAGGCCAGTGACTAGTGGGGTGCCACAGGGATTACTGACACAGAATACGTGTTCGGCATGGACTAGAAGGGTCGAGATGGCCTGTTTCCGTGCTGTAATTGTTATATGGTTATATGGTTAAATGGGGGAACCAATGTGGGGGGGGGGGGGGGGGGGGGGGGTAACGGGGAACAAAGGAGGAGCCGGCGTACTTTGTAACTTTGTCCGCGCCGTGGGTGACCGCAATTTGTATACCTTGGGGATGCAAGCAAAAAATGTCACTGTGCCTTGTCACATGTGATAATAAAGTATTCTATCCATCCAAAAGATTCACAAGAATGCTACAGGAGTGACAGGCTTGAGTTTTAAGGAGAGACTGAATAAACTGCGATTTTTCTGAGGCTGAGGGATGACCTGGAAAGGAGCTATGAAAAATTATGATGAGCATAAATAAGGTGGATGGTTGTCTTTGTCCACAGGCAGAAGTGTCTAAAACTAGAGGGCATAGATTTAAGGTGAGAGGTGAAAGATTTAAAGGGGACCTGAGGGGAAACTGTTTCGCACAGAGGGTAGTAGGTATGTGGACCAAGCTGTCAGAGAAAGCTGTAGAGGTATGTACAATTACAACTTAAAAATATATATATATTTGGACAGGTATAAGGATAGAAAAGATTTGAGGAATACGATCTAAAGAGGCAAATGGAACTAACTCAATCAACTTGGTCCTCATGGACAATTTCTGTGTAGGAAGGAACTGCAGGTGCTGATTTATATTGAACATAGATACAAAGTGTTGGAGCAACTCAGAGGGTCAGGCTGCATCACTGCTGAAAAGGAATATTAGCAATCTTACAACATTTTGAGATTTAAAAAATCAAGTCTGTAATTTATCCCATCAGATAAAGCATAAAAAGAAGTTTAATTTGACACCTAATTCACTTTCATATCTCAAGTATTTAAAAAGTTATGGCCATTTTCATACTCGGAAATTAGCATCTTGTTCCCTATTGATTTTCTGTGGACATAACAAAAACGCTGTGATCGTGTGCAGTCAAAAGCCCATAACCTTCTTAAAAATTAGGAGAACTGAATGAATTTTTCAGTTATCATAGATTGAACCATTCTGAAACAAATATAAAATAATCTTACTTGGATGACCTGAAATTAAAGCATATAATTAGTTAGCTACCCAAGTGTAGCTAATTTCAAACTTCAATTACTAGATCTAAACTCTATCCATTTCTTAATAAATGATTAACATTTTTAAATAGCCTAAGTGTCCAAATAATATTCATAAATAATTCACAATAAAACATGATTTTTAAATCTCATTTACATTAATTTATAGGCCAAATGAAAGGAATTTAGTGTTCAATTGCTGTAAATTAAAGTCCATTTTAAATCAGCTTTCTAGTGGGTTCCTGTGAACGCGCTGGTTTAGAATGTTCACATTGCAGTAGATTTGTGCCTCAAATGCCCAGAAAAATACTGTGGGATATAATGGACCCAAAATGAGCTACTCGCAATAATAAACTTTGTATAAAGGGATCGTAAGAAGCCCTTTTTAATGTAAAAATAAGCAGCCTACCTTCTGTTATTTGCTCTATGCTACCCTGACAGCTGCCGGTGGTCGCGGGTTTAGAGATTGATTTTTAAACTACTATAACTATTATACGAGGCCTTTAAAACTAATAATAGCTTTTGCGACGTGGTCTTCCAGCGATTTTTTGTTAATAATTAACTAGGCTGAACATCTTCGATTTGAACAGCCTAGAGAAAATCGCGTTTTAAACCCACCCCCCTCTAAACGGTGCCAAAATCGTGCACACCCGCAGCGACAGATTTTCAGCGACGCTTCAGGTAGGCTTTGCAACATACCTAGGAATATGTGATATTTTGGGTCGGAACCCTTCTGAAGAGTCTGAAGACTGAGTCAGAAAAAAGCCTGTTTCTGCATTGTGCAATTCCCGTGTCCCACTTAGGAAACCTGAACGGAAACCTCTGGAGACTTTGTGCCCCACCCAAGGTTTCTGTGCGATTCCCGGAGGTTTTTGTCAGTCTACCTACCTGCATCCACTACCTGCAACCTCTGGCAACCATCTGCAACCTCCGGGAACCGCACGGAAACCTTGGGTGGGGCGCAAAGTCTCCAGAGGTTTCCCAAGTGGGACAGGGGCATAACACTATGACTTTCATCAAAGACTAAAGAGTGACCATGGGAGGTGATTTTTAATGGGACTTCATTATATCTGACACTAAATGTTGCCCCCTTTATCCGTGCACTATGGATGGCTTGATTGTAATCATATATCGTTTTTTCTTTGACTGCATAGCACATAAACAAAAGATTTTCACTGTATCTCGGTACACGTGACAGTAATAAACTGAACTGAAATTGGAGACCTGAATATGTTCAACACCAGATTTTCACATCATTCCTGCTTAATTCATTTCAACACAGTTTTGATAAATTGTCAAAGTTATGGATGAATAAAGTCAGTTTTTAAAGTAAGTTCTCCCAGGTGCATTACTGTGCATTGTATTCTGGTCATCACCTGCAAAATCACAGTCAACAATTATGGTCGGATGGAGGATATGGATAGAGTGGGGGGAAATGAACAAAGAAAATTCAGCACTTTAATGACTTCCTGTTGTTTTCCATCAGCTATTATTTCAATGGTGAAAAAAAAGTAATTTTATCCATTTAAGATGGGATTCAAATGCTGAACTAGTCATTGATTTAAGATATATTTCTCATCTCAGAGCATGTCAAATGCATCTTGATGCAATTTGAATGTTCCTTGAAAAATCATTAGTTCCCATTGGATATAAATCAAAGTTGTCAACTGTGTGTTTGACATCCAAATTAGGTCAGTGAGCACCAGCACACATCTGATAGGCAGCCTAACAGCAGGGAAATAATTGTTTCATTTCAGTCTACTTAGGGGGAAAATCAGACAGTCAAAGCAATTAGATCGTTGAAAAGATGTTCGAGATTACTTTTTTTAAACCATATGAAAGATTTCAACACTGGGCAGAATATCTACATATTTTGATGTCCCGTGCCTGCACTTAATGCCATCATTTCAAAATGGTACGTGGTTAGCTGCAGAATGAACCTTCTTATATGCTGACCATGTCTACTCTTTGGAACCCCAACATAATGCAGTTATAATCTATTCTTAATCTTTAAGTGTTTATTTTCCCAATTGACCAAATTTAATGCCAATAACTGTCAAATTATGACAGTTACACTCTACGGCTTTTCTCCAAATTAATTCATTATAATAAAATAACATATTTACATAATTAGTATAAGTGATTATATGTCTGTCTTCATCAACAACCATTGTAGAAAGTAAGTTTAGTTTAGAGATACAGCGCGGAAACAGGCCCTTCAGCCCACCATGTCCACGCCAATCAGCGATCCATGTGCACTAGCATGATCTTACACACCAAGGACAATTTACAATTTTTACCAAATAACCTACAAACCTGTACATCTTTGAAGTGTGGGAGAAAACTGGAGCACCTTGAGAAAACTCATGTGGTGACAGGGAAAACATACAAACGCCATACAGACAACACCCTTGGTCAGGATCAAACCCGGTTCTCCGGCGCTGTTATGCAGCAACTCTACATTGCACCACCAATCATAAATTAATCCATAGAATTAAAAATCAATTTGAATGTTTGAAAGAAAGACTTGCATTTGTATAGAATTTGTGTAAATTCTAAACAATTTACAACCACAGAACCAAGTTCTGTCCCCTCACTATTAATATTTTATTTTACTTTTGCATAAGATTTTCCCATTTCCAGTGAGGCAATTTTATTGACTCATTTGTATACAAACTATCGGAAAAGTCAACAAATTGCAAGATGATGGAACTATAATTTCCATGTAAACGTTACCAAGTTCATCACTTTCCAAAATCAGTATTACTTAAGACCATTCGTGAAGACAAACAAGTTACAAGTATCTATTACATAAATGTAACAAGTATATTGTACATGCTAGTTCCATTCCATCTAATAGAAACAAAGTCGACAACTGTCCATTCATACATAACACATTTATTCTTTTCAGTGACAAAATTCTATTAGTGCCCAAAGATCCCTCAGACTTTCATCCTCATAACAATTTATAACCATTTACAAGCTTACATCGATATTCTTGATTTGGTTCCACGCCCCTTTGCTATCGTTTGCTTCCCATTATATTGATTGAAAAGCTCTGGACACCAATTGACTAGTGACATTAGAATTCTGGATGGGAAGATGAAAGAGAGGTGGAATAAACCATTTTGGGATGCACATGCCAGTTAATTTTCATTTTAATGAAGTACTCAAAGATTACCTTGAAAAAAAGCAAAAATAGTATTTTCTTTTTTGAACATTATTACCGCTACCCAGGTACCCCTTGTTGGATATCATTAAGGACATCATAAAGGAGAAGGGGAGGAATGAAGAAACAAGAATCACTATGCGCCAGAAATTGAAATAGTAAGTACAAGCGAGTCAAAGTTATCTTGCAAAGTTACACCACCCTCTAGAAAGCACAGATGTGATGAATATTTTGGGATATTCTCTGCTCTGCTGGATTCATAATCATCAAAGGAAAATTAAAGTTCCATATAATCCCTCTGACTGGTGTTAGAAAACACATTTTCTATTTCCATCATTGACAAGACATAGAACAAAAATGTTTTTATATTAAAATCTATTCATCGATCTGAGCAATGGATTTCACTGCACTCACTAATCAGGTTAATTTGCAAAATGAAGAACAAATATAATTCATTTTATGACACAGTCTGGTCTTTCCAGACATTCATAGAAACATAAAAACATGTTTCTTCGAGCCAGCACCGCCATTCATTGTGATCATGGCTGATCGTTTGAAAATGCCCATTCTTTGGGCATTTTCAGTTTAAATCCTGCCACAGAGAGACTGACAAAAGTGTAAATTAGGAGGCCAAACCAAAAATGATTCCTTGACTAAAGAATCGCTAAATAACCTCTTCCAGGATATTTTATTTGGTTTCATACTTTTATCAAGCCCTTATGACAGTCCAGAATGAAAACATTCTTCATACTGGATCTCTACTAAATTAATGTTTTCCATGAATTGGGCCATTCACAAAATGATAAAGATATCAACAAAGTGTGAAAATCTCACTACATTTTGTGTTGGCATGTTAGCAGCTTTGAAACATCTTTGTGATTACTTCTCTCATTATTTATGAGGTCTGATTTTTGTCGGAGTTACCATTAATCTTCTTGCTGCAACAGCAGTAAAACAGAAAGCTCTGAGCATACACCATTAAATTCTAATTCACAAGAAATTTGCATTTTCAGATGTGATTTACTTTTTCATTCATCTCTATCTTCCTGTCCCTTAGGACTGAAAGTAGGTCTGTGATAATGGACACAGATGTATGTAAAGTTGCAGGGGAAAATCCCAAACTAAATATCCTCTTGCTGCAAGGGCAAAATGTTGATAATCCATATCAACATAAGCCCTTTTATCCACAAGTTTCCAAAAGCATCTTGAGCAGTGCATGCAAACATGACTTAACACTTTTTTTTGCCCTTTTTGTTTAACCACAAATAAATCTTCCGAAATGTGAGTGGTATTGGCTAGACCCTGATATAGTACCCATTCCCAATAGTGTTACGCTGGAAAAGGTGCAGAAAAGATTTACGAGGATGTTGCCAGGACTTGAGGACCTAAGCTACAAGAAGTGTTTGACCAGGACAGAACTTTATTCTTTTGAGTATAGGAGGTTGACGGGTGATCTTATAGAGGTGTGCAAAATCATGGGAGGAATAGATAGGGTAAATGCATAGAATTGTTTACTCAGAGTAGGGGAATCGATGACCAGAGGATAAGGTTTAAGGTGAGGGGGGAAGATTTAATAGGAACCCGAGGGGCGATTTTCTTTTACACAAAGGGTGGAATGAACTGCCAGAGGAGGTTGTTGAGGCAGGTACTATCACAATGTTTAGAAACATTTAGGCACGTACATGGAGAGGATAGGTTTAGAGGGATACGAGCCAAATGCAGGCAGGACTGGTGTAAATGGGGCAAGTTGGTTGGCATGGGCAAGTCAGGCTAAAGGACCTGTTTCCACACTGTATATGACTCTATATCTCTTATCTAAGCAGCCGTTCAGAGAGTGGTTACAAATCAACCACACCAACAGGATGGAAGATTGCAACGTTCAAACGGTCCGCCCTGTTTCGACATATGCAACGAACTCGACATGCACAAATGGAAGATCAAATAGAACAAGTTGTCCAACAACTTTAGGCTGTGCACGCCACATGAAAGAAGAAGAAGAACCACACCAACAATGGTCATTATATCTCCTTCCCTAAAAGATCAATAATGCTTTTTTATATACATTTACAAACCAATAATTTGATGGTCACCTAAATTTTCAACTAACTTCTCAATTCTGGGCTTATTTGATTCCTTGAATTTAATTCTCCCAGCTTCTGAGGTGGGATTAACATTTTCTGCAAGACCCTCCCGGCTGTCCTTCTTGTCTCTTCCTTCCTGTAAATGAATTACCTCCCTAAAGCACAATGCAACCAAAATATACTTTTTACAGCTGCTATCTAGTGCACTATACTACGAGAAATTGCAAGCTGCTTTTGTGATGTTCCTCAAGGGATAATTAGTGGCCAGGACAGCAAAGATATCTCCTCTTCTCCTCGAAAATAATGTCACCCCGAAACAAGAGCAACTCACTGACAATGAAGAATGTTTTACTACTAACAGATTCAGTGACTAAGACAGGATGCTACATAAATGTGTCCAAGGATTAACAGTTCACATCAATCTTTTTTTTTACACAGAGAGGAGTTTGACTGTAATACACACTGGGACAAGGAAGAGCTGAAATTATGATGAGCCATTCAAAGTTATAATTGCCAAAGGTGACGAGTTTGGGTCTAAAGCGTGAAGCAGCTAATAGGAACAAGAGTCTACAATTAATTAAAAATATATATCTTATGAATGTATTGATGGCATAGACATTGCTTTGCCAAATGATTACCAATTGTTACCTCTCTTTCTCTTTCCACAGGTTGTATCTGACCAACAGTTCCTGTTTTTATTTCTGATTTCAGCAGCTGCAGATTTTTTTCAAAAGCACTGCAATTATCCAATAACTTGTATTTGCTGTTTGGTTTCCATATTGCTTAACAATTTTCTCCCATCTCCCCAATTCTTAATTTATCCTGGCTCATTCCAACATATGTCAATGACGTATAAAATAACATTAAAAAAAGATCAGTAGATGGTGGCAACCTGAAATAAAAGTAGAAAATACTGAAAAATGTCAGGCAGCATGAGTGTAGAGAAGTAACAGTTCACCTCAGACCTTATTCCTAGTCGGATCTCTGCACACCATTCTGAACATTTAAAGCTTACTTCATATTCTGTCCCTTTCTCACAAACCCAAACACTCTGGAGCAACCAAAGCAGTGCCCATTATTTTCAGGCTGAACCTTTTCTTCATGGATAACATGGGTGTGCAAAACATATGCCTCCCTGTGCACTATGGACTTCCATGGGGACCAAAAAACAAGAATAATACAGCATACAGAACCCAACATCTGATCTACTCGGGCTTCACAGTCCTATTGTCCTCCCATTATCAGACTAACAATAAACATGTGGACTATATTTCCACACTTGCATCTGTGACGATATAAAATAATCAAATCCAAGTAGATACCAGTGCTTATATTGCATTCACAACTAAACTCCTAGTAACCTCTCTCTCAGATTTCTATGAGATTTATTATGCACAGGCTGTTCTTATAAGCAGCTTATAAGAACAGCCTCACATGCTGAAAGACATCTTTTTATGTTTTCTTTTTGTCTTGTTCTGTTGGATGGATGGATGGATGGATGTTTTAGTCTATTTTTAATTGTGTATATGTGGGGGAAGGGGGAAACTTTTTCTTAATCTCTTCCTTCAACGGGGATGCGACCTTTTCCTTGTGGTATCTCTGTCTGCGCTGAGGCCTAATATCGTGGAGCTGGTGGCCTCCAACTGGAATCGACCCTGGGGGCTCTGGTGGCAGAGCCTGTGGACTCACCATCGCGCTGGGCTGACTTCAGAGGCTGTGGTGGCACTGCAGCTGCGACCCGACTGGAGCTTCAGAGGCTTTGGCCGCGGGCCACGTGGACGGAAACATCAGGAGCTCGCAGGTCCCTGGTCGGTGACCGATTTTCGGGAGCTCTCACGGTCGCAGTTTCGTCCGCCCCGAGTCGTGGAGTTTGAATCGGCACGTTTGCGGAGCTTAAAATTGACCCGTTTGCGGAGCTTAAAATCGGCCGCAGGATTTACCATCGCCCAGCGGGGGCTTCAACATCGAGAGCCTCGATCGCCTCGACGCAGCGGGAGAACAAGCAAGGAAGAGATAAGACTTTTTGCCTTCCATCACAGTGAGGAGGTGCCTGGAGATTCACTGTGATGGATGTGCGTCACCATGACCACCCTATCATACTCATCATTAAGTAGACTTGATAATTGCAATGCAAATGTTTGCTGTGAACATCAGCCGAATGCATCTTTTGGCAAACATTGATGCCAGGATATGCTTGAGATATGTTTGAGAATATAATTTGCTGCTAGTATCCGAACCCCACCAAGCTCATACTGGAGGAGGAACAAGATAGGCCATTCCTGCCCAACAAATTTACTGTGGATAAATGTGAGGTTATCCATTTTGGTGTGGATAAATGTGAGGTTATCCATTTTGGTGGCAAAAACGGGAAAGCAGACTATTATCTAAATGGTGGCCGATTGGGAAAGGGGGAGATGCAGCGAGACCTGGGTGTCATGGTACACCAGTCATTGAAGGTAGGCATGCAGGTGCAGCAGGCAGTAAAGAAAGCGAATGGTATGTTGGCTTTCATATCAAGAGAATTTGAGTATAGGAGCAGGGAGGTTCTACTGCATTTATACAGGGTCTTGGTGAGACCACACCTGGAGTATTGCGTGCAGTTTTGGTCTCCAAATCTGAGGAAGGACATTATTGCCATAGAGGGAGTGCAGAGAAGGTTCACCAGACTGATTCCTGGGATGTCAGGACTGTCGACTGTCTTATGAAGAAAGACTGGGTAGACTTGGTTTATTCTCTCTAGAATTTCGGAGATTGAGAGAGGATCTTATAGAAACTTACAAAATTCTTAAGTGGTTGGACAGGCTAGATGCAGGAAGATTGTTCCCGATGTTGGGGAAGTCCAGGACAAGGGGTCACAGCTTAAGGATAAGGGGGAAATCCTTTAAAACCGAGATGAGGAGAACTTTCACACAGAGAGTGGTGAATCTCTGGAACTCTCTGCCACAGAGGGTAGTTGAGGCCAGTTCATTGGCTATATTTAAGAGGGAGTTAGATGTGGCCCTTGTGGCCAAGGGGATCAGAGGGTATGGAGAGAAGGCAGGTACGGGATACTGAGTTGGATGATCAGCCATGATCATATTGAATGGCGGTGCAGGCTCGAAGGGCCGAATGGCCTACTCCTGCACCTAATTTCTATGTTTCTATGTTTCTATGTAAAAGGAATATTTTTTTAATGAAGCTAGACACCAAATGGTAGAGTTACTCAGCGGGTGAGGCAGCATCTCTGGACAGAAGGAATGGGCGACGTACCCTGTTGAGACTATTCTTCAGACTGATGTCAGGGGAGGGGGTGGGACAAAGATGGAATGAAGGCAGAGACAGTAAGAATAGTGGAAGAACTGGGAAGGGGAATGAGATGGAGAAATAAAGCAAGGGCTATCTGAAGTTAGAGAAGTAAATGGTCATACTGCTGGAGTGTAAACTACCCAAGCGAAATATGAGGTGCTGTTCCTCCAATTTGCGATGGGCCTCACTCAGACAATGGAGGAGGCCCAGGACAGAAAGATCAGATTGGGAATGGGAGTTGAAATGCTGAGCCACTGGGAGATCAGGAAGGTTAAGACAGAGTGAGCAAAGATGTTCAACAAAACGATCGCCAAACCTGCGCTTGGTCTCGCCGATGTAGAAAAGTTGATACCTGGAACAGCAGATACAGTAGATGAGGTTGGAGGAGGTGCAAGTGAACCTCTGCCTCACCTGGAAAGACTGTTTGGGTCCTTGTATGGAGTCGAGGGGGGAGGTAAAGGGACAGGAGTGGCCTAAGTGACCCATGACTACCTAAGATTCGGAGCGCTGACCATTTGTTTCATCCACAGATCGATGCTGCTGCTATAATAAGAGTTCTCAAAGTGTAGGAGAATCTGCTTCTCATGCAAGGCATGCTGCAACCATCTTTTACCACGGCTCCCTTATATTTGTCTGGGAATGGGTAGGCAGATATCATTATATTTTAAAAATTGTATTGGATAGTATACATGTATATTATAAAAATATTTTTATTATGAAGTTTTTGAGTCAGTATATGGCTGAGGGATATGGCAATGTCACTTGATATAATCTGCTGCAATGTGAGGATTTATTTAACAATGGATATATTCCAAACCATAAACCTTTTCGGCTTCTGGGGTATTTGAATGTTGAAACATACCCCGGTCTTGTGTGTGCTATAGGCCATTGATATCACCAGCCTATTGTCCTATAATATCCACCTGATAGGTGAAGAGCCCAGTAATTGAGAATGTTGAAAGTGTATGCCCTTGGCTATTCTTCAGGTAAAGACATCTGTACCGATGAATCGAGTTGTGCTTGGATGCGAAGAAATTATATCTGGCAAATCTCAGACAAGCCCCATTACTCCTGGTGCCTCGGTTCATTTTTCCCAGTGCACATCAGGGCCAGCACTAGTAAAGAGCCAAATTATTGTACTGAGGTGACCCTCATCACTCTGAAATACCATCTGCCTATTCTTGCAAAATTTTGGCTGTAATAGAAACATTAGCAAAAGGTGGTTGAGTGGGAAGCCCACTCTGGCCTTTTCAATGGTTCAACAGTCCTTTATTGTCACGTGCACCATTTAAGGCACAGTGAAATTTGATTTACCATACAGTCATACCAGAAAAAAGCATCAAGACACCCAAATTTGCAATAAAAGTTAACTGTAAACATCCACCACAGCAGGATTACCCACATTCCTCACTGGGATAGAAGGCTATAAAGTCTAATCATCTTCCCTCTTTATTCTGCCGCCGTCAGGGCAGTCGAACCATCCGCAGGAAGGGCAATCTAAGCTCCGGCAGCCGGCGATCAAAGCCACCATGTCGGGGTGGTCGAAGCTCCCGTGATCAGGGCGTTCCAAGCTCCTGAGGCTTGGAGCTCCCAAAGTCGGTCCCGAAGTTGGACCGCGAGCTCCACGATGTTAAATTCCGCAGGCTCCCTGCTATAAGTGGTCGCCAGCGCCTCGATGTTAGGCCACAGTGTGGACGGAGATACGATATGGAAATAAATTGCTTCTCCGTCAAGGAAAGAGATTAAAAAAAACATTTTCCCCAACCCCCCCCCCCCCCACATAATAAAAAGCAAAAGAACTCAACAACATACATTTAACACATATTATAAAACATCAAAGAAAAAAAAGAACGAAACACACTCTTGGCGAGGCAGCATTATGGTGCCACCCAGCCTTTTCTAAATGATTGTGTGGAATAGTTATGGGAATGAATGCAGCAGCGTTGGTGTGGCATTAATGGAATATAGGAAAAAAGTGGGCAAAGTGTAGTGGGAGTGAATGAGTCATGGTGGATATATGCTTTGTAACTAGAATATGATTAGTGCAGGTATTGGTGGGGCAGAAAGAGCTTATGGAAACATAATTGGAGTACAAGTGGGATGTTCTGGCCATCAAGCCAACTCCACGTGATCATGGCTGAATTCATTACCCTGTATATGATTTCTCCCCATGTCCCTTAACATTTATTCTCCTGTATTTAGTTACCTGACCTCAACTCCCTACTTTGGTGGAGATGTCCACAGATCACAGGTCAAGCATTCTCCTCCTCATCCCTACAAGGCCTTCCCCACTTATGGTGTAACATCTTTTCCACACCAACTCTGCTTGGTCCTTTGTCATTCTTCTAAATTCCAGCAAATGCAAGTGTGAGAAGAAAGGTCCTGACTCAAAACACTGCCAATGCCAACCAAGATGCTCCATCTACACTAGTCCCACCTGCATGCATTTGGTTTTTTTCAATAGACAATAGACAATAGGTGCAGAAGTGAGCCATTAAGCCCTTCGAGCCAGCACCACCATTTAATATGATCATGGCTGATCAACCCCAATCAGTACCCCGTTCCAGCCTTCTCCCCATATCCCCTGACTCCGCTAATTTTTAAGAGAGCTATCTAGGTCTCTCTTGAAAGCATCCAGAGAACCTGCCTCCACTGCCCTCTGAGGCAGAGAAATCCATGGACTCACAACTCTCTGTGAGAAAAAGTGTTTCCTCGTCTCCGTTCTAAATGGCTTACTCATTATTCTTAAACTGTGGCCCCTGGTTCTGGACTCCCCCAACATCGGGAACATGTTTCCTGCCTCTAGCGGGTCCAAACCCTTAACAATCTCATATGTTTCAATGAGAACCCCTCTCATCCTTCTAAACTCCAGAGTGTACAAGCCCAGCCGCTCCATTCTCTCAACATATGACAGTCCCGCCATCCCGAGAATTAACCTTGTAAACCTACGCTTGACTCCCTCAATAGCAAGAATGTCCTTCCTCAAATTAGGGGATCAAAACTGCACACAATACACCAGGTGTGGTCTCACTAGGGCTCTGTACAACTGCAGAAGGACCTCTTTGCTCCTATATTCAACACCCCTTGTTATAAAGGCCAACATGCCATTCGCTTTTACCTGCATGCTTACTTTCATAGACTGATGAACAAGGACCTCCAGATCCCGTTGTACTTCCCCTTTTCCCAACGACGCCATTTAGATAGTAATCTGCCTTCCTGTTTTTTCTAACAAAGTGGATAACCTCACATTTATCTGCATTAAACTTCATCTGCCATGCATCTGGCCACTCCCCCAACCTGTCCAAGTCACCCTGCATTCTCATAGCATCCTCCTCACAGTTCACACTGCCACCCAGCTTTGTGTCATCTGCAAATTTGCTAATGTTACTTTGAATACCTTCATCCAAATCATTGATGTATATTATAAATAGCTGCAGTCCCAGCACCAAGCCTTGCGGTACACCACTAGTCACTGCCTGCCATTCTGAAAGGGACCCATTAATCCCTACTCTTTGTCTGCCAACCAATTTTCTATCCATGTCAGCACTCTACCCCCAATACCATGTGCCCTAATTTTGCCCACTAATCTCCTATGTGGGCCTTATCAAATGCTTTCTGAAAGTCCAGGTATACATCCACTGGCGCTCCCTTGTCCATTTTCCTAGTTACATCTTCAAAAAAGATATCCATGTCCTGTCCAATTCATATCCATTTGCCTGCCCAAATGTATTTTAAGCTTTGTTATAGTACCCGCCTCAATTACCTATTATGGTAGCTTATTCCATATACCCACCTGTGTGAAAAAGTTGCCCCTCAGCTTCCTATTGAATCTTTCCCCTCTCACCTTAAACCCCCTATATTTACTGGTTCTTGATTCCCCTGCCCTGGATAAAAGACTGTGCATCAACCCTAACTATTCTCCTCATGATCTATTACCACCTCTATAAGATCACCCCTCATCCTCTTGCGCTCTAAATAATAAAGTCCTAGCCTTCCCAACCTCTCCCTATAGAAAGCACCTCAGTCCCTGGCAACATTCTCATAAATCAATACTGTAATTCTCCTTGCCAATGCGTGGAGAGTTCCTCTGGATGTACATATTACTTTACACATGTTTGGTAGGTTGACTAACCATTGCATATTGCCATAATGCAGTTGGGAGATGAATTAACAGAAATGTGGAAAAGAATGCATTGCCAGAAAAATTAGTGGGGGCAATGAGATTACTCTGTAAACTGTCAAAGATTTGATTGGCTCTGTCACAAGGAAATGTACTGGCAGCTATAAAGCTGTTGCAAAATATTCAACCAGCGATTTCACATAATGCCTACAGTCTCTGAAGCAGCGTGACATTACACAAAGGAGTTCAATGATGTTGTTATTTGAAAAATACAGGGCCGTAGAATCTTTAGTTTTTTAGAGCTTATTCCCAAACAATATTAAGAACACACACTACACAGTTTTAACAATGAAGATGTAGGGCTGATGAATTTTTAACCCTGAATCTCAGCCTATGTAAGGAAGGAAAGCCCGTGTGTCTTTGCCCCTACTTCCATCCATTCTCCCCCCACCTGCTAACATTCAAAATAAGATCACAATTCATGAAAAGTGGAAGTCAGAAAGCAGGAAACGACGGGCCAATTAGCTCGGAATTTATCACTGGAAATATTTAGCTCAGGTTTTTAGTTTAGAAATACAACACGCAAACAGGTCCTTCAGCCCACCGATTCTGTGCCAACCAGCGATCCCCATACACTAAAACTATTCTACAATTTACAATTTTTTCCGAAGCCAATTAACCTACGTCCTTGGAGTGTGGGAGGAAACTCGAGCACCCAAAGAAAACCCATGCGGTCACAGTGAGAACGTACAAACTCTGTACAGACAGCACCCATGGTCAGGATTGAACTCAGGTCTGGTGCTGTACGGTATCAACTCCACTGCCACCATGCCACCCCTTATTCTGGAATCATTGGTAGTGAATGTAGTAGTTAGAGCAAAATGCACCATTTTCCCTTGCAATATATTTCAGTGCCATACTTATCAGTTTACTCACCCATTGAAGTGCAGAAGGATTTTAAACTCAAAGCACTATTCAGGCTTTTCAAATACAGAGAGATTTAGATTAAATGAATTTCACTCTCTCTGTCACTGACATTCCATCTATCATTCTGCTGGAAAACTAACTCCACCTGCAACCGACTGATTTGATGCCAGGCATCCAGGGATTTACCACCATCAAGTGCCCCGATTAATATTCCCACTAGTATAATGCAATTTCCTTCTCCTCAACAATTGACTGCCTGCAATAAAATCCTTTGCTGAAAGGAATTTACTGAAGACCACCCAATGTTCTTAGATTGCTGCACAGCAGTGACATTTTATCAACAGCGCTAAAAAGTAAAATATGGCAAAGCAGACTTAAATATAGGTTAATGCTGACCTGCGGGCAGTTTGCTCAAATATAGTCATAGAAAGCTATTAAAAAAAGGACCCTTCACAGCCAACAGTGCTATTTAAAGAAAGGAGGCATGCAATCAGAATTTTCCTCACTTTATTATGATTTCAATATTTAGCAACAACCTCTATCATACTTTTTGCAGCTCAATATTAGCAAGCATAAAATTCTTATTTTACCCCAGCAAACATCATTTTATGAGGCCACCTGTCCAGCAGAACAAGTGGGACTAGACAATTACAATTATAGCTGGTTCTCACGTTGCGAGCTTACCCATGAGTAACCCTACATTCAGTTCTTCATTGACGCCTCTTACCTCAGTCTTCATGTCTTCAGTACATGGCCTGTCTACAAATCAATATCACTCAAGTAAGAGTTCCTCCAAATCTCTTGATTTCATACTTATTTCTAAACAGTCTTCTGAGTGTTACATAACCAATTTCATCTTATCCAGGACTCTTCAACCTTTACCCAAAATCCATCTCATCTCGCCAGTCTTTGAAAACCTGCTCTAATTCCTCCTTTCTTGATTCAAACTGCACTTAACATTTTCTTCAACTTTTCACTTCTCTACATTCCACAACATCTTGATTCCTATAAAATCAGGCCATTGTCCAGTCTTTCCCCAGCACACATCCTTATTTAGATGTCTATGCGTGGAGAAACAGGAGATGGGTGTGGTATTAAATGAACATTTCACATCTGCATCGACCTTGGAGAAAAACATGGATGCTCGGGAACTCAATGAAGTTAATAGTGTTATCTAGAAGAGAGTCACATTACCGAAGATGAGATGCTGGAGATCTTGAAAGGCATAAAGGTAGATAGATCCCTGGGACATGGTCAAATGAATCCAACAGCATTGTAGGAAGCTTGGGAACAAATTCTGGGGCATCTGGCAGGAATATTTGTAACTGATGGCCATAAGTGAGGTGCCAGAACATTAGAGGACAGCTAATGCTGTGCCGCTGTCTCAGAAAAGTCGCAAGGACCGACACGCTGGTGAGCCTTACATCATTGGTGGGTAAGTTATTGGAGGGCATTCTGAGAGATAGGATTTAGAGGCATTTGGAAAGGCAAAGGTTGATTAGGAATAGTCAGCATGGCTTTGTGCATGGGAAAACATGCTCACAAATTTGATAGAGTTTTTTGAAGAAGTGACCAAGAAGATTGATGAGATTTCTGGTGAATTTGTCCCTTCCCACCCAAACCACCCTCTCTGGTACTTTCCCCTGCAACTACAGGAAATGCTACACTTGTCGCTTCACCTCCCCCCCTCGACTCCATCCAAGGTCCTAAGCAGTCTTTCCAGGTGAGACAGAGATTCACCTGCACCTCCTCCAATCTCATCTATTGCATCCGCTGCTCTACATCGGTGAAACCCAGTGCAGGCTTGGCGATTTTTTCACCCAACACCTCCGTACAGTTCGCATTAACAAACCCGATCTCCCGGTGGCTCAGCACTTCAACTCCCCCTCCCGTTCTGAATCCAACCTTTCTGTCCTGGGCCTCCTCCATGGCCAGAGTGAGTCCCACCGTAAATTGGAGGAGCAGCAGCACCTCCCTCATATTTCGCTTGGGTACTTTACACCCCAGCGGTATGAACATTGATTTCTCCAACTTCAGGAAGTCCTTGTTTTTTCCCTCCTTTCCCGCCCTTTCCCAGCTCTCCCACAGCCCACTGTCTTTGCCTCTTCCTTTCTTCCACCCCCTCCCCCCCAACCACACATCAGTCTGAAGAAGGGTCTCAACCTGAAACGTCACCTATTCATTCGCTCCATAGATGATGCTGCACCCACTGAGTTCCTGCAGCATTTTTGTCTACCTAAGAAGATTGAAGATGACAGTGCAGTAGCCCTTTTGTACATAGGCTTAAAAAAGTATTTGACAAGGTACAACATGGCAGGCTGGGCTGGGAAATTGGATTAGATGGAATCCAGGGAGAGCTAGCCAATTGGAATAAAAATTGGCTTGAAGGTAGGACACAAGGATGTTGGTAGAGAGTTGTTTTTCATAGTGCAGACCTGTTATGAATGGTGTGCCACAGAGATTGGTACCAAGTCCATTGTGGTTCATTATTTATATTAATAATTGGAAATTAATGTATGTGACAATAGTTAGCAAGTTTGTGGATGACACTAAAATTGGTGGTATAGTGGATTGTGAAGGTGAACTAAGATTGCAATGGGATCTTGATCAATTAGGTCAATTGACCAAAGAGTGGTACATGGCGTTAAATTCAGATAACTGCGAGGTGTTGCAGTTTGGTAAGACAAACCACAGCAGGTCTTATACAGTAAATGGTACGGACCTGCACAGTGTTACAGAACAGATAAAACCTAGGGATATACACAAAATGCTGAGTAACTCAGCGGGTTAGGCAGCATAACTGGAGAAAAAGGATAGGTGCATTTTGGGTTGGGACCTTTTTTTAGACTTATGAGGATGTTATTGTGTCTGGAAGATTTGACATAAGGAAAGGCTGGATGAGTTGGGACTTCCCCCCCGAGAGCATTGGAGATTTGTTTGCGTGATGAATTGGGCTTAAAATCGGCCATGGGATCTTCCATTACCCGATGGGGGCTTCAATATCGAGAGCCTCGATCGCCTCTAAGCGGCAGTTTGACTACTTGACCACGGGAGAAGAAGCAGGGAAGAGATAAGACTTTTTTTTGCCTTCCATCATAATGAGGAGGTGCCTGGAAGAGTCACTGTGATGGATGTTTGTGTTAAATTGTGTTAATTGTGTGTTTTATTGCTTTTTTTTTACTGTCATGACTGCATGGTCACAAAATTTCATTCAAACTTACTACTTCCTACTTCCTCAGCAGGCTAAGGAACTTCCTTCTTCCTCAGAAGGCTAAGGAAATTTGGCATGTTTTCAATGAGTCTTACCAACGTCTACAAATGTGTCATTGAATGGCTTTTGACATGATACACAAGTGCTCCCTTTTTCCGAGCTTTTCGATGAGAACTATTCATTTTACCAATTCTTTTTTTTAATTCTGCAGATGACCGAGACAACATCATTCCCAAATTGCCAGTGGTCATTTGGCAGCACAGCATAGAGTAGCTCAACCACCTCCACCAACTGACTGGGTGCCAGGGTCTTGTAACATGCTGGGATAACCAAAACAGGATGGGATTTATAATACACAAGCCACCAGGCCTATTGCCATTGGGTTTCTCCAGAATGCATAAAGCATGGAAGGGAAACGTGTTGCAGGAAACTAGGTCAGAGTGAAAAGAAATAACACCTTGCAAGTATTACAGAATTTGTTTCTTTCACTAATCGTGCACAGAACAAGTATTTTAACAAGTATCTATTAGGACAGCAGCCAGAGATTATTTTTTCATTAAAGCAGCACTTCCTCCTCACTTATCCAAATGTCACACAAACAATAAATACAACATAATTCCCCAGTTACTAGGTTCTGCAAAACAAGTTCTAAACTGCTCAGCTTTTTCTCTTGCTGTTTACCAATTAGTAAACCTATTTACGGTAACGCAACCCAATTCAATCTAATTCAGGAAACTGTTTCCTTAAGCATTTCCCTGCCTGCTAGAATCAGAAACAAAGGTTTATTTGAAACATATGGTAATTTTAACCTAACTCTGCAGAATGCTGACAAAAAAAATCTATCCAAATCCTTTGCTCTTTCTCCATAGTTTGAACCATGCTTCCTTTTCATGTATTTGTCCAATTCCCATTTGAAAGGAACTATTGAGTTTGCTTCCACCATCCTTTCAGTGAATGCATTCCAGATCACAATCAAGGATTAGGTTAAAATGACCTCCAGTCTGCACTGTGCCAGCGGCAAGCTGAACATGACAACGCCAAGTAAGCTCCTGACATACAGTATTCAAAGATTTGAATGGAAAAATGTTTAATGGGTTGTTTTTTTTAAGTTTTGTTTAAATATATTGCATCAACGTAATTACAAACTGTAGACACAAGAGACAGCAGATGCTGCAATTTTGAGCAAAAACAAACTGCTGGGGGAACAGATGCTACCTGACCCACTGAGTTCCTCCAGCAGTTTATATGTTGCCAGATGCAGAGACAAGGCAATGAATTGTCCTTGGGCATTGCATGCAAATCACTGCAATGGCATGGTGTAAATCAGAGCACAAATACTTCCACAAAAACATCACTGACATGTTGAGAAAAACAGTAAAGCTCAACTTTTATGGAGACGGAGGTTAAGAGTAGAACAAACTTGATTGACTTTGGAGTGATAATAAGAAGGTTTAATGTGGAAAGTGCATTTGATGTAACATACAGCTGTTTGAAAACATCTACAAAGCAATCCAGATCAGAAAAGTGGATCCATGTTGGGTTCAAAATTGGCTCAATATAATAAAGCAAATGGCAAGGGTCGAAAGAAATGTTGGTGATTGGTTAATTGGGTGTCATTTTACAACATACATTTGACTGCATCATTCACCCATTTTAAAATCCATACAGAACATAAAGCAAGAGCCATTTGTATAGAGCAGGTGTAGGTTTAAATTGCTTCTGCAACATTCATGTACATACAATATTGGCCAAGATGCCAATTCAACAATCATGCACACATTTTAAAACCTTACTAATCAAAAGTTTCACTTTAATACTGTAAAGGTTGGACATTTTTTAAAACAAGCAATCCAAGATATTTTAAAGTCATACATGTGGAAACAGGCCATTTGGTCCAACCTACCCACTTCAACCAACATGTCCCATCCACACTAGTCCCACTTTCCTTTGTTTGGCCCATATCCCTCTAAACCTGTCCTATCCATGTACCCGTCTAATTTATTCTTAAACAATGTGATGGTCACTGCCTCAATGACCTCCTCCGGCAGCTCATTCCATACACCCGCCGTCCTTTGCATGAACTCTTTTCTCCTAGGATAATATTTTGTTGCTTATCTTTGTACAGATAATATTTTGTTGCTTATCTTTGTCACCTTAGCCTAGCTCCTTGCCCTTTATATTCCCACATATTTAACAAGACATGAATTTTGACCTCTAAATAATGCAAAATTATTTGCTTTTCTGTCCCAAACTACAAAACATGTTATCAGATCATCGAATCTGTTCATTAATTGGATTTCTTCACCCGGACTGTTCTTTTTTCCCCTCTTCTGCCATGTAATTATGTACTGACTGCTTCTATCCGTCCTCAAGAAAATCAGCATTACCTGCCTGACAATCTTGATTCTAAGAGTAAGCTTGAAACATTTGCTTAAATTTGATATTTCAGATAGATTAGTTTATCTAACACATACCATATGGTTTGTAATGATGCATAACACAGATTTTAAAAAATGCAGCCTTCAGTATTACCTTGTGGATTCAAATAGAGCAGATGCATTAGCGACATTATTAAAATCAGGATTTTGTAATTTAGAGACAAGAGATATTTGCAAATTGACTCATAAACACCTCATCAGCTCATTCTTATTACATTGGGTTTGCGTCATCTAAAGGAGATGTGTCAAATTTGGGCAAAGAAACTCAATAAACTTTGTGTAAATTATGATGTTGTGCACTAATGCAAAGATCTATCACATGATATTGTCTTTTTTTTTTTTAAATAGACATGGTTTCCATATAATACGTACCAAAACATGTTTGCCAATGGATCCTTGCAGGTCATTGTATCCCAGATCTCTACACATGTACATTGCAATACATGGGTCCAGGATAAGTGAAGGTCAGGTGGCAACTTCTGTCCTCCCCACTCCTCCAGTGGCCTCAGTATTAAGTCCACATATGCATTCAAAATATAGTGAGCTGATGGACTGGATTCACTTCACATCTGGTACCTCTGGCTATCAAGCGTTACCCCATTCATCCTCGTGGTCAATCACAGTATGTGGTTTATTCTCAGTATTTTAATTAATAATGTTTTTAATTCATTTCCGACAGATATGTTTGTGTTTCATGCAGCTTTAAGCATTTAACTCTATTTCAATCTTTCTTAAATGCCTCTGATCATCAGTGACAACCTGAAGCTGTTGAAAAGCCTTTAATATGCGAGAGGTGTGAAAAGTCCAACAGTGTGGTCATCTCAACGGCACAGCTATTAGAATCACAGCCTTGCAGTTCCAGTAGTCTGAAATTAATCCAGACATCCAGTGCTTAGTGTGTTTGCATGTTCTTCCTGTGACCATGTGGGTTGCCACATTTTGGATGTAGGAATAGTTTCTTCTCAGGTTGGTAGGTTAAATGCGCACTCTAAATTACCCCAAGTATGTAGGCAAGAGATAGAATCTGGGTAGGAGCTGATAGGGATGTGGAAAGAAAGGGTGGCACAGTGGCGTAGCAGTAGAGCTACTGCCTTGCAGCACCAGAGACCTGGGTTCAATCCTGACTATGTGTGCTTGTCTGTACGGAGTTTGTATGTTCTCCCTTTGATGCATGGGTTTTTCCGAGGTTTTCCTCCAACACTCCAAAGACGTACAAGTTTGTAGGTTGATTGGCTCGGTATAAATGTAAAGTGAACCTGGTTTGTGCAGGATAGTATTAATGAGCGGGAATTGCTGGTTGGTGTGGATTCAATGGGCCGACGGGCATGTTTTCTCGCTGTAACCCTAAACTAAACTAATGTAAATAAAATGGATTAACATAAGACTAGATTAGAGATGGCCACCGTGGTTGCAGTGGGCCGAAGTACCCGTTTTCTTGCTGTATCTCTCTGAATCTAACACAGCAGTCCAAGAGTGGGGCCTCAGGATCCACTGCTTACCTGGTTGTCCACTTTGCACTTAGAGGATGGTGACGGCAATGAATTTGTGTTTGAATAGACCAGCAGTGTTGCAAAAGGTCAGTGTGACCGCGGGTACTGTGTACAGTTCGTGCGGAACACTGCGGTCATATTGTGGCCATCATGAGTGCACCTTCTGATCGCTGCCAGGCTGTCTTTGTACTTTGAGTCAGATGTCTGGGATATACACTCAGGCAAATGCACGCACTTTTGACCTTCTGCAAAAACTAGGTTCTCTGTAAATACAATTAATGCCTGAGCAAGCAAATATTATTATACACTATTTCTTTTGGTTTTTCTACAATTTTTACATTGACTCTCTCCTTTTTGTACACATTGGTAACTTTGGATTGCATTATTCAAGCAGCTCCAATTTAAATGTTTGGCCAGACAGCTTTGGCAGCTTAGCAACAACACAGACCATTAAAATCTAGAATAAGATATTCTCACATTCCCCAAGGCTGAGACAGAATGGCTAGACACATTATTTTCCCTCGGAGCAGAAAGATCAATTGAAACGCTGGTTCATAACTGGTAAATTATTATATACAAATGTACGGTAATGGAACCTAAGTCTGTGTAATTCAGGACAACAGCCGACAGTGAATATATCCAATGAACCAGCATAGGAACTAATAATGTATTCATATTACAAGCTTGAATGAAAATGCAGGTCTTTGTCAACTAATAGCTCCTGAATTAATTATTCTGTGTTACAGTTGCCTGAAAAAGTGGAGAGATCCCCCTTGTTTTCTTTTTATCGTTTGGCTTTGTTATGTACAATATGTGGATTACCCAAAACAGACAATATTTTGCAATATTAAACTTAAAAATGTTAAATTAACTGCACAAATTATTTCCCACTTGCTGCCACGTGAATAAGAATGCAAGCCATCCGCAGATTACAAATGCCTGACTTACTTTGGAGGGAGTACCTATCCTCTTCTTCTATACTATTACTAAAACTCTCCGCTTGACCACTTCCGGTCTGTGTTGTAATTAAATTTGTGCAAAAACGGTACCCTGTATCGCTAGGATTTTTTTGCCATCTTACTCACCGTTCTCTGCTCCAAGCGGACCAAGTTTTGTTCCGATCAGTGGAATATTACAAAAGTTATGAAGGTTTAAAAAAATCGTGAGATGAGCAGATTGGTCTTCTCGCCTGTCTGTCACCATGAAGCTAACGCCCCTTCCAACACCTGCTGTCTGGCGGGAAGAATAAAGCTGAAGTGGACTGCGAGCGGGGACTGTGTTCTGCGAGCGGCGGGCTGTGCTCTGTGAGCGATGGGCTGTGCTCCCTCTCCCCCCACACCACCCCCCCCCCCCCCCACCCTGCTCTCCCCACCACACCCTCCCCCCACACCACCGCCTCCCTCCCCCCACACACCCCACACCCCCCACCCCACCCAACCCCTCCCCCCACCACCCCCCCACCCTACCCCCATTCACCCCCACCAACCCCCACCCACCCCCCCCTCACCCCCCCCCACACCATCCCCTTCCCCCACACCACCCCCTCACCCCACCCACCCCATCCCACCACACCCCCCCCATCCCACCCCCCCCCACACCACTCACCATCCCACACACCCCCTCCATCCCCCTTACCCTCTCCACATACCACACACACTGCTCCACCCTCCCGTAAACACCCCTCCCCAAGACACAACCTTCCCCTACACCCACAACCCCCTACTCCCACACACCCCCCCCCTCTTCCCCTTCCCGTACACCCCCACTCCCCTACACCCTCCTCCCCTGCACCTCCCTCCCCTGCACCTCACTCCCTTGCACCCACCCCTACACTCCCGACTCCCATTCACCATGAGTGACTGAACTGTGAGTCCACAGTCGTGGCTGACTGATCTGTGAGTCTGCAAGCCGTGGCTGAATGAACAGTGAGTCCACAAGCCATGGCTGAGTGAACTGTGAGTCCGCAAGCTGTGAGGGAGTGAACCGCGAGTCCGCAAGCCATGAGTGAGTGAAATGCGAGATTGCAAGCCATGAGTGATTTAACTGTGAGTCCACAAGCCATGAGTGAGAGAACTGCGAGTCCGCAAACTGTGAGTGAGTGAACCGCGAGTCGCAAGCCGTTAGTGAACTGCAAGTCAGCAAGCTGTGGCTGAGTGAACTGCCAGTCCGCAAGCCATGGCTGAGTGAACAATGAGTCCGCAAGCCATGGCTGAATTAACTGTGAGACCGCAAACCGTGGCTGAGTGAACTGGGAGACCGCAAATCGTGGATAAGTTAACAGGGAGTTTGCAAGCCATGAGTGAGTGAACTGTAAGTCTGCAAGCCTTGAGTGAGTGAACTGGGAGTCCGCAAGCCATGAGTGAATTGGGAGTCCGCAAGCCGCGAGTGAGTGAACTGTGAGTTCGCAAGCTAGGAGTGAGTGAACTGCGAGACTGCAAGCCGTTAGTGAGTGAAATGTGAGTCCGCAAGCTGTGAGTGACTGAACTGTGAGTCCGCAAACTGTGAGTGAGTGAACTGTGTGTTGGCAAGCCATGAGTAAGTTAATTGTGTCCGCAAGTCGTGGCTGACAGAACTGTGAGTCCATAAGCCGTGGCTGACTGAACTGTGAGTCCGCAAGCTGTGGTTAACTGAACTGTGAGTCCACAAGCCATGGCTGACTGAACTGTGAGTCCACAAGCCATGGCTGACTGAACTGTGAGTCCACAACCCGTGGCTGAGTGAACTGTGAGCCCACAAGCTGTGAGTGAGTGAACCAAGCTCAGAAGGCTCACCACCTCTGCCCACACACCCCCAACCCCCTCCCCTCGCACACACCAAACCCCCCTCCCAGCGGCCAGCCACGGCAGCGGTAGGCCAAGGCAGCGCTTCCCCCCCCCCCCCCCCCCCCCCCCCCCCATACTGGCCCCAGCCAAAAGCCATCTCCCCCTCCCCACTACAGAATGCTCCTGCCGGCCCTCACCTGGAGCCTCCCCGTCCCCAGCTGCAGGACTACACCAATAATCCATTTGGCCCACAATGCCAATATTAGCCCTCTGGATACCAGTCCCCTCAGTCCACTATATCCATACTAGCCCTCTATAACGCCACACCCACTCACCACCGCCTGAAGCTGTCCTCCTCCCCCGGCTGCAGGACACTCCCCACAGTCTCCCAATAGCCCGCATGAAGCTGTGCCCATGCCAGGCTGCAGGACGCTCCCCACACCAGCCCCCGACAGCCCCCGCCTGAAGCCGACCCCCTCCCCAGCTGCAGAACGCAACAAAAGATGCAACAAGAAAGAATGGACTGAATAAATCTCCTCTAACATTTAAATTGTTGTAATATTTTAGGAGTTATTCACATTTTAAGCTTTAATAAATCCCTTTTCCACTTGCCGTGCCCATCATCTGCATGTTCTACGTCACAATGAGAACTCAATGGGAGGGAATGGCTAAGAGTGGATGTGGGGGGGGGGGGGGGGAGGGGGGGGTTGAGGGGTGGTTTGAGGGGGGGAGGGGGGAGGGGGGGATCAAAGGCGTCACAACGGGAACCCGTCAGCCGCGCCTGTGCAGTTGGGGGCTATGCGTGAGTGATGGATTATTGGAATTGGTGGAGATGTGGAATATAGTGTTGCGGGAACCAGGCCTCCCTTGTGAGAATGGGATGCAACGGGTCCCATTTAGTCTAGTAATATCATTAAATTTAAAAGTTCAATGTACATACTATGTTAATTCTGATGAACACAGAACACTCTCTTTCCACTGAAAGTAGTTTAGTTCAGTTTAGAGTATAGCACGTAAACAGGCCCTTCAGCCCACCGAGTCCACACCAACATGTAATCCCCGCACACTTACACAATCCTACACACAGGGGACAATTTACTATTTTTACCAAAGCCAATTAACTGACAAACCTGTACGTTTTGGGATTGTGGGAAGAAACCAGTGCACTAGAAGAAAACCCATGCGGTCATGGAGAGAACATACAATCTCCGTACAGACAGTACCCATAGTTAGAATCGAACCCGAGTTTCTGGCACCAACTCCACCGCTGCAACAACCTGGCACCTTTGTTCTTTCTTAATCTGATTCACTTTATAACAATACCGTGGAGGTATGGTGACCATACTGATTGTTTTTTTGTGTTTTTTCAGACAAAATTAACTTATCGACATCCATAAAAACGAAACCCCTTCATTGTCCTGTATTATATATTACTCTTACTAATCTGAAACTAATTTCCTCAGAAAAAATAACCAACCAGGGAGTACAATTCTGCTGAGTGCCACACCATACTTCATCATGTACCAATGTCCCCACACAACTAATTTTAAGTATTAGAAGACCCAAGGAAAGTATTTTTTTAATATTACAAAACACTATACGAAGTGGAAGACATTTGCAGGATATGCAGAGGGCAATTGAAAATACTGTTCTGAAACCCCCAGAGCAAAATCGAAGTGAACAGGACATAGCCAATGAAAGTCATCTGTCAGAGTATGTTAATATTGGCCAAAATACAGCCATTATAAAATGAAGGATCATTGCATTTACAGGGCCAGCTTGGCCTCTTTCTGTGAACGTCGCAAGCTGAGTCATGGCTCCAAGGAGTCTGGACCCCAGATGAAGGTTGATGATAAGGAGAGGTCCCGATGTCCTTACTTTGCTAAAATGTATGAGGGTTTGCAGAAAGAGATAAGAAGGTCTGCAAATGCATAGTGGGGATTGGTTATAGAAGGGGGCGTGTAAAGGTATTGTTAATAATGTTGCAAGGTGGTTGTACTGCTGCTTGATGATTGGCTGAAGTCTGAAGCCTTGTTCGAATTGTTTATACTACCTGGAAAAATGTTGCATTACTTAGTCCTTCCAAAAGCTTCTGTAGAACCATTGTAATGGGATGATTTGTAATTGGGGTAGGGAACTGTCAATAACTGTATAATGTGATCGATATGTGTGATTGGTTTGTAGGGGTTGCCTCCTCCAAGTAATGTCACGCCCTTAGTTTGGAAGGGTATGAGAGAGTGGGTAATTCTTTGGGGTGTGTCAGTTGATTGTGACTTCGCACAAAATATTCGCACAAAATATTATTGTCTTGCGTGAGTGGATCAACAACCGTCCCAGCAGTTTGTTCTTCAATAAAGTAAGGTTTTGGAACCATAGATTGACTTGGTGTTTGACTAAACCAGACTAAGGAGGTAAGTCTAGAACCGGAATTTACATGTACATATCTGATAATGTTTAGCACTGCGCGAGACTGATAGATCAGATGTGTACAAGACTCAGGGCAGCACAGTGGCGCAGCAGTAGAGTTGCTGCCTAACTGCAGATGGTGGTTTACACCGAAGGTAGATACAAAATGCTGGAGTAACTCAGCGGGACAGGCAGCATCTCTGGAGAGAAGGAATGAGTGACTTTTTGTCACGACATCTCTCCAGATATGCTGCCTGTCCCGTTGAACATTGCCAGAAGCCCAGGTTCCATCCTGACCAGTGCTGTCTGTGCAGAATTTGTATGTTTTTCCTGGGAGCACGTGGATTATCTCCAGGTGCTCCGGCCTCCTCCCACATTCCAAAGACGTATAGATTTGTCGGTTAATTGCAAATTGTCCCATGTGTGTAGGATAGAACTAGTGTATGGGTGATTGGCAATAGACAATAGGTGCAGGAGTAGGCCATTCGGACCTTCGAGCCAGCACCGCCATTCAATGTGATCATGGCTGATCATCCCCAATCAGTACCCCGTTCCTGCCTTCTTCCCATATCCTCCGACTCTGCTATCTTTAAGAGCCCTACATAGCTCTCTCTTGAAAGTATCCAGAAAACCGGCCTCCGCCGCCCTCTGAGGCAGAGAATTCCACACTCACAACTCTGTGTGAAAAAGTGTTTCCTCGTCTCCATTTTGTAAAAGGCTTATCCCTTATTCTTAAACAGTGCCCCCTGGTTCTGGACTCCCCCAACATCAGGAAAATGTTTCCTGCCTCTAGCGTGTCCAAACCCTAAATAATCTTATATATTTCAATAAGATCCCCCTCACCCTTCTAAACTCCAGAATATACAAGATTAGTGGTCGGCGCGGATTCAGTGAGCCGAAGGGCCTGTTTACCATGCTGAATTTCTAAAATAAACTAAAGACTAGCTTTCTGGTTTAATTTTTATTTAATTCAAGATATGAAAGAATATTTTTATATCACTGCAATCTATGGACGTTAAAATGGAAGAAGTGTTTAGCTCGAGGTAGCACAGTATCCTACGTCTTTTATCCTGATGTCTGACTACATTTTGATTATCCCCAGTACCTGAAAGACTATTCTAAATGTTTAGTGCATTCAAAATAAAAGAGATGCCTTTTGATGTTCGTTTTCAAATATACTTTTGCAATTGTATATGCTCTTTTCACTACTCTCTCAATGTCTGGGCTTATCTTATAAATAACTTGAGAACCACGGGGAATTTTAAAGCTTTTGACTTGGCAGTGTTATAGTATTTTGCTACAAAATTAAAGTCTTCTCTTCTTGTTTGCTAGTTTTAACAGGTCGATGTAAAAGAAATTCAGGGCTGTCAACTCAAGCTTTTTATCAATGCTGATAGCAATAAGGTTTGTCTAAAACGTCAATAATATTAAAATGAAATGATACGATATGTTCTTTAAAAGCATAGCAGTATAGACTTGAGCAGAAAATGTATCCTTAATTTGAGAGTCAATGGACCGAATTAAGATATAAATCGTTAAAGTAGATATTGGAAAAATTTGTTGAAGCAAGGGATAATTAAACTTGGAATGTTTTACCAAAATGACAAATCAATGGAAATGCTTAATTTATATTAGAACCTAGAACCTATCACCTCTTAGAATCACACAGCACAGAAACAGGTCCTTTGGCTCAGCCTACCCATGCTGACCAGGATGCCCCATCTACACTATTCCCACTTGCATTTGGTCCATTTCCCTCTAAACCTTTCCCATCCATGTATCTGCCTAAATATCTTTTAAATGTTGTTATCATATCTGCCTCAACTACCTCTTCTGGTAGCTCGCTTCATATACTCACCACCGTGTGTGGAAAAAGTAACCCCTCAAATTCCTATCAAATGTTTCTCCTATGTCTTGGTTCTTGGTCCTCCAAAATATTCCAAATGGAATTTAAACTGGAGGTGGTGAAGGGAGGGCTTAAGCCAGAAAGGGTTATTGGGAAAATGTCCTCTGGTTAATGAATCTCCTGTGCTGAGCAAAGACTCTGAGCATTCACGCTATCTATTGCCCTCCTTATACACCACAAAATGATCACCCCTCATCCTCCTGCACTGCAGGAAATATAGTTCTAGCCTGCCCAACCTTTCCCCACAGCTCATTCTCTGGTAACAACCTCGTAAATCTTCTCTACACTCTTTTTCAGCTTAAAAACACCTCAGAGTTCTACATTATGATCACTAAGTTAATAGCATTCTCACCCTAGAGTTAGCAGTTTGTAAAAATACTGAAGACAAACAAAAAAATAAAATCAGGAGTTGGTCATTTGGCCCGACTTCACTTATCAGTATGATCATTGTTGATCCTTTCTCTCGGTAACATATTCCCACTCTTTCCCCATTTCCGTTGATTCCTTTTGTTTCTGAAAATCAGTCTATCTTCTGCTTAAATATACTTGGAGATTTGACCTCCACAGCCTTGCGTAGTAGAACATTCCATAGGTTCAACACCCTGTGTGAAGTGATTTATTCTCATCTTAGTTCTAAATGTCTTACCCCCACATCCTGAGATGGTAACTTCAACCAGATAGCACAATCTCCCACTCTCAACCCCAACCCCCTCTCCAAGAGAAACCACCCCCTGCATTTAATCTCTCGCATTGCAACAGAATGTTTCAATGAGATATCATCTAATACTTCTCAAACTCTAGTGAATAAGACCTAGTCAAACCAATGCCTCCTCAGCAAATGGTCTCCTCCTTAGTTCTAAATGATCCTCCTTCCATTGGATCAAGCTTGTCAATAAGCAAAAAACAACCTGCTGCCACAACTCATTCAGTCAGCGTCTATGGAGAGAAATGCTCTGATGGCGTTTCGGGTTGCGACTCTTCTTCAAGGCTAGAGTAGAGAGGAGATAGCAGGTAGAAAAAGTTGAGGGGAAGGGGTAGTGCAAGCGTTGGTAAGTGATTGGAGGTGAAACAAGCAACTGCAGATGCAAATTTACAAAAAGAAAAAAAGTCAAAGTGCTGGAGTAACCCCACAGTCAGGCAGCATCTCTGGAGAATATGGATAGGTGAAGTTTGACTTTTTTCAGACTCTGAAGAGCTAACGAGTGATAAGTGGTTCCAGGGAAGAAGCGCCTGATTGGCAAATGAAACATGTGGGAGAGAGGTGAAGATAGTTTTAAAGACTAGACATAAAAAGTGGAGAAGATGAAGGGCTGCTGATGGCAGAATTAGATAAGCAAGGATGGCAAGGGGAGGAATGCAGAACAAAAGGGAGGGATGATGGGATCTGAGAGGAGGGGAAGAGGGAGGAGTGCAGGACAAGGAGTAGAGGGGGACCCAGAGGGGATAGGGTTATAGACAATAGGCAATAGGTGCAGGAGGCCATTCGGCCCTTCGAGCCAGCAATGCCATTCACTGTGATCTTGGCTGATCATCCACATCAGTACCCTGTTCCTGCCTTCTTGCCATATCCTCTGACTCCGCTATCTTTAAGAGCTCTATCTAATTCTCTCTTGAAAGCATCCAGAGAACTGGCCTCCACCATCTTCTGAGGCAGAGAATTCCACAGACTCACAACTTTCTGTGTGAAAATGTTTTTCCTCATCTCTGTTCTAAATGGCTTACCCATTATTCTTACACTGCGGCCCCTGGTTCTGTACTCCCCAACATCACGAACACCTTTTCTGCCTCTAGCTTATCCAAACCCTTAGTCATCTTATATGTTTCAATAACATTCCCTCTCACCCCCCTAGATTCCAGAGTGTACAAGCCCAGCCACTCCATTCTATCAACATATGACAGTCCCGGCATCCTGAGAATTAGCCTCATGAACCTCATGAGGCTGCACTCCCTCAATAGCAATAATTGGTTGGTAATGAGGAGGTGGAAGAGGGGTACAAGGGGAGGAAGGGGGACAAAGAGGACAAAAGGAAGCTAGCTGATAGATCAAATGACAAGAGGATGGGGTGCAGGGGTACCTGAAATTGGAAAAGTAAATGTTCATGCCATTGGGTTACAGGATACCCCAGCAGAACAAGTGATATTGTTCTTCCAGTTTGCCTGAATCTCAGTGGTCCCTGGCATTTTTTATAAATTGCATTTGTTCTCTGGGAAGCATTTGATGTTAATTTAATTCCCTCTCAGCACATAATCTAGTCTAATGATCCAATGGACTAGTGAGGGAGTGCTGTACCATCAGAGATGCATTTTCAGATGACACGTTCACCAAAACACTATCTGCTTTATCATGTGAATGTAATCAGAGTGCTTCATCATGATTTCTTAGCCAATATTCACTTCTGAAAGGGATTAGCTGCTCATTATCACAATTGCTGTTTGTGAGAGTTTATCTTGTGCAAATTGAATGCAGCATGATAAACTCTGATATTGCTTCTTAAATATTTTATTGGCTGTTCTTTCACATATCTTTACAGAGATCTGAAAGGCGTCATTTCATTTCCAGATGCTTCTTTCTTTCTTTGAGGTAATAAAACCAAGTCAACCTTTACACTCCAGCCACAGGTGAACCAAATTGAATGAGAATAGGTGATGTTAACCTGAAGTTAGCATTGAATGAGACAAAATTGGTTGTAAAATTGTAGTTGTTGGCACTGGTTAGGTGTTTCATTCAAGGCGACACTAATCATGGTTTACTGGGAATTGGAAATATCATTGTGGTGAAGGAGGTATATTTCTGACAGCGAAGTTAAGGTAATTTGTTAACACTGAATAGAAAATGCATTCAGCAGAATTTTTGAATGGTTTTCCTGAAGAGTCACCCTTGTTTCAACTGAATATTAGCAACTGAATATCAACTGAAAACCCCAATTTATACAATTTGTATGATTCTGACCTCACAATGCTGCAGAATTTATCTGAAAAATGCCCAGAGAAAATCCTCAGAAATGATTCGGCATCCAACAAATAATTTTGCAAGCATTTAATACAAAATGTAAGTTACAAAATGTTTTAAAAATTGATTGGCCAGCCATTCCTTAAGGATGAATGAGATTGTGTGCAATCTTAATCATTTCTGACACGAGTTAAATCCCACATTTAATTATTCACCAGGACCACTCATCATCTCGCAACTTTGCCTCCATTGTCTGTAGAGCAGGAATACTTATGTTTGACTTTCTTACTCAGATACGTGATAGCTCAAAGGTTGTTGTTGCCAGAATGTGTCCCATTCATCCCCTACCATATCTACCCACAACTTTGCTGCATAGATCAATCATGTGCATCTGTTCAGGCAACATTGCCATTCTTTATGTTTTAAAGATGGTTCTTGCCCCTTGTGTATCATATTTAATATACTCACAATTATCCAAAAGTAAATCCCAAGCCTTGCCTCAGCTACTTTCTACAGTCCCATTCCATTCTTATAGCCTCAATCTCTAATTGCCTTCCATCTTTGCCTTCCATTTTTTAAACTGTCAAGACCCAGTAATCTGAACAAACTTTAAATGGCCTCTCCTCGATTCTTCTTTCCAACATTTGCTTTTATTTTCCATCACTGTCATGAAAAACTTTTGGGGCGTTTCAGATGAATGCATTGTTTTTATTGTTACTTTCATTCGTTTCAACTGGGGGCACAAGTGCTTGATTGGTGTGTCCAACTCCATAATAATTATTATTCATCCTGGTTTTGGATACCCAAAAAGGGAAACTCTTTGGGCTTCATGTAAAAGATAAGATAGAGTTTTATCTTATTAAAACTTTGATTTTGTTAGTGTGTATATGTGTGTGTATATATGGTTGTCTTTACATCTTCGCGAAAACACTACGTGGTAACGATTACATTTTTACATATTCCAGTTGACATTTTTCCCGTTGAGGCCGAGATCACCTTATCTGAACATTTCATGCTTTATTTCTCAACTTATTCTCCACTCATTACTGATTAGGTCAAAAGACTTTGAAATTAAAACCATCAGCTTGAAATGACGACATCACAATGGCTCATTTACCAGAGACAAGCCTCAATGAAGATTTCATCTTATGTTTGACACGTTATTCGAGATTAAATGTTTAAAATGCCAACATTCACAAGATTTTTACATATTCTGATTCACATTTTCCTCTCGAGGCAGAGATCATCAATGTCACTCAACATTTTATGCTGTATTTCTCAAATTATTACTGATTAATTCCCTTGAATTTCAAATCGACTAGCTTCAAATTATGACGTCACAATGGCAGCTTAAACTGATGATGTCACAATGGATAGACAAGAAGGGGGAGGGCAAATTGTTATCGCAGCACACGCAGGGCAAGTGCAATTGGATTTTTTTTTTAAATAGCACTGCTGAGGGTGCCTAGGTGAGTGCTAGAATCTTACGTTCGGGAACGGCTTGAGTTGAAGGACAGCACCTCCCGTGGGGGCTAGGGGTAGGGAACGGGTGCACTTGGTCTAATTTATTTTAAAAAGACAGTCTCATGCTTATCTATTGTACAGGAACATACTGCAAACATCTAGTAAGACGGCATTTAGATCACTGGGCACTAAAAAAAGACAGTCTCTCTGCTTGTCGATCTTATGTATACCCCAGCCAACATACGTGGGAAAAACAAAGATCTAGTATAGACGGAAATATTCAAGATGAAAACACTAGATCACTGGCAGCACCATAAACTGTATCACAGCAGACGTTTTACTCTGCTTGTAAAAGCTAGGAATGTGTTTTTGTAAAAAGTTACCCCACGCCAATGGTGTCGCAAAATGGGATTTTCAAAGCACAAAGCATTACTGTAGCCTTATGATGTATTTTCCCTTTTCAGAAATATTGTCAGCTGCTATAGGAATCTTGCACCTGCATCAAAATTACTGGCCAAAACAATGAGAAAAGTTGGCAAACAGCAACCATAACTTTACTCTAATTTTTTGATTAAAAAAAATTAGACAGATAGCCCCCCCAATTCTTTCATTTATAAAAGCTAGGAAAATGTGTTTTAAAAAAAAAAACTATCCATGAACTTGACCAATCTTGAAATATGGTAGATATTGCAAAATTGCATGGATTTTCAAAGCAGTGCAAGAATGCATTCACTGTAGCCTTAAACAATTCTGCCATTTCATTAAAGTTATGTAAAATATTGATGTTCATAATAAGTCTGTAATTGTGTGATGAATTTTGCAGCACGAGCAGAACACTTAAACAACACAAGCAGAATAGGACATCACCTACATCTACTGAATTTCCACATTCAACCGTCTGTGTAGATGGCAAAAGTTGTTGGCAACTGTAAAACATGAGAGTCCCACTATAATTATATACCCTGAACCATATTTTGCCATTGGGAATAATAGTAGATAAATGGGTTAACATTGAATTATCACAAACAATAACGGGGATATCAGCTACCAATGCCTTGATTCTTAGTTAGCTAATGGAGTATTTCAGTAAGATCCTTCTAATGAATTCACAATCAATATATTTAGTTGCATGAATATCAAGTAGAACATAATGACATGACCAAAGTTATTCAAAGGTATCACAAAACAAAAAGTTTAATTCATCAAATGGGGATGATCAAAAGGATAATCAAGAAGGTAGACTTTAAGGAGCACTGCCAAATGAGCAAAATGGATTTAAAATAGGAATTCCAGATTTTGTGGAGACAATTCTCAAATAAACTGGAAAAAACAATGCTAAAACATTGGGGTTTTGTTTTTAATCACTATTGCTACATTTCTGCAGTATTAAAACATAAGAATTTAAGAGGGAGCAGGAGTAGGATATTTGAGCCTTTGAGCCTGCTCGTACATGATTTTCCATTCCTGTCTTTCCCCATCTTCAAGTCCCTTGACTCTGTTAATGTCTAAAAGAATGATTATGAATCCCACATTTAAGAAAGACCCACAGTAATGCATGGGCAGAAAATCTCTATTCATTAAATTTGTATGACTTTGTTTATGAGATCTATAAATAAAGACAGTTGTTGCTATTTCCTATGTAAGCCTTGCACTGCATGTAACCAACTCTGAGCCAGAATTTTATTGCAGAATGTTTCATATAAAATGAATATTCACTGAGCATTTATTCCACAGATCAACAGCATAAAAGCCTATCCTCAAAATCTCTCCTTTTGTACTTTTTTTGCCACTCTTCTATACTCAGCACATCACACAATATCTTTCTTGCTTTTCAAGTGATTGGACTTCAACATCTGTAAAAAGCCATGAACTTGTACATTAGTTGGCTGACCAGTTGCAACAGATGATGGACTCCAGGTGTCAAGGGTTATGGGGACAAGGCAGGAGAATGAGGTTAGTAGAGATAGATCAGCCTGAAGAATGATCTCGACCATCATCCATTCCTTCTAACCAGAGATGCTAACTGTCCTGCTGAGTTACTCCAGCATTTTGTCCATAATCATTTTGTCTATCTTTGGTTTAAACTAACATCTGCAATTCCTTCCTACACGATAGATCAGCCATGATTGAATAGCGGAGTAGGCTTGATGGGCTGAATGGCCTAATTCTGCTCCTGACACTTCTGACCTTATGACTATCACAAAGATTGACCTAAGTATTTCAATTGACACTCCACCCCATAATAGAATTAAAATCATTTATAAAAGCACTTTACTTAAACAAGAGGGTGACACAGTGACGCATCAGTCAAGCTGCTGCCTCGCAGCACCAGAGAACCGTGTTTGATCACGACTAGTGGTGCTGTCTGTGCAGAAATTGTACATTCTCCCTGTGACCACGTGAGTTTTCTCCGGGTGCTGCGGTCTCCTCCCATATTCCATAGACATGTGGGTTTGTAGGATAGTTGGCTCTGTAAATTGCCCCTAGTGTGCAGGATGCGATACTGGCCTAACATAGAGCAAGTGAACAGGTGGATTGTTGGTCAGCATGGATTTGATGGGCCGAAGGGCTTGTTTCCATGCAGTCACTCTAAAACAAAAGAGAATCTATTCATTCAATTGTGATTACTTCTCTTAGGTCAACAATCACTCACAATTGATGGACATCCACAGTTATTGTTTTGATAAGGTCTTAGAAGGATTCAGTTGTGTGACCCTGCAAAGGTAACTGAGTAAAAGCTCCAAGATTAAATCCTAACTGGAGCAATTTCACAAATTGCAGTCCCTTAAACCAAAATGGACACGACCCATATGCCCTACAACTGCTAAAGGGAAACAGAATGCAAACATCTCCCTACACATTTTCTCTCCTGTTGGCTTCATATCAAAGATTCTTCATGCAGTAATGACAGATGAAAAAAAGGCACTGCCACTCAACATTCCCTGGCCAACTGTTCTCTCATAGCACTGACGAGATCAAACTAGAATCGTGCTCATCAATCTGAGCCTAAGTGCTATATTTGCATTATTTCCATGACAACAGGTATTTCACCTTTTAGCATTATTTTCCCACAGCTCTCCAAATACATATGCAAAGAGTGCTATAATACAATGCATTGAATTATTACAACGTCTCATTTAATTAGCACATCCATCATTATTTCATGCCTTATCTTCCTTATTCCCTGTCAATATTATGCATTTATTTCAATTTCTACAAGGTGAATGGTTATCAAAAGCTCAAAGGAACATGAATATATTGTGTAGTGATGCACTCGCTGCTGTCTCTATGTGCTGTTCCCAAATACCCAGTCATAACTTTTTGCCACATGGCTTCCTTTCATTTTGAAAAGGGGTACCTTCATAAAAGTACTTCACAGCAACTGCAAGTACTTACTACTGTAGAACAAGGCACAGCCAGTTGATGATTCAGATGGCAATAGTTTCACACAACCACGGCCTAAGTTCAATTCCCTGAACAGAGGGGAGCGCAGTGATTCAGTAGTTACAGATGCTCTCTCACAGTTCCAGCAGCTCCGCTTCAATTCTGACCTTGGTGCTATCTGTGTGGTGTTTACATATTCTCCCTATGACTCCTGGGTGCTCCAGCTTCCTCCCACATTCCAAAAGTTGGGAATGTAGGGTGATTAGCCCCAAGTCTAATGAAGTGTTTCAAAATATATCAAAGGGGAGTTAGTGGGTAAAAAAATAATTGCAAGGTCATAGGAAAATAATAGGAAGCATGTAACTTCTGGGATTGCTCTTTTGGGGGCTGGCATGAGACTGATGGGCCAAATGGACTCCTTTCATGGTTTAGTAGTAAATAAGTTTTATTCGCTTTGTATGTACCTGTCATCTCAATTGCACGTTACAATGTCTACCCATTGAATATTCACAACATTTACATTCCTTTGAATATTCACAACATTTACATTCCTAAACCAAATGCTAGCTGGCATTAATTCTGAAATGCGTCATTCATGGTCTCTGTTCTATTGTGATTATCCACATGCAACCATCACAGAGCAGTCACCTAACCATAACATGCTTTGTTTAAAGTGACATAAATTGCGAGTTAATGCCTCCATCATCTTCAGATCGGAAGATGTTATGGTACAGTTGAAGTGAAGGGCTGTCTTTATTTCAGAAAAGTCATTTTCCAGTGAATGAAGTCCCCCTTGCACTGGAAGTCTCTCTGTTGCAAGGTGACAACTCTAAACAGTCATCTTGTGGGCCATTAAATAAGTGAGCCTTATCTATTCCCCAACAAAAATTACTGTTTTGAAGGTGCTGAAAAATCTGATGACCATTGATGGCAAGAGCTATGGAAGCCAAATATTAAAACGTGTTGGTGCTATTGAAAAGTAGATAGCAATCTCATTGCAACTAAAGATAATCATTTTCATATTTGTAGTTTATAACATTATCCACACCAGTATTGAGATATTAAAAAAACATTATTAACCTACTATTGTTCTGATATGTTACAACTCATTGGGTCTCTCAACAAATAACAGCATCGTGTAGATATGGTAGAAGGCAACATCTAAACTGAAGAGCTTGAACAAATACATATTTATCTTTCCCATATGATCTTAGTCACTGTTTTATTGTGCCTTAATGCAAGCAGAACGTGTAATGCTCACTTTAAAAGAATAAAACATATTGTGCATTATTTCTGTCCGGCTCTTTGTTCTATAGCTACTGTGAATATAATGGCAATTACTCCCTGGTGGCAGTTAGCAAATAAACGGGATGTTGACAACATCAACATCACAACGTTCTTAAAATGTATACATTGCAGAATAATTATTCCAGCTAAATCGTTGTGCGAAAGGCCCAATATAGTGCGTCACACCGTCTTACAGCGACCATTGTTCATTCAAGGCATTTAACGGGGTGGTTCAATTTCTGTCCAATTGTCTATGTGGATGTATGCATTCCTTCTCCGTTCTTCTGATATTTATTGTAACTTCCAATCTGAGGCAGGGTCCATGTCTACACTATTATTCTACTCCACAGGATAGATAACCACTGCGCCGGGTGTTTCAAGCTAGATGCTATGCATTGTCAGAATCCACGGTATTTTGCACTTCATGGTACATATTTATCACGCACAGTTGGACACATCACATACTTCCAGACACCACAGGTCAATGGCGAAAATCAAATTAGCCTTTCAGTGACTCTGAATGAATCGTTACCAGGGAATGTGCGATATAAAGGAGCCGATAGTGGGAAAGTTTCAATGCTTGAAATAATCGTATTTTATAACTTAGGGAAATTAACTTTATTAAGGTAAAACACGCAATATTGTTTATTTCCATTGAACGCTGTTCTGCATTGTGTTTGTACGCCACCCCTGGGTAGGAATTGGATGCGAGCAAACGTAATTTCTAAATCCAGTTTTACATTTTTTTAATAATGTACAGGTATTTACAAGACAACTCATTATATTTCGAATCCCGAGGGCTTTAAGCGCCCACTCCGGCTGAAAAGTGCGTAGAAGCTAAACCGAAATAATAACTGCATGTTTTTTTTTAAACTCACATTTGGTTTCAAATGATTACGACGCTACCAACTAAAGAACGGATGATAATTGTTACAGTAACAAAAATACACGGATGCGAAGGTAGCAACAAGTCCATTCTAACGCTCGGAAAGTTTAACTTAAAAACTAGTTATAAGAAATACCATACTCGAGTGAGATCATCACACGGATTGCATCCAGGTGGTTTTACGCCTTTAGTGAGAATGTAAAATGGAAAGAAGGTTTAGTTTAATTGTTGGAGTAATTGATTTTTTTAACTGCTGGATCATAAACGCTAGATCATAAATCAGCGAGAAATCTACTGGTAACGCTCAATAGAAGCTTGTATTCCCACCTCTCTCGGTTTTCCTGGCCGATCGCTGGTCAATTACACATCAATTTCTTCACTTCCAAACCAATTGACCAGGCGGGTCTCTATACAGTTCAGAATCAGGGCCACCCATTAAATTACATAACCACTGCAAATCAAGCCAATAGATAAAGATCCTTTTGTTAATATATGTTATTTTTAAACCGGCAGCAGGTAAATTTAAGAACAGGTCGCGACAATTCGGGTTAAACATCGATCTAGGAGACCCCTTTCGTTGCCTTTGATGTTAAGAGAGGTACCGAGGAGCTTGCGGCCGTTACGTTCACTTACCGGGAGAATCTGCATCGATGCTGTCCTTGGGGTTCTTGATGCAATGCTCCAAGTAGACGCCGTCTTTCAAGCAACTGTCTCCTTTTTTATTCAAGCCCAACATTTCAGTGGACTGACCCATGCTCTCAGCCCTGGAACAGTGGCAAGGGGTTTGCATGATCCCGCAGGGTCTGGCGCTGGTACTGATGGTCAGGCAGGTCTCCAACCACTTGCACAGCATCTGGCAAGCCCCTTTGCTTGGATTTCTGTTGCCTACCACCAAGTATTCGGCCGAAAACTCTTTGTCCTTGACCCTGCCGCCTCTGTTCTTTGCCCGGCCACCGACTCCCGCAGACATCTGCTTCATCTGCAGGTACTGTTTGCTGGACTGCAAGAAGGCATAACGGACCGTGGAGTCGCAGAGCCTCAGCACTTCGTCGAAGCTCTCCATCCCCAAGTAGGTGCGGGTGCTGGTCAGAAATGAATCGTACTGGTAGGTGCGTATTTGGTGTCTCTCGCAGATATTGCTGGTCTTGGCTACCTTCATGTAGAGCGTGTATCTTCTCGGGTCGGGGTTTTGAATAATCCAAGAACAGGCTGAGTTGTTGGAAGGAAAGACCATTGAAGAGGCGAAGTAGCCGAATAGTTTCCCCTGGACCAGCGTGGTACAAGGGGCTTGTCCGGCGTCAAACCCGCTGACGGTCCACAGCGCGGCGGCTAAAATCACAATCACCGCGGAATCAGTGATCCTCATCCTAAATCGGTTATCCCAAGAAACGCCAAAGAAATAGCAGCAGGAGCCCAGACTATGCACATAACAGGTCCGACTTTTACAGAAAGACATCGGCAGATGATTTCATTGCAATCTTTGTAGTTTTGTCTTAGGTCTCCCCCTTGTGGTACATTCCTTAAAGTCGTATATTTTCTTTTTAATAATACCTCCAGTCCCGAAAGGAGTAAAGCTGTTACCCCTCCCCAACGCTGTGCGAGGCCGCAGTTTATTCAGTGTGTTCTCCAATTAGTTTACAAGTAACGCATAAACATTGTGCGCTTCAGCCAGACAGAACTGAATCTGAAATTATAAAAAAAAAACAGGTATCACTTTCTTTTAACATTCTGGTTGAAGCGAAAGCCTGCAACCTAATTTCCAGGCATTATTGGCATGGCTTGTTTACATACTTTGTTCTATTTCTCACAATGCGTATGAACAATTCTGCTTACAGAGTTTTTACATCAGTTTAAGCCGACCCGAACGCTCAACCCCCCACGGGTTTAATGGTGACCACTTGAAAATACGCCTCCTTCAATAAACTTATTCTTCTGCAGATTATTCTGCATACCCGGCCTTAGCCATGTTCCACCGCGTTTCAAACACGTTCTCGCATATTCTCAAACATGTTGGCAATTAACGCTAATTAAGGCGCTGTTATTTTTCTGATAATTATCGAATAAATAACTCCAAAACTAAATACCCATTTAATGAATAACACATTGCAGCTGAAAACTATGAAAAGGGCATTTAGTGCCCCACTCAAAGCATTCTAATAAACAAGTATTTTCCCGTGTTATTCAAATATAACAACTTAACAAATTTAAGACCACCAGTTGTATTAATTAATTTACAACTACCCGATTTAGCAAATTGCATTTTTAAAGATCAGATTATAATCATTTTCTGATTATCGAGATAAATCTCTCCCACTGTAAATTCTATAGGATAGAATTCACGATTTTAAACAAAGTGCTGTATGTTGTAATGTGCCGAGCTACAACACCATACCATCAGCAGTCATGGACTCAGCCTTCTATGGATTACATTCTGACTGAGCACGTTAATCTGTTTATACTTAAAAAATGGAAATGTCTAGTAGATTAATTATTCTGCCATTGACGAATTTCCAACTTGCCTCAAGGATAGATACAGGTTGTCATATCAAATAGTTCATTGGGGGTTTGCCCCCCATTTTAAGGAGCGTTTAATAAGAGATACTCTGACAATAATAATGTCGACTAACAACACTCACTCTTACAATTACTTCCACGTTTTTTTTTTTAACAGGGACTGATTTGGTGTTAAATGCACTGACTTTGTTTGCTGGTCCATCGCAGTACGCTCATTCAATACCTGCTGGGTTGTGACATGGACAGAAACCTGTGGTCTCCTTAGCTTCCCCTGCTTGTGGCTGTGTCTTCCTTCCCCTAATCTAAGACGAAATATGCATTAAGGTAGCTCTTAACCCATGAACGGTAATATTACTAACCTTATCCCTCCACCTCCTTGCTATAAACGCCACCATCACAAAGACGACACGGGCGAGAGAGGATAAAACGTTGTGACAAGTACCTGCGTGAGAGAGAGTGGTCTACCGTTTCTTCGGTTATCCATTTTAACCTATGCATCGACAGCACATTATTCTTATCGCTGGCGGGCTCATATCAAGATTCGTTTCTCTTCCCCCCTCTGGGAACCGCACGTTACGAGTCCGCCAGGCGTTCAGCGTGCAACTGATTACATTTCATCACTCGTAATCCCGAGATATGCCTGTGCAATGTTTAAGCAGATTTCCGTTCAACTGCGCTCTGCAAACTGGCGTGGGGCGTGTGGGTGGCGGAGGTTACCAGACAACTGGTATGTGGTGGGGGATTGGGAGCTTTAGGTGGATTGACGGTTGTTCAAGCTGAACAACGCAAAACACAAGGGTGTGAAACACGGAATGTGTAGAGCGAAGTGTGGAGACAGATCGCATACTGACTCATAATGCATCAACATATTGTTAAAAGTTACTGTGTTATAACAAAGCCATCTGCGCGAATCGGGAGAGAGAGGAGGCAGTGTGAGTCGGCAGCGTTGGCGCTGGAGTGGCATGGTGGGCTGCCGAGTGGCTTCCTGAGAACGTGTTCTTCCGTTTTTGATTGTACTTTAATTGGAATGCAGTGCGTTTATTCGCGATAGCAACCATTATATATTTTGTTATGGCTGATTAAAACCAATACCACGCAGATTCTGGCGGCATGTAGTGACGATTAATCCAGTTGCAGAGTCCGGATCGTCACTCTGCCCACACTTAGTGATAAATTGTGTAGGAAGGAACTGCAGATGTTGGTTTAAACCGAAGATCAACACAAAAAGCTGGAGTGATTCAGCGGCTCAGCAGTAAGTCACTCCAGCTTTTTGTGTCTACCTACACTTGGTGATAGCTGTTTGCAGGAAAATCGTGTGTTGGGTGCGGAGATCCAGCGTTGGTTGGGGGAAGACCTGATGCCCAGGCGCTCGCTCGCTTTAATTTATTCCATTGCTGGAGCGAACTCCTTCCCAATCGAGGGCAGACCGTCAACCCTGAGCAATGCACTGGTCCGAATGTGCACATCCCCCCTGCCATTCGCCCCCAGTATCTTTTGGATACCCAAGTGATACCGGTCGTTCCCATTCGAGTGGCAGCTAATGCAAGGCGAATGAGTTAACAGAAATGAGGTGACTCAAACTCGGCGAATATTTTTTTTTCCAGCGTCACGTTCCGCCTTGGTGACTGCTAATGACTGTGTAATTATCTCCAATTATTTTATTCCAGTGCAAACCAACGTTAAATAGTTGGTCCTCTCTGTTACTAAGGAACGACTGCGTTGTTAGAGGTAGGTGGGGGATCCCTCGCGCCTGCTGCATCACAACTAATGTCTAACAGGTTTACACCCTGAGCCACAGTTTTCTCCCTGTAGTAAGAATTACAGAATCAGCTTTTTGATCTAAAGATATGCGACAGATTAATTGCCTGTCAGTGAGTTGGGGATTATTAAAACGGGTGTATTATAAACGTGTTTTTTTTTTAAATAAAAAGAGGATTCATTTCATCTACTAGGTCGCTGGAGTTGGAAGGAGTGAAACAGATTAGATCTTGCTACCAGCTATGTGATTAACCCCTGACTGTTGAATTCATCTTGGAGTAGTCTTTTAATAGGCTGTCGAGTAAATAATGCGAGGTGACACCATGACCAAATAAGATCAGGTAAGGATTATAAATGAGAGGGACAACATAAAGAATCTTAAATTTAATGATGGGTATTTTAAAAAATGGCAATTCAATAAGAAAATAAGAATGTCCAGCCTAGATGGAATATTAAGAGAACCCTTTCCAGTCACCCCGGTTCCGAGTTACTGCAGCCTGGCAAACGAGTTGACTTCAGTAAACGGTTCGGTGCCGAGCTGCTGGATAGCCCACGCTTCTATAGAATACGGGCCTGCATCCATCCGCTGTTTGAATCCAGCATTCCCCACTGAACGCTGCACTCCCTCCTGCGCCTCTCCATGTTCGCTCACAGCCCGGAGGGGCACGCTGATCCAAGCAAAGACTTGCAGCGTACAGCGAACCTAGGGGTCACACTGTAAGCCAAGGCGGACATGGCACCCTCAAACCGCTCGGGCTCGCAAGGTTCAGGAACATGTAATAATAATTTAAACAAAAGAAGTAAATCGTACGTATTTATCTTTGCTCTCCAAAAGCACCATTCGACTATCCTGCAACGATTAGGAGGGAGTCTGCCTACATCCCGCAGTAGCGGGTACTTTCAAAAGCACGCTTTAAGGTTTGCTGCACCGATTCTACCAGTATACCGTGCCATCTGCAGCCAATTCCCATTAAAAGGTGTACATGTTGTCACATAGCCTCTTTGACTCCCCTCAGAATAGCCCTGCGCGCCGTATAAAGTGGATTTACAAAGCCCCTTTTTGGAGGAGTGGGGGAGAGAGAAAAACACACAAACATGCATAACTTGTAAGCATTTCCTTACCTCAAAGTTTCTGAGCAAATATTTACACTCCCGGCGCAGTCACCAGTAAGCTCCGCGTACATAGCAAGATGACGACCACCATAGTTTGCGACTGGGATACCCACAGGCACACGTCGGCTGGAGCGAAAGGAAGTTTTTTTTTTTGTGGAGAAAAGAAAGAGGGTGGATATCAGCGAAGCAGTGAGGAGAATTAATTTAAAAAAAACGTCCCTTCGATTAATCCGAAAGATGCAACAGATCAAGTGGCTGGGAGTTTAGATCCAAAGATGAAACGACTCCTCGCTGGTTCCCCGACTACAGAGATACTGCCTCTCGGTTCATCCTTGTGGTAAAGTGATGTTGGGAGAGGAGGCTGGAGTAGGAGGAGGAATTGGCGGTGAGGTTGCAAAAGATCTGACAAAAGCGTCCTGGTCTCTTTCTGATTTCCCCACCTACTGAAGGCAGAGCGTTGTAGCGAGGAGCGAGGAGCGAGGAGCGCATTAATTACGTCAGGCTCCCACCGCTTTCCTAGTCGCGCGTTGGAGGGGGAAAACTACCACACAAGAAAAACACACAAGCGAATCGTGCATAGTGCCGATCTAGGCTCCCAGAACGAAGGACGAGCCCCTTGCCATCAGTCCGCACTGCATTACCCGCGCATCGCGACCCCGGGTTTCTTTTAAACTATCAATCCGCCTATCGTCACCTCTAGAAACCTTAGCTCTCTCCCCCAAATGGAAATGTATGTGAAACCCATACGAGCAAATGCCTGAGATCATTTATATTCCAATTCCAGCGCAGTTCAAGACAATCATTGCCATTCACCGTCGCGTTTGCGATTTGCATTTAATATTTGGTCTGTTTCAGACACTTGGCTGATTGGCTTCCACCACTGGACTAAAATGAAGATGCTCTAAATCTTCTTCTAGTGATAGTTTTTTTTTAAATTCATGTACAGTCAAAGGAAGATATGCAAAGGCAGCCTTGATGTCACTGCACAGTACAGTTCTCTTCAAAGCATCTTTATTAAAAAAGCAAAGATACGCCGCAGCAGGAATTTCCAAAGTGTCCGCAGTTGTCGACTCTGGGAATCCTCCATGTCATCTAACATGGCAACCAGCCGCTTATGGACACATCATCTATCCTTCAGGTAATTGTATGAAGCTAATAATTGTGTCAGGTGAAAGAAAATCTGCCCCTCACCCCTCCTACTCTCCCTTTGCCACCCCCTCCCCCTCCCCCTCCCCCTCCCCGCCGCCACCCCCCAAGTCAGAGCTATTTCTGCGGATATCACTATTTAAACACCCACTCAGCGGGAGCGGGGAATTTCCACTGAAACTGGCCACCAGTTTACCTGCACCGCAGCAAAACAATCCTGGGCGTTCAACTCCATCAACCACTCGCATATGCACCGCTTCTATAAAGGGAAATTATAGTCGCACTGCCTAATCTCAAGTGGAATACGAACACCAAGTTACTATGTTAGTCCGAATATCATTTTGGAACACTATAACTGCATCAGCGAACGGGCTACCGTCCGCGAGCCAGCCCAGCAGACAACAAATATGACTCAAACCAACCTTATTGAGTTGGATTATTTGGAGGACTTGGTTGCTTTACACACCAGAGGTGGTTCCGAATGACGTGTAGAGATGTGGACGCGTCTCTTCCTTAAACACACAGCTGCTTCTCCGTCTTAATCTGAGGGTTCTAAATGAAAGCAAGAATACAATAGATAGTTCCATTCAGATGCTCACAAAATCTCAACATGGTTTAGACTGAAGGAGTTCAGCAAAGAAACTGGCCCTTTTGGCCCATCATCCCTATGCCGACCTTCATGTCCATCTATATTAATCCCACGCCTGCTCTAAGTGTGCATCCTATGCTATACCTACTTAAATACAGTCTCAATGTCTCTTGAATGTAGCAAATGTATCCACCATGTCCTCTGGCAGCGAATTCGAGATACCGGGTATTCTCTGTACAAAATAGCTTTCCCCTTAAATCCTCTTTAAAATTATTTCCCCTGTGGCTTCTTATATTTTTGGATACACCTCCGATGGAAAAATAGTTCTATCTCCCCTTATCTATGCCTCTTATAATTACATATACCTCTATCAGTTCACCCATTCACTTCAGGAAAAAAACCCCATCCTGTCCAGTCCCTACCCATTACTTAGATCCTACCGTCCGAGCAACATCCTGGTGGATCTCCTCTGCACTCTCTGCAGCATAACTCCATCCTACAACGTGTAGACTAGAACCGTATGCAATATTCCAAGTGAGGTCCAACCAGCGTTTTGTAAATTTCCAACATAACGTCTCAACTTCTGTATTCCTTTCCCGATTTATCTGTGTGCCACTTTCAGGAAACTAGGGACTTGAACGCCAAAGTCTCCCTGTTCATCAACATACATGTCCCACCTCTATTTGACTTTCCAAAATGCATCACCTTTCACTGCATTTGCCAGGTTTATATTTCATCTGACAATACTTCGTCCAACTTTCCATTTGATCTAAATCGTGCTTTATCCCAAAATACCTTCCACGCAATCCACATCATCATCAATTTACGTGTAGTCGCAAAAGTACTAGTGAAAACTCCCACAGTCGCATCCAAGTCCTTAATGCCCCAAACAATAGTGGTCCCAGCAATGATCCTAGCGCTGCACCGCTGCTCACAGACGTTCAATCACAAACACATCCATTTACCACCATCCTCTGCGTCTATCACCCAGAACAATTGTTTTCATCGAGAATTGGATAGTTCTGCACAATAAACAAAAACATCTTGGAAACTGACAAAATGTTTCCCAACCAGGAACCTTAACTTGCTTGTTCCACCCCAGGGACTTCAGCTCTTTAGTACCTCCAAAACTTGCAGATTCATTTAGAAGGTCCAGCCACCAGAGTATTTTGCGTTTGTATATTTTACAAAGAGGAGGAGCCGATGCAACCAATGCGCATTTAACATTTTTTTAGTATCATGACCAGATATCTGCTTACGTTATATTCAGAAATGAATGTCAGCCAAGATGTCAGCAAGAGGGTGGATCGTGAAGTTTTCTTAAAGAGGCAACAATATGGTATAAACTATATCAGTCGAGTACAGTCGATTAATCCCCCCCAACATGTCAAGTTTATTATTTAAACCCTAAACTATCTTTCTCGGGGGGTCAATTGCGTAATTCCAGTCTCCCATTTAGATTCTTCCATTTCACTCACCTCACAGAAGGTTCTCTGTTCCGTATTATACCAAATCGTGCCGTTTAAACACAATGCCAGTACTTCTCATGTCCCCTCTCGCATGGGTACGGGTTGCCCTCGCGCTTCTTACAATGCTTTTAAAAGCCACTCTTTCTCGTCCAGACCAAGATCCAGACTGCTATTCAAAAGTCACCCCGCCAAGCGCTTGGAGCTTCCAATACAGACGGATACTTTTTTTTAGAAGAATCTGGTTATTTAGTTATGTCCATTACAGTATGTTTTAAAAAAAAATGTAGCGAATGCTCCTAACTTTTCCCTACAGAGTTAGGACGTCTCTTGGATTGTTGGATCAATACATTCTGCAGAAGTTATTACCGAGGAAGGGCCTGAAATTGAAATCCTTCTGTAGCTCGCTGCTGAAAGGTCTCGAGAAAGTTGCGTCAATATTGTGTTGTTTTCACCCTTAAAATGAAACCGTGAGTTCGGTGGAACGACATTTCTGCCGTCTCGTGTTCTTTTACTCTTAGAAATGAATTCCTCGCCTGTTTTGTCCCGTCTCTTTGGGCGGCTAGCATTTAACCTTGCAAGAGAACGCAATTGAATCTTTCTAGTTTGTGACTCATTTACTCCTCGCGGAACAAGGCGAAGAATTCAAAGGAAGGAATTAATTAAAAAAAACGTGCCAAAATATTTATCTTCAGTTCCTCCCAGGGTTTCTGCTCGGCGTGGAAACATGCCAGTTATATCACGATTGATACAATGAGACGCTGCTCTTAGTTCTTTGAACGCTTAGACTTAAAGCATAATAACACAGCTTTAAGATATTAACCGCTGGCTGTTCTAATCATTATTATACATTTCCTCAGATCATCAATCCACTAAACATGCAATCTCGGGAAAGTTCCTCAATTATCCCTTTGTAGTTAATCCTAACTTCTTTCCAGAAGGTGTAAATATGGTTTCGATTGTTTGTTTGTTGTCACGTGTACCAGGTACAGTGAAATACATGTTTTGCATGCAGATCAGCAAAACTATCCCTGTTTATAACCGCAATCACCCAGGTGAGTACAGTATGCACAGGATAGCCCACTGAGTCCATATGCAAGAGGCGCAATGTTGATACCATTTTACAAAGGCCCATCACAGCCGATGCCTCCATTTGGGTCTGGTCCCTCTCCATGCCTGGCCCTCTTCAGCCCTCGTTCCCCCCTTTGGCTGAAATTAGCATGTTCCAGTAATAACAAATGTATTTCCCCATTCAGTTTCTATTCTACCCCGTGGCCCAGTTTCTGTCCATACTCTTCCTTTCCTTAATACCTTCTAATGCGATTTTGGGTTCTCACTCTCTAATTGTGTAGAATATTTTACTCCAGTCTCTGTCAGACAGTTATCTAACCATCTCCCATCCCTTGTTGGCTCAGCCTTTTCTAATACTGGCACTGAACACTGCTGATGTTGGAAACATAATTATAAGTACCGAATGCTGAAAATATTCAGCTGGCCAGTCAAATTCTGTAGAGAGAGCAACAATCTCACTATTTTTACTCACTAAGGTAAACTTTTGTATGACTCTGCCCACTGAAATTTTCTCCATGATTGGTGTATCGACTGTTTCTTTTACTCTCTGAGTATTTAACTTTTATTGATTGAAAGATACAGCATAGAAACAGACCCTTCAGCCCACTGGGTCCACGTCAACCGTTCACACAAGTTCTGTTATTCCATTTTCACATCCACTCCCTACACACAAGGGGCAATTTTCAGAAGCCAATTAATCTACAGACCCATACGTTATTGGAATATAGAACCCGGAGGAAATCCATGCAGTCACAGGGAGCAAGTGCAAACTTCACATACACTGCACCCAAGGTCAGATTCAAACCCATGTCTTGGGCAATGTGAGGCAGCAGCTCTACCAGCTGTGCCACCCTTTATGATATTTATTCATTCATTGTTAATGATTAAAGGTATCCACTTGAACTGTAACCCATCTTTACTCCCTGGAGCCATGCTAAATGTCAAAGCTTGCTGTTAAAAACACAATTATTTATGAATATTGGAAATACTAAAAACACAAGTTAGAAGCTCTTAACCAACGGCAAAAACAAAATTAACTAATACCTTCCTTGCAAAAATTCCCATTCTTTGAAATTGATGTAGAAATTATACCTGCATCCAATACAACCTGGTGCAGGTTCTTTGAATGAACACCTCATGGTAAATGTTGGAGAATAATGGCATCTTCAAACTCTCATAAAACCTCTTAAGGAGTCCATGATGAAGAAGAATTCTGCGAAAAATTCTGCAACCAGCCTAATATAACTTTGAAACCTGTTCGCTTAGAGATCCAAAGTTGCTTCTAGTTATGTGGGAAATGTTGGCAGTTGCTCAAAGAACTGCTGACATTTTCTTAAAACATCCAGGCAATTAAATTCCAGAGTGATATTTCACAGGGGAGTTATCCCTGGCGTCCTGGCAATATGCATTCCTCAATCAACATCATTTACAAATAAGTTATCTGATCATTATCACATTGCTGTTTGTGAGAGCATGCTGTGGGCAATATGATGACTGGGTTTCCTACATTGTGGCAGTGATGACATTTGCACAGTACATTTTTGGTTGTAAAAAGCTTGGGTTGTCAAGAGAGTGACATGAAAGGTGCCATATGGAGGGAAAACAGTTTAAAAATCAAACCCCGTGACCAGACAAGTAATTATTTATCTGTTGTCTTTCTTCATCTTCCAAAGTTTTGCATATTTGTTTATCTCTGTATCATTTGTCTCATGTCAGGTAGCTAATTAATATAGGATCAAAGTCTTTTGCTCTTGTGAATTTCTTTTTAAAATATTGATGCATAAGACTCCCTACTAAACTTGTTACAAAAATGTTACTAAACTTGTTATAAAAATGACAACATAAGATCCTTACTTGCTAGAAAGTAGCAATGTGATATATCTCACTGGAGGTTTGTCTACACCACTGGCCTCATACTGTTTGGTGTAGCTGAAAGGAAATTAGGTTTCTCCACAAAAAAAAACTAAGTTCTGCTGGATTTCATGCTTATACATTTCCTACAATGTCTTATTAATGTTCTGAAAGAGTGGATCTTGTCACCTGAAGTCTTAAATATCAGTAATGCATCATTGAGATGCACTCTGCTTTGCACATCTATTATAATGCATTGCTTTCCTCTTCAGCAGAATATGATTCCTTGGTAGACCATGCAGCAGAGGACTTGCCAGTTGCAATGTTCACAGCACACATCTTGGCTCCAGGCTTTTAATGTGTCATTAGAAGTGAAAACAAAAAAAACAAGCTGGAAACTCTCAGCAGTCAGGCAGAATCAGTGGAGAGACAAGCAAAGAGGATTAATGTTTCAGGACTGAACTGAGACATTAACTACATTTATCTTTCCATAAGGTACTGCCTGACTTTCTAAGTATTACGTTATTTCTTACCATCCAGCATCTGCCGTATTTTGCATTTGAATTACTCCATTATTAAACCATCAATAAAATAAAGACGCCTATTTTGCTATAGTATCTTAGATTGTTTCTTTGGCGGCAGTAATCTACGTAAAACTCAACACCCTGCAGTGTGACCAACTCATTTTTCACTACGTCTGAACTGGCTCAGCAAGTTATTTCAATTGGATAAGAAATTATCTTAAACAAATACATGCATCAACCTTGGTCCCAAACACCACAAAGTTAATTTGACTTTGTAAAATCTCCGTCATCATTCTCAGGGAACTAACTCCAAAAACCTGACTTAATCATACGGTATCGTACTTTTTTGCCTACAACTCAGTCTCCTCCATATTCTTGCCATGTCCTGCTCCATCTGAAGAATTGGTCCACCCTTCACGTTGTCGCAGAAAAGCAGCCAACATAATCAAAGACTTGTCCCACCCTGGTCATTCTTTCTTCTCCCTGCTCCCATCCAAGAAGGTACAGAAGCTTGAAAACGCACATCACCAAACTTAGGAAGAGTTTCTCCCCCTCTATCATCAGGCAACTTTATGGTCCTTCAATAAGTTAGTACTGTCCGATTCACCTCTACCAAACAAAGGACATTGGACTTTATGTGCTACAATACTGAGAATTATGTTCTGCACTCTGTAATTTCACCTATGTCTATGTATTGTACTTGAGCTTAGCTTGATTGCATTTATGTACGGAATTTCTGAACTGATTGGATACCATGCCAAAGAAAGCTTTTTACTGTACCTCGGTGCACATGACAATAATAAACCTAAACCTATATTCAGGAGGCATAGCTTTAAAAAATCCTCAACGAATTAATATCAAATATGGATAAAAAGACTTCTTGCTGATTACAACCAACTGATTTCCCTCAGATGATAAATAAATTCTCCTCTAATTTGAATACAGGTTGGAGAAAGTAATGAAAGCAGCAAATGCATGAAAAGTACTTTGGTTGTGGAATTTTAAGGTCACAATCTGAAATAGGTCAGTGGCATCAATGTCGACCAAGATGGATTAGCTCTGGAAACCATAGCTACGAAACTGGAAAAACAATTGGTACTGAGAGATCCAACACAAGGAAAAATCTACTTGGCTTTATCCTTACCAAAGACAAGGATAAATATCTAGTAGAGGTACAACTATACAAGTAACTATACCTACTTGTATAGTTGCACCTCTACTAGACTGCACACAAGGCATGCAGTCCTTGAGGAAATAAAATTCCACTCCAGGGAATCCAGATAAAATTGGACGAGAATCAGAACAGATCATGAAATTTAGTTTAATTTTGATGTTTACTTCCATCAGTGTGGAAACATGTCCTTCGGACCACTGAGTCCGCACTGACCAGCGATCACCAGTACATTAGTTCTATCCTACACACGAGAGATAATTTACAGAAGCTAATTGACTTATACCCCTGTCCCACGGTATGAGCTCATTCCAAGAGTTCTCCCGAGTTTGCCCTGATTCGACCTCGGAGATTTATGGTAATGGCCACTCGTCGGTACTCTGAGCTCTCATGGACATTTTTCATCATGTTGAAAAATCTTCACGAGTATTCCCATGCATATCTGCCGTTAGCGAGTCTTCCCCAGTACCTGCCGTTAGCGAGTCTTCCCGAATACCTGCCATTAGCGCTAAGAGACGTCCCCGAGCTCTGACGTACCCGCTACGTTCATTCTCCGTGCTTACCATGAGTTTGATTTTTATTCAACTCGGGAGAGCTCTTGGAATGAACTCGCACCGTGGGACAGGGCTATTACCTCTTTGGAATTCGTGAGTAAACCAGAGCACGCTGAGAAAGCCTAAGCAGTAACAGGGAGATTGTACCAACTCTGTACAGACAGCAACCTTGGTCAGGATCAAGCCCAGGTCTCTGGCGCTATAAGGCTGCAACTCCACCACTGTGCTGCCCCTAAACTCAAAACTGAGTATGCATGATTTACTGCCTGCAAGCAAAAAAAGTTGTACACCACTGCAATTTAACCTAATTTCCCAGCACATCCCTTTTATAATTTCCATCAAACCAAATGATCATGTTGTGGAGAAACGTGGATGAGAATGCCAGGAGCATTGGTCACACGTTAAAGTGAAATGCCAACATGTTGATTTTACAACTACATGCATGCTAATCAGATGCAGCAGATGGCATAAACAGAGCAAAGCAATCTCACAAGTGAAAGATCAGATTCAAGATCAAGATTCAAGATTCAATTTAATTGTCATTTGGACCCCTTGAGGTCCAAACGAAATGCCGTTTCTGCAGCCATACATTACAAACAAATAGACCCAAGACACAACATAATTTACATAAAGATCCATCACATCACTGTGATGGAAGGCCAAAAAAAACTTACCTCTCCACTCCGCTCTCCCCCCCCCCCCCCGATGTCAGCGACAAAGTCAAAGCCCCTGGCTGGCGATGGCGATTGTCCCGCGGCCATTAAAGCCACGCCGGGTGGTGCGAGGTCGCACACCGGGTCTTGGTGTTGGAGCCCCCGGCGTGCGCTCGCAGAGTCCCACAGCCATTCCAAGCCGCACGGGGCGATGATGTAAGGCCCCGTTCCAGGAGCTCTTCGACCCCGCAACTCGGGCGGGAGAAGTCGCCATTGCGATAGCCCCGAAAAGCGATCTCCCACCAGGGACCCGCGGGCTCCCGGTGCTGCCGTCCACCAGACCCGCAGTTGCAGCCTCCGAATCTCTGGAGTTCGGGCCGCAGCAGCAGCAGCAGCGCTTCCACCACCACTCCACCCACTCTGGACTCGGCCAGCTCTGCGACGGTGAGGTGAGTCATCGGTACCAGAGTCGCCGGTCTTCTCCTGTTGGAGGCCACTCCTCGTTGCAGCCCCAACGACAACTGAGACCCGACAAAGAAAAGGTTTGGTCTCCCGTGCGAGGAGAGATTTAAAAGTTATCACCTCCCTCCCCCCACCCCACCCCCACCCCCCCACACCCCCCCCCCCCCCCCCCCACACACACACACCCAACAAAAAATAACAAAAACTACATAGAAACATAGACAAAAAATGATAAAAAAACGCAGACGGGCTGCAGAGGCCGCTGCTGACGAGAGTTGCGCCGCCTCCCGATGTGTGTGTGTGTAATTCAACAATTAACAGGAAGAAGACTTATCCCACTTTCAGCCAGAAATGTAAAAGCGATAATCCATTTTATCATTTAACGAAGAACCAATTTCCCATAAGGCGGTATGCAGTTAACTCAGTGGGCTTGATATGAGAAGCCAATTCAGTTCCATTCACCCCCTTCCCTTTGCCTCTTTCTGCCAGCCATCCTTTTTCTACTCCATCAGTCCAAACCCAAAATGTTATCTGTCCTTTTCCTTCCACAGATGTTGCCTGACCTGCTGAGTTCACCCAGAACTTTGGTGTTTCTAAAAATTTAATTCCGTCTTCTGATAATCAAGTCTACATAACTCACAATTCCACAGGCCAAGAGTTGATAAGCAAGATTGAAACTGATAGGGTCATTTTGCTCAGTGGAAACACAATGGATCGACTGACCTTGCTCTATGTCATCCGTTTCTGGGATTCTATTCTCAGAAAATTAGGCCGAATGCAATCGATGCAGCCATGGTTAGGGTCGTGACGACTTACCAGTCATGGTGCTGAATAATTTCAAGGGCTGCTGAGGCCTTAAGCTAAGCTTTTCCAGGGAGTTCTAGGACCTTTATCTTCCTTACATTTCAGAAAATCTCCCCTTCAAAGTAGACCAAATGCAATGCAAACAACAATGGTCCTTTACCACCTGGTGGCACTTCAATGGCAGCCTCGCCCACAGTTTGTCTGTCCTTTTCGTCTTTTTGTTATTTATAGTGTGTTTAAAAAGTTTGTGTTACTGTTCTCTGGTTTGTTTTATGTAGGGGGAAACGTTTTTTCAATTTCTTACCTTGCCGGATATGCGATTGTTTTCCAGGTTGTATCTCCGGTCACTCTGCAGCCTAACATCGTGGAGCTAAAGCCTTGCTTGGGACGGACTTTGAGTCCCACCGCAGAGTGTGGACTTACCATCGGAGCCGATTCCTTGCCTGGGATCAATGCTCCAACCGCAGCCTGCGGACTTTAACATCGCGGAGCTCGCAGTCTCGGATTGAGACCAAGTCGGAAGGCTCTAATGACGCAGAAGTTGCGACTAGCCCCGACCCGGGGTCAGATCACCCGGCGCCGTGGAGCCGAGATTCTCCCCCCCCCCCCGATGCAGAAGCTTGATCGCCCAACGAGGAGGCTTGCCACCGGCTACGGGAATAAGATCATCCCATCAATGGAAGGTTAGAGACCCCCATCTGCTGGAGGACAAAGAGGGGAAGAGATTGAACTTTTTTTCGCCTTCCATCATAGTGAGGAATGTGGAGGAGACAATGTGGTGGATGTTTATGTTAAAATGTATTTTGTGTGCATTGTTGCTTTTTATTAGTATGACTGTATGGCAAATCAAATTATCTGTATGTTGTAAAACATACTTGGCTAATGAAGTTAGTATGAGGAATATACACTCAATCACCAGCAAAGAGAAAGCATGTGGCATCAACTGTGTTAATAATTATCACTTGCTAATTCTTTATCTAGCTTTCTACTGGACTCATCAGCAGCTGATCATTTCACAGCCTTGATCCAAACATGGCAAAAGAACTTCATTCCAGAGGGAATTCTGCTGCGAGTGAATGGCCTTGGAATTAAAGGGGAATTTGACAGACTGTGGTTTGAAGGAACCCTCGTCGGCCAAAAGTAATTGAAAAATAGAAGGAAAACATTTTGCTGGGTTTAGCCTACACAGTACAGAAAATAATGCAAATGGGATTAGACTGCACAATTGTGAGACATAATTTGAGCAACATTGATTATATTCTGTAGATCTGAGGTCCACATTCTTTCTAATGTACTTGTTTAACAACAAATCTCTGTCCAAGACATTGCAGTAGAAATTCCTCAACAGCAAATATCTCTAGTTGCTTCATCAGTGACCTTTCTCCCAATTTAAACTCAGAAATGGAGAGGGTTATAGGGGTTGAGTATGTAGGGGTCTTAGAATAGTCATACAATACAGAAACAGGCCATGCACTGCAACTCGACCATGGTGACCAAGATGCCTCATCTAGTAGCAGGGCGTGGTGGTGATGAATTGTATTATTTCCATTTTTAAATCTTCAGAAAATGGAACAGTAACACACAAATACCTTTGTTAAGGCATAGACTAGTGAGTTCCAAGTAATATTTAATCTGCAGAACTGCCAGACCAATATATTTCTTCCCTAACAATTCAACCATGTCCAGTTAGCTTTCAAGGGCATTGCAGTCATTGAATCTCTCACCATCAGCATTCCAGGTTCTCCACATGACTAAAAAGCTCAGGTGGTCAAGATGCATAAACACCATGACTATAAGGGCAAATTAGAGGCTGCTTACCAGCATCTGCAGTTTCTTCCTACACGTTTTGTCTGCATAGACCATGCTCATTGATTCATCCGATTCCTAAAGCCACCTTACTATCCAAAAATAACATCTTAAAAGTGGGATGGAGTACTCCACACTTGCTTAGATGACACAGCGCTAACAATTATTTAAAAAGCTCAACAAAATAAAGCAACTGTATGATAGGTATCTCTTTTGCCTCAAACAGTTACTTACTCTGGCATTGGCATTCTCTAGATGCACTCTACCTTCTGCAAAATACATTGTAATCAGTGAATCAGTATCATCCCAATCACTCCCTTTTCCCTCGCCCATCAGACAAGAGGTACAGAGATATGAAAATGCACAAATTCAGATTCAAGGATAGTTTTTTCCCCAGCTGTTTATCAACCATGACATCAATAACTGGAGGGCGGTTCTGAGTTACTATCTACCACATTGGAAATCCTCGGATTGTCTCTAATCGGACCTTACTGGATTATATCTAGCCCTTAAATGTTATTCCCATTATTGTGTATCTGTACACTGTAGATGGTATGATTGTAACCATGTATTGCCTGTCTGCTGACTGGTTAGAATGCAACAAAAGCTTGTCACAGTGCCTCGGTGTAGATTGATTATGCATGTTAACCAATCACATATAGTTAGCATCGCTAACCCCACCCCCACTATAACGCTTATATTAACACTTGCTTCTGGCACCACTTAGTTCGAGCAGCAGTTGGCATGTTATGACATCTAACCATCCTTTATGCTGTTAAATTTTAAGTGCTGATTAAAGATGATTTTGGATCACATAGCATGTCTGGAGTTTGTCTACATGGTGTCAGAAGTGGGATGCGAACCCATGCCTCCAATGGGAAACCAGCGCATGATGATGCAGCTGCAGCGCTTCGACTTCTCTATTTCTTACAAAAAGGGTAAGGACATGCACGTTGCGGACACTCTCTCTCATGCACCCTGAGCATCTTGCGAACAACATCCCTACGAGCAGGAAAAATTTAAGGTCCTCGGCGTCGACTTCGTCTCTACTAAGTGACTGCGCAGCTTGGTCGCACATACTGCCACCTACGCCACTCTCCAGATTCATCAGTCATCAAAATAGGCTGGCCAGATAAACAATCCAGCACACCTATGGAGGCACAGTCATTCTCCCTAGTCCGCGATGAATTGGTGCTTCAAAATGGTGTCATCATTAAGGGCCACAAGTTAGTGATCCCCTCATCACTACATGACGAATAGTTCAAAGAGGCACACTGCAGTCACCAAGGAGCCGATGCCATACTGGCATGTTCTCGGAGTTTGTTCTACTGGCCGTGGATGGCCACATACATTCGGGACCGCACAGCCTCCTGCCCAACCTGCAACAGGCTCACCCCTCACCAGCAGAGACAGCACCTCCTGCAACAACTCCTCAGCCCTGTCCTGGACGTTGGTAGCGGCGGACATTTTTGAATGGTGCGGAAAGCACTACCTCGTTCTAGTCGACTTCTTTTCACACTGGTTTGAACTGGACCCGCTGACCTCCCTCACGTCTGAGGTGGTCATCCAGAAACTGAAGAGACACTTCTCTACTTTCAGCTCACCCGTTTGCCTGCAAACCGACAACGGTAGACAGTTCACCAGCCACGTGTTCAAGCTGTTCGCAGACAGATGGAACTTCCAACACATCACGAGCAGCCCCGAGTATCCACAGAGTAATGGACTCGCTGAGCACGCCATCAGAAGCGTTAAGCAACTGTTAGAGAAAGCACATTAATCAAACTCTGATGTATATCTCGACCTCCTGAATCTCAGAAATATTGCCAGAGACGGAACCCTGGGATTGCCAGCCCAGCGACTTATGTCCAGATCGACAAGACCTCCAGTCCCAATCGTACAACAACAGCTGATCCCTCGGGTGTTGAAGACTGCTACTGTCCAGAAACGTATCCAGGAGAAACATGACATCCAGAAACGATCATACGACAGATACAGCAAACCTCTTATGCCTCTTCTGCTGGGCCAGGTCGTCTGTTTACAAACCTCAACTGGACATTCCCGTCTGGGCACCAATGTTAACCTGGCTGACGAACCATGATCCTATCTTGTGGACTGTGAGGGAGCGGTATACCGGAGAAGTCGACAACACCTGCTTGCTGTGCGGGAGCCTCGTCCACTGCCAGCTGGTCCTTATGCTCCACTGCTCCAGTTCCAGCCACCTGCTGCCATGTCTCCGACCCATCCCTGCATGCCTTGCACCCCTCCACGTCCCGCGGTCATGACTAACCAAGGGGCCTCCCCTCCTGCACGCTCTCCCTTTCGGTCACCACAAGCTCCTCCTGCGCCATTCTCGCATCCGGGTTCTCCGCCCCATCTTTCAGGAGAGGGAGGATAGGATTTGGTCCGCACGCACTCGGGCCGTGTCAGTAGATATAGCGAGTATGTTGAACTCCATGGCATGGGTGCCCTTTTACACTTAGTCTTTAGGGGAAAGGATGTAGATTGATTATGCATGTTAACCAATCACATATAGTTAGCATCACTAACCCCACCCCACTATAACATTTATATTAACACTTGCTTCTGGCACTACTCAGTTCGAGCATCAGTTGGCATGTTCTGACATCTAACCATCCTTTATGCTGTTAAAGTTTAAGTGCTGATTAAAGAGACTCAAAGATTGCAACTGCATAAATAACTATTTTATTATTTTCAAAGGCTATTGGGATAATAAATGCCGACATTGCCTGCAAACACCCATGTACTAAAATACATAATGTATAACTTAAAGTCATGTTAACTAATAGTGGAGGAAAAAAACAATTGCAAACTTATTCAGAGAATCTTTATGATATGCTGTTTCAAATCCATTTACTAATGGCATTGTGAATGTACCCACACTTCAAGGATTATAACGGATCTCAAGAAGGCAGTTCACCACACCTTGTCAAGGGAAATTAAGAATGGGAAATCTGTTGTTTAGTTTAGTTTCGAGATAGAGCGTGGAAACGGGCTCTTCATTCCACCGAGTCCGCTCCGACCAGCAATGCCTGTACATTAGCACTATCCTACATACTCTAGGAACAATTTACAAATTTAACAAGTCAATTAGCCTACAAACCTGTACGTATTTGGAATGTGGGAGGAAGCCTGAGCTCCTGAAGAAAAACCCACTCAGGTCACGGAGAAGGTACAAATGCCATATAGACTGCACCTGTAGTCAGGATCGAACCTGGGTCTCTGGCTCTATAAGGCAGCAACTCTACCACAGCACCACCATGCTCCACTAAATGGCGGATCAGCCTGTGAAGCCCACACCCCTTGAATGAATAACCAGAAAACACATTTGTTGGCCTGTAGACACATGTAGGATAGACTACCATGTTTGGCACAAACATTGTGGGCTGAAGGGCCTGGTCTTGTGCTGTACTCTTCTTCATTCTATAACTCGAGCTGTTGGCTGAACAACGTAAGCATTCAGCCACAAGAGGGATCTAAAATAGTTATACCTATTTTGAAATTAATATTTAATCAGAATTTGGCAGTTGCTGAGTATAGCTCTGTAACTCGTTTATGCCTAACTAGTTTAATATAGAGCTAGAAGTTGTCAATGTCAAACCAACAACTGCATTGTCATGGCATAGATAATGTGGATTTTGATGGAGAAAACAATTTTGTACATTGTTGCATTAAAGGTTATTAAAACATTTTAAAGACCTTAAAATTGCACTATGCATTATCAATCTACAGATATTTAACATTTTTATATGAAATTATTTTGTCTGCCAGTAACCCTTTATAAAAAAATTAGGTTTGTTCTTACTTTAAAATAGCAAAGGAAACCCAAATATTCATGTAAAGCATTCAAGCACAATATTATGCTAATTTCAAGACCGACAGGTTCATAAAAAAATTATTTTGCCCAATTTTGGGAGTTCACAATAGCAGCCAAAAGGAACCACCTCTGACATATTTTATCTTTAGGATGTATGCAATGACATACCATCTATCTAATGCATCATGGGATCAGTAAATAATTGGGTCTTTATATTGACGGTGTCTAATATGGATGTCTTTAGTTAATTCTATAATATCAAATATCCCTATGCTAATTGCCATTTGGTAACTGGAGACTTTGATAACTCTAATAATAGATGTAACCTACCTTTGTAGAGAACTTTCTTTTTTGAAATGGATATAGGTTAACATTGCTGTGTGCTGCTTAATTAGAAATGATTCCTCATGTAATATTAATAAAATGTTAATACACCATTGCTATCTTGTGCTTTCTGACCAACTGCTCAATTACGGAATTTTCTAAACAATAAAGATTTTTGAAATATAACTTTCTACTCCTTTCATCTATGTTTCAGGATTAGAACATGCATATTATAACAGGCAGATGTCCTGCTTAGAGACAACAAAATGCATTAGAGACAACGAAATGCTTATGTTCAAGATGATGGATGGCCATTCAAAAGGAATTTAACGGATTAAGAAACGATCTCTCTTCAGCTGCTAGGAGTGTGAAGTAATAAAGTCTGGTGCAATACAGTGCCAATGTAAAGCATTAGAGAATTCCTGGTGAAAGTGTACCTCAATCTGTCGATGTCTTCAATGAAGCAAAAGGGTGTTTGCTTGAAATTGAATAATTTCATCCACCAAGCCCATGTCGAGCATTGATCGCCTGTTCACAAACGTTCTATGTAATCCCACTTTCTCATCCACTCCCAATACACTAGGGGCAATTTACAGAGGCCAATTAACCTACTAACCAGCACATCTTTGGGAGTGGGATGAAACCGGAGCAAACACACGCTCACAGGAAGGTGCAAACTCCACACAACCAACACCCAACATCAGGGTTGAACCAGGGACTATAGTACTATGAGACAATAGGTCTACCTAGCTGTGTCATTACTATATTGATCTCCCAAAATTGGGCATAAAAATATTATATTCCTGTAAGCCTTAAAACTTGGGGGGGGGGGGGGGGTTTTTGAAGTAAATTGGTCAAGAATTACATGGATAGTAAGTTTTAAATGTCTTTGACTTAATTATTTTTACTCATTAAAAGTGTGCAGCTATCATTGGCAAGACCAACATTTTTGTCATTGTCTAAAATCCCTCGAAGAGCTGGAGGTGAGCTCTTGAACTCCTATCCTGATGAAGGTAATCCCACAGTTGTTAAATTGTTGTCAAGGATTTAGTTTGCACATTGCCTCTGTGATCGCTTGGGTTTCCTCTGTATGTTCTGCTTTCCTCCCCCATCACATAGATGTGCAAGTTGATGGATTAATTGGCCACTGTAAATTACTCATGGCATGGAGCATAGTGTCAGAATCTGGGGTGTGGGAGTAATGGTAATGTGGGGAGAATAAAATGGGAGCGTAAATGTGTGTTTGATGCTCAGCACAGACTCATTCAGCCGAAGGGCCTGTTTGATTCAGACTCTTTGACTAGCCCAATAACATATTTCCCTTCAAGTCCTTTTGATTAGTTTTATCAGAACTCCTTAATGGTCCTTACAAGTTAAACTGCATTTTGTTGCCTCTGTACTGTACACTGCACAATGACAATAAAGCTGAATCTGAATTTGAAATGCTATCATGACATCAAGGACAACCAATCTCACCTTGAAAGCCCTGTCAACTATACTTTCCATCTTTTGTTAATGATTGAGACTCAGTGGGACATGGCTGCCACAGTACCAGGTAGATATCAGTGTTATAATTGTTTTTAAGCAACTTGAAGAGCTTGTTTTTAAGCAGCTTGAAGAGCAGCTAGTTGTAGAATCAAAGAGTCATAGAGTAATACAGCATGGAAACAGGCCCTTCAGCAAGCCTCGTCCATGCCAACCAAGATGTCCATCTAAGCTAAAGCCCATATCTCTATAAACTTGTCCAATCCAGTCCTGGACACAAAGCCTTCAGTACTAAAGCTTATAGAGTGTGGTGCTTTGCGATTTCACATGAAATGAAATGAAACCAAAACTAGCTTCTGTGACGGTGGTATCAGAAAAGAAAGCCGAGTTCGATCATCCTTCCTGCAATTCTGGCTGAAATTATTGAACATTCTTTGATCTTCTTTTTGCCACTCATTTGCTGGCACCCCCCAAACTAGACTCCAAACTTGGGATTCTGAGCTTCTCTTAAAGGAAGGATTGTTTTGTATTTTCCCTCTTAGCCACCCTTTGCAACTGTTCACTTCCAGTCTCAGAATCTGAAGAGGGACCATGGCCAGAAGCATCATCTATCTATGTTTTCCAAAGATGCTGCTTGACCTGACGAGTTACGCAAGCACTTTGTGTTTTTCACTCAAGATTCCAGCATTTGCAGTTCCTTGTGGCTCCAGTGCTGCAAAAACTGTAAGGCAACAACTCTACCACTTCGCCACCATGCCACCACAAAATGGGGAAACATTTGTTTGACTCACTCATAACAATTATTCACAACATTGGACATTCATTTCATACCCTGTGTTCTCTATGGCAAATGCCGTTCCTCACTTCAGAAGTTTTCTCAGTTCCCCAAAAATCCTTCCTCAAGATTCATGATTCAAGAGAGTTTATTGTCTTGTGGCCCAGATAGGACAATGAAATTCTTGCTTTGCTTCAGCACAACAGAATATTCTAGGCATAAATAAATACAGAACAGATCAGTGTGTCCATATACCATTGAATACACATCTACACACATAAATAACCAGATAAGTGCAATAGGCTATTAAAGTTCAGATTTTTGTTTGAGTTGAGTTTAATAGTCTGATGGCTGTGGGGAAGTAGCTGTTCCTGAACCTGGATGTTGCAGATTTCAGGCTCCTGTACCTTTTACCTGAAGGCAGCGGAGAGATAAGAGTGTGGCCAGGATGATGTGGGTCCATGATGATGCTGCCTGCCTATTTGAGGCATCGACTGCGACTGCCACTGAAATAATGAAATCTGCAATTACATCAATGCTTGCTGACCTTCCATGAAATCTAATTTTTAATAAAACTCTGTTCTACATTGTCTTACATTTGGCATCGAATTGATTCTTAAAGCCCTGTCCCACGGTATGAGTTCATTCCAAGAGCTCTCCCGAGTTTGCCCTGATTCAAACTCGGAGATTTACAGTAATGGCCACTCGTCGGTACTTGGGGCTCTCATGGACATTTTTCAACATGTTGAAAAATCTTCACAAGTCTTCTCGTGCTTACCTGCCATTAGCGAGTCTTCTTAAGTACCTGCCGTTAACGTTACGAGCTGCTAAGAGACGTCCCCGAGCTCCAACGTACCGCTACGTTCATTCTCTGTGCTTACCACGAGTTTGATTTTTTTTAAGCTCGGGAGAGCTCTTGGAATGAACTCGTACCGTGGGACAGCGTACTGTGGGACTGTCCTACATCGACTAATCAATCCTCATTGCAGCCTTTAAAATCACAACATGGCACTGCTTTATCTCTGGCAATCTGTGCCAGTCCAACATTCTCCCTCAATGTTTCCCCTTTGTCCCTAAATATTTGAATCCTAATCAACCCCCTGCTCTACCCACCGCATGGACCCTTTTGCTTTGGCATTCTGGCACCGTCTGCATACATTCTCTCAAAGAGTCTTTGAGTCCATCATACACCTCATCCCACATTCTTCCCAATGCACACCCTCTTCCCAATGCACACATTTGTCATTTCGAACGCATCTTAAATGTCAACATTTATCCCAAATCTATAATCACCTCTTCTGATATATCCCTCTTTCTGCTTGGAGTCTATTTGCATACAGATCTAAAAAGTACATTGGGACATTTAAGCACCACACAAAAAAATATTTGTGCAAACTAGGGAAATGTAAAAACTTGGCCTGAAGGCAAACAGCGGGAGCCACACCAAATATGTAATCCAAGTTTGGGAACAGCTATAATATGGAGATAGACACAAAAAGCTGGAATAACTCATGGGACAGGCAGCATCTCGGGAGAGAAGGAATGGGTGACGTTTTAGGTCGAGACCCTTCTTCAGACTGGTTCAGGTTAAAGGAAACGAGAGATATAGACGATGATGCTGAGAGATAAATAATAAAAGGTATGCAAAAATGTAACAATGATAAAGGAAATGGGCCATTGTTAGCTGTTTGTAGGGTGAAAATGGGAAGCTAGTGTGACTTGGGTGGGGAAGAATAGCGAGAGAGTGAATGCCGGGGCTACCTGAATTGAGAGAAATCAATATTCATACCACTGGGCTGTAAGCAGCCGAAGCAAAATATGAGATGTTGTTCCTCCAATTTGCGTTTAGCCTCACTCTGACAATGGAAGAGACCTAGGACAGAAAGGTCTGTGTTGGAATGGGAAGGAGAATTAAAGTGTGGGAGATCAGGTAGGTTCAGGCGGGCTTAGCGAAGCTGTTCCGTGAAACGATCGCCCAGTCTACGTTTGGTCTTGCCGATGTATAAGAGTCCACATCTTGAACAATAGATACAGTAGATGAGGTTGGAGGAGGTGCAAGTGAACCTCTGCCAAGCCTGAAAGGACTGTCGGAATAGAACTGGGAAAGCAAGAACCTTCAGTACTTTATTCAATGATTTAATAAACATGTATGAAGACTGAATAGACAAGTTATCTTTCAATATACAAAATAACTTGGAAAGGCCTCAATACATTTTTCCTCATCAGTACATCTAAATCATAGAACTCCTCTATCTCATCTCTACAGGAGCACCTTCACCAGAAGGACTGTTGCAGTTCAGGAAGGTGATTCACATGACCTTCCCGAGGGCAAACAATGATTCACAATTAAGTGTTGTGCTGAAGATTATACCATCTGCAGTTCCTTGTGTCTCCCTTCACAAGTAAAGCTGGCCTTGACACCCTTACATACCATAAATGGATAAGTATTATAAAGCTCAAGTGAAAAAATAAATAAAAGTAGCAAGCACGACATTAAGACAGACAAAACCTATGGAGATTTGCCAAGAGTCTTGCAGTTTGCAAGAAATTTAAATGAAAAAAGCAAGCTTAACACAATTATGTTTGTTATTATAGCAAAAATAAGTTAAAAGTCTATGGTTTAAAACAACCTATTTAGGGAATTTGTGTTTAAAGGCAGGGGTAATACATGGTGGCATTACATTGAATTAGGTAGCTAGTGGAATAGAGACAGATACAGTCTATAGATAGGTTTGGTACAGTAAGAAAAGTCCTTCGGCCCTATGAGTTTGCACTATTAACCATTAATTTGTACCAATTCCATATTAATCCCATGTCTGTATTCTCCCCATTTGCTCATCATCTCTCTCCAGATTCCACCACTCACCTCCACACTTGGGGTTATTTTCCTGTGGCCATTTAACCTGCCAACTATCATGTCTTTGGAACGTAAGAGAAAATTTGGTGCATCCTGAGGAAACCAGTAGGTACCAGAGAAATGTTCAAACAGCACTCAGACAACAACCAAGAACAGGATTGAACCCAGGTTTCTGGCGCTGTGAGGCAGTGACTCTACTTGCTGCACCACTGTGCTGTTTTGCATAGATTTTGGATTATTTGTAATCTAATTTGTGAGAATTGCGTGATTAATTAAATGACAAGACCTCAAGGATATTGGGCAGAAGATGCAGATTTTCCTTAACTGCTACACAGGAGTCATAGCCTAATGGTTTGTTGTCAAGTTGGTTGTTGTTTTAATGCACTAAAAATAGACACAAAAAGCTGGAGTAAATCAGCGGGACAGGCAACATCTCTGGAGAGAAGGAATGGGTGATATTTAGGGATGAGATCCTTCTTCAGATTCTGAGTTACTCCAGCATTTTGTGTCTATCTTCGATGCAAACCAGTATTTGCTGTTCCTTCCTGAACAATTGCACCAGTTGAGTTGTGTAATTGCTTCAGTGTATAAAATAGTTTGTGCAGAAAACAATGCTTAGAAAGAAAATTCTCAAAATATTCAATGAGAATGAAACAGGTTAAAAATTCAGGTTGTATGATAAAGCTCACCAGTTACCAAAAGCCATTCACCAATTAATACAATCAAATAGATTTTTAATTAGCTATTTTTAAAAGAGCAAGATAGCACGATATAGATGTCAGGAGGAGAATGGCTGGCAATCGAGCATTATATCATTGAAATATTCATAATTTAAATTTATCGTTAATATTTGAGATACAGAATGGAAACAGGATGATCAGCCCAACTTGTCCATGCCGACCTGGATGTCACATCTACACTAGTCCCATTTCCCTGCATTTGGCCCATCTCCCACTAAACATTTCCTATCCATGTACTTGTCCATGTGTCTATTAAATGCTATTATAATCGCTACTTCGACTACCTCCTCTGGCAGCTCATGTGAAAATGTTGCCCCTCGGGTTTGTATTGAATCTTGTCCCTCTCACCTTAAACATATATCCTTTTTTGATTTCCTACTCTGGATAAAAGACTGCATTTACCCTATCTATTCCCCTCATGATCTTATACACTTATTTTTAGATCGCCCCTCAGTCTCATGCACTCCAAGGAATAAAGTATGAGCCTGCCCAACCTCACCCTATAGCTCAGCCCCTCCAGAATTGGCAACATCCTCCTAAGTCTTTTCTGCAGTCTTTCCAGCTTAATGACACCTTTCCTACAGCAGGATGACCAAAACTGAACCTAGTACTCCAGGTGTGGTCTTACCAACATCTTGTACAACTACAACATTATGTTTCAACTTCAGCCCATCCCTTACTCCAACATTCAATCATGGCTAATCTATCTCTCCCTCTCATTCCCATTCCCCTGCTTTCTCCCCATAACCACTGACACCCATGCCAATCAAGAATCCATCTATCTCTGCCTTAAAAATATCCATTGACTTGGCCTCTACAGCCTTCTGTGCCAAAGAATTCCACATGTTCACCACCGTCTGACTAAATAAATTCCTCCTCATCTCCTTCCTTAAGGAGCATCCTTTTATTCTGAGGCTATGACCTCTGGTCCTAGACTCTCCCATTAGGTGAAACATCCTCTCCACATAGATTCTATCCAAGCCTTCCAGTATTTGGTAAGTTTCAATGAAGCTCCTCATCATCCTTTTAAACTACAGTGTGTGGAGGCCCAGTGCTGTCAAACGCTCATCATATGTTAACTCACTCATTCCTGGGATAATTCTCGTAAAATATGTCTAGACCCTCTCCAGTGCCAACACATCCTTCCTCAGATATGGGGCCCACAATTGCTCACAATACTCCAAATGTGGTCTGACCAGCGCCTGATAGAGCCTCAGCATTACATCCCCTGATTTTCTATTCAAGTCCTCTCTAATTAAATGACAGCATTGCGTTTGCCTTCCTTACTACCGATTCGACTTGCAAATTAACTTTTTGGAAATCCTGCACCAGCACTCCAAAGTCCCTTTGCACCCTCAATTTCTGAATTCTCTCCCCATTTAAAAAATAGTCTACGCCTTTATTCCTACTACCAAAGTGCATGACCCCATACTGCTACACTGTATTCCATCTGTTACTTCTCTGTCACTCTCCCAACCTGTCCTAGTCCTTCTGCTGAGTCCCTGCTTTCTCTACACTACCTGCTCCTCCAATCTATACTCATTACCCCGACTGCTCATGTCCAATGTACCAAAAGCATTTTTGACCACCATAGCTGGTTGTGAAGCAATTTTCAGGGTACTTTGTTCCTGTACTCCTGGATCCATCTGCTCTATAAAACTTCAGAGGTCTGTACCATTCACTGTGAAGGTCCTGCCCTGGTTTGACTTCCCAAAATGCAACACCTTGCACCTATCTGCATTAAAGACCTTTAGCCATTGCCTAACTCATTTGCCCAGCAGAATACGAGCCTGCTGTCAATTTTGATAAATACTTTCACTATCTGCAATACCTTCTACATTAGTGTCACCTGCAAATTTACTAATCATGCCTTTTACATTCTCATCCAAATCATTGATATAAAACACAAACAGCAACAGGCCTGCCCTACATTGTCTTTGTATTGTATTTTATCATTCCTTCATCAAACAGAAATAATTTTGTCAGTTGCCGAAAGGTCTGTGGAACCACTAACATGAAAACTACGCAGATAAAATTAATTGTCATTCTATTCAGCAGCAAAGTGATAATAGACAAGACTAGTGCACACAGGAAGAACTGGGAAATGAACCCCTTATGCACCTGCCTTCCTGTCTGAGCTAATGTACTGAAGGTGGCTGCTGAAAATCATCAGCCTCCTAATGTATATGATTATTTATGCATGTTTATCATCTTGTTATGTTTGACTAAAATTGCTTGTGAAGAAATTACATGGCAGATTTAAGTGCTGTGCCAATTAAAAATTGTGCATGCACTCAGAAAGAGAATTGTGTGTTAAATTGCCTCAACATGATTGAGCATAATGAATGGTTGAAAAGTGAGCACAAGATATCAGAGATCTTTAAAAATAAAGGAAAAGACTTTGTGTGGTTAAAGATAAGAGAAGGAAGAAAAACAACTGTGCAGTCGCGGGTTATGAATGTTTGCAAAGAAACAGGTAATGTGGCACAATAGCACAGCAGATAACTGTTGCTTCACAGACCTGCGTTCGAACCCAATCTCAAGTGGTGTGATGTTTTGCATGTTCTCACTGTGACTGCGTGCATTTTCTCCCAGTCCTCTACTTTCCTCACACATGGGAGGTCAAGGACACCGCTGGTGCCTCTGGCTGCTACAAATGCGAAAAATGCATCCAGGTAGAGCTCCTGAAGGGCCGTGTTGGGGAACTGGAGAAGCAAGTGGATGACCTCCGGTTCGTACGAGAAACTGAGTCGTTCCTCGACAAGTCCTACAGTACGATTGTTACACCTAAGGTACTGGAAGAGAGAAGGTGGGAGACAGTGAGAAAGGGAGGGAAGCATGGAATGCCAACATCCCCGGGTGGTGTATGTCTTGTAAACAGGTTCATCCGCTTAGAAGCTGTTGGGACAGAAGATGTGAGCGGCGGACTGGCTTGCGATGCGAATAGGGCTGTTGAGCCAAAACCAAAAAGGCCTAAGGCAGGCAAGGCCATTGTAGTGGGAGACTCCATCGTGAGAGGTACGGACAGGGGTTTCTGCGGCAACAGACGGGATGCGAGGATGGTGTGCTGCCTTCCCGGTGCCAGGATCCAGGATGTCACGGACAGAGTGCAGAAAATCCTCAAGGGCGAAGGTGAACATCCGAAAGTGGTAGTGCATGTCGGCACAAACGATGTCGGAAAAAAGGGGATGAATATTCTGCAGCGTGACTTTAGAGAGCTCGGAAAAATGTTGAAAAGCAGGACCTCCAGGGTTGTTATCTCCGGTTTGCTTCCAGTTCCCCGTGCTAGCGAGAGCAGGAACAGGGAGATACGGGACCTGAACGTGTGGCTGAGGAACTGGTGCACGGGGCAGGGATTTAGATTCTTAGATCACTGGGATCTGTTTTGGGGTAAGGGGGAACTGTACAAAAGGGACGGATTGCATCTTAACAGGTGTGGGACCAGCATTCTGGCAGGTAGGTTTGCCACTGCTACACGGGTGGCTTTAAACTGAATAAGGGGGGTGGGGTGTTGAATGGGATAGTGGAGGATGGAGTTAAAGGGAAAGGGTTTCTTAAATGTGTGAGCGTAGAGACGGAGGGGTGTAAAATGAGGGCAGAAGAAATAGGTAGGAAGGTGAAAAGTAAAAGTGGCAGGCAGACCAAACCAGGGCAAAAATCAAAAAGGGTCGCCTTTCAACATAATTGTATAAGGGGTAAGAGTGTTGTAAAAACAAGCCTGAAGGCTTTGTGTCTCAATGCAAGGAGCATTCGTAGTAAGGTGGATGAGTTGAATGTGCAGATAGCTATTAATGACTATGATATAGTTGGGATCACGGAGGCATGGCTCCAGGGTGACCAAGGCTAGGAGCTGAACATCCAGGGATATTCAATATTCAGGAGGGATAGACAGAAAGGAAAAGGAGGTGGGGTAGCGTTACTGATTAGGGAGGGGATTAATGCAATGGAAAGGAAGGACATTAGTTTGGAGGATGTGGAATCGGTATGGGTAGAGCTGCGAAACACTAAGGGGCAGAAAACGTTGGTGGGTATTGTGTACAGGCCACCTAACAGTAGTAGTGAAGTTCGAAATGGTATCAAACAGGAAATTACAAATGCGTGCGACAAAGGCAAAACAGTTATAATGGGTGACTTCAATCTACATATAGATTGGGTGAATCAAATTGGCAGGGGTGCTGAGGAAGAGGATTTCTTGGAATGTATGCGGGATAGTTATCTAAATCAACATGTAGAGGAACCAACGAGAGAGCAGGCTATTTTAGACTGGGTATTGAGTAATGAGGAAGGGTTAGTTAGCAATCTTGTTGTACGTGCCCCCTTGGGCAAGAGTGACCATAATATGGTTGAGCTCTTCATTAGGATGGAGAGTGACATTGTTAATTCAGAAACAATGGTTCTGAACTTAAAGAAAGGTAACTTTGAGGGAATGAGACGTGAATTGGCCAAGATTGACTGGCAATTAATTCTAAAAGGGTTGATGGTGGATATGCAATGGAAGACATTTAAAGGCTGCATGGATGAACTACAAAAAATGTTCATACCAGTTTGGCAAAAGAATAAATCAGGGAAGGTAGTACATCCATGGATAACAAGGGAAATCAGGGATAGTATCAAAGCGAAGGATGATGCGTACAAATTAGCCAGAAAAAGCAGCATACCGGAGGACTGGGAGAAATTCAAAGACCAGCAGAGGAGGACAAAGGGCTTAGTTAGGAAAGGGAAAATAGATTATGAAAGAAAACTGGCAGGGAACATAAAAACTGACTGCAAAAGTTTTTATAGATATGTGAAAAGAAAGAGATTAGTTAAAACAAATGTAGGTCCCTTGCAGTCAGAAACAGGTGAGTTGATCATGGGGAACAAGGATATGGCGGACCAATTGAATAACTACTTTGGTTCCGTCTTCACTAAGGAAGACATAAATAATTTGCCGGAAATAGCAGGGGACCGCGGGTCAAAGGAGTTGGAGGAATTGAGTGAAATCCAGGTTAGCCGGGAAGTGGTGTTGGGTAAATTGAATGGATTAAAGGCCGATAAATCCCCAGGGCCAGATAGGCTGCATCCCAAAGTACTTAAGGAAGTAGCTCCAGAAATAGTGGATGCATTAGTAATAATCTTTCAAAACTCTTTAGATTCTGGAGTAGTTCCTGAAGATTAGCGGGTAGCAAACGTAACCCCACTTTTTAAGAAGGGAGGGAGAGAGAAAACGGGGAATTACAGACCAGTTAGTCTAACATCGGTAGTGGGGAAACTGCTAGAGTCAGTTATTAAAGATGGGATAGCAGCACATTTGGAAAGTGGTGAAATCATTGGACAAAGTCAGCATGGATTTACGAAAGGTAAATCATGTCTGACGAATCTTATAGAATTTTTCGAGGATGTAACTAGTAGCGTGGATAGGGGAGAACCAGTGGATGTGGTGTATATGGACTTCCAGAAGGCTTTCGACAAGGTCCCACATAAGAGATTAGTATACAAACTTAAAGCACACCGCATTGGGGGTTCAGTATTGATGTGGATAGAGAACCGGCTGGCAAACAGGAAACAAAGAGTAGGAGTAAACGGGTCCTTTTCACAATGGCAGGCAGTGACTAGTGGGGTACCGCAAGGCTCATTGCTGGGACCCCAGCTATTTACAATATATATTAATGATCTGGATGAGGGAATTGAAGGCAATATCTCCAAGTTTGCGGATGACACTAAGCTGGGGGGCAGTGTTAGCTGTGAGGAGGATGCTAGGAAACTGCAAGGTGACTTGAATAGGCTGGGTGAGTGGGCAAATGTTTGGCAGATGCAGTATAATGTGGATACATGTTAGGTTATCCATTTTGGTGGCAAAAACGGGAAAGCAGACTATTATCTAAATGGTGGCCGATTGGGAAAGGGGGAGATGCAGCGAGACCTGGGTGTCATGGTACACCAGTCATTGAAGGTAGGCATGCAGGTGCAGCAGGCAGTAAAGTAAGCGAATGGTATGTTAGCTTTCATTGCAAAAGGATTTGAGTATAGGAGCAGGGAGGTTCTACAGCAGTTGTACAGGGTCTTGGTGAGACCACACCTGGAGTATTGCGTACAGTTTTGGTCTCCAAATCTGAGGAAGGACATTATTGCCATAGAGGGAGTGCAGAGACGGTTCACCAGACTGATCCCTGGGATGTCAGGACTGTCTTATGAAGGAAGACTGGATAGACTTGGTTTATACTCTCTAGAATTTAGGAGATTGAGAGGGGATCTTATAGAAACTTACAAAATTCTTAAGGGGTTGGACAGGCTAGATGCAGGAAGATTGTTCCCGATGTTAGGGAAGTCGAGGACAAGGGGTCACAGCTTAAGGATAAGGGGGAAATCCTTTAAAACCGAGATGAGAAGAACTTTTTTCACACAGAGAGTGGTGAATCTCTGGAACTCTCTGCCACAGAGGGTAGTTGAGGCCAGTTCATTGGCTATATATTTAAGAGGGAGTTAGATGTGGCCCTTGTGGCTAAAGGGATCAGGGGGTATGGAGAGAAGGCAGGTACAGGATACTGAGTTGGATGATCAGCCATGATCATGTTGAATGGCCGTGCAGGCTCGAAGGGCCGAATGGCCTACTCATGCACCTAATTTCTATGTTTCTATGTTTCTATCCCAGAAATGTGCAGGTTTGTAGGTTAATTAGCCTCTGTAAATTGCCCCGAGAGTATAGGGAGTGGATGCGAAAGTGCGATAACATAGAACTGGTGCATTGACAGGTGATTAGTAGTCAGTGAGGACATGATAGGCCGAAGGCCCTGTTGCCAGTGTACCACACTGTACTAAACTAAACCAAGATAAAAAGAGTCTATGAAAGGCCAAGTGAAGGAAAGATAGACAAATGAAATGGTTGGAGGGAGTTTCACATTTTCTCAGGACAAACCAAGCAGAAAACCATAGATATGCTAGGATGAAATGTTAAATGCTATAACAATTCCTAAAAGACACTCTGTGACTTTTTTGTCCAACAGTAACCACGGTTCACCCAGCACAGAAATGGGGACGTGCCCAGAGAGGGAAGCCCGGCAAGGCACGGCCATATCCCAACATCAGGCTTGGCTCGCCCACCATGGAACTGGGAACAACGTACCTCGGTGACTGCCAATCACCACCCGCCCCCGGACACTTATTATTATTTATTCAAATCATTTGCTATGTCGCTCTTCCTGGGAGATGCTAAATGCATTTCGTTGTCTCTGTACTGTACACTGACAATGACAATTAAAATTGAATCTGAATCTGAATCTGAATCTGAATCCTCCTGCAGGGGGAAGCCCTGCTCGGCCCTGATGACTGAGACTCAGAGAGGAGGATGGAGGGAGTAGGCGGCCACAGCAAAACGAGGAAAAGAGCTCAGAACTATTTGTCCAGGCCAAAAGGAAAGGGGCAATTGTTGAAACTTTATCTTACATCATTGAGGAACGTCAAGTTATGGCAAAAAGGATTTGCTTTAAAAACATTGATAGATGCTCCAATGACACGAAGACTGCAGTTAGGGAAGGTGGCCTGGCCTGTCACTAGCAGTCAGGTCCAATTGATTAGTCAGCGGATTGATGCCCAGGATGGCTGTGAGTATTTGCAGTGCTCAACTCAGGCACAGAAGGGTAGAGAGAAAGTGAAGAGTTTTCTATTGGCAGCCATTATATTAAGGCCATTGTACCCTTCTCAAACTCAAGTAAAGATATAATGATTGTTTTTGGGATAATTTGCTGAAAATCCTTCATCAGGACAAATTACAGCTGGTGGTAATTGAATTATTGGCATTAGGCAGGAGGTGATACTAGTCCAATGATGATGGGAATGTTCTTGAATCATATGGAAACTGTGCAGGGGAATATAGTCATCAAGTGAAAGTCATAACAGCTATTCATGCCCATCATGTCCATGCCAAGCAATGTGACGTTCTGGGCTAGTCCGAATTGCCTGCATTTGGCCCATAACTCTTTAAATCCTTCCGACATCAACCCAAATGTTTCTTGAAAGTAATAACGTTGATGCTTTCTTCTGGCAGCTCATACCAGATAGGAACAACACTCTAAATGAAAAACATACCCCAGAGATCCCTCTCAAATATCTCCTCTCTTATCTTTAAGGTTATGCCTTCTAGTATGGAATCCTCTGCTTTAGGGAGAAAGATAGATGCCTGACATGATTCTGTACGCTTTATCCACACTCCACATGATTTTATACGTATTAATAAGGTCACCACCATGATGCTGTACTCCAAAGAAAAAATGTCTCTGCCTATCCATTCTCTCCCTAGACCTCATAGAAACATAGAAACATAGAAAATAGGTGCAGGAGGAGGCCATTCGGCCCTTCGAGCCATTCATTGTGATCATGGCTGATTGTCCCCCATCAATAACCCGTGCCTGCCTTCTCCCCATATCCCTTTACTCCACCAGGCCCTAGAACTCTATCTAACTATCTCTTAAATCTATCCAGTGATTTAGCCTCCACTGCCCACTGTGGCAGGGAATTCCATAAATTCACAACTCTTTGGGTGAAAAAATTCTCACCTCAGTCTTAAATGACCTCCCCTTTAATCTAAGACTGTGGCCCCTGGTTCTGGACTCGCCCAACATTGGGAACATTTTTCCTGCATCTAGCTTGTCCAGTCCTTTTATAAATTTATATGTTTCTATATGATCCCCCTCATCCTTCTAAACTCCAGTGAATACAAGCCAAGTCTTTTAAATCATTCCTCATGACAGTCCCGCCATCCCAGGGATCAATCTCGTGAACCTACGCTGCACTGCCTCAATCACAAGGATGTCCTTCCTCAAATTAGGAGACCAAAACTGTACACAATACTCCAGATTTGGTCTCACCAGAGTCCTATACAACTGCAGAAGAACCTCTTTACTCCTATACTGAAATCCTCTTGTATTGTAACATAGAAACATAGAAAATAGGTGCAGGAGTAGAGGCCATTCGGCACTTGCGAGCTTGCACCGCCATTCAATATGATAATGGCTGATCATCCAACTCAGTATCCTGTTCCTGCCTTCTCGCCATACTCCCTGATCCCTTTAGCCACAAGGGCCATATCCAATTCCCTCTTAAATATAGCCAATGAACTGGCCTCAACTACCTTCTGCGGCAGAGAATTCCAGAGATTCACCACTCTCTGTGTTGAAGGCCAAAATTAATTATCTTTCTTCACTGCCTGCTGTACCTGTAAGCCAACTTTCAGTGACCGGTATACAAGGACGCCCAGGTCTCGCTGTACCTCCCCCTGACCTAACCTAACCCCGTTGAGATAATAATCTGCCCCCTTGTTTTTGCCACCAAAGTGGATAGCCTCACATTTATCTATATTATACTGCATCTGCCAGGCATCTTCCCACTCACTCAATCTGTCCAGGTCACCCTGCAACCTCCTAACACCCTCTTCACAGTTCACACTGCCACCCAGCTTTGTGTCATCCATCTGCAAACTTGCTCCTAATTCCATCTTCCAAATCATTAATATATATGGTAAAGTTGTGGCCCCAACACCGAGCCTTGCGGCACTCCACTCACCTCTGCCCGCCATTCTGAAAAGGACCCGTTCACTCCTACTCTTTGCTTCCGATCTGCCAACCAATTTTCTATCCATGTCAACACCCTACCCCCAATACCATGTGCTCTAATTTTAGTAACCAGTCTCCCGTGCGGGACCTTATCAAAGGCTTTCTGAAAGTCTAGATACACTACATCCACTGGCACCCCTTCATACATTTTACTTGTCACATCCTCAAAAAATTCCAGAAGATTAGTCAAGCATGATTTCCCTTTCATAAATCCATGGTGACTTGGACTAATCCTTTTACTGCTATCCAAATGCCCCATTAAATGCCTCTTTAATAATTGACCAGCATTTTTCATACCACTGAAGTCAGGCTAACTGGTCTCTAATTCCTCGTTTTCTCTGTCGCTCCTTTCTTGAAAAGTGGGATAACATTAGCTATCTTCCAATCCACAGGAACTGATCCTGAATCTATTGAACATTGGAAAATGATCTTCCTGAGGACCCAGGGATGCAGACCATCAGGCCCAGGGGATTTATCATCCTTCAGTCCCATTAGCCTACCCAATACTATTTCTCGCCTAATGAAAATTTCTTTCAGTTCCTCTACCCCCTTAGATCCTCTGTCCTCCAGTACATCTGGGAGATTGTTTGTGTCTTCCTTAGTGAAGACAGATCCGAACTACCTATTCAACTCTTCTGCCATTTCCTTGTTGCCCATAATAATTTCACCCGTGTCTGCCTTCAAGGGATCCACATTTGACTTTGCTACTCTTTTTCCCTCAATATATCTAAAGAAGCTTTTACTGTCCTTCTTTATATTCCTGGCCAGCTTCCCTTCGTACTTCATCTTTTCAGCCCTTATTGCCCGTTTTGTTTGCTTCTGTTGTCCTATAAAAGTTTCCCAATCCTCTGGCTTCCGGCTACTCTTTGTTGTGTTATACATCTTTTCTTTTAGTTTTATTATATCCCTAACTTCTCTTGTCAGCCACGGTTGCCTCCTACTCCACTTAGAATCTTTCTTCTTCTTTTTTGGAATGAAATGATCCTGCGTCTTCCGGATTATGCCCAGAAATTCCTGCCATCGCTGTTCCACCGTCATTCCTGCTAGGATCCCTTTCCAGTCTACCTTGGCCAGCTCCCCTCTCATGCCTTCATAGTCCCCTTTGTTCAACTGCATCACTGCCACTTCCGATTTAACTTTCTCCTTCTCAAATTGCAGATTAAAACTAATCATATTATGACCACTACCTCCAAGCGGTTCCTTTACCTCGAGTTCTCTTATCATATCTGGTTCATTGGACAACACTAAATCCAGAATTGCCTTTTCTCTGGTCGGTTCCATTACAAGCTGCTCTAAGAATCTGTCTTGGAGGCATTCTAGAAACTCTCTTTCTTGGGGTTCTGAACCAACCTGGTTTTCCCAGTCTACCTGCATATTAACCATATCACATATATAACCATATAACAATTACAGCACGGAAACAGGCCATCTCGGCCTTTCTAGTCCGTGCCGAACACTTAATCTCACCTAGTCCCATCTACCTGCACTTAGACCATAACCCTCCATTCCTTCCCCGTCCATATACCTATCCAATTTATTTTTAAATGATATAATCAAACCTGCCTCCACCACTTCCACTGGAAGCTCAACCTCTGGCTCATCATAGCATTAGTTGCTTCCAAGTCATTTTACAATTTATAGTTTAATTTGAAAGTGTAGTTATAGTTTTAGGCTTATTATTGCCACGTGTACCGAGGCACTGAGAAAAGCTTTGTTTTGCATGCTATCTAATCAGATCGATAAAATAATGCATTAATACAACCAAATCAAACTCAATTATAATAGATGAGCAAAGTGCAAATTACATCATGCAGAATATAAGTTCTCAGCAGTTTGGCACATCAGTTCTATAGAAAAAGTCCCCAATGGGGTTGAGGTGAATCAGGCAGTATCCTAGCTAATGGAAGGACCATTCAGAAGCCTGATAAAAAAACTATTCCCGAGTCTGGTGGTGCATGCTTTCAGATTTCTATACCTTCCACCAGATGGGAACAGGGAGAAGGAGGAATGACCAAGGTGGGACATCTTTATGATTATGCTAACTGCTTTTCCAAGTCTGCATGAAATGTAGTGGGAGTCAATAACTGAGCTACATCTAAACTCTGCAATTTCTTGCAGTCTTGGCCAGAGCTGTTCCTAAACCAAGCTGTATTGCAAACTGACTGTGTGATTTCTGTGGTGCAACTGTAGAAGTTGGTAAATTATTGGAGAGATGCCAAATTTCCTTAGTCCCCCAAGGAAGTAGAGACTTTGGTATGCCTTCTTGGCAGTCGCATCAATGTGGTTGGTCCACAATAATCATTGTTAATATTAATGCTGAGCATCTTGACACTTTCAACCCTTTCCAATTTGGCTTCACTGGTATTGATTGGGACATATATTCCACCACGCTTCCTGAAATCGAGAACTCTTTTCATCTTGCTGACAAGGAGAGGTTATTGTTCAGAAATAACTGCAATAGCCAACTAACACACGTTACTTAAGAGGCAACTGAACAAAAAGTAGGTTATCTGGACTTTTATTATGTGGGATATTTACCACAATACAAAGGAGATTTCCAGTTTCTTTTCCACCAGCTTTCCAGGATATACTTGGGAACTGTTTGGGGAATTGAGATCTTGAGGTATTTGAGAAGTCAGGCATAAGAAGAGAGGCCACTGTGAGCAAAGGGTTGGCACAACATTAGCTTAAGGAGTCATGCGGTGAGGAGCAATCTTGCATAAGGAATGCAGAAATGTCATACATTTAACAAAGTCAAAATGTAGCTTTAGTGCAGATCGAATTGTGTCAGATTCCATGACATGGTACAAGTTTTCTTGATTCCTTCCTCTTCTCTGACATCTTAATTCCTGAAATGGAGACAGTAAAGATTTGCAGATGTTGGAGTCTGGAGCAAAAAAAAAACTGCTGAAGGAACTCGGCAGCTCAGGCAGCATCTATGGAGGGAAATAGACTGTCAACATTTCAGGTGGAGACACTTCCCCTGGACTAGAGAACTGATCCTTCCACCATAAAGATGTTTTGCAGTGGAGTCGTAATATAGAGACAGGAAATATTGTTGATGCAAGAATCTAGAGTGCCAGACACCAGAGTTCTATCCTGAATACGGTGGCTGTCTATGCGAAGCTTATGCATTGTACCCAGTCACCATGTGGTTTTTCTCCAGGTGGTCCAGTTTCCTCCCACACACCATTCAAAGATGTACAGGATTGTAGGCCAATTGGCTTCTGTAAATTGTAAATTGTCCCTCGTGTATAGGATAGTGACAGTGTCCAGGGTAATCGCTGGTTGGCGAGGACATAGTGGGCCAGAATCAGAATCAGAATTGTTTATTGTCATTTGAACATAAGTTCAAACGCAATTACGTTTCTGGAGTCATAACACAAACAAAAAAAACAAAACACACAATTACACAATTACACACAAACATCCATCACAGTGAATCCCCAAACACCTCCTCACCGTGATGGAAGGCAAAAGTCTTATCTCTTGCCCGTTCTCAAAGGGCCAGTTTCCATGCTGCATCTCTAAAGTCTAATAAACTGTTGGAAAAGCTCAGTGGGTCGCTCAGCATATGTGGAGGGAAGTGCAGTCGACGTTTCATTTTCTTCCAAAGATGCTGCCTGACACAGCTCATTCTTGCTAATTTCCTGCATTTATTGTGTCACAATCAACTAAAATGAAAAATAAAGTTGTCAACTTCATCCAGCAGTTCATATACTCTTTGAAAATGAAGTAAAACAGAAATAAAGCAAAGTTGAAAAAGTAGAAGTGCTATTAAATGACTCGTCAATATATTGTCACCTCCAACTGGGGTCATTTGTACAGAGAGAGTAAACAGTTCAGCCAAAGCACATTTTTCCCATGGCATTAGTGCATGATTGAACTGGGGGGCAATCACCATTTATATTTACAGTCAATTTAATTGGTATATTTAGGCATGTCTATCATTCAACTCTGTCCACTACAATCCCAGGGCTGAGTGAGAGTTGAAATGTGAGAAATCTGGATCCACCCTACGACAATGCCTATGACAAGCTACCACCTAGTCGATGTCATTCTGCGACAAGCTACGTTGACCAGTGACACAATTCCTCGTGAATTGGGATGTCCACCTACGACCACACCTACGACAACCAACGACAACCTACAACCACACGGGCGACAACCTACGAAAACTGAAGTCAACTTATGTCTACCTGGGATACGACAAGCTACGACCCTGTCGGCGACAACTGAAGATGTCAAATTCTGTGATCAGCTTGAGAGCGTGAGAATGCGGGAAATGCGTGAGAGTTGGCAGTGCTGCAATCCCATTTTTGAAGGGCCATTGTCATTTATGTAGCAGTTAGAGGAATAAAAACGGTTGAAACTTGTGCAATATATTTTGTTTTCTCTTACCTTCCCTGCCGACTTCAAGATGAATGAGGGTAGACAGAAGAATATAGTGAAGTTGCCACATCACTGATCAAATCATTACTCACTCCTCCATCTGTACCACGCTGCTGGAATACACAGCAGTAACCCTTCCATATTCCTCCCACTTAAGATATTATTTTATTCATTCATGAAATGTGGGCATTAGTGGCAAAGTCTGCATTTGAAGCTTATCTCTAATTGCCCTTGAGATGTTGTTGACGAACCACTGCAGCCTATATGCATCTGCTACAGTTCAGTTAGGTGGGAGTTCCAAGATGCTGTTCCCATGACGTTGAAGGTATATTTCCAAGTCTGGATGGAGTGTCATCTGGGAGGGAAAGGTCCACGTAACGGCATCCCTACACATCTGTTTCCTAATACAATCTACTCATCCCGATTAGGAAGTCGGCTGCAGGGAATAATAAACTTTTGGGAATAATAAACTTACGGAATTTTCTGCACAAATTCTGTCTAATTACCAACTAGAAATATGAATCGTGACAGAAATGAAAGGTTAACATCCCACATGGTTGTCATATTAGGACAAATATGTATGACTGTGTGGGAATATTTGTCCCTCTCAACACTCTGGTGACACAGCTGTTTTTTTTAAATCTGGAATTTACATTCACCCATCTGAGCTTTCCATGACACATCACCAAACCACATAATTAAACATAATTTATTGCACAAAATGATATATAAATTACAGCAGCAATATAAAAACCTGTGGTGGAAAACTGTAAAAAGACTAATATCATAAGAGTCATGGGGATAAAATTGCGGCTTTGGATTTTTATATAATAGGTTGTCTCTGAATTGGAAATACATGCACTTTTTCAATAGCCCAGGATTATTCTAAATCTTCAGAGTGCACTTTCTAATCTGCGAATGTATAATTGACATAAAACAAACCTTTTTTTTGCAACCTTATTCGTTTAACGAGCAGATTTGCTTTCAGTTCATGTTTCCATGGTTACAGAAGTAGCCTGTTTACAATATCTGGTGCAACAAGAAAGAGTATTTATTCCTTGGATGTGAATAATGAAAGTTGATGCACAGCTGATTTGCTGATTATTTGCAGAAAAATTAAATGGAAGCTACAAACTGAATAGAATCAAATTACTCAGAGTAAACCACCACAAGGTAGGAGGATGCATGACCCAAAAGTGACTAAAATATCCAGATGGTGCAAATGCTTTGTGTTTATCTTTGCATCAATCTTTAGCTGTCTGTTTTGCTTTTCTGCTGCTTGACATCAACATTAAAGTATTGGTTTGTGTGCCAATCTCAGACTTCTACTCTTGCAGCACAAGTTGCATTAATCTAATTAACATCATGAAAAGTGGTGGGTGGCAAATTCTCTGCCTCACTATTATCCTGGAGAACCTTATTAATGGCTTCTCTTTCTCTTGTCATAACAACCTGCCTGTTATCCAGCAATTCATTTTTTTTAATCTTCGTCCACATGGTGGTTTCATCCACTGACCTTTTCCAGATAGGTCTAAGCTATAGCATCAATGCAGAGCTCTTGCCTTGTGCTAGAATATTGAGGGTTCAAGTACCAATTCAAGGTCTCGGGTATCAAATCTAGGTTGGCATATAACCATATAACCATATAACAATTACAGCACGGAAACAGGCCATCTTTGGCCCTTCTAGTCCGTGCCGAACACTTACTCTCACCTAGTCCCATCTACCTGCACTCAGACCATAACCCTTCATTCCTTTCCCGTCCATATTCCTATCCAATTTATTTTTAAATGATAAAATCGAACCTGCCTCCACCACTTCCACTGGAAGCTCATTCCACACAGCTACCACTCTCTGAGTAAAGAAGTTCCCCCTCATGTTACCCCTAAACCTTTGTCCCTTAATTCTCAAATCATGTCCTCTTGTTTGAATCTTCCCTACTCTCAATGGAAAAAGTTTATCCACATCAACTCTGTCTATCCCTCTCATCATTTTAAAGACCTCTATCAAGTCCCCCTTTAACCTTCTGCACTCCAAACAATAAAGACCTATCTTGTTCAACCTTTCTCTGTAACTTAGGTGTTGAAACCCAGGCAACATTCCAGTAAATCTCCTCTGTACTACTCTTCCGGTAGGCGGCACGACTCTCGTCAGCAGCGGCCGCTGCAGCCTGTCCGCGTTTTTATTATTTTTTGTCTATGTTTATATGTAGTTTTTGTTATTTTTTGTTGGTGTGTGTGTGTGGGAGGGAGGTGGTAACTTTTAAATCTCTCCCTGCACTGGAGACCCGACCTTTTCTTGTCGGGTCTCAGTTGTCGTTGGGGCTGCAACGAGGAGCGGCCTCCAACAGAAGAAGCCGGGGACTCTGGTGCCGACTCACCTCACCGTCGCGGAGCTGGCTGAGTCCAGAGCGGGAGGAGCGGTGGTGGAGCGCTGCTGCTGCTGCTGCTGCTGCTGCTGCTGCTGCTGCTGCTGCTGCTGCTGCTGCTGCTGCTGCTGATGCTGATGCGGAGGCTGCAACTGCGGGTCTGCGGACGGCGGCACCGGGAGCCCGCGGGTCCCTGGAGGGAGACCGCTTTTCAGGGCTCCTGCAACGGCGACTTCTCCCGCCCGAGTTGCGGGGTCGAAGAGCTCCTGGAGCGGGGCCTACATCACTGCCCCGCACGGCTTGGAATGGCCGCGGGACTCTGCGAGCGCACGCCGGGGGCTCCAACATCAAGACCCGGTGTGCGACCTCGCACCACCCGGCGTGGCTTTAATGGCCGCGGGACAATCGCCATCGCCAGCCGGGTGCTTTGACTTTGACTCTGACATCGGGGGGGGGGGGGGGGGGGGGGGAGTGCAGTGGAGAGATAAGTTTTTTTTGGCCTTCCATCACAGCAATGTGATGGATGTTTATGTAAAATGTAAATTATGTTGTGTCTGGGGTCTATTTGTTTGTAATGTATGGCTGCAGAAACGGCATTTCGTTTGGACCTCCAGGGGTCCAAATGACAATTAAATTGACTATTGACTATTTATTTTGTTGACATCTTTCCTATAATTTGGTGACCAAAATTGTAGACCATACTCCAGAATTGGCCTCACCAATGTCTTGTACAATTTTAACATTACATCCCAACTTCTATACTCAATGCTCTGATTTAAAAAGGCCAGCACACCAAAAGCTTTCTTTACCACCCTATCTACATGAGATTCCACCTTCAGGGAACTATGCACAGTTATTCCTAAATCCCTCTGTTCAACTGCATTCCTCAATTCGCTACCATTTACTGTGTACATCCTATTTTGATTTGTCCTACCAAGATGTAGCACCTCACACTTATCAGCATTAAACTCCATCTGCCATCTTTCAGCCCACTCTTCCAAATGGCCTAAATCTCTCTGTAGACTTTGAAAATCTACTTCATTATCCACAACACCACCTATCTTAGTATCATCTGCATACTTACTAACTAGTCGTGCATAGTTCTGATGTTGAGAGATGGAACTCTATCCATATCATACAGTTGAAGGTGCAAAGATAAGGCAGAGGAAATAGAGGTGCATAAATGTTCAATAGTGAACGCAACTATGTCTTTGGAAGATTGTATAATTGGAACATTTACATAAAGAGAGAAGGGCCAAGCAATGGAGAAATTTGAGAATTCTTGAGAATAATATTTTTAACTGGACTGTGAAACATTGTAGGACAGCAAGTTCAGAGGGAATGGGTCAGGAAACTTTAGTTTATAATCTTTGAAACTAAAGTTTCAAACTTTACAACCCCTCCCCTTCTGTCCTGGGGATGGATTCCACTCCCCCACACCCCCTCCCCTATCTTTGCACATCCCCCAAGCCTTTACACTCATCACTTTAATTTCATGTTTCATGTATTTTATGTTTTTATGACTGTAGGCAAATCAATTTCCCTCCTGGGATAAATAAAGGTCTATCCTATCGTATCATATCATATCGAAACCTTGGTGTAGGATAGGCAGGAAAGTTTGGATGAACGGAAACTTATGGAGTTCAGAAGATGTAAAGAGCTCAAACTCACACAGGTTGAAACACAAGCATCTTTATTATTCATCATAATCTTGTAAGCAGGTCATGAATGTTATAATTAGGTGGAGTTATAATTACTAAGCATTCCAATTGGCTAACATGCAATAGCCAATCTACATCTCTTCTTGTATAAATGAAAAGCTGAAGAGATGGTTGGCAGAAAGTCAATTTCAAACCAGTTAGAGTACGAGTCCACTAGCACGAGGTAGTGCTTCCCATGCCAGTCAAAGATATCGGCAGCCACTGATGACCATGGTAGAGAGGGAGCTGGTTGAGACAGCAGGGGTTGTTTTTGCTGGTGCGGTACCCGTCTGTTACATGATTCTGTTTTCTCCCGATTTGACTTGGTTATTCCGGGTCAGTAAATAATTTAATTCACACACTGTAGGGTAGCCTCCACGCCCGGGTGACCACCATGGATTTCCTCATAGTACTCATTTCGAAGGGATGAGGGGATGACTTTCTTGTGACCTTTGACAATCACTCCATCCTGTAGTACTAGTTCGTCATGTACCAGGAAGTAAGGTCGTAATTCAGCAGGGGTGTTAGACTGTTTGTTTGACCACCCGCCTTTGATGATGGAAGTAAGCAGTTGGGAGGTTTTATCTGCAGCGGTGTGTTCGGTGAGGCGGCGGTGCAAGCGGTTGGTGGGAACAAACGAGACTTTCAGGACGGAGAATTTGTCCTGTTCGAATGGGTGTTGTTTGCTGGTGGTGCGTGGAGCTCTAGATAGAGTGTCTATCCTTTTTTGTCAACTATGCAAAAATCAAACCGTTGTAGCTGCATCATCATACGTTGGAGCCTGGCTGGGGCAGCATGGATCGGTTTGCTCAGGATGGTGACAAGTGGTTGATGATCATTCTCTACCATGAAGGTTTTGCCAAAAATAAAGTCTCTGAATTTAGAACAGGTGAAAACCACAGCAAGCAGTTCCTTCTCTATCTGTGCGTACCGTTGTTCAGTATCAGTTAGGGTGCGCGATGCATACGACATGGGCATCACGTCGCCGTTGAAGGAAGTTTGCAGACATGCAGCGTCTAGTGCATATTGGGATGCATCGCAGGTGATTGTGACTGGCAGGTTGATGTTGAAGCAATCCAGGGTTGGTGCACTAGCGAGCTGTAACTTTAAAGTCTTGAAAGCTTGTTGATGTTGCGGGTACCAGGACCAGTCGTTGTCCTTGTGGGTCAATTGTTGTAGTGGGGCTGATAATTTGCTGAGATTGGGGATGTATTTGCCCAAGTAGTTGACCATACCTAAAAATTGTTGAAGGCTGGTGACGACAGATGGTACTGGCAGCTTGTTGATCGCTGCAGCCTTCAATGAGCCAGGTTTCAACCCATTGCTGGTGAATAGTGACCGACATAGGTGACTTCTGGAACTCTGAACTTGCACTTCAGAGGGTTCAGATTTAAAATAATGTCTCTGGCACGGTCCAACACCTGTCGTAGGTTGGCATCGTGTTTGGTTGCGTCTCGGCCGTATACTAGGATGTCGTCAACAATGATGGCACAAGGGTATTCTGCGCACAGCTGTTTCATTGCACACTGAAAGACTTTGCTAGCAGAGTTGATACTGAAAGGCATTCTTAGAAATTGGTAGCAGCCAAATGGAGTGGCGAAAGTTGTTAGTGCAGATGAGGCACGGTCTAACGGGATTTCAAGAGAGAGCTAGATAGGGCCCTTAAAAATAGAGGAGTCAGGGGATATGGGGAGAAGGCAGGAACAGGGTACTGATTGGGGATGATCAACCATGATCACATTGAATGGCGGTGCTGGCTCGAGGGGCCAAATGGCCTACTCCTGCACCTATTGTCTCTTTGCCAAAAGGAACTTTTGGCATCGAGGACTGAGAACACAGTTGTGTTACCGATCTGTGCCGCTACATCTTCAGTGGTTCTCATGGGTAGTGTTGCCGTTTAATTGCTGTGTTCAAATCTTTAGGATTGATGCAGATGCGTAATTCCTTCTTGTCTTTCTTGGTGGTGATGACCATCGTGGAGGCCCAGTCTGAGGGTTTGCTGACCTCGGCAATAACTCCGATAGAGACCAAAAGTTTGAGTTCATCATGTATTCTCTCTCGCATGCCGTGGGGGACACAGTGAGGTGTACATACAATCGGGGTGCCAGTATGGTCAACAGTGATCTTATATATTGTTGGTAGCTTGCCGAGTTTGTCGTCAAACAAGTCCTTATAGTTGGATAGCATCTGTTGTGTTGGTTCCTCCGTCAAACAGAGTTTGTGGACAGCACACCCGAAATAAACCAGACCCAAGTCATGGCATGCATTAATGCCAAGCAGGGTTTCTGAACTTGGTTGAACAATGTAAAAGAGTAAGTTCTTTGTCTGCTGGTTGATGGTACATTTCATATCAGCTTTACCCAATGGGTGAAGAATTTCACTTCGTAAGCATGTAAAGTGGAGGAGTATTTTTTCATCTCAGTGGTTCTTATCTTGTTGAACGCTTTGAGTGACATGAAGTTTATTCTGGCGCCGTATCAACTTTAGCGATCAGAGGTTTGTTATTGATTATCATGGTCACCACAGGATCAGTCACTTTGCCTGGGGTGCACAGGTTTAGGGAAAGTAGACTCAGCATCTGAGTTGTCAGAGTCATTCCCGTGGGAAGATTCGTCCTATTCATTGGAATCTGAATCGGATGTGTCTTGTTGACACAGGTGCAGCTTCGTCGTTGAAGCTGTACTCCCACTAGATCGACAACAATTAGCAAAGTGGTTGAGTTTCTTGCAATTATGACGTACTTTCCCATGGGCTACGCAAAATTGGCTCCCCCTGGAGTGGAAATAGTTGCAGTTAGAGCACCTCGTTCGTGGCAGGCACATTTTGATCTATGCGGGACGTATTGAGAAATCTTTGTGGAGAATAGCTAGCCAGATTCACATTAAGTTGTTGATTAGGTTACCACTATCAAAGTCAGCAAGTGGTGCTACAGTCTCAGCCATCCGACAAGCGTGAATCGCTTGCTCCAAAGTCAGTTCAGCGTTCCGCAGCAGCTTGGCTCTTAACTTGTGGTCGCACATTCCTCCCACAATTTTACTTCGGAGTCACGTGAGTGATTCCGTGAAGAACCCGCTCAGCACGCATGCGCGGCATTAACGCCAGCAGTGCAACAGCGGCACATCGGGAGTCAGGCACTCCCGCTACGAGCCTGAAGGAAAGGAACGTTAGGTAAGTACTTACCTTCAGAGTAAAGTCGGTCTTTGCGTTTGTTTTTGCTCCAGGGGGAGCAAAGCAGCAGAGGGAAGCGGCCCCCGTTCAACTCCAGGGAAGGAGCCGACAGTGGAGGGGGGAAGAGGCGGCAACGGGGCCGCACACGCTGCGGTCCACAGACACGGGTGCTGCGTTGATGCCCAGTCTGCTAAAACAGCTGTCTGACCAACAGCAGCGGACTGGAGGGAAATTTAAAAACTGGCCGGCAACCCTGCAGACTCCCGACAAGGAGGCTTGCCGCCCGAGAACCACTGAAATGCGCCCGAAAATGGCAGACAGCCTCTAATAGCAAGGTCAGGACCAACCTCATGCTGGAGACAGACACGGAAGATGGGATCAGCACTTCAAACAAGAAACAAGAGTGTCTGCTTCTCCAAGCCAGAGGAAGGTCATGGAGCTAAAAACTCCAGCGAGACTGCCTCAGGAGCAGGGGCAAGTCCGCCAAGGGAGTTAACACTCCCACTCCAGTGCCTAACAGCACTGGCCATCTCCCTTGTCGAGGGATTGATGGGAACCAGAGTTGGGCTGGTCAAGAAGAGGGGTCACTGGCTGAACAACATCGGGAGTATGCTTGAGGTACAGAATCAGGAAGAGCTGCTGGGTGTGGCCGCTATGTGGCTCCACCACTAGTGAGATGGCTTTCAGTCTCAACAGACGGCCAGCTTACTACCTGTTCTTTTCAAAAAACCTCTCCAAGACAGGTAGTCATGAGGTGTTGGATTCATCACGCCTCCCCTAAATTGCATTTACTCAAAGTGCCCACCGTTATTGGGGGGTAGATTGAGCATCGTTTTTAAAAACCCAAATATCTTAAAATGAATTTGATATCCCTGACGTCGGTTATCATTTTCGCATGCTCTTTCCAGAGGGTCAGGGTAGTATGGAAAAACACCTGACCCTACTGTTCGCACTGCAACTTCTCAGGAAGTTATAAAACCTGCCCTCAACTCAAACATTTTTTACAGGACTGTGAGAACGCCGACCTCACAACCACAGATCCTGCTGTCTGGCTAAGTTACCAAACCAAGCCTAAAAAACTAGACAAAGTGTCCAAAATATCGGCGCAAGAGGGCATGGTCTGGAATGAGCACCACACGTAAACCAGTCAGCAGTACCTCTAACGCGTCCACCAGGAGGGTCTACCTCATGGTACTGGTGAAAGCTCGGGGCCTGCATGCCAATCCCATAAGCCTTTCAGGCCAGGGCCCAGAGCCCCATGGAAAATGCGCCACCCACCAACATATCACCGCCACGTCAGACAACGTGCAAGAATGGTTGGACCGGCAGGAAACAGAAGAATACCCATAACCATGGAGGTAGGTGGGTCTGGTTCCTACCAACGTATAGAAAATAGGGACTTAATACTAACAGGGGGGAGATTACACCTGTTTTAAGAAGCATGGGGGTCTATCACGAGTGATAGATAGATAGCCTTTTATTGTCATTCAGACTTAGTCTGAACGAAATTGCAGCAGTCAACATATAATACAATACAATAAAACAACAATAAACACACATTAACATCCACCACAGTGAGTCCACCCAGCATCTCCTCACTGTGATGGAGGCAAAAGTCTTAGGTCGCAGTCTCTTCCCTCCTCTTCTCCCTCTGCGCTGGGGCGATCAGTATATACTCAATGGCTTTAGTGGATACAAAATACAATTCATACTAGAAAAATTGCCACCAATTCAACATTTACCCCAGAGGGTATTTTCCCTCTCTGTTAAAGAAACGAGAGGGACAAGCTGAACTGGTGAGACTAATTACAAAGGGTATCATGGGAAAACATGAACCCTTGGAATTCGGATCAAATACTCGTCACTAAACCCAAAAAGATGGTGGATGTTGCATCATCATTGACTTAACTTCACTAAATATGTTTGTTAAGTATATACATTTCAAAATGGAAACGGTTGTTACTGCCAAACAACTAATTTCCAAAGGATACATCATGGCAAGCATTGATCTTAAAGATGTTTACTATTTAGTACCATTCACAAGGATCATCGCAGATACCTGAAATTTACCTGGATGGGGCAGCTATGGCAATTTAAAGCGTTACCCAATGGGTCACATCAGCCCAAGATTATACACCAAGATACTAAAACCAGCTCTGGCAATATTCACAAGACAAAAACATATTGTCATGGCATATCTTGATGATACTTTAAAAAAAAAATAGGCAAGACTATGAAATTAACTATGTTAGCTGTATCAGCTACCAAACAGCTATTTGAAACCCTGGGATTGTCTTACATCCAGATAAATCTAAGTTGAAGCCATCCACAATCATGGACTACTTGGGCTTCACAATTAATTCAGTCTACATGACTGTAACGTGGCCAAGAGACAAAACAGTTAAATTGGCACAATCATGCAACAATTTAATGGTCCACGTACTCCCAAGTATTCGACAAGTAACAGAGTAATTGGGAAAATGGTAACAGCATTTCCGGCTACACAATTCGGACCTTTGCACTGTCAACACGTACAAAGAGCAAAGGTACAGGCACCACAACGACATACAGGTCATTATGATCGTATCATGAAGTTACCCACTGAAGCATTATCATAACTACAGTGGTGGGCAAAAAATGTTTGGCATAATTTCAACCTATTATCATCACTAACAAGTAGTAGATGGACTAACCCAGAGTCATCGTTACACTGGGCATTAATTATCTACAGATGTTGGGTGACTTTTATGGTTTAAAAGCATAGGCACAAATATGCATCACTTGCATGTACGGTTACAAATAGATAATACTACGGTGGTGGCCTAGATTAACCATATGGGCGGCATAAAATCGGTAATATGCGACAAGTTGGTCAACACAATTTGGCAATGGTGTGTCGAAAGACATATTTGGCTATCAGTAACTTACCTGCCAGGTAAGCTAAATACAGTGGCAGACACCAGGTCACGTAAATTTAATGACAACATCAAATGGATGTTAAACCCCAAAAAGTTTGCAAAAGTTATCAAGCAATATGGCACGCCAGATATTGATTTATTTGCATCAAGGGTAAATCACCAGGTACCTATGTATGTCGCTTGGGAACCAGACCCTGAGGCAGCAGCGGTAGATGCGTTCGCGCTGGATTGGGGAAATTCTTCTTCTATGCATTTCCTCCCTTCTGCCTCATCATTTGGGGACTACGCACAATACAAATGGACTCTGCTTCAGGTATTTTGATAGTACCCGACTGGCCTACGCAGCCATGGTTCCCAAAACTCCATGACATGGTTGTTGAAACTCCAATGGTATTCCCCAGTGACCCAGAGTTATTAACACCCAGTGTCGGGCACAAGCCACCCGTGCCATGAAAAAATCAAACTCCTGGATTGCAGATTCTGCACAAACCACTTCTGGGACGGGGATTATCAGAACAAACCGTCGACACCATGTCAGCATCCCTCCGAACATCCACTAAAAAACAGCACTTGTCCAGCATCAAGAAATGGGAGAAGTACTGCTTGGATACAGGGACCACCTACTCAACCGCTACAGTTACCAACGTACTGGAATACCTGGCGAGCCTTCACCACGATGAAGGACTCAGCTACAGAGCCATCAACACAGCTAGAAGTGCCCTGTCTGTCTATTTAAAGCCAGCTCCAGGACAACAGGCCATGGGGTCCCACCCGCTTGTGGTCAAACTAATTAAGGGTATTTACAACTCTAACCCCCTAGACCAAGGTACACCCATACATGAGATGTCAGTGTGGTCCTGACATACCTCAGGGGATGGCCACCAGCCAGATCCCTCAATTTGGAACAATCTATGTTCAAAACACTCATGTTGATGGCACTTGTATCTGCACAGAGGGTCCAGTCACTACACCTATTGTGACTGGACAGCATGCTCACAGCTCCAGACCAGATCTCTGTCGTTATCCAGGGACTGATCAAATAGAGCAGACCAGGAACACCTAATCCAGTCGTGGCTTACCCGCCAGAACCACGGTTATGTGCCATGACCCACCTACTATCCTACATAGACACAACCAAAATATTCGAGGGAGATGAAAAGCCTTGTGGGTCAGTCACAAAAAACCTTATGGTCGGGTGACTAGGCAAACCATTGCGAGATGGCTCAAGCAGATGCTAAAAACTGCTGGGATAAACACTAACATGTACAAATTTTATTCCACCAAGGCAGCATCCATGTCGATGGCTAAAAGAATGGACGTGCCTATAGACCACATCCTGGCTACAGCAGGATGGTCGGGGGAAAGATCGTTCAGAAATTTTATAATAAGCCGTTGGCAAAACCTGTTTTATTTGCAGGAAAGATTTTACGGACTGCAAATATTTAATTTAATGCCCAGGGGAGCAATATAATTTCTTTGTTGTTATTGTTAAAAAAATACCATTGTGTTTTTCTACAAACAGATACATTGGTTGATTACGATAACACACTTCCTCCCTCAAAGAGTTCGGCAGTGCGTGAAGTAATAATTGTTACACGGTTTGAAATCACAGAGCTTTGAAGTCTTCACGGAATCACTCACGTGACTCCGAAGTAAAATAGTAAGATTAAATGAGAACTTACCAGTTTGAAGTTTGATCTGTATTTTATGAGGAGTTATGATGAGGGATTACGTGCCCTCCGCTCCCACCCTCAATAATATGGGTCAAACTGATAAACTGATGTCTCTTTGTCTTTACTATGTTTACTACAATAACTGTGTCTATCTGTGATTCCACACTGCTGCTTTGAAGTATGTCGCGCATGCGAGCTGAGCGGGTTCTTCACGTAATCCCTCATCGTAACTCCTCATAAAATACAGATCAAACTTCAAACTGGTAAGTTCTCGTTTAATCTTACTATTTTATCACGTACTAGCTCATTTGTCAACTCACTAAATCTGCATCGAGAGCTGATATATCTCAGGTCATTGATAAATCATTCCACAGGCTCATCAGCCTGTTGCATTCTGGCAAAGAATCTTGTCCTCTCAAGGATCCTGTTAGATGGCAGGTCACACAGTTCTCTGAACATCCTCAGCAGAACCTTCGAGTTGACAATAGTTTCAGCCACTACAACTACCAGACCATTCTCATCGAGTTGCGCTGGTGCAAATTCAAAAGAGTCAGCACGGATCATAGCCTCTGGACCCGCTAAGTTCAACAATAGCGACGCTTTCAAATCGTTGGGATCGTTTCGGTGAACGATGCAGATATAATGAGAGTAATCCTTCGCAAACATTCACCATCACTCGGCAATATTAGAATCAAACACGAGCGGGCTAGGCTTTCTACAAGAGTTAGCCATGTCAGCGAAATCACTCAAAAATAAAAACTGATAAACAAAATAAATCGCGGTAAACAGACACGGGGTAGACCCGATTTTCTGACACCAAGTAAAGAGCTCAAACTCACACAGGTCGAAACACAAGCATCTTTATTATTTAGGTCGTAATCTTGTAAGCATGTCATTACATGTTCACACTGCTACAGCTACTGGCAGGCAGTGGGCGAGTCCTTACACTATGAATGTTATAATTAGGTGGAGTTATAATTTCTAAGCATTCTAATTGGCTAACATGCAATAGCCAATCTATAGAAGACAAACTGGTTAAACAAGAGAAACAGAAATGGTAGAAGCTAGCATAAATTCATACATGGATGAGACTTTCAGAATTTGAAATGTTGATGCAGGAACAGTATATGATGGAGTGGTAGCAAAAATGTGAAGAGAGAATATGGAGTCAGAGGCTCTCTTGCATGCCATAAATGAAAAGAATCAGAGACCATGAGCAAAGAAGAGGGCAACATTCCTGATATGTCTGGTGTAGATGAATGTTATCTATCTATCTATCTATCTATCTATCTATCTATCTATCTATCTATCTATCTATCTATCTATCTATCTATCTATCTATCTATCTATCTATCTATCTATCTATCTATCTCTGTCTGTCTGTCTGTCTTTCTGTCTGTCTGTCTGTCTGTCTGTCTGTCTGTCTGTCTGTCTGTCCTATTACTAAAACTCTCATCTTGACAACTTCTGGTCTGCGTTTAATTAAATTTGCACAAAAACACTACCCTATTTCGCTAGTATTTTTTCTCCACCGTACTCACCGTTCTCTTCTACTCCAAGACACCAAGTTCTCTTCTACTCCAAGGCACCCCACCTCCCCTGCATCACCACCCCCACACCACCACCACCCCCCCCCCCACACCACACCCCTCACACCACCCCCCCCCCCCCCACATCACCGCCCCCCCCCCCTCCCCCACCACATCACCCCCTCTCCCACACCATGGTAGAATAATTCATTGGGGAATGGGTAGCATTGGGGGACCAGGCCTCCCGTGTGACTGGAACGCAACAGGTTCCACTTAGTCTAGTATGAATATAAAAATGTAGGCAGATGCTTGCACGGCATGTGAAATAACAAATGGCTCAAAAAAGGCTGAGTGAAAGAAATGTTCAGATTTAAGGAAAGTCAAGGGTTATTGATATTATGCACAAAGTGTTACTAAGGCTCAGATTGAAAGGGTGAGCAGGTTCAAGAAGTCATATGGTTTACTCCTGTTGCCTATTTCTTGATTTTTATATATAAAAAAATAGCAGGGAATTATATTTCAAATACCAATAAAAAATGAGAAAAATGGCAACCAAAATCCATATTTGGCACCAAGTATTCAGAAAATCACTAACGTCCTTCTCAAAGCTTTCATGGTGAGCAAAAAAGCAAAATTCTGTAGGAACTAAATGGATTAGACAGCATCTATGGAGGGAATAGGCAGATTCAGGTCAGGCCCCTTCTTCAATCTGTGGAAGGGTCCCAACCCAAAATATTGTCTGCCCATTCCCTCCACAGGCACTGCCAGAACTGCTGAATTTCTCCAATGTTTAGTTTTTGCTCAAGATGCCAGTATCTGCCGTCCATTTAGTCTAATGGTAATCTAGACACGTTACAACATGCAACTGTATCCTAGTCTATCAATCTTCAGTTTGAAACAAATGTTTTATTAACCCATAAAATAACTTGCAATGTTATCCATCAATGATCTCGGTTTGGGTTGATTTTGCTGATATTTATTATGACCAGTACTTTTGCAGAATATATTTGACAAAGTCCTGGTGGAACAAATGGCCTCCATCTATGCCATGAAAAATAGGAGAATATGAGAACGTGAAGTGTGTCAGTAACCATGGGCGTACATATTTTAAATTAAAACTGGACTTTCAAGGGAAAATAGGATTTGTGTGCGTCGGAGCAAAATGGATAGTCCAAGCGGAGTTGGTGCTTGAAGTAACGGGCGATTTATTAAGTCGGGTGCGTGCACACCAGGAGGCTTCAAACACCAACTCTGAGTGGCCTTTCCATTTTTGCCCCCACAGTGTGGATGGGCAAAAAAGACAGTCACAGGTGGTGGTCCAAAGTGTGTAGGAAAGAATTGCAGATGCTGGTCTAAATCGAAGATAGACATAAAATGCTGGAGTAACTCAGCGGGCCAGGTAGAACTTCTGGAGAGATGGAATGGGTGACATTTCGGCTGAGACCCTTCTTCAGACTGAAATCAGAGGAGTGGGCAGTAAAGAGATAAAATGTAGTCGTAGACAGTAAGGCTGGTAGAAGAACTGGGTGTTGCAGAGGGAACGGACTCCTCGGAAAGCAGAGCCTCTTCGATATCCCACAGCTCATCTCTTGCTCTCCCACCCTCCATTTGTACCAAGGACAGTGTCCCCCTTGTTCTCACCTTCCACCTCATCAGCCGTTGCATACAGTACATAATCCTCCGACATTTTCGCAACCTCCAACGGGATCCCACTACTAGCCACATCTTCGCATCTCCGCCCCTTTCTGCTGTCCGCAGAGACCTTTCCCTCCACAACTCCCTGGTCAACTTGTCCCTTCCCACACAAACCACCCCATCCCCAGGTCCTTTCCCCTGTACCACAGGAGATGCAACACCTGTCCCTATATCTCCACCTCAACTCTATCCATGGGCCTAGACAGTCTTTTCATGTGAGGCAGAGGTTCACTTGCACCTTCTCCAACCTCATCTACTGTATCCACTATTCACGGGGTGGACTCCTGTATATCATCGAGACCAAGTGCAGGCTCAGTGATCGTTTTGCTGACACCTCCGCTCAGTCCGCCTAAAACTACCTGATCTCTCAATTGCTCAACACTTTAACTCCCCCTTCCATTCCCACACTGACCTTTCTGTACTGGCCCCCTCCATTGTCAGAGTGAGACCCAGCGCAAATTGGAGGAACAACACCTCATATTTTGATTGGGTAGCTTACAACTCAGTGATACCAACAATGACTTCTCTAACTTCAAGTAGCCCTTGCGTTCCCTCTCTCTTCCCTTCCCTCCCCCTTCCCAATTCTCCTACCAGTCTTACTGAGTCCGACTACATTTTATCTCTGTACCGCCCACTCCCCTAACATTAGTCTGAAGAAGGGTCACGACCCGAAACGTCACCCATTGCTTCTCTCCAGAGATGCTGCCTGTCCCACTTCTTCTTCTTGCGTTTGAGGCAGCAGACGTCTGCAGCAGGGTGATGCCATCCGGTTCGACATCTGTAGGCGCCCGCCCAAAAAGGCGACATCTGTAGGCGCCTGCCCTAAAAAGGCGACATCTGTAGGCGCCCGCCCGGACCTAATCCGAGGAAAGACATTCTTGCCATAGAGGAAGTACAGAGAAGGTTCACCAGACTGATTCCTGGGATGGCAGGACTTTCATATGAAGAAAGACTGGATAGACTCGGCTTGTACACGCTAGAATTTGGAAGATTGAGGGGGGATCTTATAGAAACTTACAACATTCTTAAGGGGTTGGACAGGCTAGATGCAGGGGTCACAGTTTAAGGATAAGAGGGAAGTCTTTTAGGACCGAGATGAGAAAATCATTTTTTACACAGAGAGTGGTGAATCTGTGGAATTCTCTGCCACAGAAGGTAGTTGGGGCCAGTTCATTGGCTATATTTAAGAGGGAGTTAGATGTGGCCCTTGTGGCTAAAGGGATCAGGGGGTATGGAGAGAAGGCAGGGATGGGATACTGAGTTGGATAATCAGCCATGATCATATCGAATGGCGGTGCTGGCTCGAAGGGCCGAATGGCCTACTCCTGCACCTATTTTCTATGTTTCTTTCTTTCTATGAATGCTCCAGGATGACGCCAAGCTGCGGCGCTGCTGCTGTCTGTTTGTTGTCGTTTGTCTGACTGAGGTCAGTTGATAGGGTTCACCACAGGGAGGTCGACAACGTGAGCCCCCTGTCCCGCTGAATTACTCCAGCATTTTGTGTCTATCTTGGTGGTCCAAAGTGTCTGTTTCTGTGCTATACAATTCTATGATACTATTTACTTTGATAATTCCACCCCGTGTGTTCTCATTTCCTTTACAAAATAGAATTTGGGTGGAAAAAACTGAGAAACAGTACAGTTAACAAAATAGCAGAGATTCAGTGAATAAGGAGATAAAAAGTTAAAATATATATAACCAAAAGGAGATAAAGGTCAACAGAGAGACTGCTGGAAACAAAAGCAGCGGCCCAAAATGTAGATTAAAATAGAGCAAGCAGAAAAAAGGAAAGCTAGAAGATAATATTTGATAGTGCTTCAGATGCCTTAACTTAATTTGAAGAACAATGTCTGCAGTAAAGCAGGGAAATTCAATATCTGTTTTGCACAAAGTAATGCTCTCCAACAAGCAATGAAATTAATGGCAAATTATTGATGGTTCTGGTCTGCATTGTCCCTGGAGAAAGTTCAGGAAAGATTTACTGGAACAATACCAGAACCAAGAGGTTATATCTAGAAGTAAAGATTCTCAGGTTTAATATATTTTCTTTGGAAAAAAAAAGAAAGTGAGGGAGCTGTTCAATGTCTTTCTGTAATGGAAGGCTCTTGTAGCTAAACATTTTCATTTGTTTCTTGTTGTTGAACTGACTGGAATAAAAGTTCATAACTATAAAGTCGCAACACAGTTCCAGGCATGACCATAAAGAAGGAATGTCAGCATCTCTACTATTTTGGCAATTTAAGGAGATTTGGCATATCACCGAATATTCCAACAAACTTTGACAGACGCTGTGAAAAGTATCCTGTCATTACCTGGCATGGCAATTCCAATCACAGGTCTGAAAGAGGCTGCAGAGAGTGGCGAGCTCAGCCCTGATCATTTTGCGCACAGTTCTCCTCATCATCAAAAGCATCTACATAAGGCATTGCCTCAAGAAGGCAGAATCTATCATTAAGGATGCTCACCATCTGACCCATACCCTCTTCTCGCTGCAATGATCAGAGAAAGGTATAGAAACCTGGTCATATACCACCAGATTCAGGATTAGTATTCCATTACGATCATTAATCTCAATTTGGCAACAGAATATGAAAGACAACCTCTTGTACTATCGTGGACTTGTTTTTCTAATTGTTGTCTGCACTAATATCTTAATTTTACTTCGGAGTCACGTGAGTGACTTCGTGAAGAACCCCGCTTCCACGCATGCGTGTCATATATCGCTACACGCATTGCAACGAGTCACACAGGGGGAACGGCGTTCCCCAAGCGGGAGAATTTGAAAGTCGGGAACAGCAGGTAAGCGACTCTGCGTTTCCCTTTTTTACTACTTACTTTTAGGTGGCTGCGGAAAGCCGGCGGGGAGACCCGTGGAGGGCGAGCAGCCGGCAGCAGCAACGGCACGAGTTTCCCTGGAGGGGAACAACCTGTGCCCGACTTTGCTCCCGCACCGACAAAATTCACCTCTCGGCCGGGCGGGAAGCAAAGTAAAGAGGTCCGTATGCCAGTCTCAAACGAGACTGGCTTGGGACCAGTCGGTAGCAGCCAGCGCAGAGGCTGCGGGACAGACAGCACGGACCAGCGGTACCGGGGCTCGAAACGCTCAGCGAGTGCAGCGGCACTTATGGAGTCGGAACGGGACGTTGGGGACGAAAACGTTCTTCAAAAGGTAGGCACCGGGATAGGAACAGCCGGGGTTTACCGGCTGCGGAACTGCCGTGAAGGACCAGGCCCGTGAACACCGGGGTTTGGTCCGAGCGGCTCGAACCCGCAACGGAGGGAACGACGGTCACCAGCGGGAGAAGGGAAGGCGGGAACAGCAGGTAAGAGACCCTGCGTTTCCTTCAACTTACCTTCTAGGTGCAGACATGGACCGGGTCCATGTAAGCTGTAGAAGGCCGGCGGATGAACCGCGGAGGAGTGGCAGCAGCAGCAGCAGCAGCAGCGGCAGTCGGCAGCGGCAGCAGCAGCAGCAGTGGTAGCCGGCAGCTGCAGGAGTACGGGCAGCTGCAGGAGTACGGGCAGCAGCAGTGGCAGCCGGCAGCTGCAGGAGCACTGACAGCTGCAGGAGCGCAGGTTGCGGCAGGAGCGCAGGTTGGGAGCTGGTAACGGCAGGAGCTGACAACGGCAGGAGCTGGCAATGGCAGGAGCTGGCAACGGCAGGAGCAGCATGGGCACATCGATTCCCGGAGGAGGAAAACACCTGTGCCCAACTTCGCTCCAGCACGGTGAGAAAATTCATTTTTCAGCAGCAAAGGACTTGGCAGTTGACTGGCTGCAATCTACTACAAGGGACCAGTATGTGAGTACCAGGGTCGGTCCCAGCAGGGGTTTTAGTTACAATGATCGCTTCTAGGCCTTTTGGCTAAGACCAAGTGTAGTATCTGTTCTTATCAGTTTAATATCTGATACGTCCCTTATCTAGGGACCATATATTAAATAAAATCTATAATAGCTGTTATCATCAGTTTTAATGTCTTATATGTTCCTTGGCTAAGGACCATATAAGTAGGAGTGCCCAGAATTGAGGGCATTAGAGTGGGGTTGACCGGCTGCAACGACCGCAAGGGACCAGTACCGTCAGTACGGGGGTGGGTCCCACGGGTCTAAGATAAAGGAGCAGCCAGGAGCGCTGAGAGCGTTGGAGCCGGGTTAAAGGAATAGATGGAATCAGCTGTGCCAGTTATCCTCCACACCGGCCATATCCACTCCACGGAAGGAAGGACAAAGCTGGAGAAGGAGGACCGTGGAACAGGGGGCAGCCAGCAGCAGCCAGCGGCACTTGGATCAACCGTAGTGGGATCAGCGGTGCCCGATGTCGGCCCCGCACCGGCCAGCTCCATGCGGCCGAGCGGTAGGCTAGACACAAATCAAACAAGGTAGTGGACTGAGAAGGGTCCGACTTTGCATAAAACCGCCGGCAACCAGCGCCCGAGAGGGCTGGAGCGGGAAGAAGCGGTGTATGGAGCCTTGCTCCAACGTGATAACCCACAGCAGTACCTCTTTGAGGGCTGCACAATGCTTCTACCCCATCAGAGGGGAGCACTGTGGGTCAGTTCTGGGTTGACTTGCAAGAGGGGTCCGCAGAACAAAAGACAAGTGGGCAGCAGTTAAGCCCCACATGGGTACCCCGTGCGGGACCCTAGAGATCTCTAACTCTATAAAAAAGAGTAGGCAGGACCCTGATGGGCCAGAGCCTGGTAATACAGCATCCCATGATCCTAACACAGCAGGGACTCTGCTGGACATGGTGGCTGATTACTTTAACCAAGTCAAACATGGGTAGACTTGGATCCAGGATGGCAATAGTATTACTATATGTCTGGCCACAAACGCCAACAGGGAAAAAAATTTACAGACACTGGCCAGACATCTGCCACCTGGCAACGGTGAGGCATTACGGGTGCCCAGTGTAAACCAATGCATTTGGCAGCATATGGGGACGAACATCAGGAACCAGGACCTCAAGATCCAGAGAACCTTAAAGGGATTGACGGAAGGCATCATAGAATACACTCGCACCCTGGACTAAATGTAGGTAACCAAAGACCATCTAGACGCACTAGCTCTGTTTAGTAATATGCAATATGATCTGAACTACACATGGAAGGCGGCCATTCAGCCAGCACTGGGACCCCAAAAAATGCTACCATTTGCAAACAAAGAACCGTGAGTGGACAAAGCCAAGACACTGGGGCTCATCAAGGCCAGCGCAAGGGCCTATTTTGGAGCATGATACCGGCCACAGGCAACGCCATAAATAATGTGGCTCATACCAGTGGCAGTGCTAGAAATCAATAACCCGCAGGATCCTTTTTTAGGGTATGGCCAGGGCGGCCACCCTGGAAGATGCGGGAACCTCAACCTCCCACACAACCCCGAACAAGAGATATCAAACCAGAACCTCCTTTGTCAAAAAACCAAGGAAATAACACAACCACCGGTAACCATGGAGGTAGGTGGGTGGGGTTTTCTTCTGTTTAAATAGGGACCTATGATGGTAGGGGAGGTTACAACACTACAGTTATGTATGGTATATAATCACTACAGATTCATATAATCTCAGCAGTATTCAGGGTTATCTGATAAGATTTACTCATTCCAATAACCACAGTACAACATACACCAGAAGGGCATTTTGTCCTTACATAAACCAAACAATCTAAAACCCACATGGTCTACAAAAATTGTACACAAAAGATGTGATTGAGCATACTTTTCATGGAACATTAGAATTGTATCAAACATATTTATTAAAAATAAATAGAGTAGGGTTGCAGGATTATCATTGATTTTAACCCTAAACACATTTGTTCTAGATATTCATTTTAAGATGGATACTCTTTTTTCTTGATAAGACTTGGTGTCAGCTGCGGGTTTTCTATATGGCAGGCATTGACTCAAAAGAGGAACTTTGGCAATAGAGCTTACAATAGGGGCAATCATTAGCTCCAATATTATTTACTAAAATTCTAAAACCAGCTTGGCATTGTTATGTAACAAAGCCATAGGGTGATGTTTTTCCCCCGTTCGGCCCCATCAATGGGGTACTAGGGATAATTCAACTACACTCGGCATCTGGAATTCTCAGAGTTCCGACTGACCTTCTAAATCATGGTATTTCAGTCATACAGGGGATGGTTTAGAACCATGTTTCCTATTGAACATAGCCAAAAAATTATTAATTTTCCAGTGACTGGAGGCTGTCATCCATGCCATAAGACTATGGATTATGGATTTATAGAGTCTAAAGACCCACTGCACGGCATTGGGCTGTCAGACAGGACGATGAATCTCATCTCATCTCATCTGCACTAAGACTGTCAACACGGAAGCAGTACCTTTGGACATCAAGAAATGGGGCATATACTGCTTGGACAACAACCTCGACCAAAAGGCCAAGAACATTCTGGCCGTATTGGAATTTTTACAAGCCTCCATTATGATAATCGATGGAGCTACAGTGCCATCAATAGTGCCACAAGTGCACTCTCAAATTACCTATCACAAGGAACGGAGCGGCACGCGGTGGGAACGCACCCCTGGTAAGAAAACCAGGTACTCCGAAATCTGGGACGTGGGTGTCGTTTCTCAACATGCTAAGGAGCTTGTAGCTCATAACAGCGTTGTCACTTCAGTAACAGACCAGGAAGATGGTTATGCTCATGGTGTTATTTACCGCACAACAAGTCCAGCCATTAAGCAAACTGAGCCTGGACTCCCTGATCATCTCACCGAGAAACTGGTGTTGTCATACAGGATTTAATAAAAGAAAACAGATCGGGTTTCCTCAGGTCAAGTGTTTGAATTTATGGTACACCCATATGGCAAACGACGGTGTATAGCAAGACACATCTAACAATATATGGAATATACTAAGAACATTCGAGGTCAGAAAATGGAGTTGTTTATCTCTTAAAAGAAACCGCATGAAAGGGTCACGACTCAAACTATATTAGGTGGCTCAAATAGGTCCTAAAAATGACACTAATGTTTTAACTCTCATTCCACCAGGGCTGCAGCAACATCCGCAGCAAAAATTTGTACAGGTACCCACAGACCAAATCCTCAGAATGGCAGGATGGTCATTCAAAAAGGGTTTTTCCACAGGTTTTTATAATAAACCAGTTAAATTTTGGAGCCATCATTTGTATTAAGAAGACATTTTATGTCCAACAAAATAATTGCCCGAAAGGTTACAGGGCTATGATTCTCAAATTAAAAAAAAAAAAAAAAAAAAAAATGTTATATAATTTTTTCATTATACCACACAACTCTTTGTATAATTGTGTTTTAAAATTACTAATGATGCTCTCTCCCAATACCCAAGGCAGTTGTGAAGCATGGACTCGTTCCACGGCATGAGGTCACAGAGCTTTGAAATCTTCACGAAGTCACTCACGTGACTCCGAAGTAAAATAGTAAGATTAAACGAGAACTTACCAGTTTGAAGTTTGATCTGTATTTTATGAGGAGTTACGATGAGGGACTTCGTGCCCTCCGCTCCCACCCTCTTATGATCATATCAAAAACTGGTATCTCTTTGATAATCTTACTATGTTAGATCATTGTAGGTTCCTGTGACCTCACACCACTGCTTTGAAGAATGACACGCATGCGTGGAAGCGAAATCCCTCATCGTAACTCCTCATAAAATACAGATCAAACTTCAAACTGGTAAGTTTTCGTTTAATCTTACTATTTTTGCACACTTGTTTTCTTCCAATGTCTTTCTGAATGTATGTATAATTTATGTTTTTGCATGTTGTCTATGTGCTGGTGACGCTGTTGCAAGCAAGATTTCCATTGTACCTATAGCTCATCACATACGTGCATATGAAAATAATCTAGACTTAACTTGTCATTGCTAAATGCATTATTAATGGAAACTGCAATCCACCCAGAGAATGGTTTGAAACTTAGTACCACAAACAGGGGGAAATCATACGCACAATTAAATGAAAGTTAGATAAACACATCAGTGAGGGAAAAGAAAATAGAGAAAAAGGAGAAGTTGAATGGGAATTCAATGTTGAATAAGAAGAATCTCACGTGGATTCTAAATGTAGCAGTCAGTCCATCAGTTGAAGGGCCTATTACTATGTTGAAAATACTTTACAGGTTTGTGAATGTCTCAGTTTAAACTTGAGCAAAAAAAGATGTCAGCAGGTCAACGGAATATTGATTTCACATCTCATTTGAAGGATAGCACCTTCAGCAGCACTTCTTTAACACTGTACTGAGAATCCAGCTGGTATTACATGCTCAAGCCCTGCAAAGGCAACTGTCTCTGACTCAGCAGCTGGAATGCAACCAGCTCAAGCCATGCTGGTCAAGACAGTATATGGAACAGCTTGGAAGTGGCAAAGATAAATAGCTAAAAAGGTAGGCAGACTAATGGAAACAAAGGGGAAACAGACCCAGATAAAAAAAATAAAAGGAAAAGAAAAAGAGAGAGGCCAGAAGGGTAGCAAAGGAATAAACATAGAGCACAGAATAATACTGAATGTCTGAAGAAGGGTCTCGACCGGAAAAGTCACCTATTCCTTTTCTCCAGAGATGCTGCTGTGTTATTCCAGCATTTTATGTCTATCTTCAGTGTAAACCAGCATCAGCAGTTCCTTCCAACACGGAACAGTACAGCACAGGAACAGGCTCTTCGGCGCACAATGTCCATGCTAAACACGATGCAAAATGAAACTAATCTCATATGCCTTCATTTAATCCATATCTCTCCATTCGTAGAAACATTGAAACATATAAAATAGGTGCAGGAGTAGGCCATTCGGCCCTTCGAGCCAGCACCGTCAATATGATCATGGCTGATCATCCTAAATTCAATTGAATATCCAATTCCAGCTTTTTCCCCATATTCCTCGATTCCCTTGGCCCTAGGAGCTAAATCCAACTCTCTTTTGAACACATCCAGCAAATTGCCTGCTGTGGCAGAGAATTCCACAGGTTCACAACTCTCAAGGTGAAAACGTTTTCCTTATCTCAGTCCTAAATGGCCTACCCCTTATTCTTAAACTGTGACCTCGGTTCTGGACCACCAACATTGGGAAAAAAATGTCTGCATCTACTCTGTCCAATCCTCTAAGAATGTTCTGTGTTTCGATAAGATCCCCTCTCATTCTTCTAAATTCCAGAGAATACAAGTCCAGTCGACCCATTCTTTGATCATACGTCAGTGTCGCCATCCTGGGAATTAACCTGGTGAACCTATGCTGCACTCCCTGAATAGCAATGTCCTTCTTCAAATTAGGAGACCAAAATTGCACACAATACACCAGGTGCGGTCTCGCTAGGGCCCTGTACAACTGCAGGAGGACATCTTTGCCCCTATACTCAATTCCTCTTGCAATGAAGGTCAATATGCCATTGGCTTTCTTCACTGCCTACTGTACCTATTTGCTACCTATCTCCTGTAAATGTTGCCCCTCCCACTTTAAAAAGAACAACTAGCAGGGTGCCTGAAAAACACAAAAACATACTTTTGGACATACTAAAAATACCAAAAAAAAGTCGAAACAACGAACCCGCTGCAGGCGAGGCAGCCAACTCACCGCGCCATCGGAACGGAATACATACCAATAACATTTTCAGAGGGACTTTCAACCTGTGGTGGAGGAGGATTTGTGGTGGAGGGGGGATTTGTGGTGGAGGGGGATGTGTGGGAGGGGTGTGTGTGGTGGCGACAGGGGTGTAGGAGGGGGGGGGGGGTGGGGAGGGGATGTGGGAGGGGGGGGTGTGTGGGAGGGTGAGGTCTGGGAGGGGGGGGGAGGGGAGGGTGTGGGCAGGGGCAGAGGGGGGAGGTGTGTGGGGGAAGTGTGGGGGGTGCGGGCTCAGCTGCAATTTTCCTGTTGCGCTAGTATGGGTATTGTGGGCCAAAGGTACTGGTTTCCAGAGGGCTAGTATAGACATTGTGGGCCGAATGGATTCTTGGGCTGGCATCTCAGTCACTGAGGCCTGGCAGTACAGTCACTCAGACCTGGCAGGCTGGCAGCTGAGAAAATGCGGGAAACTCTGCCCAAAACAGGTGACAGACTGTGAGAGAGAAGGGGGAGATGATGGACTGAATGACTCATTCACACACACACACAGACAGACTCATTCACACACACACACAGACACACACAGACTCATTCACAGACACACACACAGACACATTCACACACACACACACACAAACTCACACACTCACATTCACACACACACACACATACACACACTCACACACACACATACACACACATACTCACACACACACACATACACACACACACACTCACACACGCACACACACACACACAGACATTCACACACACACACACACACACACACACACTAATTTACACACACACACACACACACACACACACACACACACACACACACACACACACACACACACACACACAAACACACATGCACACACACACACACACAACACACACACACACACACACACACACACACACACACACACACACACACACACACAGACACACACACACAGCCACACACACACACAGACAAACATACACACACACAGACACACACACACACACACTCATTCACTCACACACACACAGACTCATTCACTCACACACACTCACCCAATACTAAAATGCCAAGTAACTTCAGAATGTGTTGAATATACAGTGTGTAAAACACATGTTTAAAGCCTCTTGTAGAGGCTGCTGCTGCTGAAGCAAAAACGTGCTTTAAATAACATCCAACAAACACACTCACCATAGACAGAGCAGTCAGCTCTCTTGAATTATTCAACGGCGGCTGCACTCGGCGCCATCTTGACATCACCCTCTCGCTTCTTGCCACGAACTGGAAATGACACACTCAGTGTCAGCATGCCACTAACCGAATATGATGTAATCGGCACCATCTTGCAACTAACCAAAAATCACAGAATGAGCGCCAATTTTGAAATTAAACACAGTCCTGATCAAATAAAATGTTTATTCAGACTTTATCCATCCGAAAACTGTTGCAAGCAAGCCCTTTAAAAGCCAAGCCAATTGGACAAATACACTTTGCAAACAACAAACACATTTGCTGAAAACCACATCCCGGGACTCACCGTGTAGTGGACGTGCATTCAGTTATTCACAGCTCAGAGAGTGGTGACCCTGTCGCTTCTTCCGTCTGGCAGAGACTGAGTGAACCACGACACTTCCGGGTTTTATAGTCCCTCCCCCCGCCGCCAGCAGAGAGAATGGCGAATTTAAAAAAAACCATTAATATCTCTCTTATTTTATATCAATGGGAAAAATCCTCCAGTCCAGTCCGGCGGAGGGGGGCTCTGAGCGAGGTGGCAAAAAATGACGGCGGTAAGTGGCGACGTTCTCTTGGAAATCACATCGTAGCGAGCCAAAAGCGATCAACATCTTACTTTTAGTAATATATAGATAGATTGGATCTACTGAAAAAGAAAACACTTGCAATGCTATGAAGAAAGAGCAGTGGTCAAGCTAATTGCCAAGGCAGCAATAGAGACAGGGTTGGCATTGGCAGACACAATTACATCCTCCTGTGTTATATGTAATCTTATAAAATATTATGCAGCAATAAAGCAATAAAGTGGGGGCAAAGAGCAAATTAAATCATCAACCTCTTGTGTGTTTCCATTAAGAAATGTCATCTTAAAAGTTGTGCCATGATTATGAATTTGCAGTCAGCCGCTAAAAGTCACAAACGATTTGTTGAATATGGAAGGTATCAGGTGATTGTGGAAGAAATCAGATTGAAGAATGCTGACTGAAACACAAGAAAGAAGTCTTGGCCTTGGTCATTATTACTAAAAGTGTGCGAGAACATCAGACACCTTCACATCCAATGAAGTCAATGGAATCAATTCTGCAGAGGCAAGTAAATGTAAACCAATACCTGGTGTCAGTGTTTGTGACCAAAGATAAACTTCTCCCTCCTGCACACCAGGTCTAATTCAGAAAGTGAACATTAGAATGCTTAAACTCAATGTCAAATTATATTTAGAAAACAAAATATCCATCTACATTTTGTGCTGCTCTGGAAAGCAGCCAACATAATCAACCCAGGTCACTTCCACCCTGGTCATTGCTTCTCTGTCCTCCCATCAGGCAGAAGATCCAAAGGTTTGAAAGCATGTACCAGGAGATTCAAGAATGGTTACTTTCCCATTGTCAGCAGACCATTAAATCAACTCCTCATCAGCTAACGGGGTAATCGCCACCTCCCAACATCCGGCAAGTGGGAAGCTTTTAAATGTAAGATAAAGTATTCATGGTATGCATATTCCTGTCAGAGAGAAGGACAAGATTGGCAAGAGTAGAGAAGAACGGATAACAAGAGATATGGAGGTTCTGGTCAGAAAACAAAATGAGGCATGGGTGAAAAACTGGCAGCTGGGTTCATGTGAATCCTTGGAGTATAGGGGATGCAGGAGTATAATTAAGATGGAAATGAGGACAAAAGGAGAGGATGAGATAGCTTTGGCAGATAAGACAAAATAAGTTGAATACATATTATGGGGAAGATAATAGAGAGTGTTCAGGTCATCATAGACCAAAGTGAACATTTATGTGTGAAACCGAAGGAGGTGGGCAAGATCTTCAATAAATATTTTTCTACCCTAACTTGGGAAAGCTATTGGAGATGTCTTAGGGTCAGTCAGGATTGTGATAGAGGAGATGATGGATGTCTTAAAATGTATGAAGATAGATCAATCTCCAAGGCCTGATGAGTTATTTCCAAGAACACAGTAGGAAGCTGGAACAGAAATTGTGAGAGCCCTGGCTGATATATATCCATCATTGTTAGTTATGGTTGAGATGCTGGGAGACTGAATGATCGCTTTTGTTGTGCCTTTTGTGCCTTGGAGCCACTGCTACAAAGAAAATCTTGGCAACAATTGGAAAGTAGCATTAACATCTATGATAGGCAAGTTATACATGCATTTTGAAAGACGAGGATTATTAGGGATCGTCAGTAAGGTTTTGTCCGGGGCAGATCATGTCTCGCTAATTTGGTTGACGGCAGGAAGGTAAATGAGGGCAAGGTGGTAGGCCGAGTCCACACATACTTGAGTAAGATATTTGGTAAGGTTCCAGATGATAGTCTGCTGTGGACGGTTAGATTGCATGGAGAGCGAGCTAACCAGATGTGTAATTGGCTTGAAAGTAGGAAGTAGAAAGTGATGGTGCAGGGTTGTTTTTTTTTTAACTGACCAGTGGTATGCCTCAGTGGTCAATGCAGGGTCCATTGTTGCCTGTCATCTCTGACAACAATTTGGATTACAATGTACAAGCTATAGTTAGCAATTTTACAGTTGACAGGACACAAAAATAGGTAGTATCACAGACAGTGAAGAAGGTTAGCAGTGAAACTTACTGAGTAATGAAAGGCTTGGATAGAGTGCATGTTGAGAGGATGTATCCATTAATGGGATGGTCTAGGACCAGACGTCATATCCTCAGAATTAAAGGATGTTCCTTTTGGAAGAAGATGAGGAGGAATTTCTTTAGTGATGGTGGTGGTGAATCTCTGGAATTCTCTGCCACAGAAGATAGTTGAGGCCAGTTCATTAGCTATATTTAAGTTAGATGTGGCCCTTGTGGCTAAAGGGATTAGGGGGTATGGAGAGAAGGCAGGTACGGGATGCTGAGTTGGATGATCGGCCATGATCATATTGAATGGTGGTGCAGGCTCAAAGGGCTGAATGGCCTACTCCTGCACCTAATTTCTATGTTTCTAGTCAGAGGGCTGTGAATGCCAATGGATATTTTTAAGGCAGAGATAGATAGATTCTTGATTAGTACTGGTGTTGGTGGTAATTGGGAGAAGGCAGGAGAATGGGATTAGGACATGATCTCAAGGCTAGGACATTTTACTAGTTTATTGTATTAATGTATATTGCGTTTACAACCCTGCAGTTAAGAATTTCAATATTCTGTTGTTGGTACATAAGACAATTAAACACTTGTGATTTTTGAAATCAAACTATGTCCTATCCTAAACTATTGCAGATGTATTTGATGGATAATCAGAATTTGATAGATGAAGATTAGGAAGAAGCTCATGTGGATTATAGATGCTGCAATTGGCGCATTGAGTTGAATACATAACATTGACTTGCAAATACTTTATAAATTTGTAAACGATTGAACAACAAAAAGATGTCAGGTCAACCAATTGTCATTTTAACCTGTAAGGACTCCATCCCCTACTCCCAATTCCTCCGTCTACGCCGCATCTGCTCCACGGATGAGGCATTCCACACCAGGACATCTGAAATGTCCTCACTATTCAGGGAACGGGGGTTCCCCTCCTCCACCATAAATGAGGCTCGCACCAGGGTCTCTTCCATACCCCGCAACACTGCTCTCTCTCCCCATCCCCGCACTCACAACAAGGGCCGAGTCCCCCTAGTCCTCACCTTTCACCCCACCAGCCGTCACATACAAAAAATAATCCTCCGTCAGTTTCGCCACCTCCAACGTGACCCCACTACTCACCACATCTTCCCATCTCCCCCCATATCTGCCTTCCGCAAAGACCGCTCCCTCCATAACTCCTTTGTCAATTCTTCCCTTCCCTCTCGGTCCACCCCCTCCCCGGGCACTTTCCCTTGCAACCGCAAGAGATGCAACACTTGTCCCTTTACCTCCCCCCTCGACTCCGTTCAAGGACCCAAGCAATCGTTCCTGGTGCGACAGAGGTTTACCTGCATCTCTTCCAACCTCATCTATTGCGTCCGCTGCTCTAGATGTCAGCAGATCTATATCGGTGAGACCAAGCGGAGGTTGGGCGATCGTTTCGCCGAACACCTCCGCTCGGTCCGCAATAACCAAGCTGACCTCCCGGTGGCTCAGCACTTCAACCCCCCCTCCCACTCCGCCTCCGACCTCTCTGTCCTGGGTCTCCTCCATGGCCACAGCGAGCAGCACCGGAAATTGGAGGAACAGCACCTCATATTCCGTTTGGGGAGTCTCCACCCCGGGGGCATGAACATCGAATTCTCCCAATTCTGTTAGTCCTTGCTGTCTCCTCCCCTTCCTCAGCTCCCCTGCTGTCTCCTCCCACCCTCCAGCCTTCTGGCTACTCCTCCTTTTCTCTTTCTTGTCCCCACCCACCCCCACCCCCGATCAGTCTGAAGAAGGGTTTCGGCCCGAAACGTTGCCTATTTCCTTCGCTCCATAGATGCTGCTGCACCCGCTGAGTTTCTCCAGCTTTTCTGTGTAACCTGTCATTTTAACAACTCACTTGAAGGGTACCTGTAACTGCACTGTGTTAGCATTGCACCGAAGAAGAAAATAGTATTGCATGCTCAAGTCCCTCAGCCAACAACACTTTCTGACAGCAGTTGGAACACAACCAGCCATGCCATGCTGGTGGATACTCTACATACAAGGGCATGGAAGTGTGTGCGATAGCCATTCATGCCATTGAATGACAAGGCACCACTATGACAATACTCCTGGATAAAGAGAGAAATCCAGACAAAAAAGTATTTGTAAGTGGCTCTGCAGTTTATTCTTTAATTAAACCGATTAATTCAAAATCTTGGGAAATGGAGTATTAAAACCACCACTCAATGTATGCATTAAAATAAATGCTGTAATAAAGGAAAGTCAGGTAAGTTTGCTTGGCAGAGCCTTAACTAAAAAAAATAATTATATTCAAATTTATTATTGGTCCATCATGTGCTTTGTAAATAGAGAAAATGATGAAATCTATAAGATCACTTACCTGACTTTCCTTTATTACAGCATTTATTAAACTGCTGAAAGGATGCAGTCGCGGGAGTGCAGAATTCCCTTTCAGTAACATGATGAATAGTAATTAAAGCAAAGTACAAAACATTGGTGAGGCAACATTTAGAGTATTGTGTTCAGTGTTGGCCACCCTATCCTGGGAAAGATGTCGATAAGCTGTAAAGGATGCAGAAAAGATGATAGACACAAAATGCTGGAGTAACTCAGTGGGACAGGCAGCATCTCTGGATAGAAGGAATAGGTGACATTTTTTGTCTATCTTCGGTGTAAACCAACATCTGCAGTTCCTTCCAACACTCTACGTGGGTGTTGCTCAGTCTCAATGGCCTGGGCTAGAGGGATAGAAACATAGAAACATAGAAAATAGGTGCAGGAGGACGCCATTTGGCCCTTCAAGCCAGCACCACCATTCATCGTGATCATGGCTGATCGTCCCCTAACAATAACCCGTGCCTGCCTTCTCCCCATATCCCTTGACTCCACTAGCCCCTAGAGCTCTATCTAACTCTCTCTTAAATCCATCCAGTGACTTGGCCTCCACTGCCCTTTATGGCAGGGAATTCCATAAATTCACAACTCTCTGGGTGAAAACATTTTTTCTCACCTCAGTCATAAATGACCTCCCCTTTATTCTAAGACTATGGCCCCTGGTTCTGAACTCGCCCCATATTGGGGACATTTTACCTGCATCTAGCTTGTCCAGTCCTTTTATAATTTTATATGTTTCTATAAGATGCCCCCTCATCCTTCTAAACTCCAGTGAATACAAGCCTAGTCTTTTCAATCTTTCCTCATATGACAGTCCCGCCATCCCAAGGATCAATCTCGTGAACTTAGGCTGCACTGCCTCAATCACAAGGATGTCCTTCCTCAAATTAGGAGACCAAAACTGTACACAATACTCCAGATGTGGTCTCACCAGAGCCCTATACAACTGCAGAAGAACCTCTTTACTCCTATACTGAAATCCTCTTGTTATGAAGGCCAGCATTCCATTAGCTTTCTTCACTGCCTGCTGCAACTGCACGCCAACTTTTAGTGACCGGTGTACAAGAACGCTCAGGTCTTGCTGCACCTCCCCCTTACCTAACCTAACCCCACTGAGATAATAATCTGCCCCTTGTTTATGTCACTTAAGTGGATAACCTCACATTTATCTATATTATACTGCATCTGCCAGGCATCTTCCCACTCACTCAACCTGTCCAGGTCACCCTGCAACCCCCTAACATCCTCTTCACTGTTCACACAGCCACCCAGCTTTGTGTCATCTGCAAACTTGGTAGTGTTGCTCCTAATTCCCTCTTCCAAATCATTAATATATATGGTAAACAGTTGCGGCCCCAACACCGAGCCCTGCGGCACTCCACTCGCCACTGCCTGCCATTCTGAAAAGGACCCGTTCATTCCTACTCTTTGCTTCCGGTCTGCCAACCAATTGTCTATCCATGTCAACACCCTACCCCCAAAACCAGGTGCTCTAATTTTTGTCACCAGTCTCCCATGCGGGACCTTATCAAAGGCTTTTTGAAAGTCTAGATACACTACATCCACTGGCACCCCTTCATGCATTTTACTTGTCACATCCTCAAAAAACTCCAGAAAATTAGTCAAGCTTGATTTTTATTTCATAAATCCTTTTACTGCTATCCAAATGCCCCATTAAATGCCTCTTTAATAATTGACTCCAGCATCTTTCATACCACTGAAGTCAGGCTAACTGGTCTGTAATTCTCTGTTTTCTCTCTCACTCCTTTCTTGAAAAGTGGGATAACATTAGCTATCTTCCAATCCACAGGAACTGATCCTGAATCTATTGAACATTGGGAAAATGATGACCAATGCATCTACTATTTCTAGAGCCACCTCCCTGAGGACCCTGGGATGCAGACCATCAGGCTCAGGGGATTTATCATCCTTCAGTCCCATTAGCCTACCCAATACTATTTCTCGCCTAATTAAAATTTATTTCAGTTTCTCCACCCCCTTAGACCCTTTGTCCTCCAATACACCTGGGAGATTGTTTGTGTCTTCCTTAATGAAGACAGATCCAAAGTTCCTATTCAACTCTTCTGCCATTTCCTTGTTGCCCATAATAATTTCACCCGTGTCTGCCTTCAAGGGACCCACATTTGACTTTGCTACTCTTTTTCCCTTAACATATCTTTATATTCCTGGCCAGCTTTCCTTCGCACTTCATCTTTTCAGCCCATATTGCCCATTTTGTTTCCTTCCGTTGTCCTATGAAAGTTTCCCAATCCTCTGGCTCCTGGCTACTCTTTGCTGTGCTATACATCTTTTCTTTTAGTTTTATTATATCCCTAACTTCTCTTGTCAGTCATGGTTGCCTCCTACTCCCCTTAGAATCTTTCTTCCTTTTTGGAATGAAATGATCCTGCTTCTTCCGGATTACGCCCAGAAATTCCTGCAATTGCTGTTCCACCGTCATTCCTGCTAGGATCTCTTTCCAGTCTACTTTGGCCAGCTTTCCTCTCACGCCTTCATAGTCCCCTGTGTTCAAATGCATCACTGACACTTCTGATTTAACCCTCTCCTTCTCAAATTGCAGATTAAAACTCCAAGTGGTTCCTTTACCTCGAGTTCTCTTATCATATCTGGTTCATTGGACAACACTAAATCCAGGATTGCCTTTTCTCTGGTCGGCTCCATTACAAGCTGTTCTAAGAATCCATCTCGGAAGCATTCTACAAACTCTCTTTCTTGAGGTCCTGAACCAACCTGATTTTCCCAGTCTACCTGCATATTGAAATCCCCCATCACCATAGTGGCATTACCTTTGTTACATGCCAGTTTAAATTCCTGCTGCAACTTACACCCTACATCCAGGCTACTATTTGGGGGTCTGTAGAAAACACCAATTAGTGTCTTCTTGCCTTTACAATTCCTCAACTCAATCCACAGTGACTCCCCCTCATCAGTCCCTATGTCTTCCCTTGCAAGGGACTGAATTCTATCCCTCACCAGCAGAGCTACCCCCCTCCTCTGCCCACCTGCCTGGTCCTTTCTATAGGATGTATAACCCTGAATATTGAGTTCCCAGGCCCGATCCTCCTGCAGCCACGTCTCAGTTATCCCCACAATGTTATATCTACCAACCTCTAACTGAGCCTCAAGCTCATCTACTTTACTTCTTATACTTCGTGCATTCATATACAATACTTTTAATTCCTTATGCATCTCACCTTTCACATCGATCTCTATTACACTTGGCCATACTCTCCTATCCCTTTGTGAGCTTTCTTTCCCGTTAATTCTGGGGTCATTAACTATCCCTTAAATCTCTTTCCCTTTAACTCCATCCTCGACTATCCCATTTGACACCCCTCCCCCCTTATTCAGTTTAAAACCACCCGTGTAGCAGTGGCAAACCTGCCTGCCAGAATGCTGGTCCCCCACCTGTTAAGATGCAATCCGTCCCTGTTGGACAGTTCCCCCTTACTCCAAAACAGATCCCAGTGATATAAGAATCAAAATCCCTGCTCCCTGCACCAGTTCCTCAGCCACACATTCAGGTCCCGTATCTCCCTGTTCCTGCTCTCGCCAGCACTGGAAGCAAACTGGAGATAACAACCCTGGAGGTCCTGCTTGCAAAAGAGTTAATTAACAGAAATAGAGAGGCTACACTGCAAGATACAAACCACTGGTTAGCTTCAAAAATAGGATGGCCATGTTACAGTTTGCCAAGAAGTACTTAGACGAGCAACCACTGTGCTGGAAAAAGGTTTTGTGGACAGATGAGGCGAAGATTAACTTATATCAGAGTGATGGCAAGAGCAAAGTATGGAGGAGAGAATCTGTGAAACACGGTGATGGGGGTGTTATGGCCTGGGCATGTATGGCTGCTGAAAGTACTGACTCGCTTATCATCATTGATGATATAACTGCTGATGGTAGTAGCATAATGAATTCTGAAGCGTATAGACACATCCTATCTGCTCAAGTTCAAACAAATGCCTCAAAACATTGGCCAGCAGTTAATTGTTCAGCAAGACAATGAACCCAAACATACTGCTAAAATAACAAATGACTTTTTCAAAGCTAAAAAATGGCTAATTGTTGAGTAGCCAAGTCAATCACTCGATAGCTTGACCCTGAAGTAACTATGATTGTGAATAACAAGCCTGTGATCGGTAAGATTGGTACGGGAGCAAAATGTAATGTCATCTCATTACCTGAATTTTAAAAAATCCGTAATGATGAACATGTTGAAAAGGCTTCGGCCACACTATGGGCCTACGGGAGTGATGGTCTACACCCGCTTGGAGAAACTGATTTAAATTGCATCAATGACTCGCAGTCTCATACCCTTAAGTTTTATATCATCAAGGGGGATTCTGAAACTCTGCTTGGTATCAATGCATGCCATGATCTAGGCCTCGTCTACTTTGGCCATGCTGTCCATCAACTCTTTCTCACTGCGGGGCCCACTCAGCAGATACTCTCTCAATATAGAGTACCATTTAACAATGAGCTTTGTAAGCTGCCCCCTCAAGTACAACATCGCCTTTGATCCCAAAGTCACTTCTGTGGTTCGAGGACGACATCGTGTTCCGCATGCCATGTGCGACAGAGTACACCATGAGCTCAAGCGGATGGTCTCCCTGGGTGTCATTACTGAAGTTACTGACCCATCTGACTGGATTTCCACCATGGTGGTTACAACGAAGAATAACATGGAAAAAATCCGTATCTGCATCAACCCCAGGGACCTCAACACAGCTATCAAATGCCCACACTACCCTATGCGAACGGTAGAGGAATGTGCTGCTCAAATAGACAACGGCAGTCAGTTCACCAGCCAGCTTTTCAAAAACTTCGCACAACGATGGGACTTTCAACATATCACCATCAGCTCTGAGTTTCCTCAGTCCAGACTTGCCAAACGGGCCGGCCGAAGCGCAAAACAACTAATGGAGCGCTCATCTTGCTATATCTGACATCTACCTGGACCTGCTCAATACAAGGAACATTGCCAGGGATCCCATACTGGGTTCTCCTGCTCAACGACTGATGTCTCGTCAAACCTGTGCTGCCCTGCCTGTACCACACCAGCTTTTGCAGCCACAGGTCCGCTCTCCACCCTTGGTCAAGAAACAACTGTAAACAACTACAATTCAAGCGTGATGCCCTGTGATAGAACTGCGCTTCTACCTGATTAGCGTGGACGGGGCCATTTACAGACGTAACCGCCAACATCTCCTTCCTGTGGAGGAACGACGTCCTGTGACTCCATATCCAGAGGTCTCGCGTTTTGTACACCCTCCCACTACCGGGCCGACTGCTTCACAGCCAGAGACTGTCCCCCGCAGCCCCTCCACGGCGTTCAGCGCCCAGCTCACCTAGTTCAACACCTCCAACCGGCGGGACTCTGGTGCCATCCCCGATCACATCTCCGGTCCTCTCCCCAGTCACTTCATTAGATACAGCAATTTTGTGTAACCATCTATACTTCCCCATATGCGTCATTAGCGTTTTGCCTACTGTATCATTTAGCCACCATGTATCCACGTATCTATGTAATATTTTGTTTCTACAAGGAAAGATATAGATTGGTTATTTCCTACTGACCAATTGTAGTATTTGTTAGTAGTAGCTCCGCCTAATATGCAATTTGTATTACCAGGAGTTTGCTTATGAAAGGCAGTCTGAGTAGCTTCTAGTTTCTGTAATGTCCTGCAGACCAATGCTGTAAGTGTACTTTAATAAATATGTGTTGTACCTTGACATGTGTATGACTCGGCTCATTACATGAACCCAACTGAGCATGCCTTTTATATAATGAAGAGAAAACTGAAGGGGACTAACCCCCAAAACAAGCATCAGCTAGAGATGGCTGCAATACAGGCCTGGCAGGGCATCAACAGAGAAAACACCCAGCAACTGGTGATGTCCATGAATTGCAGACTTCAAGCTGTCATTTCATGCAAAGGATATGCAACAAAATACTGAACATGACTACTTTCATTTACATGACATTACTGTGTCACAAGCATTACGGTGCCCTGAAATGGGAGGACCATGTATAAACACTGGTGTCATTTCTACATGGTGAAACCAAAATGTATAAAAACGGCCTTTATTAAAATCTGACAATGTGCACTTTAACCACATGTGTTTTTTTCTATTACAAATCTCAAATTGTGGAGTACAGAGGCAAATAAATAAATGATGGGTCTTTGTCCCAAACATTATGGAGGGCTCTGTAGGATAGGTTTAAATGCAGGCAGGTGGGACTAGTGTAGATGGGGCATTTTGGTCGGCATTGGTTAGTTGGGCCAAAGGGCCCATTTTATGACACACATTATGACTTATAGCCCAATGTGGAAGTATTGTCACCAGGTCATGAGAGCGCAAGATTTTTTTAAGAACCTCGTATCCTTTTCATGGTCACTCTCAACCCTTTCTCATATTACAGCCAGAAGCATATTGGCTGAAGTCCCATTGCAGTGTTTTTGACTGTGAAAGGACAAAAAACATAGAAAAAGTACAGCACAGGAACAGGCTGTGCTGAACATAATGTCAAGGTAGACTAACCTCATCTGACTGCACATAGCCCATACTCCCCCATTGATTGCCTATCTAGAAGCCTCTTAAAGGTTTGGGTGGATGGTTTGAGGTGATTAGCCTTTGCTCATAGTTTTTTTACTGCATTGTTTCTGATGCTATCTTTCCGCGAAGTTCACCTGACCCCTTGTCTTTCTTTTGAGCTGAATGGGAAAAATGAGTATGCAAATTTTGAAGTCCAGCAAGATGGCCCTGCCAAACTCTCCAATATTTATTCCTTAATCAACATCACAATCACAATAATACTTTATTAGCCAAGTATGTTTTGCAACATGCGAGGAATTTAATTGGCCAAGTGAAGATACAAGATACAAGATACAAGATAAATTTAATTGTCACGTGTGCCAGATGGCACAGTGAAATGAATTCCAATACAGCCATACAATAAAAATAAACAGGACTCAACACACTATAGAATTTAACACAAAACATCCCCACACAGCAGAATCAAAGCTTCCCACTGTGTGGGAAGGCACCAAAGTCAGTCTCTTTCCTCCACTGTTCCCCGTGGTCAGGGTCTCCCCAAGCCCTCCGCAGTTGCAGCTACGGGCGGCCCGATGTCCAGGACCGCACGCCGAGATGATACCAGTCCGACGTCGGGGCTGCGGGACGTCCTCAGCGGCGTGGACACCAGAGTCGGCGCCCTCCTACTGGAGTCGGCGGCTTCCAAGGTCCGTAGGCCGCACCGGGTGGAGACTGCTGCTGGAGACCGTCTACAAGGCACCCCAGGACTCCTCGGTGTTGTTCAGCGCCGCCCGCGTTGGAAGCTCTCCGCACCAGAGCTTCACGATGTTGGAGCAACGGCCCAACGCTCCGGAGGTCCAAACGGCGACCCAGGTAGGCATCGCCTGCTCCGCGGTGACTCCAACGCTGCGCCGCCGCTGTAGCAGCCCTGGTCCGGTTCCCGGTCCCCGGCAGGAAAGGCCGCTCCGATCCAGCTGGTAGGCCGCGAGGTGGGGGGCGAGGACGCGACTCGGAGAAATAGTCGCGTCCCCGCCAGGAAGAGGCTGAGAAACGGTTTCCCCCTTACCCTGTCCCCCTCCCCCACATAGAAAAGTTAAAGTTTCCCCCTGAAACAGACTTAAGACTAACTAAAAATAATAAAAAAAGATAGAAATTACATACAGGCTGTAGGTAGAGGCTGCTGCCAGGGCAGCGCCCCTAGTGGACATATTTGGATTTTATGAGTCATCCAAATAAAAAGCAACAGAACACAGAAAATGCATTTTAACATAAACATCCAGCACAGTTTCTCCTCCACATTCCTCACTGTGATGGAAGGCGAAAAAAAGTTCAATCTCTTCCCTTTGCTCGGAGACCTCGAGCCCTCCGTTGATGGGACGATCTTGACTTCCGTAGCCGGCGGCGTTTCATTCCCACCGCGTCGGGGCGACCCAGCTCCTGCATCAGAGCGATGTCAGCTCCCCTGCGCCAGCGAGATGAACAAATCATCTCTATTCATGATCATATGACTGTTTTTAAGACATTTCTGTGTACAAATCGACTATATGATACACCACACAAGTAAAGCACTTTATTTGCTGTGAAGTGCTATGGGGCAGTCCGATTGTAGAAAATGCAATATTCCTACCTTTCAACCCTTGTCGCTTGAAGTTCAATGAATTATTTCCAAACACTTCTGTATTGTTTGCCCCAATGACCTTTATTACTAACATGTTGTGCATTGAAATTTCCAACTGATTTTCATCTCTATTAATAGACTTAAATTACATCAGGTGCATGCTGATTTAATCTTTCATTTGTTAGTTATTGAATGTTTCACCATAGGGGAAGATTCACTTTAATCAGCTTTAACAATTCCTTTTATAACCTTCAGCAAAATACCATGTACCATCTTTTTTTTCGGCCTGTATGAAAAGCTCAGTAGTTTATCACCTTTCACCATAACTTGTCACTAAACAAAGTCTCAGGTGCTTCTACTGAGAAAAAGCCAATTGTACCTGCAATTCCCAGGTCATAATCATAGAGGGATACAGCATGGAAACAGGCCCTTCGGCCCAACTTGCCCACTCCGGTCAAAATGTCCCGGCTACACTAGTCCCACCTGCCCATGTTTGGTCCACATCCCTCCAAACCTGTCCTATCTATTTACCTGTGGTCAAGAAGGAACTGCAGATGCTGGAAGATCGAAGGTACACAAAAATGCTGGAGCAACTCAGCGGGTGCAGCAGCATCTATGGAGCGAAGGAAATAGGCGGCATTTCGGGCCGAAACCCTTCTTCAGACTGATGGGGGGTGGGGGGGGGAGGAGGAAGGAAAAAGGGAGGAGGAGGAGGAGCCCGAGGGCGGGGGGATGGGAGGAGACAGCTCAAGGGTTAAGGAAGGGGAGGAGACAGCAAGGGCTAGTAAAATTGGGAGAATTCAGTGTTCATGCCACCCGGACGCAAGCAACCCAGGCGGAATATGAGGTGCTGTTCCTCCAATTTCCGGTGTTGCTCACTATGGCAATGGAGGAGACCCAGGACAGAGAGGTCGGATTGGGAATGGGAGGGGGAGTTGAAGTTCTGAGCCACCGGGAGTTCAGGTAGGTTATTGCGGACTGAGCGGAGGTGTTCGGCGAAAAGATCGCCCAACCTCCGCTTAGTCTCACCGATGTAAATCAGCTGACATCTACAGCAGCGGATGCAGTAGATGAGGTTGGAGGAGATACAGATGAACCTTTGTTGCACCTGGAACGACTGCTTGGGTCCTTGAATGGAGTCGAGGGCGGAGGTGAACGGACAGGTGTTGCATTTCTTGCGGCTGCAACGGAAACGGGAAGGGGGTGGTACGGGAGGGAGGGGGGGAGTTCCTTACCCTCGAGCTGTCTCCTCCCATCCCCCCGCCCTCGGGCTCCTCCTCCTCCCTCTTTCCTTCCTTCTCCCCCCCCCCCCTACCCCATATCAGTCTGAAGAAGGGTTTCGGCCCGAAACGTCGCCTATTTCCTTCGCTCCATAGATGCTGCTGCACCCGCTGAGTTTCTTTCTATTTTCCTGTCTGTTTCTTAAATGTAGGCATAGTCCCAGCCTCAGCTACCTCCTCTGGCAACTTGTTCCATACACCCACCACCCTTTGTTTGAAAACGTTAGCTCACAGATCCCTATTAAATCTTTTCCCCTTCACCTTAAACCTATGTCTTCTGGTCCTTGATTCACCTACTCTGGGCAAGAGACTGTATGCATCTACTCGATCTAATCTCCTCATGATTTTATGCACCTCTATAAGATCATACACCTCTATAAGAACATGCCATCCAAGAAATAACCAGGCATGAGTGCATAGTTTCCGAGATCGGACAACATTGGGTAATTTCAGGTTGGTGTGGCCTCTGCTAACCCTTTGCCAATCTGATGTCCTCACCCAGTCAATTTCACATACAGGTATATACTCTCAGCTATAAACATTTTAAAAAAGTGCAAGTATAACCCTTGGCAATGTCAGTGTCTTCTTGTATTCATCTCCTACACTCATGACCCTGTGAAACAATCTACTTCCCATGTAGCATTCATGAACCTCCTGTAACATGATAGTATTATCTCCTCATTTTCTGGCCCATTTTCTTTACAAATCTGCCTTCAACACCTTCACTGAAAAAAAAATATTGATTCTTCTGTCCTTGCAAACTGCTCTTCCATATCCAATCTCCCTTTGAAGTACTTTGTATTCACTTCTCCCAAAGCTATATCTAACTATTTTGGAACTCTTTATTTGGATATTGGTCATTAAGGTGGGGTGGTTAATATTTCAAGGGGTGCAGGATGGATTAGAGGTGAAAGGGATAAAGGGAGGATATACTCACTTTAAGGCCCTGATTAAAATCACAAATAATGTAACCACTGACTACAATTTATTTCCTCTTTGACCACCACGTCCTCTTCTAATAAATATTTTTGTTGTACAGCTTAATAAATTTAATTGTATTTTACTTATGGCTTCCCTAAAGGGCCTGTCTCACGAGCATGCGACTGCATGCGGCAAGCGCGACCAAACCGGAAGTGGGGGCCACGCAGAGGTCGAGTGATCCCCATACAGGGTCTGTCCCACCAGCATGCGACTGCATGTGGCGAGCGCGACCAAACCGGAAGCGGGGGCCGCCCGGAGGTCGAGTGACCCCGTACGAGTTGACGTGAAGTTTGAGCGAAGTTCACGGGAAGTTCGCGCTAGGCGTAAGCCGTCAAGACGCTGCGTACGGCGTCAAGATGCTGCGTATGACATCGAGATGCTGCGCACGCCCGTCGAGGTGGTGCGTACGGCCACAGTGCGGCTGCGGGCCGGCAGGCCGTTGCCGCGCAGAATTTTTGGGCACTATCAGTTTTTCGGGAGCCCCGCGCGATGTCGGGACCAGCTCCGCACAACTCCATACTGCTCCGGCGATCGAAGTGGGACCAGCCCCGCGATGCCGTACGGCTCAAGCGCCACGTTAGGTCGCGCTTGCCGCATGCAGTCGCATGCTCGTGGGACAGGCCCTTAAGAGTATCCTACAATGTCTTCTCCATCCATGGCACATACAAGATACAAGATATATTTATTTGTCACATGTACCAGTTGGTACAGTGAATTGTGTGGTCACCATACAGCCATACAAATAAAAAAAGAACACAACGGACGATAGACTCCAACATAAAACATCCCCATACCGCAGAATCAAAATTTCCCACTGTGAGGGAAGGCACCAAAGTCAGTACTCTTCCTCTGACTCCCGAGCCCTCTGTATTCACCGCTATGGGCGGCCAGCTGCTCAGGCCCGCTCGCTGGGATGATGAAACTCCGACGCCGGAACGGGAGGAGAGCCTCAGTGGCATGGACCTCCGAATCGGCCACTTCCTACCGGAGTCCGTGGCTCCCGATGTCCACAAGATGCGCTGGGCAGAGTTTCAGGCTGGCGGCCCTCGGCTAAGGGATGCCAAGACTCCGCGATGTTGAAGTCAGCACCGCCCACGCTGGGAGCTCTATGAACCACAGCTCCGTGATGTTGATGCTGCAGGCCCAATGCTCCGGAGCTTCAAACGGCGATCCAGGTAGGCATCGCTGCACTCCGCGGTGAATCCAGCGCTGCACCACCGCTGGTGAAGCTCTGGTCTGGTCCCCGGCAGGAAAGGCCGCACCAATCCAGTTGGTTGGCCGCGAGGAGGGGGGCGAGGATGCGACTCGGAGAATAGTCGCATCCTCGTCAGGAAGTGACTGGGAAACGGTTTCTCCCTTACCCTACCCCCTCCCCCACATAGAAAAACTAAAGGACCCTCCAAAACATACTTTTAAGACAAACTAACATTTTAAAAAGTTAGAAATAAACGGACAGACTGTAGGCAGAGGCTGCCACCAATGCAGCGCTCCCTAGTGGAAAGCTACATTATCCTAGAACTTCTCTTCATTATCTACATGCTTCTTTCCTGGTGACATTATCAAAGGTCATAGACTTAGCTTTCAAATGATGCAACTCAGTTCTACCTCAGCAGCATCTCTTATGAGCCGTTCTTTGCTCGAAGTTGTACAAGCAGTGCCACTTGGAGTTACAATTGTCTCTGATTAGAATGACTGAAACTATTGATATTACTCATTTCCCAAGCCTGCTATCACTAAATGTGAGGCCTTGGATCCACCTCATCATGTATTCCACTATTCCCTCAGGCTGAACTAAATCTCTTTGTCGTTTTGACTTAGATCCCAAATCCTTCAGAACAGGAAATAAATTCTCATAACTTCCCCCAAACACTGTTCACCAATGAGCTCTGATCAACTGATTGCCAAACAATTTTCTATGCCTTTCTGTTATATCTAGGAAACTTTTCCAATATATTATTCTTGCTCACCTTCAGCTTATTCAGAATTTCACTTCTCACATTCTATTCTGTCCATAGCTTCCTGAAAGTGCCAACGCAAGTGGATAGGGTGATAAAAGAAGGTATGCTTTATCAATAGGCGCATTGAGTGTAAAAGTTGGTAGGTTATGCTGCAGTTGTATAAAACCATGGTTTGGGCACATTTGATGTATTGTGTACAGTTCTGGTTGCCGCATTACAGGAAAGTTGTGGAGGCTTTAAAGAGGGCGCTAAAGTGGTTCACTGGGATGTTGCATGGGATCGGCCCCATGACACAATGCTAGAGTTGCTGACTTAGATCTCCAGAGACCAGGGTTCGATCCTGACTATGGGTGCTGTCTGTACGGAGTTTGTACGTTCTCCCTGTGACTGCAAGGGTTTCTCCAGGTGTTCCGGTTTCCTCCCACATTCTGAAGATGTGCAGGTTAATTAGCTACTGTAAATTGTGGGATAGAACTAGTGTACAGGTGATTGCTGGTAGGAGTCGACTCAGCGGGTCAAAGGACCCGTATCCACGCTCTATCTCTAACCTAAACTAGAGTATTAGCATTAGCAAAAGATGGATACACTTGGATTGTTTTCTCTGGACTATCAGACACTGAGGAGAGACACACCATTAAAAAATATGAGGCATAGATAGGGTACATTTAAACCATATAACCGTATAACAATTACAGCACGGAAACAGGCCATCTCGGCCCTACAAGTCCATGCCGAACAATTTTTTTTTTTTTTTTCCCCTTAGTCCCACCTGCCTGCACTCATACCATAACCCTCCATTCCCTTCTCATCCATATGCCTATCCAATTTATTTTTAAACGATACCAATGAACCTGCCTCCACCACTTCCACTGGGAGCTCATTCCACACCGCCACCACTCTCTGCGTAAAGAAGTTCCCCCTCATATTACCCCTAAACTTCTGTCCCTTAATTCTGAAGTCATGTCCTCTTGTTTGAATCTTCCCTATTCTCAAAGGGAAAAGCTTGTCCACATCAACTCTGTCTATCCCTCTCATCATTTTAAAGACCTCTATCAGGTCCCCCCTTAACCTTCTGCGCTCCAGAGAATAAAGACCTAACTTATTCAACCTATCTCTGTAACTTAGTTTTCCGAGTGGTTTTCTCCAGGATGGAAATGACAAATCATAAGAGCCAGAGCTTTAATGTGAGAAGGGGAATGTTACAATGAGAGTCATGAGGCAAGGATTCTTTCTTTATTTTAACATACAATGAGTGGTAGGTGCCTGCAGCGTTCTGCCAGTGAAGACCGATTGATAGCAACATTTAAGAGGCATTTAGACAGACACACAAATAGGCAGGCAATAGAGGAATATCGACCATCTGCATGTTAATGTGCTGAATTGGCATCATAGTCAACACAGACTTTGCGTATTGAAAGACTATACTGTTCTATCCTTCTTAGCCAATGCCAGTTGCTCCGGATGGACTTTCACTCCAGCCTTTCACTCTTGTACCTCTTGAATCATTTATCATCTACCCCATCCACCAATTTTCACCGGTCCAGCTGCACCATGTCATAATCTGTTCCAATCAGCATGCTTTTCAGCATTTAAGTCCTTTGCTACAAATACATTTTCAATGAAACTTCCCATCTCTTCTTGCAATTATAAGACCCACACTTGGACATTGGCCATGCTAAAACACCCCACTTCTTCCTTACTTATGACCCTACTTTAAACTAACTTTCCAGTACAGGCTTCGGGACACCTTTCTAATTTATATGTGTGACATCCATATTTGTCCATTTATCTTGTTGTGATAAGCATTGGAAAATTCTCAAGATAGTGATCAGTAGTAAAGAAAGTAAACACAATGCTGGCATTTATTTCGAGAGGGCTTGTATACAAAAACCAGGATGTAATGGTAAGGCTCTTTAAGGCGCTGGCCAGGCCACATTTGGAATATTGTGAACAATTTTGGGCACCATATCTGAGGAAGGATGTGCTGCCTCTAGAGAGGGTCCAGAGGAGGTTTACAAAAATGATCCCAGGAGTGGGTAGGTTAACATACGATGAGCGTTTGACGGCACTGGGCCTGTGCTCGCTGGAGTTTAGTCAGAAAGTGGTGAATCTGTGTAATTCACAGATACACCTGGAGTATTGCGTACAGTTTTGGTCCCCAAATCTGAGAAAGGACATTATTGCCATAGAGGGAGTGCAGAGAAGGTTCACCAGACTGATTCCTGGGATGTCAGGACTTTCATATGAAGAAAGACTGGATAGACTCGGCCTATACTCGCTAGAATTTAGGAGATTGAGGGGGGATCTTATAGAAACTTACAAAATTCTTAAGGGGTTGGACAGGCTAGATGCAGGAAGATTGTTCCCGATGTTGGGGAAGTCCAGGACAAGGGGTCACAGCTTAGGATAAGGGGGAAATCCTTTAAGACCGAGATGAGAAAAACATTTTTCACACAGAGAGTGGTGAATCTTTGGAACTCTCTGCCACAGGGGGTAGTTGAGGCCAGTTCATTGGCTATATTTAAGAGGGAGTTAGATGTGGCCCTTGTGGCTAAAGGGATCAGGGGGTATGGAGAGAAGATAGGTACGGGACACTGAGTTGGATGATCAGCCATGATCAGATTGAATGGCGGTGCAGGCTCGAAGGGCCGAATGGCCTACTCCTGCACCTATTTTCTATGTATCTATGTATCTAATTCATTGCCACAGAAGGCTGAGATAGATAGATTCTAGATTTGTACAGGTGTCGAGGGTTATGGGGAGAAGGCAGGAGAATGGGGTTACGTGGGAGAAATAGATCAGCCATGATTGAATGGCGGAGACTTGATTGGCCTACTGTCTTAATTCTGCTCCTATCTCATGATCTTATGATACAAATACAGTAAATGCTGTGTGCTTTACATACACTTTTACAGAATCATACTGTGTAGCCCAGACCCTCTGGATTAAAGGGGTTCTATATACAGAATCAGTTCAAGAGACTTCACAACTCTGTAGGGAAGACCAGCATCTCTGCTTGAAGCCCTCAATGGGCTGGTTTCTAATCTGACATCCAGAGCTGTTTTACAAAGTACTTGAAATTCTGCAGCAATTTTCATCTGTGGATCTCAGTTATTATCAACTTTCGAGTAGCAATGAATTAATTTACCATCAGCCTTTTCACTTTATAGCTTAGACCAGTTTTTCTGTGCCGTTTAAATTTTCAGGATCTGGGAATTGTTCACAAGGCCAGCATTTATTGCTCATCCCAACTTGAGCATTTATTGCTCATTCCAACTCGCATCTACAGCTGATGCTGAAAGAATATGCACATGTCAACATTTGTCCTTGAATTGAATAACTTGATTGGCCATTTAACATAGAAACATAGAAAATAGGTGCAGGAGTAGGCCATTCGGCCCTTCGAGCCTGCACCGCCAGTCAATATGATCATGGCTGATCATCCAACTCAGTATCCATGGCTGATCATCCAACTCAGTATCATGTAACAATCAACTGGGATTGCATTGGCTCTGGGATTGCAAACTAAGTACGAATGGCACATTTCTTCCCCGGAACGTCATTTATGAATCAATGTTTTAGAAAAAAATTAACAAACTAGTAGTTTAAGCACAAAGTGCTGGAGGATCAGGCAGCATCTGTGGAAGGAACGAACAGACAACATTTCAGGCCGGGACACTTCTTCAGACTCCATTTTCTCTGCAGGTGCTACTTGACCCACTGAATTCCTCCAGCGCCTTATGTTTTGTTCTAGATGCAAGAATCTGCAGTTCCTTATCAACCCAGTCGTTTTGCAGTTAACATTAATAAGGATTAGTGTTTTTCTAATTTGAAAATATTAAAGGAATTGTAAAGGAATTTAATTTTCACAACTGTTGTGATGGATTGAAATCTATTCTTTGAATTGTTAGTCAAGATTGATATTTTATTAATCTAGTAAATTGACCTCAGTCGCTATCATATGCACCTCTATTACTTGTACCCAAACCAACTGCAACTTTAGATCACTTTTCAAATTAACACCAATCTGATTTGGCTTTATCTCATAGGGCAGCACAGTGGCACAGCATTAGAGCTACTTCCTCACAGCAACAGAGACCCTGGTTCGATCCTGACCTCAGACACTGTCTGTACGGAGTTTATACATTCTCTCTGTGACCGCATGGGTTTTCTCTGGGTGCTCTGGTTTAACCACACATCCCAAAGATGTGCAGGATTGTAGGTTAATTAGCTTCCCCTAGTGTGCAGGATACGAAAGTGGGATAACATGGAACCAGTGCGTGGGTTATCTATGGTTTGCATGGACTGAGTGGCCCGACAGACCCATTTTACGCTGTAATTTTCAAAAGATATTTCACTCTCTCAATTCTTTGAGAAACCAATTTATTATTCAATTGCCTTCACCAATGCAGCATGCCCTCAGTGCTACATTGGAGTATCAGTCTAGGTTTTTTTTTGTCCAGTCTTTGGAGTGTGATATGAACCCACAATGTTCATAATTCCTAGAAATAGACCATATAACATAATGCAGTGCCGCAAAGGAACAGGCATTTTGTCTCACCATGACCGTGTTGAACATGAGGGCAAATTAAAACAATCTCCTCTGCCTGATGTGATCTCTATTCCTTCCGTACCCTGCCTATCCACCTACCTATCTAAAAATCTCCTCAACATCACATATCTACCCTTACCACTACCTCTGGAGCCCATTCCAGACACCAGATACTAAAAAAAAAATCTGCCACGCACATCTCCTGTAAACTTCGCCCCTCACACCTTAAAGCTACGCCCTGTCGTCCTTGAGATTTCAATCCTGGGAAAAGGTTCTGATTGTCTACGCTGTCCATGCCTCTCACAATTTTATATACTTCCATCAGGTCTCCCCTGTCATCCATAAATAAGAAACCATGCATCTTATTGTTGTGTGATTAAACATGAATGTAGAGCAACAATGCAATATCCTCTGTAACTAAGATGCTTTCAATGGGAAGGACTCGGCCTGTAGTGATTTGTGGACAAACTACAGGTTTCTTGTTAATGATTCTACAGAAGACTTACATGTCATTAATCATTTGGAGTATGAAGCACAGTGGTTGGCATTCAAATTAATATTGAAAGGTCCAAGATAATTTGTATTGGATAACATCAGCAGTTAATACTTAAAACAGATTTACACATCAATATTTTGGCAGCAAATCTAAAATGAACGACATCTCTGAATTCAAATTTTAGAAACCACTGAAGACAATGACTGCAGTGATGAAAGGATAAACACTTGCACTCATTTTGTGTTTTTCAATCCCTGTGGAAACTCCAAAGCGCTTACAACAGTGTTCACACTTCAAAAGCACTTCATTTATTATATTTTAGGAAATATAGCAGCAAATTGAGATACAGTAAGCTTATGCATGTAGACATGTGATAATAATCAGGTTAGTGCATTTTACAACACCGGTTGAAAGTTAATTATTGGACATTATAGTTAACTTCCTCCTCCTCCTCTTTGAAATAGCATCCTAGCAAATTTTACACCTAGCTGCATTAGCAACTCATTTAAAAATCTGTACTTTTAACAATGCTGGACCCTCCCAGGACTGGACAGGAATAGTAGCTTAAGTATCAAAGTTCAAGTCTTCAGAATGGGACTTGAATCTAGATTCATCACAACTTAAAGATAAAAACTCCATCAATAGAGCTGTAGCTGAAATGCTTGATCAATGATTGGCTGTGAAGATCCATAGAATTATCAGTTTGTAAAGTAGTGAACATATTCCTTCTTCAAATTTTTATTACCGGAGATTCTCAGTGCATGTGTTCACTCTGTTGCCATCATTTTAGGCAGAAAATGTAATTCTAGAAATAGGCCCAAAGTTAGACCTGGTTATTTTAAATTTACACCCAAACCTCTCAGAGGGTCAACTTATGACATCGCAAATTATTAAATAGAGACATAATAATGTGATTCAAATTAAGATGCCGGTGGTTAATAAGATTGGATATTCCTTACTGCAGGACAGAATATTATGACTGGCTGTGTCGTCCATATAACCATATAACCATATAACAATTACAGCACGGAAACAGGCCATCTCTGCCCTACAAGTCCGTGCCGAACAACTTTTTTCCCCTTATTCTATATTCCATGGTTTACTTGTTCTCATTCTTGCCTCTCAGTTACAACGATTCAAGTTTGTTGCACTCCAGGAATACAAGGACAAAAGTGCTTGTATTTGTATTTGGTTGACATTCTCGAGCAGATCATCCAAGATAAGATATTCTCTCACATTATAGAAAAGAACCAAATGCACCTTGTAAAAGACTATCAGCCAACATTTAATTCTCACTCCACTTTATTTGATCTTGATCCCATTGTTCATGGGAGTTTCTCAATTTTTCCAGCCTCCCAGCCAGCCTTAATCCACTGCGGTTTGCTGACCATTGCAAATGGTCCACAGCCCACACCATCTCCCATAGACTCATCTCTGAAACATCCAGATGACAAAACCTCCAATGTTAGGCTCCTATTTATGGACTATAGCTGCCATCAACACCAGAATCCAATCCAAGCGCATCTACAAACTCCTGGACCTGGAAATCAGCAACTGGAAACATCACTTTCTGACTCACAGACCTCAAACAATAAAGATATGTGACAGCACCTTCTCACAATAATTCTTAACACCAGTGCACTGCAAGGTTACATTTTCAGTCATTGTGGCCAAATTCAGCTATAATTCCATCTAAAAGTTTGCAGACGACACCACTGTAGTGGGCCGAACCATTAAGGATCGGAGAACTTAGTGACATCTTATCAGGACAATAACCTCTTCCTCAATGTCAAGAGTCAAGTCAAGAGTCAAGAGTATTTTATTGTCATATGTCCCGTATGGGACAATTAAATTCTTACTTGCTGCAGCACAACAGAATATATGAATATGTAAACATTGTATATAAAGGGGGGAAAAAAGAAAAAGTTCAATAAATAACAAATATAGTGCAAATAACAAATAATAAAATAGTCTTTTGCAGTTCAGAGCTCATAGCCTATTTGTTCTGTTTAATAGCCTGATGGCTGAGGGGAAGAGGCTGTTCCTGAACCTGAATGTTACAGTCTTCAGGCTCCTCTACCTTCTTCCTGATGGCAGTGGAGAGATAAGTGTGTGGCCAGGATGGTGTGGGTCCTTGATGATTTTGGTTTCCTCCCTTCGATGGTGAGGAAGTCAAAGCCGGTGATGGACTGGGCAGTGGTCACAACTTTTTGTAATCTTTTTCGCTCCTAGACATTCAAGTTGCCGAACCAGGCCACTATGCAACCAGTCAGAATACTCTCTACCGTGCCCCTGTAGAAGTTTAGGAAAATCCTCTTCGACATGCCGAATCTCCGTAATCTTCTCAGGAAGTAGAGTTGCTGATGTGCTTCTTTACAATTGCATCGGTGTGCTGGGTCCAGAAAAGATCTTCTGATGTATGCACGCCCAGGAATTTGAAGTTATTAACCCTCTCCACCATCGTCCCGTTGATATAAACAGGATGTGGTTCCTCATCCTTCCCCTACTAAAGTCCACAATCAGTTCCTTGGTCTAACTGATGTTGAGAGCCAGGTTGTTGTGCTGGCACCATTTGGTCAATAGGTCGATCTCACTTCTATACTCTGACTCGTCCCCATCTCTAATTCGTCCAACCACAGTGGTGTCATCGGCAAACTTGATGATGAACTTCGCATTTGGACCGGCTACGCAATCAGGGGTATAGAGTGAGTAAAGCAGGAGGCTGAGCACGCAGCCTTGAGGTGCTCCCATACTAATTGTTACTGAGGATGAAGTGGTTCCTCCAAACAGACTGGTCTGTTGATGAGGAAGTCGAGGATCCAATTGCAGAGGGATGCGCAGAGGGATGCACAGAGGGAAGGAGCGAGCTATAGACTAGAGGAACCATTGTGAATACATGTCCCAACCAGTCAATGGTGTGGAGGTGGAAGTGGTTGAGAACATATGTTTAAGGCGAGGGCAAAAGATTTAATAGCAACCTGAAGGGTGACTTTTTCACACAAAGGGTGGTGCATGCATGGAACGAGCTGCCAGAGGGGGTAGTTGAGTCAGGTAGTATTGCAACATTTAAGAAACATTTGGACAGGGACATGGATAGGACAGGTTTAGAGGTATATGAGCCAAATGCGGACAGGTGGGAATGGGCAGGTTCGGCCAAAGTGCCTGTATCCATGCTGGATGACTTCATGACACTCAAAAATACAACTGCACTTCACAGGAAGAAGTAAATCATCTTACTGTGCTTCTGCTAAATCAGTAGTTGGGTTAGCCATCTAAAACCACTCCCACAGCCTTGTAATTACTTCACCTCCAGGTATAAACAAAATATTATTTTAGACGTTATGAACAAATTTGCACCTAATAACCTTTCAATCTATCCAAACAACTTAATGCATAATGTTCTCATGCTGCTCCTTGTTCTTCTAAAAACTGTACCATTTGTTGTAATCACAAAGTCCATCAATTGATCTTCTCAGAAATGTGAGGCAATTCCACTTATCGCTGAATATTCTATCAAAACTTTGGCAGGTGTACAATGGAGCATAATAACCGTTGCTTCAAGGCCTAATTCAGTAACTCAAACACCAAAGAACTGAGGGAGGTTGTAGAAAGTGGTGGACTTTGCCTGGTCCACCATGGGTATTGGGCTCCCGACCAAAAGGATGTACAGGATGCGATGCTTCAAGAACAGAGCTATCAAAGGTCCACATCATCTTGGCCATGTACTCATCTCACTTTTACCGTGGAAGAAAGTACAGAAGCCTGCGAACCATTACCTCTAGGTTCAAGAACAGCTTCTTCCCATCAACCACCTTCCTTGAACCACCTTACACAATCTTAAACACAAGCCTACCTTACCAATGATCTCCAATGAACCTAATAGAAGGGTACATTATGTAATTTGACTTGCACTATTCTGATCCAGGTACCAAGTATAACTGATAATTTATTGTAGTACTGAGTATTGTATAATCTGTAGCTCTGATCAAGATCATTAAGTATCTAAATCCAGATCATTGGCTGAGGCTCTATAAGGTGCTGGTTCGGCTGCATTTACAAGATGGCACAGTGAAATGTAATCACCATACAGCCATATAATAAAAATAAAGAACACAACACATGACAGAATTCAACATAAAAAATCCCCACACAGCAGAATCAAAGTTTCCCACTGCGAGGGAAGGCACCAAAGTCAGTCTCTTCCTTTAACGTTCCCCAATGTTCACCCGTGGTCGGGGCCTCCCCGAGCCCTCCGCAGTCGCCGCTACAGGCGGCCCGATGTTCAGGCCCACTCGCAGGGAATGATGTAAGTCCGAAGTCGGGGCTGGGAGACCTCAGCGGCCTGGACATAAGAGTTGGCCACATCCTACCGGAGTCCGCGGCTCCCAAAGTCCGCATGCCGTGCTGGGCAGAGATGCAGCGCTGGTGGCCCTCAACACAGGGCCCCAGGACTCCGCGATGATGGTCAGCGCCGCCCGCGTTGGGAGCTCTCTCAAACTGCAGCTCCACGATGTTGGTGCAGCGGCCCAACGCTCCGGAGCTCCAAACAGCAATCCAGGTAGGCATCGCCCGCTCCGCTGTGGATTCAGAGCTGTTGCAGCTGTTGCAGCTCTTGGCCGGTTCCCGGTCCCCGGCAGGAAAGGCCACTCCGATCCAGGTGGTAGGCCGCGAGGAGGGGGAGCGAGGATGCGACTCGGAGAAATAGTCACGTCCCTGCCAGGAAGCGACTGGGATACAGTTTCACCCTTACCCTGCCCCCCTCCCCCACATAGAAAAGTTTAAGTTTCCCCCCAAAACAAACTTTAAACTGACTAAAAATGTTTTAAAAAAGATTGAAAGACAAACAGGCTGTAGGCAGAGGCTGCCGTCAATGCGGTGCCCTTAGTGACAGTTTGGAGTATAATGAACACTTTTGGGCACGATATCTGAGGAAGAATGTGCTGACCCTGGACAGGGGCCAGAGGAGATCTACAAGAATGGTCACAGGAATGAGTGGGTTAACATGATGAGCATTTGACAACTCTAGGCCTATACTCGCTAGGCTTTAGAAGAATGAAGAGGGACTCTGGAATAGAGTGAATGTAGAGAGGATGTTTCCATTAGTTGGAGAGTCTGGGACTGGAGGACATTGCCACAGAATTAAAGGACGTTCCTTTAGGAAGAGTAGATGAGAAGGAATTTCTTTAGTCAGAGTGTGGTGAATTTGAGGAATTTTACTTCAGAGTCACGTGAGTGACTACGTGAAGAAGGTCCGTCCATCAGCGTGCGCATCATTATGTCTGAACGCAACGCGCACGACGGACTGGCAGAGGCACTGCGTCCTCCCAGCCATCGGGATTGGCAGGTAAGGAAAGTTGAACTACTTACCCGCTTTTTCTTTCGGGCTTGAAGCTTTTTGTAGTTTCAGAGCCCAGATGTCGAGGAGACGGTCCGCGGGGAAGTTGGCTGCCGAATACCGCTGCATTCCCAGTGGCGGGCGACGGTCTTGTTCCCAACATTTCCACCGGCAGGAGAAGACTTGGTGCAGGAGGAGGAGCTCCGTGGTGGTCCTGCGGGACGTAAAAACCACCCGAAAGTCTGACACACCCGTTGACTCAGATGAGTCCGGGGAAGAGGGATACTCTCCCTCAACGGAGAGCGTCTGAGGACGACTCTCCCACATGGAGCAACTTATGGAGAAGTTGCTCCAACAATGATCAGCTCCGAAGGAGGGAGTTGTATCAGCACGGGCCTCTACAGCAGGCCGTGCCAGCAGGACGTGCCAGCAGCCTCACACTTGGGGCAGCCCAATGTCTTCCCCATTGGAGGGGGAAGTACATATGGAAGAAACCACTCTGAATCAGAGTACAAAAGCACAGGGGGGGAAATCTTCCCAGGGACAAGCAGAAGTAAGTTAGTAAGTAAGTTTTACTTATATAGCACTATTTAAGTCAACTCGCATTGACACCAGTGTTTTACATAAAATGAATAATAAGCTTCCATACAAACAAAAGAAAAGAAGTACTTCTGCAATCATCCAGGTTCCACTGGGTGCTTCCCTGGATGAAGATCTAGCTAATAATATCAATTACCTGGCATCCCATCAACTTTAAGACCTGGCCATGAAAGGAAACATGAACAGGTACCCCCCCCCGCCACCAGCTACTGTGCTTCCCTGAAGTAAAATTCCAGAAGATATTAAACCTACTGGGGTCTGAGATCGAACAGGACACAGTGACACTATTATATTATGCTCACTTTGAGATAAATTGTATTCAAAAGAATGCAATCAAACCATCAATTAACTTGAAGTTCGCTGTCCTGTGTAAAGCCAGCAATGTCCAGCCCGCAAACTACCTGTTCGGGGAAGACCTGCCAAGGCAGGTACGGGATCTGGATGACGAGGCAAAAACAATCCGCCTCAATACCCAGAGGTCAGGTTACCCAAAAGGGTCCATCGCCAAGGATGCATCCTTACAGCTCTCGGCGTTTTATGCCTAGAGGGCCAGGCACTGGAGGAAGGCCCACACCGTGTCAAGGTCTTTTAGAGGCAAGGCCCAGCTGGCCCACAGCGAGGATAAGGAGCGAACAACCACCAGTTCAACCTCCGAAACCTCGCGAATGAAAACCTGCGCCATACCGCCAGTAACGTCAGAGGTAAGCCAAACCAGTTCCTTAGGGAACACCCCAGACAAGCCTCACATACTGGTGGGAGGAAGGTTAAAATATATTTTGAAAGAATGGTGTGGGATCACAATGGATCTGTTTGTACTGCACAGTATAGAAGGGTTCAAAATTGAGTTCATTCTGAATTTATCACCACTCACAAAATTTTGCACATAGGTGTTCTCTCAACAAGAAACTATGGACACAGGAGGAAATTGGAACTTTATCTGACAAAAATGTCATTGAGAGGTCACATACAGAACCTCACCAATTTATATCCAATATATTTCTCAAAAGAGAGAAAAGATGGAGGGTCTGCATCATTCTGGACCTTACGGAACTCAAAAAACATATGTGCAATATAAACAATTCAAAATGGACAATATTGGAACAGCAACTCAGTTGGTTTCCAAAAATGGTCACATGGCATGCATCGACCTCAAAGATGCATACTATTCGGTGTCTATTCACTAAGAGCAGGAGATATTTGAAGTTTAACTGGATGGCATGGCTCTGCCAAATGGGTTGACATCAGTCCTAGACTATTGACTAAACTACTGAAACCAATTCTGGGTCTACAAAGGTCTCAGAACCACATAATAATGGCAAATTTGGAGGACATTTTCATTTTGGTGTCACCAAGAATTGGCAGAAGCATCAGTCAAAGCAAACCAAAACCCAGTTTGAAAGACTTGGTTACCTCATCCATCCAGTTAAATCAAAATTGACACCTACAAGGTTAAATGATTACCTAGGATTTACTATCAAACACAGTAAATATGTAGGTGACTTTGCCTAGGGGCAAACAACAAGATTTGAGTAAGCCTGCTATGACCTGATAGTCAAATACTAGCCATCTATCAGGCAAACAGCGAGTGTAATTGCCAAATAGTCACTGCATTTCCAGCAGTATGTCACGGGCCTTTGCATTACCAGAATTTACAGCGAGCAAAGGAACGAACACTCAGATTCCATGCAGGCCAAATTGGCAAAACTATGGATTGCCAGTAGAGGCCATTGTTGAATAACTATGGTGGATAACGAACGTGAGACAGCTCAAGGGAAATCTTGCTCGAAAGCCATCGGTGGTTCTTCAGACCAATGCAAGCGGCTAAGGATGGGGAGCCACAAACACAGTCTAGAGCTGTGGGGGCAGATGGAATGAGCAGGAGTCTGTAATTCCCCAACACATGGAATAAATTACCTAGAATTGTTGGGGGCACAATATGGACTCAAGGTTTTCTGTAGCACATGCAACCTGTGCTTGTTCAAATTCAGATTGATAGCACCACAGCGGTGGCATATATCAATCACAAGGGTGGTGTAGATGATAGGTGGTGGTAGATAGACCGCTGTAACCCAAATATTCCTCTCGATACATCAGTGCCAAATGAGGTTCGACAATCTGTAGCAAGATACAGCTTTTACACCACCTGTAATACCTCCAAGGCCAAGGTACACGGACACATGGGATGTGAGCGTGGTACTAACCCTTCTTTGACAGTGGGGACTGCCTATAACTAACCCTGAAGGTGGTATGCTGATGGCACTACTAACAGCACAAAGAGTCCAGACACTGCAAAGCTACGGTTGGACTACATGTCCACCAATATGAACAACATAACATTCATAATCAGGAACCTGATAAAACAGAGCAGGCCAGGAATGCCAGGGATGAAGATCCAGTTCCTGGCATTCCATATGACCAATGGTTGGGTGTGTGGTAACATACTAACACCACTATCTGAGAGTTACGGAGAACCTCAGAGGCTCAGAACAATTGGTCCTCATCAGCCATAAAAAACCACACCAGAAGGTGTCAACTCAAACCATCTCCAGATGGTTAAAGGAGGTAAAGGCGGTAGCAGGCGTGAACATTTATATCGTTAAATCTCACTCCACCAGGGCTGCATCTACGTCGGCAGCAAGAGCGATGGACGTGCCCCTTGACAACATCCTAGTGGCTGCAGGATGGGCGAATGAAATAACGGTCCACCGGTTTTATAACAAACCCATAACCGGACCGGAGTAAAATCACAGAGCTTTAAAATATTCACGTAGTCACTCACGTGACTCCGAAGTAAAATAGTAAGAGTCACATTTCAGCCATTCAGCAAATACCCGCCTTTGGTAAACGACATCTCTTTTTGGTTTCCGAATACAAGAACTTACCAGTTTGAAGTTTGATCTTGATTTTATGAGGAGTTACGATGAGTGATTACGTGCCCACCGCTCCCACCCTCATACTATCAAGGTCATATGGGAGTTTCTAGTTTCATCTCAATCTTACTATTCTCAGGTCTTCTTTTTATCTGTGATTTAACACCACTGCTTTGAAGATTGACGCACATTGACGGACGGCCCTTCTTCACGTAATCGCTCATCGTAACTCCTCATAAAATCAAGATCAAACTTCAAACTGGTAAGTTCTCGTTTAATCTTATTATTAGGTGCCACAGAAGGCTGTGGAAGCTGTCAATAGATACTTTTAAAGTAGAGATAATTAAATTCTTAATTAGGATGGGTGTCAGGGGTTTTGGGGAGAAGGCAGGAGAACGGGGTAGAGAGGGACAGATAAATCAGCATGATTGAATAGCGGAGTAGACTTGATGCCTAATTTCTGTCTTATTACTTCCTTTAATTAGAGTTATATACATAAGAAAGGTATGATCTCAACAACAACCCATAAGATATCAATGAACATTTCCTTACAGTCCCGAAAACATTCTTTCATAGAGCGCTTACAAATGAAATCTACCTCACCTTAAACTTTCTGAAGCACGATGGCTGCAAATTGTGTAATCAATATCTCCAAGCAGAAAGGAATGGTTGGATAATACTCCTTAAGAATAAGGTGCAGGCCATTTAGGGCTGGGATGAGGAAAACATTTCACCCAGAGAGTTGTGAATCTGTGGAATTTTCTGCCACAGAAGGCAGTGGAGGCCAATTCTCTGGATGTTTTCAAGAGAGTGTTTTAGATTTAGTCCTTCGGGCTAAAGGAAACAAGGGATAAGGGGAAAAATCTGGAATGGAGTACTGATTTTAGATGATCAACCATGATCATATTGAATGGCAGCGCTGGCTCTATTCGATCGGCAGGGTCGAATGGCCTACTCCTGCACCTATCTTTTCTATGTTCTGCCAATCCCACTGATGTCCACACTGCTGAAGGAGTCTCGATTGATTTTTGATCATCACATGTAATGATCCAAGGCCTATACTCGCTCGAATTTAGGAGATTGAGGGGGGATCTTATAGAAACTTACAAAATTCTTAAGGGGTTGGACAGGCTAGATGCAGGAAGATTGTTCCCGATGTCGGGGAAGTCCAGAACTAGGGGTCAGAGTTTAAGGATAAGGGGGAAATCCTTTAAGACCGAGATGAGAAAAACATTTTTCACACAGAGAGTGGTGAATCTTTGGAACTCTCTGTCACAGGGGGTAGTTGAGGCCAGTTCATTGGCTATATTTAAGAGGGAGTTAGATCCCTTGTGGCTAAAGGGATCAGGGGGTATGGAGAGAAGATTGGTCACTGAGTTGGATGATCAGCCATGATCAGATTGATGGCGGTGCAGGCTCGAAGGGCCGAATGGCCTACTCCTGCACCTATTTTCTATGTATCTATGTATCTAATTCATTGTGAGATAGATAGATTCAGATTTGTACAGGGTCGGGGTTATGGGGAGAAGGCAGGAGAATGGGGTTACGTGGGAGAAATAGATCAGCCATGATTGAATGGCGGAGACTTGATTGGCCTACTGTCTTAATTCTGCCCTATCTCATGATCTTATGATACAAATACAGTAAATGCTGTGTGCTTTACATACACTTTTACAGAATCATACTGTGTAGCCCAGACCCTCTGGATTAAAGGGGTTCTATATACAGAATCAGTTCAAGAGACTTCACAACTCTGTAGGGAAGACCAGCATCTCTGCTTGAAGCCCTCAATGGGCTGGTTTCTAATCTGACATCCAGAGCTGTTTTACAGTACTTGAAATTCTGCAGCAATTTTCATCTGTGGATCTCAGTTATTATCAACTTTCGAGTAGACTCGCATCAGCCTTTTCACTTTATAGCTTAGACCAGTTTTTCTGTGCCGTTTAAATTTTCAGGATCTGGGAATTGTTCACAAGGCCAGCATTTATTGCTCATCCCAACTTGAGCATTTATTGCTCATTCCAACTCGCATCTACAGCTGATGCTGAAAGAATATGCACATGTCAACATTTGTCCTTGAATTGAATAACTTGATTGGCCATTTAACATAGAAACATAGAAAATAGGTGCAGGAGTAGGCCATTCGGCCCTTCGAGCCTGCACCGCCAGTCAATATGATCATGGCTGATCATCCAACTCAATGGATTCTTGGACTCACAGTTCAGTCACTCACGGCTGGTGCTCACAGTTCAGTCAGGCATGGCTGGTGGACTCGCAGTTCACTCACAGCTGGTGGGCTCCCACACACCCTCCATCACACACACACCCTCCCACACAGACATAGACATTCCCCCATCACACAGACATAGACACACCCTCCATCTCACACACACTCTCCATCTCTCTCACACACACACCCTCCAGCTCACACACACACTCGCACACCCTCCATCTCACACTCACACACACCCTCCCTCACACACACACCCTCCAACACACACACCATCCATCTCACACCCACCCTACATCTCTCACACGCACACACTCACACACACACTCCATCACTAGATAGACAGACAGACAGACAGACAGACAGACAGACAGATAGATAGACAGATAGATAGATAGATAGATAGATAGATAGATAGATAGATAGATAGATAGATAGATAGATAGATAGATAGATAGATAGATAGATAGATAGATAGATAGATAGATAGATAGATAGATAGATAGATGATCAATAGGTATTATGTATCAAATCCTGCACTCTTTGTGGCCTGCTGGGAGAATAATCAATTTGTATTATATAACCACTCTACACATTGCATCTTGATGGAGAAATCGCTTTGCTTTTACAGGGAAATGTTGGGTCAATTTCAGTCAGGAGTTTAGCTTTGAAACTCTGCAGACTGCTTGCTAAACTGCATTGTAACATAGACATTTTTGCTAAGCAAATAAACTTCTCTTAATGTAAAATATTGTTTGTTGCAAGCCCTGTTCCATCTCAAGCTCGCTAATAATCACAGTGTAACTCACTGGCTGATAGAAAGGGAAGTCAACAGTTTGTAATTTTATCGTTAAGGTAAGGAATGTTAATACTTCAGAATGAAATGATTCTCCTGTTATTTTGTTCATGATCTACACATCGTACATGCCTCAGGCAGAAATAACAGAGCCAAGCAGAGAGTCAAATTTATATTCCTCACCAATGTAAAATCTGTCATATCCAGAACAACACCTCCTGCTAAGTGGCATTTTTATTAGCCATATCACCTGACATTGGGGCTTCTGCAAAAATTGTTAAATTGTAGGCTGTTTGGGAAAGATGAGAGTATCTTTTGTACTACGGTTATTTCCAGTAAAGACAATATTGGGACTATAACATATGTTCACTTTAAGTGCCTTTGAGATGGCATATCAGTCCTGATCAAAGCCAACTCTGCAAGTTTAGTTTGTTATTGTCGCATGTACCGAGGTACAGTGAGAAGTTTGTTTTGTTGGGATCAGCGAAAAGACTATACATGATTACAATCCAGCGGCCCACAGTGTACAGATACAGGATAAATGGAATAGTGTTTAGTGCAAGATAAAGTCCAGTAAAGTCTGATTTCTTTTGGGGAGACATGGTGGCACAGAGGTAGAGTTGATGTCTTACAGCCCAGAGACATGGGTTTGATCCTGACTACGGGTACCATCTGTACGGAGTTAGTACATTCTCATGTGGGTTTTCCCTGGGTGCTCCGCTTTCCTTCCACATTCCAAAAATGTACAGGTTTGTGGTTTAATTTGGCTGCAGCAAAAATTGTAAATCGCCCCTAAAGTGTTAGTGTATGGGGTTCGCTGATCAGCACGCACTTGGTGGGTCAAAGGGTCTATTTCCATGCTGAATCACTCAACTAAACAACGATAGTCCGAGGGTCTGCAATGAGGTACACAGTACGTGCATGGTAAATTAGGATCAGTTGGTGATAGAATTGTTCCGTTGCCTGACAACAGCTGTGAAGAAATTGTCTCTAAACCTGGAGGTATGTGTTTTCACACTTCTGTACCTCTTGCCTGATGGGAGAGGGGAGAAGAGGGAGTGACATGGGCAAGACTCGTTCTTGATTATGACATTCATTTTACTTCAGCTTTAGCACTTCTATTCTAATTGCCTATGTAACTCAAGGTGCCAAAAACATGCATCTCACCTTAGAAGACCTCATATCAGTGCCTGGGCATTTGAGTCAAACTTTGCCCCTCTCTTTACTTTCTCATTACTTTCCTTACAATTAACTGTTGCCTTCAAACCAAACCACTTTTTAAAGGTAAAAACTTATTTACATTTCACGAGATGGGCAATATTTGGAACCACCTGGAAGGAAACCCGACAATGCTACATTAGGTTCCCGGTATCTAAATCGGAATGCTTTTGGAAAATTAATGCATGAAAACATTTGAAATGTTTTATCTTACACTTTGCTTGAAAAAGCATAACACAGATAACTGTCAGGCTGGAATAGTCAAAGTTAATTGGATTCCAATTTCTTTAAATGTAAATGTAAATGTAAATCTCAGAGTGGTGATATTTTGACAGCTTTCACAAAGTTCGAGGAGTCTGTAAGTGTGAAAAGTTGTTATTGAATAGCACAGCTGCCCAGTTTTATTTTATTTGCTGTGATAAAGATGGTGAGATTATTTGCATTATCATCAAGACTGTCACAGCTGAGATGACACCAAAGGCCCAGAGCAGCCAAGAAGTAAGAGAGTGAGAGAGTGTCATTGAATAGGAACCTGCTACATTTAAAGGCAGACTGTCACTCACCAATGTAAACGGATGCAGGAGGATTTAGAAAGAAACATTAGGGGCATTGTGTATGTAATGATGGCAACCAACATTCTTAGACCTCCTTCGGTCATGGCTGACCATGGGCGTCTCCAGTGTGCTATTCCCTAGATGGAGGACGCCTGTGCGTGACTTTTTTACGTGGGGAGAATGGTGCATAGACAGCCACCTCACCTTCCTTGACAGATCAGGATCCAGTGTCATGGAGTCCAAGATGACCAGAGACCCTTTTCTGCTGCAGCCTTCATCTGCCTTCCCAGCCGTTGTGACACTCCACTAAGGTCAGCCAACGTCCTCCATCTGTTCCACCATTGAAGTCTTGGTTGGATTGCTCTTTGTCAGAGACTTCCCCCTCGACCTTACCGCCATGGGTGGCCCTACCAGGAACATAGCTCCAGAAGGCATCGCTCTCAGGTCCACACAAGCTTCTCAACCACTACAAGGTGATAATCCACTCAACATAAAATGCAGATTAAAATGTACTCTGAAGCCCTACTGAGCAAGGATCAGTTTAAAATAAAAGATAACCCATCATGATATTAATTTACAACAAAAACAAAGTACTACGGTTAAAACATTTTGGGTGACAAAATCTTGAAACGTAGTGAGAAACGTCGATGTAAAGGTGGCCACATCGCGATTTCTGAATGCATTAATTCTCTGAACGCCATAATTCTCTCCCTCAACTGAAGGGGCTATTTAGGTCAGGATGGTGAGGGAGGAGATATAGGGAGAGTGTTGTACTTCCAACAATGGTAGTGAAAATTGCCAGACCTTCCTCTACTTTGTCTTTTGCAGTCGATGCTTGCAATTTGCCTCCTTCTACATTGGTGAAACCAAGCGGAGACTAGGTAGCAATGTTACAAAATTTTGAGATTTAAAAAATCAAGTCTGCAATTTATCCCAACAGATAAAGCATAACAATAAGTTTAATTTGACACCTAATTCACTTTCATATCTCAAGTAATAAAAAAGATATGGCCATTTTCATACTCGGAAATTAGCATCTTGTTCCCTATTGATTTTCTATGGACATAACAAAAAAGCTGTGATCATGGACAGTCAAAAGCCCATAACCTTCTTAAAAATTAAGAGAACTGAATGAAATTTTCAGTTATCATAGATTGAACCATTCTGAAACAAATATAAAATAATCTTACTTGGATGACCTGAAATTAAAGCATATAATTAGTTAGTTACCCAATTGTAGCTAATTTCAAACTTCAATTACTAGATCTAAACATCTATCCATTTCTTAATAAATGATTAACATTTTTAAATAGCCTAAGTGTCCAAATAATATTCACAAATAATTCACAATAAAACATGATTTTTAAATCTCATTTACATCAATTTATAGGCCAAATGGAAGGAATTTAGTGTTCAATTGCTATAAATTAAAGTCAATTTAAATTGGCTTTCTAGTGGGTTCCTGTGAACGCGCTGGTTTAGAACGTTCACATTGCAGTGGATTTGTGCCCTCAAATGCCCAGGAAAATACTGCGGGATATAAAGAGCCCAAAATGAACTACTCTCTATAGAAAATTTTATATACAGGGTTCTTAAGAAGCCCCTTTTAATGTAAAAATAAGGTACATACCTTTAATTGTTTGCTTTATAAAACCCTGGGGCTGCGAGAGGTTGCGGGTTGAGAGAGTCATTTTTAAACTACTGTAACTATTATACAAGGCCATAAAAACTAATAATACCTTTTGCGACGGGGTCTTTCAGCGATTTTCCGTTAATGATTTACTAGGCTGAACATTTTCGATTGCAACAGCCTAGTAAAAATCGCGTTTTAAACCCGCCCGCCCCCTCTAAACAGCGCCAAAATCACACACACGGGGCTGGGACAGATTCTCAAACAACGCTCAGGTAGGTTTTGTAACATACCTAGACTAGGAGGTCATATTGTCAAGCAGCTGTGCTTGAATGCAATGGCCATATTGAGTTCCTGGCTGCAAGCCATTTCAACTCCCCTTCCATTCCCTCATTGATCTGTCCATGCTCGATCCATGCTGAGGCCAAACACAAGCTAGCAACAAAAACAATTAAAAATGTTTTAATTAAAAATTATTTCTTGCAAATGTCTTGTAAAGTCCCAATTTAGGTTTATTATTGTCACATGTACTAAGGTACAAAGAAAACCTTTATTTTGATCAAATATACCATGCATAAATGCAATCGTCAAACAGAAAGAGCAAAGTGCAAAATCCAGAGTGCAGAATACAGTTATCAGCATTGTAGTGCATCAGTTCCACAGACAAAGTTCAATGTCCACAATGGGGTAGAGGTGAATCAGAGAGTACTCTAGCTTATGGAAGGACTGTTCAGAAGCCTGGAAACAGAGGGGAAGAAGCTGTTGCTAAGTCTGGTGGTATACACTTTCAAGCTTCTATACCTTTTGCATGACAGGAGCTGGGAGGAAGAGGAATTGCTGTGTTAGAGCAAGTCTTTCTCTATGTTGGCTGCTTTTTCCAAGGCAGAGTGAAGTGTAGATGGAGTTAATGGTGAGAAGTTTAGTCTGTGAATGAATGAATGAATTAATTAATTAGTTGATTGATATGTTGTCACGTGTGACACATCACAGTGAAATTCTTTGCTTGCATACCCAAAGAATGCAATAAAGGGTGCTGACAGGTTACAAAGTATCCCGCACCAGATCCATCTTTGTTCTCCCGCCCTCACTCCCCCTCGTCTCAGCAGTCCCTCCATGCCGGGTCCTCCATTGCTCTTCCCCCTCCCTCACAGCGGTGATGGGCTAGGCTACATCTACAACTCTGCAATTTCTTGCAGTCTTGGAAGAGTTGTTCCCAAACCAAGCTGCAATGCAACTTAACAGTATGCTTTCTAATGTGCACATGTAGAAGTTTGTAAGAGTAATTGGAGACTTGCCAAGCTTCCTCAGTTTCCTAACGAAGTAGAGCCGTTGCTGTCATATCGATGTAGTTGTTCCACGATAGATCATTGGTAATATTAATGCTAAGGAACTTGAAGCATAAAGTTGATACCATTTCCACTTTGGCACCATTGATGCTGATATAGGGGATGTCCTCCAACATGTATCCAGAATTGATAGCTAGCTCCTTCATCTTGCTGACATTGAGAGTCTTAACACCATGTCACCAAGGCAGTTCCGTCTGACACATCACTAATCTCCGTATCTCCTTTCTGAACTCCATCTGGTCATTGTAAGAGATGTGGCCCATTCTGATGGTGCCATCAGCAAACTTGTAAGAAAAAGTTAAAATCAGTGGCAAGCAGTGCCCATCTACCGATTGAAAGCAACGAAACAACACTAAGCAGTCTGACTCTCCTTCTTCAGTTGTCTTTCTTTGTACTTTATCCCACATCACACACAAAATAAGATAATAAAGACGTTTAACGTGCTGTTTTTTTCTACTTTCGTTTTACGGTGTTTATTATCCCTTCCAAGTACACCTGCGTGGTCATATACCGCGCCTGTAGTAGGATGCAGTTGGCTGGAGTATAAAGGCGTTATTGACAATCAGATGGCGATGCAAGAATTTGAATTAAAAAAAGATCTTCCCCTAATTCGAAATCATCAATGTGTTAAATATATCAGTTTAGATGCACAATTGACACTCACCTTCCCAAGGTAGAACGGTGTGATATATTTTCGAGAGGTGGGAACAACAGTTTTTAAATGTGCTGTTCAGTGCAGATTGTGCATTTTCACTGCTCAAGAAACAAACGGAGAAAATTCTTTACTTGCGATCGCTCTCACCAGAAAGAGGCGCTGCACCGTCTTCAACCCACTGCGTACACACGAACGGTTGCAAATGTAAATATATTTGATTTAATCAAGGCACTGATCAATTCCCGAATCTGCAAAGTATAGCCTGTTGTAGTGTATATTGATGTTGCAGTGTATATTGACTCGTGCACATTTAATTTATACAATTAATTCCGCCTATTTGCCTTGTCTTGAGAAAGAATTGTCGTGGATTGAAATGAATGATGAAGAGAGTTGTGCAGAATTCCAGCCATAAAGGTCATTGGGTGGAGTAAACACATCAGTGTTCTTGTAATTACTCACCTATTCGAACACCACGGTGCCGTTTTCCGTGAATTATAATTACATTGATCCAAATTTAGTTATCCCTGTTTAAATTCTGCATGTCAACCGTACGAGCAGTTTCTGCCACATTCAAAACTGCCAGAGTATGAGCGGTTAAAATAAGCTCTCAATTGTTTAGGTTGCAACTGCTGAAAATAATAAAACATTAATATATTCATTATTAATCATTCAAGATTGAATCATAATTCTCAGAAATTGGAAAAAAAGCAACTGATTCTTTTCAAAACGGCTCAGTATTTAAAAAAATGATCATTTATAACATAAAAATTAAACATTGCTCAGAGAATCATGCAGTTCAAGGTTCCAAAGATCAACTTGGTCTTGGAATCAACAAACGTTTCTGAAAATGGGTAATCTGATACAACTGTAACAAGTTGGCAAGTAAATGAATCAATGCCAAGATATTCAATTCTTACAGGCATAAGCACCTACTGTCACAGGAGGATAAAAACGTTCTGGAGTAACTCAGCAGGTCAGTCAGTGTCCCTGGAGGACATAGATAGACGACACTTTTTGTCAGGACACCTCCAAGAAAAGATGGAAGTAAAGATTGTGCATGTAAAGATTAATAAGAACATGTTCTTCGTCTGTACCTACCTTGTGCACTAACCAACTTGTTCATAAGATCATGTGATAGGGGCAGAATTAGGCTATTTGACACATCAAGTCTATTCTGCCATATGATCATGGCTGATTTATCTCTCCCTCCTAACCCCATTCTCCTGCCTTCTCCCCATTATCTCTGACACCCATACTAATCAAGAATCTATCTATCTCTGCATTAAATATATTTACTGACTTTTGCCTCCACAGCCTTCTGTGGCAAATAATTCCACAGATTTACCACCCTCTGCCTAAATAAATTCCTCCTTATCTCCTTCCTAAAAGAATGTCCTTTAATTCTAAGGCTATGTGATATGAAATGCAATCAATTGCGATGAATTTTGTAATGTGAAAGTCAGGCTGATGAAGTTGTGAAATTTGTTCGAATGTGGACACACAATGCACTTTATTTCCTTAGTTTGCAATTAGAAACCTCTTCATCGTTTTATATCCTTGCATTGCTAATTGAGGAATTGACTCCTCAAGAGTCAATGGAGTTAAGAGGATTTAATTGTCATATATACCGGCAACATTCATGGTGTAGCATCATGGACATGTAACACAATACACACAGAAAATATATAACAAACACAAATAAATCAATAAATTAATAACAATATTAGTGCAAAAAAAAACCATAGTCCTTAATTCTACCACCTCAGCATCTTGCCTTTCCCACCTGTTGAGTGGAGTTGTCCTTTTCTCTTACATTGCTGCTATTGATGTTCATTTACTGCTACAATCCCATATATATTTTCCTTGGCTGATCTGAATTTAAGTTTTGAAAAGTAACTTGAAAACAAGATTGTAATGGGATATGATAATGTTGCCATTAAGTTAAATGACTGATATACAGAGATCTCAAATATTGATCTAGAAATATGAATTCGGATTGCACAAAGACAGCCAGGGAATTTAAGTTCAAGTATTGAAATATTTTGGAATAAATTTCTGAAATGAATCAAGGTCAGTAGACGACTGAATTGGAGTTATGCTCCTCAAGGAAATGGATCTGTCAGCTTTACCATGTATGACTGAAATGCAGGTCCAGATTCACCAACTCTGGTTTACTCCCAACTGCCCTCCATCAATACATTCAGTGCATGGGGCAATTTGGGATGGATGGAAATCCAAGGAATATGACAAAATTAAAACAAATGGTATTGCTGGATGTAGTTGCAATATAACAGAAGTCTTACTGGGCAGCACTGTGATGCAGTGGTAGACTTGCTAGCTTACAATGCCAGAGTCCTGGGTTCGATCCTGACTATGTCCTGTCTGTAGAGAGTTTGTACATTCACCATGTGACCACATGGGTATTTTCCAGATCATCCTGTTTCCTCCCACATTCCAAAGATGTGCAGGTTTGTAGGTTAATTAGCTTCTGTAAATTGTTCCTAGTATGCAAGACTGAAACTAACGTATGGGTGATTGTTGGTCAGCGCAGACCTGTTGGGCCATCAGGCCTGTTTCCACATTGTATCTCTAAACTAAACTATTCCTTATCCTTATAATTATAAAACTCTGATCTTGGATGTGTGCGTGTGTATTTATTTTTTTGTGCATAATCACATCTTCACGAAAACATTCCAGTAGAGATTTTCCTCCTGGAGTCCAAAGCATCTTATCTGAAATATTCATGCTTTATTTCTCGTGTTATTTATGAAAATGTTCACAAATCTGATAAAACTTAAAACGACATGGTCACGCTGATGACGTCACAATGGGTCTGCAGCGCACAGCCTGCGCTGTGTTCCATGTGCTGCGAGTGACGTCACCCACCTCTGCCTAACTTGCAGTCCTTTGGTTGATGCCCGCTCCCCCCCTGCTCCCCGCTGCCCGCTGCTCCTGCCGGCTCCTCCCACTCCTCCCTGCCCCCCGTTCCACTGCTCCGCGCTCCTCGCTCCTCGCCGCTGCTCCATTCTCCTCCCCGCAGTCCGCTGCTCCCCACTGTCAGCAGCTCCCCGCTCCCTACTCCTCTCCTCCTCTCCCCCTTACTCGCCCACCACTCCTTCACTCCCCCTCCTACTACTCACCACCCCTCTCTGCTCTCCCCCCATCGCCTCTCCCCCCAGCTCCCTCCCCTCATCCTCCTCTCTCAAGCCCCTCCTCTCCCCCTCCCCCTCTCGCTCTTCTCCTTATCCTCCAACACCCTCCCCCCCCCCTCCCCCGCCCCCACACTTCCTCCCCCCCCCCCTCTCCCCCCCCCCTCTCTCCCTCCTCTCTCTCCCTCTCCCCCTCTCCCCCTCCATCTCCATCTCCCCCTCTCCACCCCTATACTCTCTCCCCACCCTCACCCCTAACCCTCCCCCCCCCTCCCCCTCACCCCTCCCCCCCTCCCTCCCCTCCCCCTCCCCCTCCTCCCCCCTCTCCTCATCTATCCCCTTCTCTCTCTCCACCTCTCTCCTCCCCACCCCTCTCTCTCTCTCCCCCCTCTCTCCTCTCTCCTCTCTGTCTCCTCCTCACTTTCTCCCCCTCTCCTTTTCTTTTTCCTGGGGGCCTATCCATGAGTGTATAGGGCAGCGAGTGAATAATAATCCCCCTCCCCCCCCCCCCTTCCCCCTCCCTCCCTTCTCCCCCTCCCCCCCCCCCCCTCCCCCTCCCCCCCCCCCCCCCCCCCTCCCCCCACCCCCCCCCTCCTCTCCCACCCCCCCCCCCCCTCCCCCCCCCCCCCCCCCTCTTTCCCCCTCTACGCACAGTTCAAGTATTGGCAGAAAATTTTCCAATCAGCAGGTTTGGCTTGCAGACATGACCTGCACATGTATGGTAAAATGCCTCATGCCCCTCATCCGGAGCGTGAGGGAATTCCGGCAGGCTGATCCGGGTAAGGACGTGGATGTGCCGGTTCATTACCCGGGAGGAGGTGTTGGTGGGTTCGCCGATAGATGCCGTTGTCAATACATACATGTACGAGCGTGGCTCTGCGGATGACCCCTGAATGACTCAGAGTCGGTCGTAACCTTTGAGTGACCGTAAGCAGACACCCTGTCCCTTGTTGAGCAGTTGAAGCGGAGAAGTGGTTTTATCGTAGTAATCTTTGTATGTCGCGGCGGCGTTGGAGCTGCGATTGGATCACTGACGGTGCACGAATTTTTGGTTCGAGTAGTTGCTTGGCCATAGGCAGGATGGAGCGGGTTCGCCGTGTCATGAGCTGTTCAGCTGAAGATCCCAGGAGAGGGTCGTGGCCGATGTTCCGTAGGTTGAGTAAGTCGAGATAGACATCAGAGCCACCCCTGTGTGAGCGTTCCATTGGTTGTTTTGCACTTCTTACCGTGCTCCTGGCCAGGCCATTGGACTGCGGGTACTCGGGGCTGCTGGTGATGTGGTGAAAGTCCCAGTGTTTCGCAAAATCCCTGAAGAGCTGACTGGGGAATTGAGTTCCATTGTCTGAGAGTAGCTCGAGAGGTGCTCTGTGGACAGACAAATGGTTAGTGAGTTTTTGAATGAAAATGGCTGAGGTCGGGCTATTGAGCAGGTCGATTTCATACCATCCTGAGTACGAATCGACTAGAACCAGGTATTGTTTGGTGTGTCGGCAGATGTCGGCTGCTACTGTGACCAGGGTAAGTCCGGTGTGGGGTGCGGGAGAAGTGGTTGTTTCTGGTGGTGCGGGGTCAGGCTATTGCAAATCGGGCAGGCAGCAACTTCCTCGAGAATGTAGCCAGCCATGTCAGGCAAGAAAAGCAGACCTTTTGCATGTTGGAGGGTTATTTCTGCTGCTGGATGGCCCCCATGGTCAATATCGAAGTACTTGCTGTGAAAAGATGTCAGGATGACTGCCTTATGTCCTTTCATTATAATGCCATCTTAAATCACCAGTTCATTGCGGATAGGGTAGAATGGGCGAACAGCCTGCGGCAGGTGGTGCTGTTTGTCTGGCCAGCATGGCGGATGGCAGTGGCCAGCAATTCCAGCGTTTCGTCTGCAACTGTTTGTGCCACTAGGATATCTAAGCCCACGGATGGAAGGCAGGAGACCATTATAACCGTGTACCCCTCATGCTCACCATCAGACAGGTGTTTATCACAGGTTGACGAGGTGCTCGTGAGAGGGTGTCAGCAAAATGCATGTACTTACCGCTTTTGTGGGTTAGTCTGATGTTATATCTCTGTAGTCCCATTATCATGGTTTGTAAACGTGCTGGTGCCGTGTGGATCGGTTTACTGAGGATACTGACCAAAGGCTGGTGATCGATTTCAACCGTGATCGGGTTGCCAAACATAAAGTCCTTGAATTTCTGGCAGGCAAAAGTTACTGCAAGTAGCTCCTTCTCGATTTGAGCGTAGTGCTGTTCAGTGACGGTCATGATGCAGGAGGCATAGGCAACTGGTCTGGGACCCTTCCCGTTGTCTTGTAGGCAAGCAGCACCCAGTCCATACTGGGAGGCATCATAGGTGAGTGACGGGTAACCTGGCATCGAAGTATGTGAGGGTTGGAGCGCAAGACATTAGTTGTTTGAGGGTTTCAAATCCCCTCTGCTGGTGCTGGTGCTGGTGCTGGTGCTGGTGCTGGTGCTGGTGCTGGTGCTGGTGCTGGTGCTGCTGCCAGGACCAGTGTATCTCCTTGTGGGTCAGATTGTCGCAGCAGGGCTGACAGCTCGCTAAAGTTTGGGATGGATTTTCCCAGGTAGTTTACCATGCCTAGAAATCATTGTAGAGCTGTCTCATCCGTGGGTGCTTGCATTTCGTTGATGGCAATGGTTTTGGACGGGTCTGGCTTGAGTCCGTTGTTAGTAAACACGTGGCCCACATAAGTCACTTTGTCGACCCGAAACCTGCACTTGAGAGGATTGAGTTTGAGGTTTACCTCTCTGGCATGATCCAGGGCCTGCTTCAGGTTTGAGTCATGTTCTTGTGCGTTGCGCCCGGCGATCAAGATGTCATCCACAATTGTGTTGCATGGGTAGCCAGTAAAGAGTTGTCCATATTACGTTGGAAAACTTCACTGACTGAATTGATGCCAAGTGGCAGTCGTAAGAATCGGTAACGACCGAAAGGCGTCGCGAATGTGGTTTACATGGAGAATGCATGGTCCAGCAGTATTTGCCAAAATGAGTTATTTACATCTAGGACAGAGAAGACTGTGGCTCTACCCAGGTTGGTTGTGACCTCTTCCACCATCCCCATTGGGTGGTGTGGTCGTTTGATGGCAGTGTTTAAATCTTTAGGGTTAATGCAAATCCTATTTCATCTTTGTTCTTCTCGAAGCGACCATGGTGGAGACCCAGGAGAGGGGTCGTTGACAGGGGCTTTCACACCCAGTGTTTCCATTCTGTCAAGTTCAGTTTTGACGAGATCCTTCATTGCGTGCATGATTCGGTGAGGAGAACGAACGACAGGTATGACTTCCTTGTCGGTTGCAATACTGTATTCTGTGGGAAGCTTGCCCAGCTGGTTATCAAAAAGTTATTTGTATTGTTTGAGTAGTTGTTGGGTGGGACTTTGAGAGATAGACAACTGGTACACAGTTTTGCCGAAGGAGACTATGTTCATATCGTGACATGCACCAATGCGCAGAAGGAGGAGCACTTCCACTCTAATGATGAAAAACTCCAGATTGTAATCTTGAGACGTTAGATGGCATTGTAATGTGACCTTACCAACCGGTTGCAACTCCCCCCCACCAAATGGATGTAACTTTGAGTTTGTTTTCATGACAGTTTCGTTGATGTGAATTATTTGTGAAGTCTGATAAAGACAGGACATTGCATCTATCTTTGCAGCGACTTTGATATTGTTGATACTGAGTGTTGTCATGGGATCACTGGTTGTGGACAGTGAGTCGGGTATACAGGAATGTATGTTTTGACTGGCTTCTTGCAGGTGCTGTGGTTCTGTTGGAACTGCTGTTTCAGTCAGTGCCTCGTGTGAAAGTGTGGGCTCGAGCGCATAGAGAGATTGATGTGGCTAGGCCCTGTTGCCACAAGCGCGGCAGCACCAGATAAAGTGGCCTTTCTTTTTTACAGTAGTGGCAAGTTTTGCAATAAGCGAGGCATTGCTCACGGAATTTTGTGTGTGAGCCACCACAATTACCACAGTTATGGACCAGAGGGTCGGTTACTCTCTGTGGGGCTGTAGGTGGTTGTCGAGAGGTTGTTAATATTTGTCACGGTTACCTATAGAAGGCTTGGACATCGTAGCCAGAGTGTGGTCCCGGTTCCAGGGCTTTGGTATGGGTGTCAGTGTATTCTGCAACCCGGCAGGCATGTTCAACCTTATCTAGTGTAAGCTCCTCATCCCGGAGCAGTTCATTTCTCACCTTGTCATTCAGGATGCCATGGATGAATATGTCTCCGTTTTGGAAGTGGCATCTTGCAGCAATGCTCTTCAGGACGGCAATGTAGGATTCAATCGTCTCGCCCTCTTGTTGGCTATGGGGAAAAAACCTGTGCTCCATGATAATGTTAATGCGAAGTTGAAACAGTCTCTGAACTTTCGGAGAAGGCAGGTGGGGTCTCTGATGGACTCTGCCAGGGTCACAACATGTGTTGCCGCATCAGTATGTTCTGGGGAGCAGTAGAAATCCTGTGCCTGCAGGACAGCCTCTGTGCCCGCTACGTTGAGGAGAATTGAGAGTTCACTGTCGAACACCAAAGGATCTGGTTTTCAAAAAGATCCTGCCATGATAACAGAGCGATGATTCATTGTAAAAAAATAAACTAAAATAAATTCAGGCAAAAGAGTTGGAGTAGTGGCTCCTAATTCTGACACCATGTTTATGATTGATCCACAACAACACACATAGTGGAAGATTAATCACTGTTCCATAAGCAAACAGGAACATTTAAACTGCCAGCCATTTTCATCCAGCTCAGCGTGGCTTATGTGCGAGCCGGCTAACCTGGCTTGTGTAATGTGGTGTAGTACCGTAATACCATATAAAGGGTGGCATGCGCCTGTGTAGTGGAGATTATAAATGGTATGGATTAATAAGGGTTAATCTACAGTGTGGAGAAAGATTTGCTCACAGATGGCTGTGAATCTTCAGAATTTCCTTATCCGGGGGGGGCTGTATCATTGTACCATTGTATCGATTGTATCACGTGTGCCCGTGTGTGCATCTTTGAATCTGATGGGACAAATTGAGATAATTGAGAAACCTTATGGGGTCCTTGGCTTTATTAATATGCATTCAAGTAGAAATAGGAAACTATGGGAAGGAAGCAAAACAAATAGTCATGGCAGATTCCATATCTTCTGGGTCGCATACTTTAAAAGGATATAAATAACTTAAGAACGTCCAGTAACTGGATTAGGACCAGATCTAAGGAGAAAAACTGTATCAAAGGGTTGCTACATAAAACCTGAATTTATACCTGAAATTTACACCTTGCACCTGAATGCTGAATTTACACAATGGATCGGGTGTCAGGCTGTGGATGGGGGAAGAGGAGTTAAAAGAGAGACATTTCCTCCCAGTATGGACACATTAAATCAAAGGCAACAGCCTCTGTCCTTGCTATTTCATTTTGTGAATGATTCCGTGAATCTTTCCTGCCAATTGAAATATTTCTTAGAAAGTAAACTGCAAACAGTGAAATAAAACAAAAATACAATGTGAAAATGGTTGAAATGTTCATACTGTAATTTTGAGCCAAACCTCTAAGTTTGGTAAGATGCGCTTTAATACAAAAATTATCTTTTGTTGTATTTGAATTGACATTGAATGTTGCATAATGTGGTGATGTAGATTCAATCGTCTCAGTGGACTGCACAGCTGATGGAGTATGTTGGTACAACACAGCAACAGCTGTTGAAGTAGATGCACTGAAATTACAGAACTTAAAATTAAATCGGTCATTTGTAAGACTTATATAGCCAAATTCTAATATAACTCATCTGATTAATTAGAATCACGGAGTCGTACAGCATGGAAGTTGGCCATTCGGCCCAGTGTGTATATGTCCATACTGACCAGTGAACGCCCATTCACAAATGCCATCTTCCACCACAGCCTTGTCCATAAAGGGCCTGTCCCACTTCGGCGACATTTTAGGCGACGGCAGGAGACTCTGCGCTCACCACGTGGTCATCACATGTTCGCTGGTAGTCTCTGGTGAGTCTCCTTCATGGTCGCGAGGAGTTCCCACATTCTGGGAACTAGTCGCAGCCTGAGTAAGGTCGCCGCAAGTTTTTCAACAATGGTCGCAATGGAGAAAATCGATAATCCTGTAGTCGTAGGTGCAGTTATAGTGGGGTCGCCATGTAGTTATGGGTAGTCGAGGTAGTCATAGATAGTTCTAATTAATCGCCTTTGCTGACCGAGCATTTTCATTGGCTTATTGGGGGAAAAAAACATAAGCATGAGTTTTCAGAACCAAGGATAACCGACTGATAATGTTAAATGCCCGCCAAACTTCACACCTGAGTATCTCTGGCTTATTAAAAGTTGTCTGGCTTCTTAAAAGTGTCTCCTCCTCTCCTTCTCCCCCCCCCCCCCCCCTTCTCCCCCCCTTCTCCCACCTTCTCCCCTCCCCCCCTCGCCCCTCTTTTAAAGGACTTGCAAGCGGCAGGACTACAGAACTCTGAAATCTGCACCACCAGGATTAGGAACAGCTACTTTCCCGCAACCATCAGCTCTTGAACTGATCTGTGCAACGTTAATCCTATCTGAGTTATGGAACTCATCAGTCCACCTCTTGTGTTACTGTGGACTTATTTTAATTGCGTTTTTGCAACAATTACTTGTTTTTGCTGTCTTTTCCATTTTCACTCTCATATAATTTATGTATAATCTGTTTGTGTGTTGTTCTATGGGTCTATATGCCCATGGTGCTGCTGCAAGGTCAGATTTTTATTGTACCTGTCCTTCACCATATTGTGCATATACAGTATCAATAAACTCAAATTAACTATGTCTAGACAATTCAAGTTCACCTCGAGAAGCTTAAATATTGTCAGCAACTCTGCTTACACTATTCTCGCTGGCAATGCATTCCAGGTACTCACTAATCTCTGGGAGAAACGCAATCCCCTCGGTTCTCTTCTACATCTAGTGAAGGTGGGTAGTTGAGGCCAGTTCATTGGCTATATTTAAGAGGGAGTTAGATGTGGCCCTTGTGGCCAAGGGGATCAGAGGGTATGGAGAGAAAGCAGGTACGGGATACTGAGTTGGATGATCAGCCATGATCATATTAAATGGCGGTGCAGGCTCGAAGGGCCGAATGGCCTACTCCTGCACCTAATTTCTATGTTTCTATGTTTCTATCTCTAACCCCTTACCATAACTTTATGTCCTCTAATTGTGTTTACTTCTTACAAAGGGAATATGTTTGTGCAGGTCATTAGTTCATAAGTGATAGGAGTAGAATTAGGGTATTTGGCCCATCAAGTTTACTCATGGCTGATTCATCTCTCCCTCCTAAGTGCTGACATGGGTAGAGTGCTGAGATGGATAGAAAATTGGTTGGAAGACAGGAAACAAAGAGTATGGATTAACGGGTGACTAGTGGGGTACCGCAAGGCTCGGTGCTGACACCGCTGCTATTTACAATATACATCAATGATTTAGATGAAGGGATTCAAAGTAACATTGGTAAATTTGCAGATAACACAAAGCTGGGTGAACTGTGAGGAGGATGCTATGAGAATGCAGGGTGACTTGGACAGGTTGGGTGAGTGGGCAGATGCATGGCAGATGCAGTTTAATGTGGATAAATGTGAGGTTATCCACTTTGGTAGCAAAAACAGGAAGGCAGATTATTATCTAAATAGTGTCAATTTGCGAAAAGGGGAAATACAATGCGATCTCGGGGTCCTTGTTCATCAGTCAATGAAAGTAAGCATGCGGGTGCAGCAGGCAGTGAAGAAACCGAATGGCATGTTGGCCTTCATAACAAGAGGAGCAAAGTATAGGAGCAAAGAGGTCTTACTGCAGTTGTGAGATCACACCTGGAGTATTGTGTGCAGTTTTGGTCCCCTAATTTGAGGAAGGACATTCTCGCTATTGAGGGAGTGCAGTGTACATTTACAAGGTTAATTCCCGGGATGGCTGGGCTGTCATATGCTGAGAGAATTGAGTGGCTGGGCTTGTATATGCTGGAGTTTAGAAGGGTGAAAGGGGTTCTTATTGAAACATATAAGATTATTAAGGGTTTGGACACGCTAGAGGTAGGAAACATGTTCCCGATGTTGGGAGAGTCCAGAACCAGGGGCCACAGTTTAAGAATATGGGGTAAGCCATTTAGAACGGAGATGAGGAAACACTTTTTCACTTTTTCAGAGAGTTGTGGGTCTGTGGAATTCTCTGCCAGAGAGCGGTGGAGGCTGGTTCTCTGGATACTTTCAAGAGAGAGCTAGATAGGGCTCTTAAAGATAGCAGAGTCAGGGGATATGGGGAGAAGGCAGGAACGGGGTACTGATTGGGGATGATCACCCATGATCACATTGAATGGCGGTGCAGGCTCGAGGGCCGAACGGCCTACTCCTGCACCTATTGTCTATTGTCTCACGCCCATTCTCCTGCTTTCTCCCCCAAAACCTCTGACGCTTGAACTAATCAAGAATCTATCTATGTCTGACTTTTAAAAATATCCACTGACTTGACCTCCACAGTTCTGGGAATTGTGGGAACTGAGATGTTCATCCATCTTGTCACGAACATGGGCAGCAATTCATACAGTGGGAACTGAACTTTAAGTCAGCAAAGCTTCCCATCGGTGCTAGAATAAAGAGGGAAGAAGATTTGACTTTATTGCCTTCCATCACAGTGTGGATTGTGGGGAATCCCCTGTGGTGGATGTTCATGTTAACTTTTAGGTAGTTGTGTGTCTTGTTGCTTTTTTTAGTCTGGCTGTATGGTAATCGAGTTTCACTATGCCTTAATTGGTACACGTGACAATAAACAGACCTTGAAACCCTTGAAATACGTCTGGTAACAGGTAACCCACAAAGTCAACAACTTGAACATCTACATGTCTTGTGTCTTGGTGATAAGGCTGTGTAGGCTATCGGTAAGGGCAGAATATTGGATCATAATACCCAACAGAGTAAACAAATCTCCATGTCCCTGTCAAATCTGGTATAAATAGGCTGCATGCTTTGAGTCTGTAGAGCAGTCTCTTGCTTGACTGTTCTCGTCACCTGGTGAGTTCTTGCAAACTAATTGTGAATAAAGAAACAGTTAACTGTCAACCTCGTTTCATGTAAATGATTCAGACACAGTCTCGTCTTTCTGTACCTGTCTTTATTTTGTATAAGTCAATGATGTACCCTTTTAATGTCCTCCACTCCTGGGAAAACATTCCTAGCCTCTCTGGTGTCTTCTCATAACTGAAACACTCCATCCCAGGCAACGTCCTGGTGAACCTTCTCTGCACCCCTTCAAGCACCTTGCACCCGGAACCATTTCGCCTTTTTCCTTTTCCCTTGTTCTGTTCCTCCCTTTCTGTCTTTGTTGGTGTTTAGAATCATGGCACAATGGTGCAGAGGTAGAGTTGCTGCCTTACAGCGCCAAGGACATGTGTTCAACCCTGACAATGAGTGCTGTATGTAGGGAGTTTGCATGTTCTCCTTGTCCCTATGTGGGTTGTCTCCAGGTGCTCCGGGTACCTCCCACACGCCAAATATGTACAGGTTTATAGGTTAATTGAAAATTGTAAATTTGCCCTAATGTGCAGGATTTGGTGAATGGTGGTCAGCGTGGGCTTGGTGGGCCGAAAGTCTGTTTCTGTGCTGTATCTCTGAAGTCTAAAGTTCAAGTTCAAGTTCAAGTTAGTCATGTGTCCCTGATAGGACAATGAAATTCTTGCTTTGCTTCAGCACAACAGAACATAGTAGGCATTGACTACAAAACAGATCAATGTGTCCCTATACCATTACATAAATATATACGCACATGAATAAATGACTGATGAAGTGCAAATAACATATAATGGGTTATTAATGATCAGAGTTTTGTCCGAGCCAGGTTTAATAGCCTGATGGCTGTGGGAAAGTAGCTATTCCTGAACCTGGTCGTTGCAGTCTTCAGGCTCCTGTACCTTCTACCTGAAGGTAGCAGGGAGATGAGTGTGTGGTCAGGATGGTGTGGGTCTTTGATGATACTGCCAGCCTTTTTGAGGCATCGACTGCGATAAATCCCCTCAATGGAAGGAAGGTTAGAGCCGATGATGGACTGGGCAGTGTTTACTACTTTTTGTAGTCTTTTCCTCTCCAGGGCGCTCAAGTTGCCGAACCAAGCCATGATGCAACCGGTCAGCATGCTCTCTACTGTTCACCTGTAGAAGTAAGAGACAAACCGACTCTCCGTAATCTTCTCAGGAAGTAGAGGCACTGATGTGCTTTCTTGATAATTGCATCAGTGTTCTCGGACCAGGAAAGATCTTCAGAGATGTGCACGCCCAGGAATTTGAAGCTCTTGACCCTTTGAACCATCGACCCATTGATATAAACAGGACTGTGGGTCCCCCTCCTACTCCTTCCAAATTTCACAATCAGTTCCTTGGTTTTGCTGGTGTTGAGGGCCAGGTTATTGTGCTGAAACCATATGGACAGTTGCTCGATCTCTCTTCTATACTCTGACTCATCGCCATCAGTGAAATGTCCCACACCAGCGAACTTGATGATGCAGTTCGCACTATGACCAGTTATGCAGTCATGAGTATAGAGTGAGTACAGCAGGGGCTGAGCACGCAGCCTTGAGGTGCTCCCGTGCTGATTGTTATGGAGTCTGACACATTTCCACCAATACGAACAGACTGTGGTCTGTGAATGAGGAAGTCAAAGATCCAATTGCAGAGGGATGCGCAGAGACCCAGTTCTGCGAGTTTGGCAACCAGCTTGGAGGGGATGATAGTATTAAATGCCGAGCTGTAATAAATGAATAACAGCCTGACATATGAGTTTTTGTTGTCCAAGTGGTCCAGAGCGGAGTGGAGGGCCAGCGAGATCGCATCCACCGTTGATCTGTTGTGGCGGTAAGCGAACTGCAGTGGATCCAGGTTTTTGTCGAGGTAGGAGTTGATTTGCGCCATGATCAACTCTCAAAGCACTTCATCACCACAGGCGTTAGTGCCACAGGTCGATAGTCATTGAGGCACGTCACCTTACTCTTCTTGGGCACCCCAGATTCCCAGATCAGGTTTTTCAAGCAAACACTGTCAAAGAAGAAAAAGCCACTAAATTAGAATTAGGTGTTAGATACTTCGGAAATTTTAAGAAGGAAAATTCAAGGAGTAAAATGAATGTTGAGGTACAAAGACAGACCAAAATGGAGTCATTATTCAATTTTTACATTCTCCTTGTTGAGTAACAAGGTTGTATCTTCAGAAGAAACATTAAACTGAGACCTCTCTATCCTTTCAGATGGACAAAATAATAGTTTGGGAATAGAATACAATATGTAGTCTAGAATGTGATACTGAGCGCAAATGTCTACCCCATAATACTGTAAAGTAAAAGATCCCCAATATATTTAACTATTTATGTAACTTGACACCATTCTATGCAAACAAATCGATGACACACACCTTTTTAAATGAAAGAATAAATTCACCAAACAAAAATCTGGATATCCAGTAGAATCTGTTTGTCTCATTGCAACTACATCATGGTCATATGTTCATAAGTAATAGGGGCAAAATGAGGCCATTCAGCCCATCAAGTCTACTCCGCCATTCAAGCATGGCTGATCTATCTTACCCCTTAACCCCATTCTCCTGCCTCCTCTCCAGAACCCCTTACACCCCCACGAATCAATAATCTATCTATCTCTGCCTTAAAAAATATCGATTGACTTGGCCTCCACAGCCTTCTTTGGCAAAGAATTTCACAGATTCACCATCTTCTGACTAAAGACATTCTTCCTCATCTCCTCCTTCAGAATAAAAGACCTCTGTTCCTAGACTCTCTCACTAGCGGAAACATCCTCTCGACATCTGCTCTATCAAGGCCTTTCAATGCAGTCCCAGCTCATCCTTTTAAACTCCAGTGAATAGAGGCCCAGCACCTTCAAATGCTCATCATATGTTAATCCGCTCATTCTTGGGATCATTCTCGTAAACCTCCTCTGGATAGACACAAAATGCTGGAGTAACAACAGGACAGGCAGCATCTCTGATTCCACCCATCAGCAGTTCCTGCCTATACAACCTCCTCTGGACCCTCTCCAGCACCAGCACATCCTTCCTCAGATATGGAGTGCAAAATTGCTCTCCAAATGCAGTCTGATAAAGTCTCAGCATTACATTCATTACATCATAAGAAACACCAGAACTTATATATAGAAGAAAAGATTCTGGTCTGAATAACACCAAAGGTGTCACAAGTTTTCAATCTACTTGTGACGTGTTTAACATCTTTGTAATCTTGACACATAAGTGCAATACAACACAACCGTTTTTTGGGGTATTTATTACTCAATCCAAGTCTTCAAGCAGAAGAAATAAAAAGAGTAAGCCATTCAATTTTTTATTCTGGAAAACTCCCAAACTCACCTATGCTATCAAGAGACCAAGCAAAATAATAATATTCCCTTACAGCATTGCTGCATTGCATTTGACCCATGTTAATTTTTTTACCTCTTCAATCAACCTAATGCAATATTGCTGGAATATGTGCAGAAAATATAACTTAAAAGTTAGCAGAAGCACCCGTTATTGGGTTGATAAGGAAGGGGCAGGGTGGGAGGAGGGGGTGGGGGCATTAGGTGATCACGTAAACATAATTTTCTTCAATGTCTAAATTTGGAAATCTTTAATGCTCATGGGTTTTTTTTCCTTTATGATCAATAATTGAGTGGCCAACAATAAACAAAATAAATTAACATTGAAGACAAGGTTTCTGGGAAGTGAATTAAACAATGTTTTAAAATCATTGATGATATGATGTGTGGATAGGATATAATTGAAAATAGCGTAGAAGAGATTCACCAGGATGTTACCTAAACTAGCATGATTGAGTTACAGGGAGAGATTGGATGGGCTGACACCTTTTTATTCTAAGCGTGGGATGCTGAGCGGTAACCTTATTGATGTATATAAAATCATGAGAGGCATGGATAAAACACTCAAGGTCTTCTTCCCAGAGTAGAGGATTCTAAAATTAGAAGGCATAGGTCTAAGGTGGGAGGAAAGGGAGACTTAAGAGGGGCAACCTTTTTAATCAGCGTGTTGTCCATATCTGGAATGAGCTGCCATCGAAGCTATAGGTGGATACAATTCCGACTTTCAAATGACATTTGGATGCATTTATGGATCGGAACGGTTTAGAGCCATATGGGCCAAATGCAGACAAATGGGATTGACTCAAAATGCCAACTTGGCCAGCATGGATAAGTTGTGCCGAAGGGCCCTTTTCTATGCTGTTGATGCTCCATGGCCCTAGAAAGATATGGACTGCTAATGCGTGTCATTTGCTGATGAAGCCAAATGTGATTTCATCAGATTATGCTATCAAACACATGAAACATCATTAAGCTTTGCTTTTAAATTGCTCACTTCATTGACTTTGTTCTTGTAGGGTGGGAATTTGAATGGAATAAGACTTCTAATACATTTAAGCACTAAGAATATCACCACCTTGTCATGAGTGGTTAAAATAATACTTGTTTTACTTAGTAAAAACAAGGAACTGCAGATGCTGGTTTACACAAAAGGACATAAAGTACTGGAGTGACTCAATGGGTCAGGCAGCATCTCTGGAGACTCTGTATCAGTGTTGTTTCAGTCTGAAGAAGGACCCTGACACAAACATCACATATCCATGTTCTCCAGAGATGCTGCCTGACCCACTGAGTCACTACAGCACTTTCTGTCCAATTGTTTAACTTATATGGCCTTCAGAATTGAATGGATTGCCAATCGGGCTTTCTCAACGACAAAGGGTGTGTACCATAATCTAAAAGAAAAAAGAGAAAATTGCAATGAATTAACACTTGGATTAACACAAGATCAGAACATGTGCAAGAGCCGACTCAGACATCTTATTTAAACAGGAACTCTCCCAAGGAATTAAAAATTACAGAGAAACAGAAAGTAACTCCAAAGGCGAATAGATTATTTCAAAGGAATCCATGCAAAACACAGCCAGTAGCTATTTTGGCACCGTTCAAATATTGATATGACTTATGAGGACCAAAGCAAAGACTGTATTTCATTATTCATGAGATTATATCCATTGATCGGATTTATCTCTATTTCATTCAGCTGACTGTCATGTGAGAAGCATAATGCTCCGTAACTTTGTTTTTGAACTTTGCCTTGGTACATTTATGCAAAACAGAATTACAATAAATATGGTGATTGGATCAGTGTATTGGGGCTGCATTTTTTTAACAAATGTAAATTGAATGTGCATCAGTAAATTTTCATCTGGTCTAAATACCTTCTGTCACTGATTGATGCTAGTAAGAAGAAAGGAACAAAGTATAAAATGAATAATGATAATGGACCAAACAAGATTGTCCATTAACCCGGAGAAAGACACAAAGTGCTGGAGTAACTCAGTAGGTCAGGCAACATCTCTGGAAAACATGGATAAGTATTTTTTTTGGTAAACCAGCATCTGCAGTTCCTTGGTGCTAATACCTAACTGTATTCTATTGACATCCTGCCTGACCCACTGAGTTACTCTGTGTCTTCTTTTGTAAACCAGCATCTTCAGTTCCTTGATTTTACATTAACCCAGAGACAGAGAGCGGCATGGTGGCGTAGTGGTAGAATTGCAGCCTTACAGTGCCAAAGACCCAGATTCGATCTTGACTACGAGTGCTGGCTGTACAGAGTTTGTACATTCTCGCTGTGACCTGCATGGGTTTTCTCCAGGTGTTCCGATTTCTTCCCATACTCCAAACATGGGCATGTTTATAAGTTAATTGGCTGTGGTAAAATTGTAAATTGTTCCTAGTGTGTAGGATAGCGTTAGTGTGCGGGTATTGCTGGTTGGCACCGACTCGGTGGGCCGAAGGGCCTGTTTCCGCACTGTATCTCTAAACTAAACTAAACTAAACTAAACTAAACTAAACTAAACTAAAGAAAACATTAACTCTTTATTTTCCAAGCTCCCCTGTGATTTATTGATAAAGTAACGTTATCCTCTGACTTGCTTGATGCTAATCTAATTCCTTTTGTAACTATATTCATTAACTCAGAATCATGACTCCAAAGTTTCCGGCAGCAGAACTGTGGACACTGCCACTGTTTATTAAACTTGTCTTTTCCCATTTCATACTGAGGATGTTTTTCACAGCACATTACTGCCATTGCAATGTGAAAACGTTACAAATCTCTGCAGAACATTTAGGATCTGACGGAGCAAACAAGAAATATCTATCTCCTTAACTAATCAGGTTAAATCATTATTAACTTACCAACACAAAAACAAAAAATAACATTTAAGTTAGGATGTGTAATGTGTGGGATGCCTCTGCCCTCTACTTTCAGTCTGAAGAAGGGTTCCGACCCAAAATGTCACCCATCCCTTTTCTCTAGAGATGATGCATGACCCGCTGAGTTACTCCAGCACTTTGTGTCTATCTTTGGTATAAGCCAGCATCTGCAATCCCTTCCTGAACATTGTGTAAATTCAGTATCAGAAGTGGGGATAAACGAAGATTCGAATTGGAGGGAGAAAGTAAAAAAGTATTATTTGAATTAAAAATATATTTCACACAACAATTTAAATCTAAAGGATTAAGCATTCACTCTTGTGTAGCCTCATTATATACACTGCGAGAGAGATTGACTGGAAGTAATTAGCACTTTCCAACTTGCAAATGGATTGTGAGGCTGAAACTATATTTTCTTCTTCATCTGGGCCTTGAATTTTATATACGGCATTAATAGTATTTTGTCACAGGAGACGGCAGATGTAGTAATCTGGAGCAATAAATAAACTGCTGGAAGAGTTTTGCAGGTTGAGTTGAGACGGGTGGGGTTTTATGGGGGGGTGAAATAATTGATGACATTGTGGGTTGTGACCCTGTCTCAATGTAGGGTTTCCCCTGAAATAATAACAAGTCCTCACCCCAACAACCATCCCAGCAGATGCCATTCAACATGGTGAGTTCTCTCAGCCATTTTTAATTAATACATTGACAGCTTGGTTTTAGTTAAATTAGAGTTTAGCTCGGAATGTTCAGATATTCATTTCAGGAAAATACTAATTATCTAATCTAATCCAAATGGTCAAGATATTAGTTTTGGAAAAAAATCCCTTCAGTTCAGCCTGGCGATCAAGTATCACTTACCCCATGTCCCATTTTATTCACCCCACATTCCTATCAATTCCCCCCAAAACTTTACCACTCACCGACACATTTGGAGCAACTTATATTAGCCAATTAAATTACCAATCAACACATCAACTAATTTCCAGCCTTCCTGATTCTGCCTGAAATTGTCATTCCTCCAGAACCATCCTGAAATGGAAAGTTAATCCCAAGTTATTTTCTTTGTTCAAACCATCTTCTTAAGCTCTTCTTCTGCCTTCTTAACTTTACTATCGCGAGTGGATGAGGAACTCATGGATTTTTTTTAATTCTTTTAGAACTTTAGCTCTGTTTGCTCTACTCCTTCCCTCCCTTTCTCTTGTCAACTGGACCAAACTTTCTTAGCAATTTAACAGTCCACTAACCCTGAATTCACACATCTAGATTATTTCATCTATGATTCTTTCCAATCTCTCTGACCTCCAGACTGTCCTTGACATCTACCTCCTATTTCATAGAACCTGTCTATCTATCTTTCTATTCTATTCTATTCTATTCTATTCTATTCTATTCTATTCTTTCTATTCCATTCTATTTTCATCTATCTATCTATCTATCTATCTATCTATCTATCTATCTATCTATCTATCTATCTATCTATCTATCTATCTATCTATCTATCTATCTATCTAACTAAAAGCCTCAGCTTGACCACCTTGTCTGCGCTGTATATTGATTTTAGAAAAAACACTACCCTACATCGCTGATTTTTGGCCATCTTACTCACAGTCCTCCTCCGCTGAGGCAGCCCCGAGGATTTTTCCATGAGTGTTTAAAAAATCTTGACATCAGCTGATTGGTCCTCTCGCTTGTCAATCACCATGACGAAGGTAACACCCCTTCTGGGGGGAGGGCAGGTCTATAAAACCCCGGATGCCGGGACGTGAGTCAGTCACTCTGAAAGATCGTGAGGGACAGGCCACAACTCTGATTCTGCTGTGAGTCTACTGAAGTGTGAGTCTACCCTTTATGTGCTTTATGTGGTTATAGGGTTTATGTGGTTATGTGCTTTATGTGGTTAACCCTTTATGTGCTTGCAATAAATGATTTGTTAGCCAGCACTGTGCTGGCAATGAATTATGATTTGTTAACCCTTAATGGGCTTGCAATAAATGATTTGGTAGCCCTTAATGAAATTAGTTGTTTGGCCTGCCCTGTGCTTGAAATTGAAATGGAAATTGAGATGAAATGAAATGAGTTGTTTGGCCTGCCCTGTGCTTTCGCATTTGCTTTGGATTTGCTTTGCTTGAGCTCATCTGAAATGAAATCAAATGGATTGTATTGTTGGCTGGCCCCGCCTGCCCTGTGCTTTTGTTTTAGATTTTGCTTTTGCTTTGCCTTTGCCTTTGCTTTGCTTCAGCTCACTTGAAATGAAAGCAAATTAATTGTATTGTTGGATGGCCCTGCCTGCCCTGTGCTTGACTTGACTTGAAATGGATTGACTTGACATGAAATAGATTGAAATGGATTGTTGGCCCTGCACTCACTGTGCTTGACTTGACTTGATCCACAACACCCATGCTTGTGCTCCAGAACCCACCCTTGCCCTCCCTCTGGCCACCAATATTGGAATTGGTGGAGAAGTGAAATATTGTGTTGGGGGACCAGCCGTCCCGTGTGAACCTGGGACCCAATGGGTCCCACTTAGTATAGTAATTAAATAAAACTCTCATATTGTCCTCTTCAGGTTTGCGTTGTTTTTATATTTGCGCAAAAAGGTACTGGATAGCACCATGATATTTCGCCAACTTACGCACCATTCTCCTGTGCTGCAATCACACCAAGTTTTGTTCCGATCAGTGGAATATTACAAGAGTTATGAAGGTTTAAAAATTATAAGATCAGCAGATTGGTCTTCTCTCCTGTCAATTCCCCCCACCCCCACCATTGGCCCCTGACAGCCCCTGACTGAAGCCATCCCCGTCCTCCTGCTATAGGATGGTCCAACCCCTCACCCTCCCCCCCATCCCCCACTGACAGCCCCTGCCTGAAGCCATCCCTCTCCCTCTGTTGCAGGATGACCCCCTCCCCTGGCTAAAGATCGCTCACCCCGCCTCCCCCCACCCCCACCAGTCCCTGACAGCCCCACCTGAAACCATCCCCCTCGCCATCTGTAGGACGCTCCCATCCCCTCCAGACTCCGACAGTCCCCCTCCTGAATCCGCCCCCTCCCCCACTGCAGTATGCTCCCCCCCCCATCGGCCCATGACAGCCCCCATCTGAAACTGTCTCCATCCCCCTCCCCAGCTGCCGGACGCTCGCCCCCCACCCGCACCCCCCCTCACCGACCCCAACAACCCAGCCTGAAGCCGTCCCCGTCCCCCTGTTGCAAGCCATTGCCACCTGCCCCCCCCGGCTCTGACAGACCCTGTCTGGAGCCGTCCCTCTCCCTGGCTGCAGGTCGTTCACCCCCCCCAACAGCCCCCGCCTGATGCCGTCCCACTTTCCGGCTGCAGGACCCTCCTCCACTAGCCCCCGACAGCCCTCGCCTAAAGCCATCCCCACCCCCGGCGCAGGATGCTACCCCCCTCCACCACAGCTCCGAAACCCCCCGCCTGAAACAGTCCCCCTCCCCCCAGCTCCAGGACGCTCGCACCCTCCCCCCCCCCCCCCCCCCCCCCCAGTGGCCCCCGACCAGCACCCGCCTGAAGCTGTCCCCAGCTGCAGGACGTTTTCCCCCCACATGCCCCCACCTGAAGCCATCCCGTCCCGTTCCAGCTACAGGATGCTCCCCACCATTCCCGGCCTGAAGCCGGTGGGGAGTGGCAGTGGTAGGCCATGCCAGCGACAGGCCACAGCCACTGCAGCGGTAGGCAACGACAGCGGCAGCGATAGGCAGAGGCAGCGTTAGGCCACAACAGCGATAGGCCAGAGCAGCAGCAGGAGTAGGCAGCAGTAGGCAGTGGCAGCGGCAGGTCACGACAGCGAGAGGCCACAACAGCAGTAGGCCACGACAGCGGCAGGCCGCGGCAGGGGAGGGCAGCGGTGGGTCAGGGCAGCAGTAGGCCACGGCAGTGGTCCCCCCCCAAACTGGCCCCCGACAGGCCCCGGCTGAAGCCGTCCCCCTCCCCTGGCTGCAGATTATTCGGCCCACAACACCCGTACTAGCCCAGGAAAAGTCCCTTTAGCCCATAATATCCGTCCTAGACCTCTGGAAACAAGTCCCTTTGCACCACAACAACTGTACTAGCCCTCAAGAAAGCCCCCAACCGGCCGCCGCCTGAATCCCTAACCCTCCCTCAGCTGCAGCATGCTCCCCACTCCACTGGCCCTCGACAGCCCCTGCCTGAAGCCGTTCCCCTCCCCCAGCTTCAGGACACTCACCCGCCACCCGAAACCCCCTTCCTGAAGCCGTCCCCCTGCCCTGTCTGCAGGTTGTTCTCCCCTCCACCACCGGTCCCCGACAGCCCCCGTCTGAAGCCGTCCCCCTCCCCGGCTGCAGGATGCTCCCCCCACCGGCCTCCGACAGCCCGCGCCTGAAGCCGTCTCCCTCCTCCAGCTGCAGAACGCAACAAGAGACGCAACACATACATCTCCCCTCCCACCCCACACACTCCGCCACTGACACCCCTCCCCCACATCCCCCTCTCCCCCATCATCACGCTCTCCCCCTCCTACACACAACTGCCCACACACACCCCCACTCCCCTCCTCCCCCACACCCCCCTTCCCTTCCCTCCTCCCACACATGAAGAGGAGGGGCGAGGGAATGCTGGGAGATGTGGGGAAATGAGCCACACCTGCGCAGTTTGGGGCTATGGGTGAGTGGTGGAAAATTGCGTTGTGGGGACGGGTTGCATTGGCGGAACAGGTGAGTGGTGGAATATTGCATTGGGGAATGGGTTGCGTTGTGGGACCAGGACTCCCCTGTGACTAGAACCCAACGGGTCCCACTTAGTCTAGTTCCTACTAAACTGCTACCGCGCACATTTCCTTTTGGGCTCAGTTATCTGCTGACATTGGCAATGTTCTTGCTGTTCTGGGAGTGACTCCAACCATTTGAATTTCTGTCATTAGTTCTTTCCTCCTGCTAACCACCTGCTAACTTATCTTGTCGTTACCACCTGCTAACTTATCTTGAGCATAAAACTTCATGTTCTGTCCTACAGATAAACTGAATTGCCATATCATCATCTCTGTTATAGGATCATATGGGCCTAAAGCATGAAAACCGACCGTGCGGCCCAACCAAAGTTCCCCATTTTAATCAGTTCCATTTTCTCACGTTTAACTCCAATCCTTCAAATCCTTTCCTGCCCTGTATCTTTCCAAACGCATTTTAAATATTGTTATTGGGCTTTTCTCAACCACTTTCTCTGACAGTTCGTTCCATATATTTAACACCCGCTTGTTTTGTAATCAAACCATTACAAAGTATTAAGGCCTGTCCCACTTGGGCGACCTAATCAGCGAGTTTAGAAGTGTGTGTTCGACCTTCAAACTCACAGCATGGTCGACACGAGGTCCTAGGAGGTCCTAGGTGGTCCTATGAGGTCACTGGAACTCTCCTTCATGCTCGAGGGAAGTTCCCGAATACTCGCGGCCTCAGCGAGTAAAATTTGGTCGGCATGGGTCTTTTTAACTCATAGTGCAGTGGAGTGCGGTCACTATTTAGTTACAAGCAGTCGAGGGCAGCCGTAGATGATCTCCTTCGCTGACTGGGCATTTTGATTGGCTCATTGGAGTTTCTGGACCAAGGAAGACCTACCGGGAGGGCAGGTAGAATGCCCACTACTACTTTATTATTATACTTCTTAAAAGTGTATCTATTCCTTCTCCCCCTCCCCCCTTCTCTATTCCCCCCCCTTCTCCCCCTTTCTCTCCCTCCCCCTTCTCTCCCTCCCCAACCTGCCCCCTTCTCACCCCCCTTCTCCCTCCCTCCCCCTTCCCCCCCCCCGTTTCTCTACCCCCATTTCTCTCCCCCCCCAGCCTTCTCTCCCCCTTCTCTCCCCCCCTTCTCTCCCCCCCCTTCTCCCCCTTTCTCTCCTCTTCCACCCCCTTTCTCCCCCTCCCCCTTCTCTCCCTCCCCCCGACAGCCCCGCCTGAAGCCCCCCCCCTTCTCTCCCCCCTTCTCTCCCTCCCCCTTCCCCCCCCATTTCTCTACCCCCCATTTCTCTCCCCCCTTCTCTCCCCCCTCTCTTCCCCCCTTCCTCTCCCCCCCCCCTACACCAACTGCCCACACTCGCCCCCTCCCCTTCTCTCCCTCCCCCTCCCCCCTTCTCTCCCTCCCCCTTCTCTCCCTCCCCCTTCTCTCCCCTCCCCCTTCTCTTGTCCCCCTTCTCTCCCTCCCCCATTCTCTCCCTCCCCCCTGTTCTCTCCCTCCCCCTTCTCTCCTACTAAACTGCCCCACTTTCCCCTTCTCCCTCCCCCATTCTCTCCCTCCCCATTTTTCTGTCTCCCTCCCCCTGCTCTTATCTTGTCCTTCCTCTCCTTCCCCCTTCTCCTACAGATCCTTCCCCCTATCTCATCCTTCCCCCATATGGGCTCATCCCTCCCCAACCAAAGTTCTCTCCCTCCCCCTCACGTTTAACTCCAATCCTCCCCCCTGCTCTCCCCCCCCATTTTAAATATTGTTATTGGGCTCTCAACCCCCTGCTTCTCTCCCCCCCCTCTCTCCCCCCTTCTCTCCCCCCCTTCTCTCCCCCCTTCTCTCCCCCCCTTCTCTCCCCCCTTCTCTCCCCCCTTCTCTCCCTCCTTCCATCTCTACTCCGGCCTCCGAGTAAATATGGCCGGCAATAGGTCTTTTTAACTCATAGTCCCCCTTCTCTCCCTCCCCCCTTCTCTCCCCCAGTCTCTTCCCCCCGTATATGATCTCTCTCCCTCCCCCTTTTCTTGGCTCATCCCCCTTCTCTCCCCCCCTCCCCCTCCTCCCTCCCCCTTCTTCTCCCTCCCCCTTCTCTCCCTCCCCCCTTCTCTCTCCCCCCCCCCCCCCCCCCTCTCCCTCCCCCTTCTCTCCCCCCCCTCTCCCTCCCTCCCCCCCCCCTCCCCTCTCTCTCTCCCCCTCTCTCTCGCTCTCTCTCGCTCCCTCTCTCCCCCTCTCCCTCCCCTTCTCTCCCTCCCCTTCTCTCTCTCCCCCCCCTTCTCCCTCCCCCTTCCTCCTCCCCCCCCTCCCCCTCCTCCCCCTCTCCCCCCCCTCTCTCCCTCCCCCTTCTCTCTCCCTCCCCCTTCTCTCCCTCCCCCTTCTCTCCCCCCCCCCTTCTCTCCCTCCCCCTTCTCTCCCTCCCCCTTCCCCCCCGTTTCTCTAACCCCCATTTCTCTCCCCCCCTTCTCTCCCCCCCCTTCTCTCCCCCCCTTCTCTCCCCCCCTTCTCTCCTCCCCCCCCTTCTCTCCCCCCCTTCTCTCCCCCCCCCCCCCCCTCCGCGCGCTCTGAAGCACTTACCGTTACTGTGCAGCCGTTTTACCTTCCTCTTCATCGCACAGACAGCGCTCCTCCGCTTTCCCTGGTCCACGCCTTCACGATGTGTTTGTGTGTGTGTGTGTGTGTGTGTGTGTGTGCAGTCGGTCGATCCAATGCGGACGGGTCGATCCAGTTTGCGGTTTCAACGCGGACGGTCGATCCAGCTCGAGACTTTCCAGGCGAGTGCCCTCGAGCTGGAAGGTCGAAGATACTCTTTTTAACGCACCGATTAAGTCGCCCAAGTGGGACAGGCCCTTTAGGTGAACCACAAAGCATTTATTAAAACCCATGCAGAGAATACAATACATACTGTTACACTCATCACATCTACATTCAGAGTACCAAACTAAGGGATGAGCAGGCTGTTATCAATGTCTGCAGTCCTACTCAAATTCCAGACTGGATTACTGGGTGGAATGTGTATCATGCATAATATATGTGTTGAAGGCTATATTGACGGAGATTAATATGGTTGATCTACACCGTTCTGTGATAAAGATGCCTCTCCGGTTTCTATTAGGTCTTTCCCCTTTAACCTTAAACCAATGCCCTCTAGACTTGGTAAAAATAAAACAGTTACTCTCACGGTCAACTGTCTGAGGCATCATTTGTGACCTCAACTGAGTTCCCAGCACATATTCTATGTAAACAATAATGTGGTCTTATGCCAAATTATAGTTGAAACAGACCCCTTGGCCCACTGAGTCTATGTCAACCACCGATCACCTGCACACAAGTTATCCCACTTGCACATCCTATGCATTAGGGGAAATTTACAGAAGCTAATCAACCAACAAACTAGAACGTCTTTGGAATGTGGAAAGAAACTGGAGTACCTGGAGGACAGGGAGAAAGTACAAACCCTTCCCAGACAGCACCCGCAGTCTGGATTGAAGCTGGGTCTCTGGTACTGTGCCACCTTGAGTATTGAGTCAACACTAGTATAGAATGTCTTGGGGATGACATCATTGAAATTGGTGTTGTTTGGTTTGTAAAATCTGATCATACATTCTGTACAAGAAGACTCCATTGACTGTCCACCACTATCTCCACCAACAGTCTTCTAACAATTTAATTATCTCCATATGATGTTAAGAAATATTTGATCAGAGCAACCGCAATATTTGTGCTGCATTGCTAACTAAATTGTCCCATAATGTTTATAATCTAACAAAAAGGAAAAATAACTTGGTATTTCCCACAGCAAAAGACAAGAAAAATAAAATCATGCCAGTTACTGTCCCTTCAATTTGCAATCAATCATAAGCAAAATAATAGGTATTAGGAATAATTTTATTAAACAGTATTTTCTCAAAAACAATCTGAACTTTGAAGATGGCAAGATCACTCATCACTGGAAATTTTAGTCAACAGTGATTTATTGCAATATGTCCAAGATAGAACAAAGAAATTCTTACTTGCTGCAGCACAACAGTATACATAGGACACTGTAAACAATAGGACACTGTAAAAAAGAAGTTCAATGTGTGTGCATGTATAATAAACGAGAAAATAGAAGTGTATATGCAGTATGTATGTGTGTGCATGTATATATATATACACACACATATATATATATATATACACATATATACATATATATATATATATACATACATATATGCATATATATATATATATATATATATGTATATGCATGTATGTATGTATGTATGTATATACATAAACACACACATGCATACACATAAAAACAAATAGTGCAAAATGACAAAACCAATGCCCCAAAATCCAATCCAGCTTATTTGGAGGATGTAGTGTTTAATAGCTTGATGGCTGTAGGGAAGAAGCTGTTCCTGAACCTGGATGTTACAATTTTCAGGCTCCCGTATCTTCTTCCCAATTGTAGGAAATTAGTGTGAAATGAAATGAGTGTTTTTCAGAATCCATGGGAAGTGGGCAAGACCAACATTCATTACCCGTCCCTATACTGCCCCTGAGCCACCACCTTGAACTGCAGCAGTCCTGTTGAATGTACCCACACAGTCTTGTTTAGAAGGGAATTTTAGGATTTAGACCCAGTGATGAAAAGAGTGGCAATATATTTCCAAGTCAGGTTGATTGGCAATTTGGAGGTGGACCTGCAGATGGTGTTGTTTCTTACTGCCCTTGTCCTATCTGTGGTATAAGTTACAGATTGCTGGAATAGCCTTGCCAAGTAGCTACTGTACATTTTGAAACTGCAGCCAATGTGTGCCAGTGGAGGAAGGAATGATCTCATGCTGGGGCCTCTACTCTTCACTTTGTATATTAATGATATGGACGAGGGGATTGAAGGTTTTGTGGCCAAGTTTGCGGATTATACAAAAATAGGTGGAAGGGCAGGTAGTGTAGAGAAAGCAGGGACTCTGCAGGCCAATAGGATCTTATCCCATGGATGTATAAGAAGATGACATGGATCCCATGAATGCATAAGCAGGTTTCTTTGTCCTGCGTGACATCAAAGCATTATGTTGGAGACAATCATGCAGTCAAGATCAATATATTCCATGACACCTCTGACTTGTTGTGCCTTTTGTAAGGTAGATAGGATATCAGGAGGTGAATAATTAATTGCAGGAAACTTGCCTTCTGAGGTTTTCCCATGGTTTAAATCTTTATTTGGTTTGTACAGATACGTTTCTGGTTAATAGTGACTCCTCCAGTATGTTGGAAGAGGAAGACTCAGCAATAGTCTTGCCATTGTATGTCATTCAGCCATAGAGTATACAACATGGAAACAAGCCCTTTAGCCCAACTCATCTATGTCAACCAAGGTGCCTGCCTGAGCTAATCACATTTGTCTGTATTTAGGCCATATCTTTCTAAATCTGTCCTATCCATGTACCCATCCAACTGTCTTTTAAACAATGTAATTGTACCCATCTCTACTACTTCCAATGGCGACTCTTTCCATATACCCACCACCTTCTGTATGATAAAGGTCACCCTTAATGTCCTCATTGAGGAACATACATAAGAAGAAAATTAGGAGAGCAAAAATGGCACAACATAGTGGCATATAAGATTAAGTGGCATTTGATTAAGGGGAAAACAGTAATGAGAGAGAATAACATGCATTCAAAACTAAAGTGTGTGTGGAGCCGCAGTAAATGGGCAAGTTCCTCATTGAATATTTCTGCTTTGATTTTACTGCAGGTGTAGACATGAGACTAGGAAACTTGTGAAGGTTAACAGCAATGTCTTGAGGACAATCCCTATTATAGTCGAGGAGTTAGTGAATGTCCTAAGATGCATGAAGGTAGATAAATCTCCCAGGCCTGATCAGATATATCCAAGGGCACTGTGGAAAGCTAAAGAAAAAATTGCAGGTGTGCCTGCTGAGTTATATGAATAATCGTTAGACACGGGTGAGATGCTGGAAGATTGAAGGGTGGCTAATATTGTGCTTCTATTTGACAAGGGATGCGAGGAAAAACTTGGAACTATGGATTAGTAAACCTAATATCTGTGATAGCAAAATTATTAGAGAAGATTCTGAGGAATAAGATATACATGCATTTTGAGAGATAGAGGTTGTTCAGGGATACTCGGCAGAGTTTTGTGCATGTGGCATCATGCCTCACGAATTTGATTGATTTTTTCCAAGAAATAACCAAGAACATTGATAAAGATAGGGGTGTAGATATAGATCATATGTACTTCAAAAATACTTTCATAGTTCTGCAGGGAAGGCTGCTCAAACAGGTTAGATTACATGGGATCCAGGGAGAGCACGCTGACTTGAAACAAGAAAGACACAAAGTGCTGGAGCAACTCAATTGGTCAGGCAGCAACTCTTGAGAAATTGGATAATTAATGTTTCAGGTAAGGACACTTCTTCAGGCTGATTGTGGTGGGGGTGGGGGGGGAGAAACTGGAAGCAAGAAAAATAACAGGACAAACCAGGGCCGGCAACAGATGACTTCAGGCATGGAAGTTCCTGCCGACAGCAGATGACCTCAGGCAAAGAGGTTCCCTGACTAAATACAGAATTGGCTCCAAGTCAAGTTGAGTCAAGTCAAGTCAAGTTTATTCGTCACATACACATACGAGATGTGCAGTGAAATGAAAAGTGGCAATGCTCGCAGACTTTGTGCAAAAAACAAACAAATTGTAAAATGTTTAAATTGCAATTTTGTTAAAAAACAGTAGAATGGTACAGTAAAGTTACTCCCTGGTGAGATAGGAGTTTACAGTCCTAATGGCCTCTGGGAAGAAATTCCTTCTCAACCTCTCCGTTCTCAAGGCATGGCAATGGAGGCGTTTGCCTGACCGTAGCAGCTGGAACAGTCCGTTGCAGGGGTGGAAGGGGTCTTATTGGCTCTTGAATTGCACCTCATGATGTATAGTTCCTGCATATTACCATCTGGTTTGGGAATTGCTCTGCCAAGGACAAGAAGGCTCTGAAGAGAGTAGTGCGTTCGGCCGAACGCACTATGGGAACTTCACTCGCCCCCCTGTGGGAACTATACAACAGGAGGTGCAACTCCAGAGCAAATAAAATCATGGGAGACCCCTTCGGACTGTAAACGCCTATCTCACCAGGGACTAACTCTACAGAACATTTTTCCTTCCATTATTTATTATGTAAAAGAATATATGTGTTATGATTGTGTTTATAATTTGTTTGGTTGGTTTGTTGTTTGTCTTTTGCACAAAAGTCCGCGAGCATTGCCACTTTCATTTCACTGCACATCTCGTATGTGTATGTGACAAATAAACTTGACTTGACTACCTGGGGCCTGGCGGTGAGAAAGTCCAGGGCCCAGGCACACAGGGAGGTGTTGAGCCCTCATTTCAATAGCTTCTCAGCCAATCTGGTGGGGACTATGGTGTTGAAGGCTGAACTGAAGTCTATGAACAGCATCCTCACGTTGCCCCCCTTCTGGCTGTCAAGATGAGAGAGCAGTATGCAAAACCAGGGAGACCGCATAGTTTGTGGATCTGTTCAGACGATATGCGAATTGTAGCGGGTCCATGTTGCGAGGGAAGAAGGCGCAGATGTGTTTCTTCACCAGCCTCTCAAAGCATTTCATGCCTACCGAGGTGAGGGCACCGGACGGTAGTCATTCAGACAGGCTGGGGAGGCATTTTTAGGTACCAGTACAATTAGATCCATGGTAGGAAGCAGAGGGTGGTGATGGATTGGAGGCCAATGGCTAGTGATGTGCTTCAAGGATTGGTACAGGACGCATTGCTGTTTGTTCTCAATATCAACAATTTGGATGAGAATGTATTGATTTAGTTTAGTTTTTATTGTCTCATATACTGAGGAACAGTGAAAAGCTTTTGTATGCATGCTGTCCAGTTAAGGAAATGACTACAAATGAATTCAATCAAGCCGTCCTCAGTGCACAGGTAAAGGATAAAGGGTACATAATTTTGTGCAAAGATATATCATTGAAGTCCAATAAAGTCTGATTAAAGATAGTTCAAAAGTCTCAATTGGGGTTGATGGGAGGTCAAAATTGCACTCCAGTTGATGAGAGGACTATTTAGTTGCCTGATATTAGTTGGGAAGCAACTTCCTAATGTTTCACCAATCTGTGATAAACTGCCTGTGTCAAGAATGCTACCATAGCGCACCATCTTTTTCTTTTTTGGATGGACCTATTCAGGCTGTGACAAAAGGCTGTGATCCAAAAAGATTACGGCACATCTGTAGACGTTGATGAGGGTTGTTTGGAGACATATTTGCCATTTTTCCCAATCAAAAACACATTCCAAGTCCTTGTGAAATGCTCTTCTAAGCTTCCCCCAGTAAATAAAGCACTGAGTACCAAAACCATTTTTAGATGGATTATCTTTATAACAATTACAGGAATATCGGCCCTAAAGGTAACCCCCCCTAACTCCCAAACGTACCATAACCCTCCATTCAGATCCATATGATCCAATTTATTTTTAATGATACGGAACCTACCATAATGGGGAAAAAAAGAAGCTTATACCCCTAAATTCTGGAAAAAAGCGCCCACACCAACAATAAAAAAAGCTGTGGATATCAAATTGTTTGAAACATTACATCTGGAAGAGATGAGATTCCTCTTAGCAGGTAAAGGAGACCAATTCCAAAAGCCGTGGTTTATGTTTCTGGAACTATTACAAGTATGAGGTGCAATAGTAATTTAAATAAATAAAAGATAAAACGCTAAAGAAATAAACCTGGTATCAGGTCCCCACCTGGTAACGGGAGGTAAAATCAACAAAATTATAACAATGACTTGGTTGGTAGTCCCCTTTACTGCGGAGTTTAGATGTTATAATAGAGCGATTGTTCCTATTTTCTTTTTCTTTCTTTTCTAGGGTCTATTTTCTCACTTTACTTCCTTCTCGAACTTCTTTTCTATGGGCTTTCTTTTCCCAACACTCTTGCACTTCACGACTCTTGCGCACTTTCTTTACTTGCCATTACTTCTATCTTTTTCTTAAAGCTCAAAAAAAATGAAGCGGTACAAAAAATGTATTAAGATATATGGGTTGTGTAGTATTGTAAAATCCTGGCCTGATTTGACCGTACTTGAATGAATAAAAATTGCCCAGCTGATAAAAATTTGTCGACAACAAAAACATAGTGTCAAAAAATCTAATGCCTTCTTCCTATCTCCAGGGACTTCGTAGTGTCCTACAACAGGGAAATCTACTGTCATACAGTCATACAGCATGGAAACAGACCCTTTGGCCCAACATGTCCTTGTCGACCATGATGTCCATCTACGCGCGTCTAACTTGTCCGCGTTGGTTCATATCTATCTAAACATTTCCTATCCATGAAATAAGACTTCCTAGAAATGATACTTACAACTACACAGTGCCTTCCACAATCTCTGCATGCCTCAAAATGATTTACAGGTAACTCAGTATTTTGTAAATAATGTAAAGCACTCTGTCACGAGATCTGCAATCTCACTGATATTATTTTGTGTATGAGGTATCTGCAAATAATTATAACACCCTTAATATTAAGATCAGCTAAAACATGAAAGATAAGCAAATTCACGTAAGACAGTGGAAATCATACATCTGAAATAAAAAATATAATCATCCTGAAATATTCAGCAGAGAGAAACAGAATTAATATTTTAGATTGATATACTAGCTCAATGAAAGGGCTGAATGTGAATTGTTAACGTTTTCTCTTTTCTTAGATGAAGCTTGATCTGCTGTGTTGGACTAGATTATGCAGGAACACGAGTGTAGGAGCAGAGGTTGGCCACCTGGCCTCACAAGCCTCCCCTGCTATTTTAATATGATCATGCCTGATCTGCCCCAGGTTTTATTTCCTCTTCTGTGCTAAATCTATATAGCCTTTAATTCCCTGAACATTCAAACATTTATCTTCTCCACTTTAAATACATTTAAAGCTTTCAAGGGAGAGCTAGATAGGGCTTAAAATAGCGGAGTCAGGGGATATGGGGAGAAGGCAGGAACGGGGTACTGATTGGGGATGATCAGCCATGATCACATTGAATGGCGGTGCCGGCTCGAAGGGCCAAATGGCCTACTCCTGCACATATTGTCTATTGTCTATTAATCATACTGGCATTAGACATTAGATATACAGCATGGAAACAGGCCCTTCGGCCCACTGAGTCCACGCCGATCAGTGATTACTCCATACATTTGCACTATCCTACACACCAAGGTCAATTTACAATTTTGCCAAAGCTAATTAACCTACAAACCTGTACACTTTTGGAGAGTGGGAGGAAACCAAGCACCCAGAGAAAACCAACAGTCGAAGGGAGAATTTGCAAACTCTGGACAGGCAGCCCGAGTAGTCAGGATCAAACCTGGATCTCTGGCGTTGTAAGTCAGCAGCTCGACCACTGCGCCACTGTGCTGCCCCTAAAAATACATTGCATTTGAATCAATTGAACTTTTCACTTTTGCATTTTGACTCTATATTGATTAATTTATTCACCAACTAAAGGTATTAAGATAATGGACAGAAAGCTGGTTGAAAATCCAAAAAAACTGCAGGTCTTGGAAATCTGAAATAAAAACAGAAAATTCTGTTAACATTCAGCTAATCAGGTAATATATGTGAAAAGAGAAACACTGAATATTTCCATTAGAATTCTTTCATCAGATCATTTCTACCTCAAAAAGCAAAGTGATCTATTTTTCTTGAATGCATATTTATTGTACAATTACATAACACATTATCAACGAATTATGCAGGTGACAAGGATTAAGTAAATACCTTTCTCACAGCGTATATTTTCACACACAATATGTTCACTTAAAAAAATGATGATTTTGAGTTGTTTTAGATAAGACAGCGATTCTTTCCGTTGACATTTGGGCAAAGTTACAAAAGCACAAAGGTTTATTGTTTGTGGTAGGCGTCTTATACGGATACATGTCTGATTCACACTGCGATGTTAAATATATCGTAAAATGTGACCTTCTCAAGCAAGATCAATGCCAGTTTTAACAATGTAACCTGAGAATCTTTATTCATGGCAGGTGAAGTTTCATAAAAGGACAAGAACACGAGAATTATAATGATGACCTGTCAGTAATTAGACATTTCATTGTCAAAATCCTGTCAATGTCAAAAGCTTGCAAAGATTATGCAGAAGAATTCTCCACATTTACTGAAGGTAGCCAGATACTGTATATACAAAGCCTCAATGACTCAATATCAAAGATGAACTAATTAATTTAAGGATTTTGAGTAAAAGGTAAAGGCAATTAAGTCAACAGGATCAACTGTCTTAGATAGATTATATTTACATATTTTCGCTCCACTGTCCCCAAACTTATTTCTATTTGTCGAACTTCAAAGTAAGCCAAAAGTGAGGTGTCTTTTGAGACTTTATATCTAGTTTAATCCTCTTCAGAGCTGATTGTCTTGTCAACTTGGCCATGGGTGTCAATAAGCGTGGAATGGATGTTTGTCGCATACCCACCACTCGAGGGGAAATAGAAGGACAAGGAAAGATATCAAGTGATAGAAACATAGAAACACAGAAAATAGGTGCAGGATCATATACCCTGATCCCTTTAACCACAAGGGCCACATCTAACTCCCTCTTAAATATAGCCACTGAACTGGCCTCAACTTCCTTCTGTGGCAGAGAATTCCACAGATTCACCACTCTCTATGTAAAAAATGATTTTCTCATCTCGGTCCTAACCCTTATGGCTAAAGGGATCAGGGGGTATGGACAGAAGGCAGGTACAGTATACTAAGTTGGATGATCAGCCTTGATCATATTGAATGGAGGTGCAGGCTCGAAGGGCCGAGTGACCTACTCCTGCACCTAATTTTTATGTTTCTATGTTTCTATCACTTGATATCTTTCCTTGTCCTTCTATATCCCCTCGAGTGGTGGGCATGTGACAAACATCCATTCCACGCTTATTGACACCCACGGCCAAGTTGACAAGACAATCAGCTCTGAAGAGGATTAAACTAGATATAAAGTCTCAAAAGACACCTCGCTTTTGGCTTACTTTGAAGTTCGACAAATATAAATAAGTTTGGGGACAGTGGAGCGAAAATATGTAAATATCTAAGTTGATCCTGTTGACTTAATTGCCTTTACCTTTTACTCAAAATCCTTAAATTAATTAGTTCATCTTTGATATTGAGTCATTGAGGCTTTGTATATACAGTATCTGGCTACCTTCAGTAAATGTGGAGAATTCTTCTGCATAATCTTTGCAAGCTTTTGACATTGACAGGATTTTGACAATGAAATGTCTAATTACTGACAAGTCATCATTATAATTCTCGTGTTCTTGTCCTTTTATGAAACTTCACCTGCCATGAATAAAGATTCTCGGTCCTAAAATACTTCCCCCTTATCCTTAAACTCTGACCCCTTGTTCTGGACTTCCCCAACATCGGGAATAATCTTCCTGCATCTAGCCTGTCGAACCCCTTAAGAATTTTGTAAGTTTCTATAAGATCCCCCCTCAATCTTCTAAATTCTAGCGAGTACAAGCCGAGTCAATGCAGTCTTTCCTCGTATGAAAGTCCTGCCACTCAGGAATCAGTCTGGTGAACCTTCTCTGTACTCCCTCTATGGCAAGAATGTCTTTGAGGATAGGGTTGAAATTGGCATCAAAAGTAAAGTTTTTTTTTAGATTTCTGCATGATGGAAGGAATCAACACCAGTCCAGTCATTCTGAGAAAGAGGTGAGGGAAAGCAGTTCTGAGGAAGGGTCTTCAACCTGAAACAGTAACTGATTTCTCTTTCCACAAGATGCTGCCTGTCTCGCTGAGTTCTTTCAGCATTTCTGTTTTTGTTCATGAAGGACTTCAAGGAAGATTTGAAGGAGAAAATGTTCCATGTTCAGCTTGACAAATGAATGTGCTGATGGAAAGGAACTGGTAGGGACCCTGGTCAGGGGATAATGCCATCCCATATTATTTTTTTCAAATCAATTCAGAAGTGCTACCTCGCTCCCTGCCATTCTCCTGTCTGCTCTGCCCACTGAGCTTTCTTTTATCACCACCCATACCAACTTCCAGCCTCTCGCCTAGCTCACTCCTGCATTGCATCCTACTCCCCTGCCAATCTAGTTTAAACACCATGTTCTCGAATATGGGCAAGCCCTCCAACCTAGAGCAGTCATGTGGGAGCTTGTCTGTTTTCTCAGGCCAGCAATGTACAACTTCTGTACCACACCTTCATGCTCAGTGTCCGCATGTCAGCAGGGAATAGGAGTGCACTCAAGTGGTCAGATTTTCCAAAATATGGGCAGAGAATGGAGTCAGTGGTGTCTTTGATTGTTGTGTAGCAGTGGTTGTAATTGTTGGGCCTCTGGTGAGACAGGTGACATGGTGATACTATTTTGGTTGTACATTCTTGAAGTTGACCGTGTTGAAGTTTGCGTCTTGATGAACAAGGCTTCAGGGTACTTCATTTCAAGGCTATTGTAAGAACATTATTACAAGTTAAATAAAGTGGATTCAATCATATTGAATATACAATACAGTACATACTCTCTCAATATTTCAACGGGAACGATTAGCAATCTACGTTGGACAGCTGTATAAATACACTATTAACTCAATCATTGCATCTGTTCATTGAGCTGTCAGCAAGAATCGTCATTGTGATAGGTGTTCCTTGTACGCTTGACAATAAAAATGAAGAAATCAAATATAAATTATTGCAATAGATTACCGGTGTACCACCTCCTTCCCATGTAATAGCCATTTCATTGCATGTTGAGCCTCTGGGCAGTCGAAACACAGAGCAGGGCCAAGTTAAATCAATATAAACAATACTCAAAAGCTCAAATGCAGACCATAAATCAATTCTCCATTTGAATGTATTATTACTTTGTATGACACACCATAATAACAGCTCCAAGTGCTGTGATAATCATATCCACCCAATTTATTTTCACCCTTTAGCCAAGATTACATTGTTCTGTTTCAGAATAAATGACAAGTAAATACTCTTGTCTCTTGATTCTCTTGACTCTTGAGGAGATTGAATTTAGGATGGAATGTTCAATTAATGAAAACAATGAACAGTTATATGTGTTCAAATTAAGTCAAATTATCATTAACATGTGTTAAGAATGTTGACAAAAAAATAATATTAACGTGATGAAGATCTTTGCAACTTCTCTTGCCAGGGGAAAGGTCCCAGAGTACCGGAGAGCAGCCAATGTTGTTCCTTTGTTCAAGAGGCAAAGTAGGGCAAGTTGAGATAATCCAGGAAATCATAGGCCCGTGCGCGCCCTTCTGCAAAAATCACTCCCTCCACAGCTCTTTAGTTCAGTCATCCCTTCCCAACCAAATCACCCCCTCCCCAGGCACTTTCCCCTGCAACTGCAGAAGATGTAATGCCTGTCCTATTGCTTCCTCGCTGACATCTATCCAAGGACCCCAGCAGTTGTTCCAAGAGAGAAAGATGTTCATATGCACATCCTCTAACCTCATCTACTGCATCAGGTGTTCCCAATGTGGCCTCCTTTACATCAGCGAGACCCAGCTTAGACTCGCTTACTGTTTCAAAGAACACTTGTGCTCGGTCCGCCTCCCCTTCCCATTCCCATGCTGACTTTTCTGTCTTGGGCCTCCTCCAGTTTCAGAGTGAGTGCACACGCAAACATAGAAACAGCACTTTAGGTTCTGTGCTTACAACCCACTGGATGAACATTGAATTCGCCAATTTTAGGTAACTAATCTAAACCCCCCCGTATTCCCCCTCCTCCCCCCCCCTTCCTACTGCCCCCCTCCCCCACTTTCTTCCCTGTGCCCCACCTGGACTTGCACTTATCTTTGCTCTCCTCTTCTCCTTCCGCCTGCAATTCTTCTTCTGATTGACAATTCGAAACTCTTCTATCCTTATCTCACCCTTTGTCTTTTCATCTTTGACCTTTGTCCAATCAACTGCCTATGAAAAACAAATCCCTTACCTGTTTCCATCTAACAGGGCTTTGTTCTTCCCTCCTCTCTTCCATCTTTCTCCCCTTCCCCCACTTCCTGCCAACACGATCTGTCTGAAGATGGGTCCCGACTGAAATGTCAGCTCACTATGTTCTCTAGAGATACTACCTGACCTTTTGAGTTATTCCAGCACTTTGTGTCTTTCTTAGTGAAACACCTGTCCATTACTCCTCCTAGTTACAATTTGCTCTCAGCTCGCTTCCTATCTTGATCTTTCTATGAGCCTAACCTCATATAGACATCTGTTGTCTATATACCATCAGGTGCCTATTCGCACATCACACTTTGATCGGGAAGTGTTCACTGGCTAGACGTTCAGCAATACTTTATCTTTGAAACTATTCTCATTGTCAAATTCATGGCATTACCTCTCTCTTTCCCCATAATATCTGTCATCACTGGACACGTAGCGGTAGAGTTGCTGCCTTTCTGCGCCAGAGATCCGGATTCGATCCTGACTGCATGTACTGTCTGTATGGAGTTTGTAGGTTCTCTCCATGATCTGTGTGGGTTTTCTTTGGGAGCTCCGGTTTTCAGTCCACACTCCAAAGACCTACAGGTTGGTAGGTTAATTGTCCCTAATGTGTGTAGAATAGTGTTAATATGTGGGGCTTGTTGGTCGGTGCAGACTCGGTGGACCATAGGGCCAGTTTCCATGTTAGTTCCTCTAAACTAAACTGAACTAAACAACACTCCTGGAATCTCACCACATCCCTGTTTCTCTTCAATACATCATTACGGGCCACAGCTTCAGTTGCCTGTAATCCCGAGCTCCAGAATTTGTTTAATACCTTTCTATTTCTTTCTCTCACTCAAAATATTCATTAAGCCTACTTCTTTGACCAGGTTTATGGTTATCCAAATATTGTTGTACCTTCGTTTGATGAATTTTCCTTTGAAGCACAATTGCATTATTAATGTTGACATATAAATGTGTCTCATGAAAAGTTCTTGCCCTTGGATGTTATCTTTGTTTCCCATTCCACCAATGCTGCTTGATCTACTGAACGTTTCCAGTATTTTCTCATTTTTAAGTAAAATGAAAATAAAGTGATGAAAATATGCAGCAGGTCAGGAAGTTAATAAGCATCTGTGGAGAGCGAAACAGAGTTAACATATTGAATCAATTATTTTTTGTCAACATATTTTTACATTTTTATTTCCTATGAAAGTTCACCATCCACAGACGCTGCCCGCCCAGTGTTCCAACCATTTTTTTCTGTGATTTCATAACCTGCAGCATTTACAGTATGTATTGTTTCTTGCTTTTATTTCAGATTTTTCTGCATCTGCAATGTTTTATCTTTGTTTTTAAGTGCAAGTTTTTGTTGTTATTGAAACAACCTACCATTTTACTTTCCAAAATAACTTTGAAAAGCACTACACAAATCTGCAGATTCTTTATTATTCTCTCCAAAGAAAGAAAGGGCATGGTCTCTTGAACTCGATTTTCAATGCCTTTGTGCAAACCACTCAAATATTTTCTGTCACTGAAAATTGTCTTTCTCCAGATCTTTTTCACCAAAGAAAAATCTCAGATTACCATGGTTACTGTGACGATGTTAGTTTCTAAGCTTATACCCAATTCCCATCCATCTATAGATATTGTCTGGTTAGGCTCTGCATGATATGTAATTTGACTTGGAACAGCAACCGTTGTTAAGAAAAGAGGTCTCTCACCTCACCAATGAGAGATAAGCATTTCATGTTATCTCTGGATAAAGTTGCCACGAGAGCTTTCAACCATCATTCATTTTATTCTGTCCTTCAGCAGGGTCACTCCCCTGTAAACTTCCTAAAATGAGCGATGGATTTTAATTCATGGTGGGGACAGAGTAGATGAGGGTTGATTTGGCAAAAATACCATGAAGGTATTGCCAATATGAGATCCACGTTGTACTACTCTGATCTGAAGGATTTATGCAACCGTGATTGCCGACAAATTGGGAAAGCCTACCTTTCTACCTCACACAATTTCTGATGAATCCTAAGGCCACTCAAACCAAGAATGTCATGTTTCTGCTTCTGATTGAATATCATCAAAGTCTTGCTGCCTGCAGAAATGGGATGCCCTGTTTCGTCAGTATCTACCTGAAGATGTTAGTTTTGAAAAAGGTTAAAAGAAAATTCAATGATCTCACACGTCCAGCAAAGATCGCCAAAGATGAATGCATATTTTTCATTACTTTCATACCATTCTCTTCCTAACCAGCCTTCCAGGTTCAATTATTCTTCTCAATAAATCTCTTCAATATTTGTTCATCAATGCACATTTAAAAACTTATCTTGTTAATTCTAAACATTCACCAAAGTTCAGATAGCACCACTCTGAATCATCCAAACGTTTACATTCTTCACTCTCCGTTCAACTTATTTCCCCCATCACACACAACAGGTGCACAGTTGTCAGTTACTCTCATCATTCATCTCTAAATCTCCATCAGAGTTTCCTGGCAGGCTTGCCAAGGCACTCAAATTTTCCAATTGTCTATCCTATCAGTCTTCTTTTGCCTGTCTCCTTGAAGTCTTCTTGAGTTCCCTCTAAAGCAGAGCTTGCTCCCTAACCTGGCTCTTGGTCTCTTTAAGTCTTGTAGCTTACCAAGTACAGATTGCACTGCCAAATTGCAAGTTGCGAAAATGACTTTGTGCCATTATGTTATGGTTCATTTTTAACAATGGCGCCTTCTTGTTCCACCACTGTCTAACCAAGTTGTACTCATCTGATATCTGAAGAGATCAAATCATAATTATGAAATTGTGGGGAATGGTGGGGGATGGTAGAAAATGGAATGGTGAATGTTACACTATCTACAACTTGTGATTCAGAAAGTTTTATTGGAAGTGACAAGGAGGAAGATTAATATTCATATTACATTTTTATTGATTTTATCAAACCCCAAATCATGGACTCAGCAACAACTATTCCAGTAGTGAACTGTGGAATCTGTTTATGTCTCTTATATTAATGGTTATATGAAAATTACAAAAATATGAGTAAGGGTGATGTACCAGTGCCATTTGTTTGAAGATGTGGAGAAAAATCTGAATTGTCTGAGTTTGTTGAAGGGTAGTTGTGGTGTGTGGTAACCAGTTCCTGAGGTTTGTGGTGCAGATGAAAGCCCATGGGATCCGAAAATGAATTCAGTCTTGTTGGCCATGAACTTCTTACTACTTTGAAGAACTGGGGTAATGATTCAGTTGCACTGTTTTTTTCCTCCCTTATACACAACCCAGTCAATGGTTTACTTTGTCAAGGTCTTGTGGAGGATATATTTATCTGGCCAAGTTGTTTTGTGCTTTGTGCCATTCAGTAACTCAGCTGGAAATTGCATATCAATCTTAGGAAGTATAGCCAGAAAACAAGCCAGACAAAACAAAGGAGATGGTTGTCGACTTCAGGAGGGCGCAGCCAAAGCACACACCCCTCAACATCAGTGGCACCACAGTGGAGAGAGTGGAGAGCATAAAGTTCCTCGGTGTGCAAATTACAGACAGCCTCACCTGGTCCAGGAACACCACTGGGACTGTTAAACGAGCCCATCAGCGACTGAACTTCCTGAGGAAACTAAAACAGGCCTCACTCCCCACCAACATCCTCAGGACTTTCTACAGGGGTATGGTGGAGTCTGTACTCACATACTGCATAAATACGTGGTACTCCACCTGCAACTGCTCGGACAGGAAGGCTCTGCAGAGGGTAGTGAGGGGAGCAGAGAGGATCATTGGCGTCTCCCTACCCTGGGTACAAGAAATGTTCCAGAGCCGCTGTCTGGAAAAAGCTCAGAGAATTGCCAAGGACAAACTGCACCCCCTCCACATACACCTGGATCTCCTGCCATCAGGCAAGATATATCGCAGCATCAAAGCCCAGACTACAAGACTGCTAAACAGCTTCCTGCCACAGGCTGTGAGGCTGCTAAACAGTCACTCTGTACTCACAGTCACCTGATTCTGAGGCTTGGCACGGACACTTTAATAACTGGCACTGGCCACTGTAATAACTGGCAATGGCCACTCAAATCAGCTGCCCCGGACATTTTTATGATTGGTTTTAGTATATTTTAACGTTGTTGTTTTACCTGCTTTTAACTATTTATACTGTCCCATCAGGGACTGGATTGTTTTTAGTGTTATTATGTGTGAAATGTTTTAAATTTCATGTGCGATGCTCCGGAATTCCCTGGGAAACATCTTTTCATTTTGCACTGTACAACTGTTGCTTGCAAGATGACAATAAAGGTTGATTGATTCATTGATTGAAATGATAGCAACATAGCTTTGTGTGTTCCTTTGTCTCCTTGCCTTATCTGATTAATAGTACCTTATCCTTTTGGCCATGAATTTTCATTTCCTTACAGACTGGGTGGGGATGAGGTCATATGTTTGAATCTGGATTGCTCAGCAACCCTTGATATTCTCTCGAGGTGAATTGGGTACCATTGTCAGATAATTGTCCTTTTCCCCGTGACCAGGGAATCTCTCATTATTTAAATTGAATTGACTTGAATAGTTCCAGTGATCATTATGAATCTCAGATCTTTCATTCTTTTGATGAATAGGAATCTAGAAGAATAGTTGTCAGGTATTAAATACCATTCATGGGTCTGTTGTGAATAAATCAGCTTAAATGTGTTTCTTTGCAGCAAACATCCCCCCTTTGTGTTATTTTTTTTAACTCTGCATGACAACACTATTCTCTCTATATCTTTGACAAATCCAATCAAATATACAGGTGATTGCATGGCCAGCTGGCATCTCCCTGTACCAGTTCTGCATCCATGTACCTACTCTGCATTTTTGCAGGGTGTGATCATTTTGGATCTAGCCACTTGATCTTTCATTGGCCAAACACATCATACTGCTGGAGAAACAAGGAACTGCAGATGCTGGAATCTTGAGGTCCCCCAACACTTTGTGTTTTGCGCATCATAGTGCTGGCTGTATTTCCTGTTTTCAGGCTACCTCTGAGTCACTTGCTGAGGAAATGAATGTAACTTCCTGTGCTTCTTTAAGTTCTCTTTTCTTGTTCAACTTAGCTGGTATCATATTTCCCCAGCAGCGCATCTTCACACTTAGATCTCTCACCTTTTACTTTCTCTGTTATGACAGGTGAGATGGTGCACCTTATCTTTTCTTGTTTTAAAATAATCCACAAGACTAATGCTTGTAGATTTTCTGGAGCTTTCATGGATTTTTTTCTTGCAGATTTATTCCAGGGACCAATGATTGCATTATTCTATAAATTCCCTTCAGTAGCAATAGGTGTGGAACTTCTCATATTCATATATAATTGATAAGGTTCCTCCAATGTTGACGTGTCTTGCTTCTGCCAGCATGAATCTTTAAAACCCAATGTCCTTGACGGGAGGCATCAGCCTGTCAAATAATTACTTTATTTACTGTGTTGTAGTAGATCAGGCTCATATTGCTTCACATCATCCCTTATTTATTTTTTTTGCAACTCCACCAGAGGCAATCATCAATTTCTTTCATTTGTTCTTTCAGGTTTGCCTTGCATGCTGACATGTGAGCAAATAATTATAATTTGGATTGGCCCTAGAGAGCTTCTCAGTTCCTTCTTGTCATTGTTTTACTTACAAATCAGTGATAGCTGCGACCTTTCCTGAGGTTTGGCTTTTTTTGTCTGCCATGTATAGCATTCAGAGGAACTGACAACAATGCCCCTGTCCCACTTAGGAAACCTGAACAGAAACCTCTGGAGACTTTGCGCCCTACCCAAGGTTTCCGTGCAGTTCCCGGAGGTTACCGGAGGTTTTTGTCAGTCTCCCTACCTGCTTCCGCTAACTGCAACCTCCGGCAACCAGCTGCAACCTCCGGGAACCGCACGGAAACCTTGGGTGGGGCGCAAAGTCTCCAGAGGTTTCCGTTCAGGTTTCCTAAGTGGGACAGGGGCATAACTCAGGTTATCAGCCAACCAAGTCATCCTACCACAACCAGAGAGCAGTGCTGAACTACTATCTACCTCTTTGATGTCCCGCAGACTATACCTTGACCGGACTTTGCTGGCTTTACCTTGCACTAAACGTTATTCGAGCACATACCGGGGCGTGTGCTCAGAGACTGTGCTGACCAACTCACAGAGGTTCTCACGGATATTTACAACACCTCTCTGAGCCAAGCCATCATACCAGCATGCTTCAAAGCCACAACCATCATACCGCTACCCAAGAAATCCCCAGCCTCAACACTGAACGATTACCGGCCCATAGCACTCACGTCCATCATGATGAAGTGCTTTGAAAGGTTGGTTAAGGTCCATATAACATCCAGTCTCCCCTCTACACTCGACCCATACCAGTTTGCTTACCGTCCCAACCGTTCCACTGATGATGCCATAGCAACAGTACTCCACCTAAGCCTGGCTCATCTGGAAACCAAAAACAGTTACGTGCGGATGCTGTTTATCGACTTCAGCTCCGCCTTCAATACAGTCATCCCCCAACATCTGGTGAATAAACTCGGCGAAATAGGCATCAGCACCCCACTATGCAACTGGTTACTGGACTTCCTCACTGACAGACCACAGACAGTAAGAGTTGGCAAGAACTCATCAGAGACCACCATCATGAACACCGGGGTCGCACAGGGATGTGTGCTGAACCCTCTGTTGTTCACGCTGATGACTCCAAGCACAATTCGAACCACATCATCAAGTTCGCAGATGACACTACAGTGGTGGGCCTCATCAGCCACAATGACGATTCAGCTTACAGAGAGGAGGTTCAACAACTCATCAACTGGTGTGACATCAATAACCTTCAACTCAATGTCAACAAAACAAAATAAATAACTGTGGACTTCAGGAAGAAACAGACAACACACACCCCACTTACCATCAATGGCAGTGCAGTGGAGTCTGTGAAAAGCACCAAGTTCCTGGGAGTGCACATCACAGATGATCAGACATGGTCCACCAACACCATCTCCCTAGTTAGGAAGGCACAGCAACGCCTCCACTTCCTTCGACGGATGAGGAGAGCTGACCTCCCCCCCCTCTGCCCTCACGACCTTTTACAGGGGTGCCATTGAGAGCATTCTTACCAGCAGTCTCTCAGTCTGGTATGGCAGTTGCTCTGCTGCTGACCAGAAGGCCCTACAGAGAGTGGTGAGAAGATCACCAGATCACCCCAACCAGCAATCCAGGACCTATACCCTCCTCGCTGTCGCAAGAGAGCAAGCAATATTATCAAAGACACCACTCACCCAGCACACAAACTGTTCACCCTCCTACCTTCCGGTAAGCGCTACAGCAGCATGCGGAGCAAAACCACCAGATTCAAAAACAGCTTTTTCGCTCAGGCCATCAGACTACTCAACACACTTAAGTAAATTCCATGAACAGTACCCAAACAAAGACAACAAACTGTGAAAATAACTTTGGCTCAATGTCTCCAGTACGGAATTTGCACTTTTTCTATATTGCACCTTTCATTGTTGCACCCTGTGTAAAATACCTCAAAGGTTTTGCTACATTTTGGCATACTGTGAATATTTTAATATTTTAAATAATGTATGTCTATTGTCTATTTTTATTGATATGTTGTCTGTCTGTGTTTTTAATATTACTTGCACATTTGGAGTATGAGGAAACGTAATTTCGATCCTATGTGTAACTACTGTTGCATAATTGAATTGACAATAAAGTTACTTTGACTTTGACTTTGACTTTGACTATTCCCTTATCATGTATCTATACACTGTAAATTGATTGATTGTAATCATGTATAGCCTATCGGCTAACTGGTTATCATGCAACAAAAAGCTTTTCACTGTACCTCGGTACACGTGATAATAAACTAAACTGAACTGGTATTCTTACTTTTTTATGATGAATTTGTCAACATTGAAATTTAATTCAGACTGCCTGTTTTTTTTAACCATTGGCTTGTGGATATGACAATGATGAGCTTTCATCCTTGATAATTCATGGACCAAAATGTAGACATTGGAACTAGTTTCACCAAAAATGGCATGTCTATCATTATTGACTAATGCTCCTTAAGCTTCAAATCCCAGTGTCAGCATCTGGCATCATATTGTAGAAACAAGGAACCGCTGGAGCTGGTTTACATAAAATGACACAAAGTGCAGGAGTGACTCAGTAGGTCAGGCAGAATCTCCATAGACCACGGACAGGTGACATTTCAGCTCGGGACATTTCTTCAGACTGATTGGTTTCACATGAGTTGACACAATTGTCCTCTGTCATATCTGGCAAAGATTTCTTCCAGAACCAAACTTGGACAGTGTTCATACTTGATCATCTGATGAAAGTCTTTAAACATTCTGTCTTGTCACAATGATGTGCATCCAGCGATAGTTTTAGCAACTTTGGCTTTTTACCCATTTCTTGGGAGTAAATAGTGATATGATATTTACAATCCTCAAAGCATTCCACATTTTCATTAAAATATACTACATATGCTTGTATTTGGTCTGCCCATGTGCTCTCAGTTCTCTATCTTGTGGTTTACTGTGATCACCTCCCGTTCCTCAAAGGTTTACAAAGGAGAATAGCAGGCCCTTCTGTTTCTGCATTAGCAAGCACGCAGTTTACCTTATTTCACTCTGAGACCCTCCGGTTTGCAGTTTATGGAATTTTATCTTTCGTTTGAGCCATTTTTCTTTGGACACCCATCTATGATCATACTCTGAGAGAGATTTTGTTGGTTTAATTTGAATGGTGTGATGTTACTTTCCACTCTAATTTTAAACTTCAACTTTGTGTTTGAGGTTGAAGGTTGTGGGGTTTGTTTCTCAGCATTTCTCTGATCAAGCGACTGGGTAAGGTCATTTCTGGTCACTGGTCACATATTCTTTGAATCACTTCCCTCTGGAAGGCAACTCCAGACTGTCAAAGCTGCCACAGCCAGGCATAAAAACAGCTTTTTTTCCACGAGTAGTAGCTTTACTCAATAACCAAAAATCTGTAGCCTCCTTTTGCTCTGGTATTTTATTTAATTCACATGTTTAATCGTTAATGTTTTATTATTAATGTTTTATGTGTCATTCCTAACTGTCACTGTATGTCATGTGAATATACTTGGCCAGTAAACTTATTCATTCATTCATTCAAAATAGACAAGTGGGTTTGATCTCCCTAGGAACTTCTACATTCAGTCATGGCATGCAGATGGATAGTTCCGGTATCCAGAGCGATGGAGCGTAAAACATAGAACAGTATAGCACAGGAACAGGCCCTTCGGCCCATAATGTTTGTGCTGAACATAATGCCAAGTTAAATGGATCTTATCTACCAGTACATGAGCCAAATTCCTCAATTCTTTGCACTCACATCTGCCTATTTAAAAGCCTCTGAAACACCACTATTGCCTCTCTACTACCACCCCAGGCAATGCGTTCAAGGCCCCACCACTATCTGTGTAAAGAACTTGCCGTATACATCTCCATTAAACTTTGCTCATTCACCTTATAGCTATGCCCTTCGTTGTTGGACATTTCCGCTCTGGGAAAATGGTTCTGACTGCCTACGCTATTTATACTTCTCATAGTTTGATATCTTCTATCAAGTCTCCCCTTAGCCTTTGACGTTCCAGAGAAAACAATCCAAGTTTATCCAACCTCTCCTTGTAGCTGAAATCATCTAATCCAGGCAGCATTCTGGTAAACCTCCTCTGCACCCTCCCCAAAACCTCTACATCCTTCCTGTAATGGGGCAACCAGAAGTGCATGCATTACTCCAAATGCAGCCAAATCAGATTCTTACAGAGCTGCATCTTGTATCTCTGTCATCTATGGATCCTGAGTTTCCCTGAAGAAAAATGCTCCCGATGTTGAGGGAATCTAGAACCAGGGGTCACAGTTAACGAATAAGACCTTAAGATTTAGGTCATTTAGGACTGAGATGAGGAAAAGCATTTTTACTCTGCTACAGAAGCAGCGGAGGCCAATTCACTGCATTTTTTCAAGAGAGAGTTAGATTTAGCTCGAGGCTAAAAGAATAAAGGGATATGGGGGGGAAAGCCGGAACGGGGTACTGATTTTAGATGATCAGCCATGATCATATTGAATAATAATGTTGGCTCGAAGGGCTGAATGGCCTACTCCTGCACCTATTTGTCTATATTTCTATGTTTCTGAGCATCCCGACCCGAAACGTCACCTATTCATGTTATTCAGAGATGCTTCCTTATGGCATGGAGTTTCTCCAGCACATTGTATCTCCTTTTTTGTAAACCAGCATCTGCAGCTCCATGTGTCTGCATTTTCTCTATGTGCTTTAATGTTCAGTTTGCATATCTTTTCCCTGGGCTCAATGCATGATCTGTGTTCTGTTCTATAAGCTTGGCATTCTTTTTTTCTGTAAAATCATGTGCTTGACCATACTTCCGGCATGACTTTCTTTCAGCCTATCTTCCAGTCATTTGTTCATGTTATCTCATTGTATCAATCTTTCTTTTTCCAGTAATGATCTGGAGACTGTCACCGTCTTGCAGTTCTCTGACTGCATCTGTAGCCCGTGTGCTCCTTTTCCCCAATCACAGCTTTCTGTAAGGTTAATGTCATAAATGTTAGGAGCAGAATTAGGCCACTTAGCCCATCAGGTCTATTCCACCATTCAATCATGGCTGATCTATCTCTCCCTCCTAACCCCATTCTCCTGCCTTCTTCCCATTACCACTGACACCTGTACTAATCAAGAATCTATCTATCTCAGCCTTAAAAATATCCATTCATGGCCTCCACAGCCTTCTGTGGCAAAGAATTCCACAGATTCGCCACCCTCTGACTAAATAGATTTCTCCTCATCTCCTTCCTAAAGGATCGTCCTTTAATTCTGAAGCTATGACCTCCAGTCCTAGACTCTCCCATAGGTGCAAATATCCTTTCCACATTCACTCTACTCAAACATAACTATTCGGTAAGTTTCAATGAAGTCGTAGAAACATAGAAACATAGAAATTAGGTGCAGGAGTAGGCCATTTGGCCCTTCGAGCCTGCACCGCCATTCAATATGATCATGGCTGATCATCCAACTCAGTATCCCGTACCTGCCTTCTCTCCATACCCCCTGATCCCCTTAGCCACAAGGGCCACATCTAACTACCTCTTAAATATAGCCAATGAACTGGCCTCAACTACCCTCTGTGGCAGAGAGTTCCAGAGATTCACCACTCTCTGTGTGAAAAAAGTTATTCTCATCTCGGTTTTAAAGGATTTCCCCCTTATTCTTAAGCTGTGACCCCTTGTCCTGAACTTCCCTAACATCGGGAACAATCTTCCTGCATCTAGCCTGTCCAACCCCTTAAGAATTTTGTAAGTCCCTCCCTCAATCTTCTAGACTCCAGCGAGTACAAGGTTAGGTATGCCAAACACTGAAGAAAGCGTCCACCTCCCTTTCATCCATTTTTTTGAAGTGGCATTTTACTAATGCTAATGTTTTCCTCTAAACATGAGGAAATTGTGAACAAGCTCACCTAGTTCCCATCTTAGGCTTTGGTGCTCATATCTGTGCTTCTGTGATTTGATTTTGTCTTAAAGTCATTGCGTAATTCTTGGAAATCTTATTGAGATTTGTACCATCTGACACACTTATTTCAATGTCTCATCTGCCCACAGACGGATATAGCTGCCCTTCTCTGTCACTTGTAGCTTTCAGCAAACTGTAAAACACTATTGGCTCACATTTTTGCATAATTTACTGAACATCTCCACAAGATTGTCAGCTTCTCAATTCAGCATGTGCTGGAGTATTGTAGTCATCACAGCCATCTATCACATGCACAGTACAAGTTTCAATTAGAGTATAGCATGGAAACAGGCCATTTACCTCACCGTGTCTATGCTGACTATCGATCACCTGTTCACATGTTCTATATCATCCCACCTTCACATCCACTCCCTACACTAGGGGTAATTTTAAAGATGGCAATTAATCTACAAATTAGCACATCTTTAGGATGTGGTAAAAACATGGAGCACCCAAATGAAATCCACACATTCACAGTGATGAATGTGGAAACTCCATGCAGACAGCAGCTGTAGTCAGGATTGAACCTGTGTTTCTGGTGCTGTGAAACAGCTGCACTAAACTGTGACACTGTGCTGCCCTTGGGTGTTTGGCAATTTGCTTTTCGAACCAGATTAATTATTTGCTTAATTTACATGGTATGGACTTTTATTCATTAAACCACTGCCAACAAGTTGCTTTGTGTTCTCCGAGCTTTATCTCTAAATCCCAGTGTAAGAGCACATCTGTAGCTTACATTGTGTTGGTTTTAAAACTACAGACAATGTGTGCTATAACTTGTAATTTCTATAAAAAATATTCTGCATTTGTAATAGGCCTTTCTCACGGGGCGACTTGACGCAAGATGTAACCAGAGTGAAGTGGTCGTGGTCTAGCACGATATCACACGATATAACGGGGGGGTAGACAAAGAGTTCCCACGGTACTCGGCATTTCTGTTATTTGTGCAGGTGACTTGTCCGTCTCCCGAGCTTTCCCGTTAAATCTTGAATGAACGTTGTAAACTGTCAAGTGTAATTAAAACATCACGTGGCACAAATGATGTCACTTTTTTTTTCACACACTATAAATATCCTCCCTTGGTTGAATGGGCTCATTTGGAGACATGCCTATACTAATGCCATGACTTTACTGCAGGAAGATGCCACATTACTTAGGAGAGAGGGGGAGAGAGACAAAGAGAGAGGCACAGAGGCAGTGTGATGTACTTCGGGGTGACTGGCGGAAGAGAAAGAGCACACATGACCTTGGTCTATCTGTGTGTGTGGGAGCGAAGAGAGACTAAGCAGAATACATCGGTCTTATTGTGTGTGGGGGGAGAAAGAGAGAGGTGGGGGAGGGGGAGAAATGAGGGGAGACGTATATACACACACAAAGAGTTTTACTGTGTATGTGGGAGACACTGATGGACTGAGCACAGTACCTCGGTCTTACTGTGTGTGGGAGAGGGGGAGAAAGAGAGAGGGGGGGGGGGGGAGAAAGAGAGAGGGTGGGGGGGGAGAGGGGGAGAGAGAGGGGAGGGAGAGAGAGATATATAGGGGAGACGTATATACACACACAAAGCAGAGTTTTACTGTGTATGTGGGAGACACAGATAGTCTGAGCACAGTACCTCGGTCTTACTGTGTGTGGGAGAGGGGGAGAAAGAGACGCACACTCACAGAGGCAGAGTCTCTCAGCCTGTGTGAGAGGGAGGGAGGGAGAAAGAGAGAGGCACACACAAGGTGGATGTGAAATCTCACCTGCCTGTTTCAGTGACAGACACCCTACGCCAGTAAACGAAGACACCCCCATCTGTCTCCCCCTCCTCTCCCTCGACTCCCCCACCTTTCCCTCCCAACTCCTAGTCCCGTCCCGACCCCCTGGGAAACTGAAGGGAGCAACAATTAACTGCTCCCTGCCCGCTGAATTAAAGAGTTCCCACGGTAGTAAGACGATGTTAGTTGCGCCCAAGTTTAAATTTCCAACGTGTGTTTCAGAGTAAAGAGTCAGCGCAGAATCCTTGATAATCAAAAACTGTCTGAATCAGCAAGTTAGACACAAAATGCTAGAGTAACTCAGCGGGCCAAGCAGCATCTCTGGAGAAAAGGAATAGATTCCATTTTTGGTCGGGAACCTTCTTCGGGATGAGTGTAGGGGGTAACTGGAAGCAAGAAAAGACCGGGACAAATCAGGGCCAACAACAGATGACCTCAGCAGGGTATTTTGAAGAGGGGTCCCGACCCGAAATGTCGCCTAACCCTTTCCTCCAGAGATGCTGCCTGACCCACTGAGTCACTCCAGCACTTTATGTCTATATTTGGTTCCCTGATAGGCCAATTGTTGGCTAGGGATAGTGTGATCCCAAGAGGGAACCATCGATGCAAACCTTGGACTGGTTAACCAACATTTACTGCATGGGGGAGAGGGGGCAGGAGGGGATGGGCGAGGGAGAGAGAGAGAGTGTAAGTTACCTAAAATTAAATAATTCAATGTTCATAGTGAACACAGACACAAAATGTTGGAGTAACTCAATTGGTCAGGCAACATCTCTGGAGAAAATGAACAGGTGGCGTTTGTGTCTATCTTCGGTAAAAACCAGCATCCGCAGTTCCTTCCTGCACAATGGATCTCAGTGTCAAGTCTCTGACTCCCGTTGGCAGGCCATTCGGCCCACAGCCCGCCCAGCGATGACTAACCCATGTCACAGGGGGATGGTGTGAAGGCGGAGTTAGACAGAGCTTGATTAATGTTACGGTTGGGGAATGGGCCATAATATGGCCAGGGAAACGCTGTTATTCGTGACGCCCCCTCCGCCCTTTCCCAGCTGTTCTCAATCGCACCCCTGGCCACACAAAAAATTATACTTTAAGAAGGAATACACGGAACATTTAAACTCAGAACGCTTCTAACAGAGTGAGCCATGTGAGCACTTTGATTATTCTCCCTGTATTTGCATTTGATAAACTGGTCGGAAAAAAATGTTTAAAAGTGTTCATACCTTTTGCTATGCATAATTGGCCCTTACCTCTGCGAAAATAGTCTGATATTCGTAGGTGAAATGCCACCAACAATAATTAATTATATTATTAATTGACTAATAATTGACTTTATTAGCGGAAAGATGCAATTCTGATCTAATATTATAAGTGCCTCTTTGGAAGCAACACCAGCAATTTATTAAATCTGACTACATGCGGCACAGTGGTAGAGTTGCTGCCTCACAGCACCAGAGACCGGGGTTCGATCCTGACCATGGGTGCACCGGTTTTCTCTCACACTCCAGAGATTACAGGTTTGTAAGTTAATCGGCTTTGGTAAAATTGTAAAATTGTCCCTGGAGTGTATAAGAATAGGTGGTCGGCGCGGACTCGGTGGGCCGAAGGGCCTGTTTCCGCACTATATCTCTAAAATCTGAAGTTAGGTAATGTTTAAAGGAACTGCAGATGCTGGTTAATACGCACAAAAGGACAGAAAATGTTGGTGTAACTCAGCAGGTAAGTCAGATCTGGGAAGAAAAACATAAAAAGCTGGAGTAAGTCAGCGTGTCAGACAGCATCTCTGGAGAAAAAGAATAGGTGGCGATTCGAATCGGAACCCTTCTTCAGACATCCTAATCGGAATTGAGTCTGAAGATGGGTCTCATCCCGAAACATCATCTATTTTTCTCCAGAGATGCTGCTTGACTCGCTGAGTTACTCCAGCTTTTTGTGTCTGTCTTCGTTTTAAACCAGCATGTGCAGTTCACTCCTTTACACGGGTCTCGGGAGAACATTGATTGGTAGCGTTCCGGACCCTGCTTCGGAAAGGCATCAATCGCTGGTCGGCGAGGACTCCGAGCTGTATCTCTCAAAGAAGTACATGTGAAAAATTTCTCACGGACCATAAAAATGCGGGACCTTTCAGTAAAGTCCCTTTTAAAGATTATAGTTATTTTCTTGAATCTCATTAACATAACTCATGAATAAGTTGATGTCCATATGCGGATGCAAATCTTTATTTTTTAAATTCAATCCCACAGAAGACAATTTTTACTCACCTTCTGTCCCCTCTGTCGAGCTTCCGGGTTCACCGTTCGCAGGAGTTCCCACGGTACACGCAAGAGTCAGTACGGATATCGCACTGGCCACTACGTGCATATAATGTTGCAATGTTCAACCACAAGTGTACAAGTCACTCTTGGAGAAATTCAAGCTTGTTTGAATTTTCTCCCGAGTCACCAAGTTACACGAGTACCTGCCGTTAGCGCCACTGTGGTCCACGGTGGTCCACGAATGCCGTACGGTTATCGCAAGAGGTTCCCACGATGTTCAACTCTGGTTAACTCTTGCGTCAAGTCGCCCCGTGAGAAAGGGGTTTTAGTTAGGTGGTATGAGTACAAAATTATACTTGCACCCATAACAATAGAGTTCCCCATTATTTCCTCTCACAATACAACTGTATTGTATTTGCTTATGCGCCATTCAAGGCCGAGTTCTGCCTTGTGTATGCAGATCATTTCTCTCTGCAATATGGCCTCCATATATCAAGGTGTAGCTTTGCATTTTTATATTGCTATATTGCTCCTTGATTTTTTAATTCAATTGTCTTTCCACCTGACCTACAGAAACTATACTCATTAGTACAACATTTCCATAAGAGCAATAATTTAATATAAACATTAGATGATATAAGAAAAGAGTCTCCAGATTTATTTAGGGTGCAGAAATGGATTGAGAAAAGCATTTCACTTCAAGATATCTGCTAATATGCCCATCCTTCCTGTGTTTTTCATTGTGAGCTTCCAGTTGTGACGTATTGCTGGGACACTGTAATTGTATATGAAAGTTAAACAAGGTGAAAAATATAAACAGTTGAAAGTTACATCCATTAAGTACATCAGTTCCATGGGTATATGATGTAGATTATAGGAAACAAGGAAGGAAAAACATTTCAAAGCTAAAATGGATAACACAGACATATAATAAGACATGCAAGAAACCTTGTAAATAATGCTGAGCAACATTGCAGTGAATCTTAGGTAGACAAAAAAGCTGGAGAAACTCAGCGGGTGAGGCAGCATCTATTGGGTGTAGGAATAGGCAACGTTTCGGGTTGAGGCCGTTCTTCAGACCCTTCTGCATTGAATCTTTATCCTTTTTTAAATATACCCAGGTAAAATTGGTGTGGCACAGTGGTGCACCAGTAGTTACAGCATGTAGATCAGTGACTGATGTTATGAGTCATACTTTGTAGCTATGCCCACTAGTTTAACAGAAAGCCTCCTTACCCTTAGAGGGAGAAAGTGGGGGAGGTGAGGATGGAGCTTGGGGGAGGAGGGTGAATAGAGGGAGTGGAGGGAGAGTGGGTAAGTTAGGTAGTGGGGAATACCTGGGGAGGTGAGGAGAGTGGGTGGATTGAGGGTGAGGAGGGGGTAAGGAGGGAGGGGGGGGGTGGAAGGGGGGGGGGTGAGGAGGGAGATGGGGGGAGGTGGGAGATTTGAGGAAGAGGAGAGGGAAGTGGGGGAGGTATGGAGTGGGGATTAGAGGGTGAGGAGGGAAGTGGGGGTGGTCAGGAGGGATAGGGGGGATATTGGGAGGTGAAGAGTGGGGAACGTGGGGGGTAGATTCAAGATTCAAGATTCAAGATAGATTTAATTGTCACATGTGCCTGATGGCACAGTGAAATGAATTACTATACAGCCATACAATAAAAATCAACAGGACACAACACACTATAGGGTTTAACATAAAACATCCCCACACAGCAGAATCAATGTTTCCCACTGTGTGGGAAGGCACCAAAGTCAGTCTTCTTCCTCCACTGTTCCCCGTGGTCAGGGCCTCCCCAAGCCCTCCGCAGTTGCCGCTACGGGCGGCCCGATGTTCAGGACCGCACGCCGGGGTGTTAAAAGTCCGACGTCGGGGCTGCGGGACGTCCTCAGCGGTGTGGACACAGAGTCGGCCCCCTGCTACCGGAGTCGGCGGCTTCCAAAGTCCGCAGGCCGCGCCGGGTGGAGACCGCTGCTGGAGACCCTCTGCAAGGCGCTCCAGGACTCCACGATGTTGTTCAGCGCTGCCCGCGTTGGAAGCTCTCCGCACCAGAGCTCCTCGATGTTGGAGCAACGGCTCAACGCTCCGGAGCTCCAACGGCGACCCAGGTAGGTATCGCCCGCTCCGCGGTGACTCCAGCGCTGCGCCGCCGCTGTAGCAACCCAGGTCCGGTTCCCGGTCCCCGGCAGGAAAGGCCGCTCCGATCCAGCTGGTAGGCCGCGAGGTGGGGGGGCGAGGACGCGACTCGGAGAAATAGTCGCGTCCCCACCAGGAAGAGGCTGAGAAACGGTTTCCCCCTTACCCTGCCCCCCTCCCCCACATAAAAAAGTTAAAGTTTCCCCCAATACAACACTATGGACTAACTAAAAATAATAAAAAAGACAGAAATAACAGACAGGCTGTAGGCAGAGGCTGCTGCCAGTGCAGCGCCCCTAGTGGCTGGAGCGCCCCTAGAGGGATAGGAGGGAGTAGGGAGTGGAGATGAGTTATGGAGGGAGGGAGGGAGGGAGTGACTGAGGGTAGGGAAAAGGAGAGAGAGGGAGATGTGAGGGAGGGATTGGGGGAGGGAAGGAGGAGAGGGGAATGAAGAGGGAGGGCGGATAGGAGGGAGTGCTGGTTAGGAGGGGGAATAGAGGGAGAGGAGAGGGGGAGTGGGGTAAGTAGGGAGTGGGAATAGGACAGGAGGTCAGGAGGAATAGTGGAGGGGGATAGAGGGAGGTGGGGAATGGGGGAGGTGGGTGATAGGGGGATATGAGGAAGTATGGAGGGTAGAGGAGGGATGGACAGAGTGATTGAGGGTTGGGGAAAGGAGAGGGAGGGAGAGGTGAAGGAGGGATTGGGTTGGGGAGGAGGAGAGGGGAAAGAAGATGGAGGATTAAGAGGAAGAGGAAGGAGTGCTGGGAGATGAGGGGAAATGAGCCATGCCTGTACACTTGGGGGGCTATGGGCGAGTGGTGGAATATTGCTTTGGGGGAATGTGTTGCTTGGGACCAAGCCTCCAGTGTGACGGACCCAACAGGTCCCACTTAGTCTAGTACTTGTTAAAAAATATCCAAAAGTCAAAGTGCATCCAAAGATAGTCCATAGTTCAAAGTTGAGGTTAGCGCTGCATTGTGTTCAAGTGCCCGATGTTTAGTGGGAAGAAACTACTCTTGAACCTGGTGGTCATGGTTTTTAGTCTCCTATGCCTTCTTCCTGATGGTCGGAGTGAAATAATAGTGTGGTCAAGGTCATGGGGGGTCTGATGCTACTTGCTGCCATTCTTACTGGCCTAAGTATTCTGTGAACCACTTTCATCTCATCACATTACTGAATTCTTTATATCATTTGTTTTTGGCACTCCTTAAAACTTGTGCAAAGTACGGCAGTCCCTTTCAAATAAATGGTGGTGCTGCAGTTTGTGCTGCTGCCTCACGGCTCCAAGGACCTGATTCTGGATGCTGCCTGTATGGAGCTTTCATGTTCTCTTGACGACTACATGGATATCCTCATGTGCTCCAAATCGCCTCCTTATCCCAATGAATAGCTGGTAGAGTAATTGGGTTAAAGGTCAATTGTCCATTTGTGGCGAAAACAGTTTCAAGGAAAGGTAATGGGCATTGTGTGTGGGAGTAAGTGGCAGGCCTAGATTAAAATGTCATTGGATTGGTGGATGTCGGCATGTAGCCAAGGGGCCAAATGGCCTCCATCTGCATCGTAATAAATTAGTATATGAATAAATACATATTTGGAAAACCTTAGTTGAGGTTTATTCTTAGTTGGTAGAAAGTAGTTGGTAGATTCTGTTATAGACGGTGCTGTTAGAGTACCTACAATGAACAAGTGGCTATAGCACTGCCACTGTACACTAATTTGGACGAAATGAATGGTTAGGGTGGTCAATTGGGCGCCTATCAAACAGGCTGCTTTGTGTGAATGCTGTCAAGCTTGAGTATTATTGGAACTGCTGTCCATCAGACAAGTGGAGAATATTTCATCACATATGTACCTTGATGGAAAGGCTTTGAAGAGTCAGGATGTGACATTGACACAGGATAGCCAGCCACTGACCCAAGGGCATTTATGTGGCTGGTTAGTTGTGTTTCTGGTCATTGGTAACCTGCAGGATGTTAATAATAGGTTATCGAACATTGTAACTGCCATTGACCATCAAGCATGTGAGGTTAGAATTTAACATCTTGGAGATAGGCAAATTGTTGCAAATTGTCTAAAACCTTTGCAGCATGATAGTTGTTGCTGCTTGCTAATTGAACTTCTGACTTCCAGTGAAACGAAAGACATAGATGAAGGAGTTGAATATGTTTAGACCTGGGACAGGGATATCCAGGGATCGGGATTATTACTTTCCAATAACCACAGATCTTCTATAGCGGTGATAGGATTATGACATTTGAATTGTATCCCTTAGAAATTCTTTATCTATTAACAGCACTCCAAAAGATATTTAAGAGCCTGCTATATCCTTTATCACTTTCAGATAATATTAGATGTAAAGTGATTCGAGGATATGGGATAACACAGGAAAGTGGAGAGAGAAAAATAGCCATATTTTACTGAATGATGGAATAGATTGAAGAAGTTAAATAGCTTATTCCTGCTACTAATACTTATCTTCTACTTTCCTTATATGGGATAGAATTAGCCACATGTAAAACAAGAATCGTCTTTCTAGATATGCTTGTCCTTTGACAGCTCGTTGAATGGAGCAGGAGGCTGGAGTGAAAGGAAAAAAAAGTGATTGTAAGTTCATCGATTCAATGTAAACTGAAATTGGCTACAATAGGAGACACCATAGACCAGAACAGACATTAAACTGTGGCCTATCTGTCTGGTTCAGTTTGATGTTAAAGATATCAGACTATTTGAAAAAAATCAGAGAGCTCTCATGAACTTTCAAATGGTAAGTCATGTTTAACAAATTCAATAAGAGCTTCTTTTAAGAAATTACTGATTGCCCAGATAAAAAAAAAGTGGTGCAGATAATAGTGCACATAAATTCTGAGTGGGCGTTTGAAAAGACATATTGCAAGCGGTTTGCAGCAAAAATTCACGAGCATGGATTTTTTTTTAAATGCATCTGCAGAGAAAGATATCTGATTGACTACCAGAACAAAGAGGCAAATGCATTTTGCTCCAACATGTGTTGTGGTGATATTTTCATAAAATGCGGCTTTTTTTGGCTGAATCAATTTGTGGCACAGGCTTAAGGCGGATTCAGATTTATGTGGGAGATTGAGTGGTGATCTCAGAGAGGTAATAAGATCATGAGGGGAATTAATCGGGAAACTGTGCAGTCTTTTACCCCGAGTAGGAGAATCAAGGAATAGGAGAACCAGAGGACATAAGTTTAAAATGAGAGGGGAAAGATTTAACAGGAACCTGAGAAGCAACTTTTTCACAGAGGGTGGTGGGTATTATATGGAATGCGCTGTCCAAAGAGGTAGTTAAGGCAGGTACTATAACAACATTTAAAAGACATTTGGACAGGTACATGGATAAGAAAGGTTAGAGGGATGTGGGCTTAACACAGGCGGCTGGGACTAGTGCAGATGGGGCATCTTGGTTGGCATTGGCAAATTGTGCTGGAGGGCCTGTTTCTATGCTGTTTGACCCTGTAACTCTGGTGTAATTTGTTTGTCAGTAAGGCACAGTGTGCATTGGAAACACCAAAATGGGACTTCTTAAAGGAATAAGTCATCAAGCAATTTCATTATACAAAGAAAGTCTGATGATCAGTTGGTAAACATATTAATAAATCTTGTGTTTGGATAATCTTGGGGACAGGGCACAAGGAGAAAATTTGTGAAAAACATGGAATAATCTCCAGTTTGTGCTGATTGGTGTTTTAAGTGTCCATAAGAGAAGGGGGATTAAAGCCATGGCAAGTGTACAGTGTAGAACGACAACATAGCTGTGAAACCACAATGAAAAGGAGAGAAGAATGAAAGGGAAATACAATTATAGCAGAAACTAAAAATCTACTAAAAATTTACAGCCGATCAATTACAAGCAGATATCACATCCTAAATGTGTTATCCTTCATCAGACTGTTGTAAGGAATACTCTTGAAATGTCAAAACCTGTCTTCTCTCATTTAAAGGAGAGACGTGTAAATAGGACTAGTACTGGGGATAATAGGAAATTTAACAGCATGTTCCTTGTTGGTAATTCAATAAAAATAGTTTCAATGCATCTTTATAAGGCATGTTAGGGAATATTTCTTAAGCAGAAAACAATGTATATTTCATGTGCAGAGCAGAACCTGAAATGTACAAGGCAACTGAAAAAAGGATGACAATAGGATTTCTTCAGGGAAGAACAAGCATAAACTTGAAAAGGTAAAAGGCCCAGTTTTGTGCTGCCATCCTGACCTACTCATCATCCTGGTCAATAATGCCTTCTGATCAATATAACCAGAAACAGATTAATTTGTTTGCTATGTATTTACTCATTACTTATCCTGCATAATATATCCTGCATCGAACAGAGCCCACGGTTGGAGACGGCGTTGAACGGAGCCGAAGATTGCGTCACCGGAAACAAGGAGGACCTGGCGAGGGGGGACCACCGAGAGTGGTGGGGGGGAGAAAAAAGGGGACCTGACGTGGGGATGGGGGGCGGAGAACAAAGGTGGACCCGGAGTGAGGGGACCGCTGTGAGGGTGGGGGGAGGGGGATGGGGTGCGAAGAAAGGAGGAACTGGCATGGAATACTTTGTAACTTTGTCAGTGCCCTTTACATGGCGACTATTTGCATAGCTAAGAATTTCACTGTGTCTTGTCACATGTGACAATAAAACATTCAATTCAATTCATATTCGTTTATCATGAAAATAATTTCATCCTTAATATACCATAATGTTCCTCATCTTTGCCCATATCTCTCATATCTCTAATCCTATATTTATACCCATTGCTGTGTATAATATTTAGTCCCAACTTACTTGCATCACAACTCAATAAGGGCCATCATATTATCGCTTCTCATTTTGTTCTTAAAATGTTTTGGATTTGCATACAGAGTTCTTATTTAGGCCACATATCACATCCCATCCTATCCTATGGTTGTTAATTCCCAAATATTGCTCATATATTTTAAAAAAGTTTTACATTTTATGTAGCATAAACAAAATGTTCCTGTGTGAAACAGTTTCAAAGCAATTAATGTGTTTGCTTATGGTTAATTATGATTGACTATTCAAATTAAATCTAAGATTATGCACCTAGAATGCAAAAAAAAAGGAAATATCTTGAAGATCAATGTTGATCTGAAGGTTATTTTGATTAATGCTTAATATTGTCATCTACAAGTAGACCCCTATTGAATTCTTCAAGTACTTTGTGTTCATTGTGCCACTGAGAAAGCAACAAAAAATGTATATGTTGTAAAAATGCATGAATTCATATTAAATCAATGTTGAACTTCATTCTATTAAAATCCATGGCTCTCCACTGTGACAATGACTGCTTGCATTTTTGAAGTTTTTAATCAGCAGGAAAAACAGACATTGTAAATCAAATAGTAAGAAATACACGACAATGGAAAATGAAATAAAGGAAGAATGGAAAATAAAATCCATCTTTTTCCTATTTTTCATCTGTGGTTGGCGTTCCATTGCTTTCATGTATATGTCTCTTTCAAAAGCTTGTGTGACTGTTTCAAAATCTCCAAGCTATGGGAACTCCATCCATGGCACTTTTTGACCATTGGTCTCAATATATTGGAGTGTGAGGTCAGAAGTAAAGCATGACTTCAATGTATTTAGATACATTGCATCAAGTAAAAATAACATCAAGTAAAAGCATCAAGTGCCAGGTGGCACAGTGGTGCAGCTGGTAGAGTTGCTGCCTTATAGCATCAGATCCCGATCCTGATCTCGGGTGTTGTCTGTGTGGGGTTTGCACATTCTACCTATGAAGGTGTGGGGCTCCTGTGGCTGCTCCGATTTCCTCCCGCATTCCAAAGACATGCAGGTTTATAGATTAAGTGGCCTCTGTAAAATTGGGATAATTGAAAAAGTGGGATTCTCTGCCACAGAAGGAAGTGGAGGCCAGTTCAGTGGCTATATATAAGAGGGAGTTAGATGTGGCCCTTGTGGCTAAAGGGATCAGGGGGTATGGAGAGAAGGCAGGTACAGAATACTGAGTTGGATGATCAGCTATTATCATATTTAATGGTGGTGCAAGCTCAAAGGGCCGAATGGCCTACTCCTGCACCTAATTTCTATGTTTCTATGATAACATAGAAATAGTGTGAACAGGTGATCAGAAAGGGTCTGTTTCCATGCTGTATCACAAAAATAAACTAAATTGTAATGGTTTACTGTGTCTTCAACTTAATATTTTAACGAAGCATATGTTGGAAGTCTGATTAAAAGAACAGAGTGGCTGGGATCTTTCGGTCGGGCAGGAACGATAGTAACATTTCAGATCCAAAACTGGAAAAGAGAGATATCAACTTAGTGTCACAGAAAATGTTGGAGAGGTATGGGTATCACAAAGCGAATATCTTCGATAGGATTAGACCAAATGAAAAAAAAAATTCCCCTACGACATCCCGGCCAGGAACAAAATGCCACCTATCCATGTTCTCCAGAGATGCTGCCTGCTGATTTACTCCACCACTGACATAGCACCATCATATCAGATGTTGCTGATTTATTAGTATTTATTAGTAAAGTTTAAAGGATAAAGCTTTGTGTTTTTTAATATTTAATATAGTTAAATTGGGAGTAAGATATGTCAGTGGAGATTGGCCCTGTGGTTTGCTCAGCCTGCAACATGTGGGAGATCAGGGATATGGTCGGTGTCCCTGGTGACTACGTTTGCAGGAAGTGTGTCCAGCTGCAGCTCCTGGCAGACCGCATTGAACGATTGGAACTGCGGCTGGATTCATACTGGAGCATCCACGATGCTGAGAAAGTCGTGGATAACACGTACAGCGAGTTGGCCACACCGCAGGTAAAAGGCAAGAGGACAGAAAGGGAACGGGTGGCCAATAGCCAGCGTAGCAGTAGGCAGGTAGTGCAGGAGTCCCCTGCGGTCATCTCCCTCCTAAACAGGTATACCATTTTGGATACTGTTGAGGGAGATTGCTCATCAGGGGAATGCAGCAGCAGCCAAGTTCATGGCACCATGGGTGGCTCTGTGGCACATGAAGGGGGAAAAAAGAGTGGAAGGGCAATAGTAATAGGGGATTCAATTGTCAGGGGAATAGATAGGCGTTTCTGCGGCCGCAAACGAGGCTCCAGGATGGTATGTTGCCTCCCTGGTGCAAGGGTCAGGGATGTCACTGAACAGCTGCAGAACATTCTGGAGGGGGAGGGTGAACAGCCAGTTGTCGTGGTGCATATTGGCACCAACGATATAGGTAAAAAAAGGGATACTGGCAAAAGAATAAATCGGGGAAGGTAGTGCATCCGTGGATAACAAGGGAAATCAGGGATAGTATCAAAGCGAAGGATGATGCGTACAAATTAGCCAGAAAAAGCAGCATACCGGAGGACTGGGAGAAATTCAGAGACCAGCAGAGGAGGACAAAGGGCTTAATTAGGAAAGGAAATGTATTATGAAAGAAAACTGTCAGGGAACATAAAAACTGACTGCAAAAGTTTTTATAGATATGTGAAAAGAAAGAGATTAGTTAAAACAAATGCAGGTCCCTTGCAGTCAGAAACAGGTGAGTTGATCATGGGGAACAAGGATATGGCAGACCAATTGAATAACTACTTTGGTTCCGTCTTCTCAAAGGAAGACATAAATAATCTGACAGAAATAGCAGGGGACCGCGGGTCAAAGGAGTTGGAGGAATTAAGTGAAATCCAGGTTAGTCGGGAAGTGGTGTTGGGTAAATTGAATGGATTAAAGGCCGATAAATCCCCAGGGCCAGATAGGCTGCATCACAGAGTACTTAAGGAAATAGCTCCAGAAATAGTGGATGCATTAGTAATAATCTTTCAAAACTCTTTAGATTCTGGAGTAGATCCAGAGGATTGGTGGGTAGCAAACATAACCCCGCTTTTTAAGAAGGGAGGGAGAGAGAAAACGGGGAATTACAGACCAGTTAGTCTAACATCAGTAGTGGGGAAACTGCTAGAGTCACTTATTAAAGATGGGATAGCAGCACATTTGGAAAGTTGTGAAATCATTGGACAAAGTCAGCATGGATTTACGAAAGGTAAATCATGTCTGACGAATCTTATAGAATTTTTCGAGGATGTAACTAGTAGCGTGGATAGGGGAGAACCAGTGGATGTGGTGTATCTGGACTTCTAGAAGGTTTTCGACAAGGTCCCACATAAGAGATTAGTATACAAACTTAAAGCACACGGCATTGGGGGTTCAGTATTGGTGTGGATAGAGAACTGTCTGGCAAACAGGAAGCAAAGAGTAGGAGTAAACGGGTCCTTTTCACAATGGCAGGCAGTGACTAGTGAGGTACCGCAAGGCTCAGTGCTGGGACCCCAGCTATTTACAATATATATTAATGATCTGGATGAGGGAATTGAAGGCAATATCTCCAAGTTTGCGGATGACACTAAGCTGGGGGGGGGGGCAGTGTTAGCTGTGAGGAGGATGCTAGGAGACTGCAAGGTGACTTGGATAGGCTGGGTGAGTGGGCAAATGTTTGGCAGATGCAGTATAATGTGGATACATGTGACGTTATCCATTTTGGTGGCAAAAACGGGAAAGCAGACTATTATCTAAATGGTGGCCGATTGGGAAAGGGGGAGATGCAGCGAGACCTGGGTGTCATGGTACACCAGTCATTGAAGGTAGGCATGCAGGTGCAGCAGGCAGTAAAGAAAGCGAATGGTATGTTGGCTTTCATAGCAAAACGATTTGAGTATAGGAGCAGGGAGGTTCTACTGCAGTTGTACAGGGTCTTGGTGAGACCACACCTGGAGTATTGCGTACAGTTTTGGTCTCCAATTCTGAGGAAGGACATTATTGCCATAGAGGGAGTGCAGAGAAGGTTCACCAGACTGATTCCTGGGATGTCAGGACTGTCTTATGAAGAAAGACTGGATAGACTTGGTCTATACTCTCTAGAATTTAGGAGATTGAGAGGGGATCTTATAGAAACTTACAAAATTCTTAAGGGATTGGACAGGCTAGATGCAGGAAGATTGTTCCCGATGTTGGGGAAGTCCAGGACAAGGGGTCACAGCTTAAGGATAAGGGGGAAATCCTTTAAAACCGAGATGAAAATAACTTTTTTCACACAGAGAGTGGTGAATCTCTGGAACTCTCTGCCACAGAGGGTAGTTGAGGCCAGTTCATTGGCTATATTTAAGAGGGAGTTAGATGTGGCCCCTTGTGGCTAAGGAGATCAGAGGGTATGGAGAGAAGGCAGGTACGGGATACTGAGTTGGATGATCAACCATGATCATATTGAATGGCGGTGCAGGCCTGAAGGGCCGAATGGCCTACTCCTGCACCTAATTTCTATGTTTCTATGTTTCTACTCCACCACTTCTGAGAGACAAATGTGGCAGTTAAGGACTGATAATGTTCCTTCATCTATATAATTAAAAGTCTGATCTTGACCACTTCCTGTCTGCGCTGTATATTGATTTTAGAAAACACGCTACCCTGTATCGGTGTGATTTTTGGCCATCTTACTCACAGTCCTCCGCTGAGCCAGCCCTGAGAATTTTTCCCATCGATGAAAAAAAAAAGTGTTTAAAAAACCTTGAGATCAGCTGATTGGTCCTCTCACCTGTCAATCACTGCGATGAAGGTAACACCAATCCGGGGGGGGGGGGGGTGCAGGACTATAAAACCCTGGATGCCTGGACGTGAGTCAGTCACTCTGCAAGATCGTGAGGGAGAGGCCACAATTGTCATTCTAAGCTGTGAATCAACTGAACTGCGAGTCTGCAAAGTACTGGCAATAAATTATTTGTTAGCCCTTAATGACAATGCCATGAGTTGTTTGGCCCGCTGCCCTGCCTGTACCTGAAAGTGCAATGCTTAATTGGAAATGAATTGAAATGAAATGACAATGCCATAAGTTGTTTGGCCTGCTGCCTGCCTGTGCTTGAAACTGCAATGCTATATTAGGTCCGACTGTGTTTGGAAGGAATACATGCTTTATTAGGTCCGACTGTGTTTGGAAGGAATAAATGCTTTATTAGGTCCAACTGTGTTTGGAAGGAATAAGTGCTTTATTAGGTCCGACTGTGTTTAGTCCAAAAGTCCCGATCATTTTGTGACTTCCGCTTAGTGGACAGGTCGCGCTGATTGCGCAATTTCCAGTGAGTGCAGAGGTCACGCTGATTGCATAATTTCTGGTAAGTGCAGAGGTCACGCTGATTGCGGAAGTGCCGCTGACTGCGGAAACCCCACACTGGAGAGGCCGCACTCAGCCGTGTGAGTAGATTCAAGAAAGTTTACTGTCCTATATATGGTGAGTGAGTCAGTGTGTGCGTGTGTGTGTGCGTGTGTGTGTGTGAGTGTGTGTGTGTGTGTGTGTGTGCTTGTGTGTGTGTGTGTGTGTGTGTGTTTGAGTGTGTGTGTGTGTGTGTGTGTGTGTGTGTATGTGTGTGAGTGTTTGTATGTGTGTGAGAGTGAGTGAGTATGTGTGTATGTGTGCTTGTGTGAGTGTATGTGTGTGTGTGAGTGTATGTGTATGTGTGAGTGTATGGTATGTGCATGTGTGAGTGTATGTATGTGTGAGTGTATGTGTGTGTGTGAGTGCATGTGTGAGTCTGTGTGTGTGTGTGTGTGAGTGTATGCGTGTATGTGAGTGTATGCGTGTGTGTGTGTGTGTGTATGCGTGCGTGTGTGTATGTGTGTGTGTGTGAGTGTATGTGTCTGTGTGTGCATGTGTGTGTGCATGTGCGTGTGTGTGTATATTGAAATTTGTGGAGAGGTGGAATATTGCGTTGGGGGACCAGCCCTCCCGTGTGAAGCTGGGACCCAACGGGTCCCACTTAGTCTAGTCTGTATTATGAATGGCTTCCAGAAGGGCTGCAGATCATGCCCAGCAGGCTGTGCTGTACTAGTAGAGCAAGAAAAGCTGAGTCAAAATCATAGGTGAGTGACGAGCAATATGTTTAATTAATAAAGTATTGATTTTAATTAAGTTGAGGATAATTACACTAATGCATTGTGAAACTGGATTTTCATTGTGATCACAAAGCAGTTTAGGTTTGGTTTTAAATTGTGGTATTGTGCTTAATTCCTGGAATAAGGCAATTGCACATATAATGATTGTTTCTGAATTTTTGACATACTAAAAATAAATTAATTTCTTCTGGGTGTTTCATTGCTGCAATGTGACCAGAAAAGTGGATACAACTATTGTTTCTGCACAGTGTTCATTGAACAATCAGAGTGTCTTTGTAGAGTCATAAATATATAGAAATTAGGAGCAGGAGTAAGATATTTGGTCCTTGGACCCTGGTCCACCGTTCAATATGATCTTAGTTAATCATAGAGAATCAGTAATTTGTTCCTGATTTCTCCTTGTTTCCCTTGATCTCCCTAGCTGTCTAAATCCTTCCTCAATACCTTTAATGAATTGGCGACAACTGTCTTCTGTGGTAAATATTTCCACAGATCCAGGTCTAGGTGAAGACATTTTGCCTTTTTCCTAAATAGTTTACCCAATATCCTTAGGCTCATAACCTCTGTTCTGGGCCACCACCATTGGGAGCATCTTTCTTGCATCTAGTCTTTCCAGTCCTTTCAGGATCATAACTTATTCCAGTTCAGCCGTACACTTATTACATGTTTTCCATTGTTGATTCACCATGAACTACCTAAGTAACATTCTCTCATTTATCACAACCACCTACTATCTCATATTATCTTAGATTCCTTTATTTAGAATCAGGACCCAACATGTGGAAGAATTCTATCCTTTTATGGTTGTTTGTATGACATTTTACAACAAAATGCTTATTAATGTATATGTTGTAGTTTGAAATCAATGTAGAATTGTTCACAGTGAGTTATGGAAAGTGATGGTGTAGATGATATTGCAGATGAAGGGGAATCTCATTCAAACCTACCGAATAATGAAAGGCCTTGATTGAGTGAATGTGGAGAGGATATTTCCAGTCGTGGGAGAGCCTAGGAGCAGAGTGTACAGCTTCAGAATAAAAGGACAGACCTTTAGTATGAAGATGAAGAGGAATTTCTTTAGCCAAATGGTGGTGAATCTGTGTAATTCATTACCATAATCAGCTGTGGAAGTCAAGTCATGGGGTATTTTTAAAGTGGAGATTGATAGGTTCTTAATTAGTAAGGTGACAAAGGTTACAGGGAGAAGGCAGAAGAATGGGGTTGAGGGACAAATAGATTGATCAGACATTAGTCGAATTACAGTGCAGACTCAACAGACTGAATGGCCGAACTCTGCTCCTATATCTTGTGATTTTTACTGTTTTTATTTTCTTTTTCAGGATCTGTAGTTCATTGATAAGTCCAGCCTTTAATGTCCATTTCTAAGTGCCCTTGAGGAAATGGTATTAAGCTTCTTTCTTGAACCACAGCAGTTCTTCGGGTGAAAGAACTCCTGCAGTGTCGTTGTGTGTGATTTCAGGATTTAGAGTTTGATGATATGTGATTCCAAACCTCTTAAACAGCCTGGTGAACTATTCATTTCCAGAGGCAGTAAAGAATGAACAAAAAATGCTTGTGACATGAATGAATAAAGGCAACTATGAGACTTGGAGAAATTTACAATAATTTGAAAAATATGATTGATGGCAATTATAACCTATATAATTAAAACCTCATGTGTATATAAATTATTAAGAAACACAACACGAACAAGTACAAAATCAAAATAATTCACATTGCAAAGAAAATAATAGGTTTCCTGTTATAACCAAAGATGTGCAAAATCGAAATGAAACAAATATACAGTAAACATTTAATTACATCCGTTTTCTTTTTTCATTTATAGGATGTAGGCATCCCTGCCTATCACTCGAGAAGATTCTGTTGAGCTGCCTTCCTGAGTTGGTGTAATCTTTCTGGTAAAGATACACCACAATACTGGTGGGAGGAATGTTTCAGGATTTTGACCCAGCACCAAAGAAATGCCAGTGATATTTTCAAACCAGGATAGCACATGCTTTTTAGGAGAACGTACAATTGATGGTGTTCCCTGGCACCTGCTGCCTTTATCCTCCTTGATAATGGAAGCCATGGTTTTGGGACATGCTGTCAGAGTACTCTGGACAAGCAAATGCCATGAATTTTCAATGTGGTGCATACTGAAGCTATTCTGCAAAATGGTGAAGGAAGTCAATGTTTGAGATGACTGATACGGTACCAATCAAGCAGGTTGCTATGTCCTTAATAGTGTTGAGTTTCATCCAGGCAAGTGAATAGTATTATATCTACGTATCTGATGTGATATTTGCAGATTGTACAAAGGGCTCACTCAGAGTGTCATGAGGTCTGCCAAAGGATACCCAGCCTCTGAATTGCTCTTGCAGCCAGGGTGTTAATGTGGGTTATCTAGTTGAGTTTCTGGTCAATGGAGACCTGAAGGATACCAAGGGGACCCAGCGAATACAATGTTAAAATAGGTTCTTCTTCAGAGAAGCACAGATATTTGCAATAATGTTATGTTTGCTTTTTGATGACTTGAAAGCCACAGTCCTAACCAATGGGGTTACAAGAGATTCAATTTTATTGCGGTGGTGGCAATAACAGCTGCGTTACAACCTTAATTTTATGGACCTGTCCCACTTACGCAATCTTTTCGGCGACTGCCGGCACCCGTCATTGGTCGCCGAAAATGTTCAACATGTTGAAAATTCAGCGGCGACCAGAAAGATGCTACAACTCTTTGGGTGACTGAGGAGATTAATCATGACCATACAGGCGACACACTGGCAACATGTCGCAGGGTGAAGCCTGTATGGTCTTGAGTAGTCGCCCAAAGAGTCATACCTTGTTCTGGTCGCCACTGGATTTTCAACACGTTATAAATTTTCGGAGATCTGCTGCGACTATGACGGTTGTTGGCAAGTCGCCGAAAAAAGTCACATGTGGGACAGGCCCATTAGAGCCATACAGCGTGAAAATAGGCCCTTTGGCCGAATTTGGCCTTGCTGAAATGTCCTGTTTTTAAAAAAAACTGGGCTGGTCCTATCCTGTGCTTGACCAAGTCCCTCTAAATCTTTCCTATTCACATACCAATCAAAATAGGTTTCACAGGGGACTTCTCTACGGGCCTCACGGGAGATTTTACCATCAGCATTGGCCTCTCTTGCGGTTCTTTCTCAGGTGTAGAGACAGAGTCCTGATCTCAGAACCGCTCACGGTCTACTGTCATATGTTCATCGTTTAAACAATCGTATCCATCCTCTGCCCATAGCACACCACCAGGGTCATCGGCAACTAATTCCAATTCCTGATTCTACACAACGTATTCTTACGGATTTGCAGGATCTTTTTACTGAGGAGCTGGGCAAGCTACCAATAACTTACTCTATGACTACAGACCCAGAGGTACGACACGTGGTTCTTCCTGCTCACCATGTACCCATTGCCATGTGAGATCGGGTCAAAACGGACTGGACAGAATGGTGACATTGGGAGTTATCACGTCTGTTTCAAAACCCACCGATTGGGTGTCCTCGATGGTGGCTGCTACAAAGAAGAATAAAAAGGAGATTTGCAAATGTATTAATCCGAAGGACCTAAACGACGCACTCAAAAGGCCCGTCACCCCATATGTACCTTGGAGGAAGTAGCTGCCCACATGGGTAAGGCAGCAGTGTTCTCTGTGAAATCGTAAAATCCGTGGTTTTATAGCAAGTCTTCCACTCAAAATGGTCTGCAGTAATCAAAGCATGAAAGGGTAGAATGGGGCTGAAGCCCAAAATGTAATGCCTGGACTGGTTTTTCGCCAATCATTATTGTTTTTCCAGGATCTAATTAAATTACTTTTTTGTTCATTTCACAGTCACTAAAACAAGTGATATTGTAACTGTGTACTTTTCAGAGGTGATCTCCACATTTTGTTTGTTACTTGTAGGCTTACATGTATGCAATTTTATATTAAATTGTAGTTTAGATCTGATTGGTCTATAAACTCGCATGCACTTTTTAAGCGCACATTTTGATTACTTTCCATTCTACCATAGAGATATAAAGTCTATAATAGAATTTATTTATATTTATATGATTCTACTGACCCTGGCTGGGAACCTGGGGCTCACCAAAATTGTTCCCAATTGGGCCCTGCATCTCCTAAGGCCAACCCTGGCAATGGTAAGTCCGCGCCGCGCCAATGGCAAGAAGCTCAGAACTCCGCTGCAGGCAGCAGGCCACCGCGGTCGGAGCTCCAACACTGGTGACGCTCGGCAAAGGATCCCAGACTCTGCAATGGTAAATTCACGTCGTGCCTCCTGCTGAAGCTCTGCGCCGGTCTCCGGGCTGAAAAGGCTGCACCAAACCAGTTGTTAGGCCGCGAGAGGGGGCAAAGATGCAACAAGGAGAAAAGTCGCATCTCCGTCAAGGTAAGTGACTGAAAACGGTTTCTCCCTATTCCCTCCCCCCCCACCACCCCACACATAAAACATACCAAGAAACATTAAATCATACATTTAGACGCACTAAAAATAAAAATAACTCTATCTAACTCTCTCTTGAAAGTATCCAGAGAATTGGCCTCCGTTGCCTTCTGAGGCACAGAATCCCACATATTCACAACTCTCCGGGTGAAAACGTTTTTCCTCATCTTCGTTCTAAATGGCCTACCCCTTATTGTTAAACTGTGGTCCCTGGTTCTGGACTCCTCCAACATCGGGAATGTTTCCTGTTTCGCCACAAAACATTGCCTATCTCCTTCACTCCATAGATGCTGCTGCACCCGCTGAGTTTCTCCAGCATTTTTGTGTACCTTTGCTGCCTCTAGTATGTTCAATCCCTTAATAATCTTATATGTTTCAATAAGGTGCCCTCTCATCATTCTAAATTCCAGTGTATACAAGCCCAGTCGCTTCATTCTATCAACATATGACATTCCCGCCATCCCGGAATTAACCTCGTGAATTTACGCTGCACTCCCTCAATAGCAAGAATGTTCTTCCTCAAATTTGGAGACTGATACTCCACACAATACTCCAGGTGTGGTCTTACTAGGTTTTTAAGAGGGAACTGCAGATGCTGGAGAATCGAAGGTTACACAAAAAAGCTGGAGAAACTCAGCGGGTGCAGCAGCATCTATGGAGCGAAGGAAATAGGCAACATTTCGGGCCGAAACCCTTCTTCAGACAGAAGGGTTTCGGCCCGAAACGTTGCCTATTTCCTTCGCTCCATAGATGCTGCTGCACCCGCTGAGTTTCTCCAGCTTTTTTGTGTAACCTTCGTGGTCTCACTAGGGCCCTGTACAACTGCAGAAGGTCCTCTTTGCTCCTATACCCAACTCCTCTCGTTATGAAAGCCAACATGCTAGCAGCTTTCTTCACTGCCTGCTATACCTGCATGCTTACTTTCAGTGACTGATGAACAAAGATCCCCAGATCCCATTGTACTACCCATTTTCCCAACTTGACACCATTCAGATAATAATCTACCATCCTGTTTTTGCCATGAAAGTGGATAACCTCACATTTATCCACATTAAACTGCATCTGCCATACATCCGCCCACTCACTCAACCTGTCCAAGTCACCCTGCATCCTCATAGTATCCTCCTCACAGTTCACACTGCCACCCAGCTTTGTGTCATCTGCAAATTTGTTAATGTTAGTTTTAACCACTTCATCTAAATCAGGGGTCGGCAACCTACGGTCCCCGGGCCGAATGCGGCCCATAACACGAAATCATCCGGCCCGCAGGCATACTTTTTTTCCATAGTCATCTGCCCCACAGACTTCCTTCATCTCCAGTACCTCCTGGGCCCGAGGCGTCCAGGCACAGTGACGCAAGGACGCAAGGAGGCCTGCGCTGGCAGCCACAATTGCAGAGCCACCGAGCACCTGAGCGGGGCCGAGCACCTGTGCGGGGCCGAGCACTGAGCTCTGGCTGTACCGCATCCTGCGCAATGCTGCCGGCGCGGCCGCGTGCCTTCTGTGTCTGAGCGTCACTATTGGGGTTGTCAATAGGCCAGGGATGTGTGAGTGTGAATATTTGAGCCACGCGTTCAGGACAGAGCCAAGGCAATGGTCCGTAGGTTAGCCATGTTCGTGAGCGCCCGTAGCTAGAGGCCAGTCCTCGAAGGGGCGGGATCCATGTGAACATGTGATTTTGTGCCTGCCATCCGGGGCGGGATGGGGGCAGGATCTATGTGAACACGTGATAGATGTGGCCTGCCATCCGCTCATCCGCTCAGACATGCGTCCTGGCCCCTACGCAGAACAAGGTTGACGACCCCTGATCTAACTCATTAATGCACATTGTAAATAGTTGCGGTCCCAACACCGAGCCTTGCGGTACCTCATTGCCTGCTATTCTGAAAGAGACCCGTTATTCCCTAATCTTTGCTTCCTGTCTGTCAACCAATTTTCAGTACCCAACTCTCGATACCATGTGCTCTAATTTTGCCACTAATCTCCTATGTGGGACCTTATCAAAGGCTTTCTGGAAGTCCAGGTACACTACATCAACTGGCTCTCCCTTGTCCATTTTCCTAGTTACACCCTTAGAAAATTCCAGAAGATAAGTCAATCATTCATATTGGATATTCTTGGACAGAATAAAAAGCAGAATGAGGGATGAGAATGGGGCATGAATTACAGGGAGCAAGCCACAGATTCTTAATAGTAATAAATTTCAGGCAACCTTTGGAAGTGATTGAAGAGCAGAGCCATGAGATCACCAGCAGTTCCAGACACCTTGAAGGTACTCTGATTAGTCAAAAATAAATTAATCTTCCTGATCTGGGCCTGGAATCGTCGCCTGTAGCCCCTGTGCACTCACCTACACTGCCCGAGTTAGATCTGGAAAATTTCCAGATTAGATCGCACTGATTTCCTCTGCTGGGAGTCTGGCAACATAACATGGTGAAGTCCCAGTAGTGAGTCACCCTCAGCAGCCCAAATCTAAGGTTCTTTAGTGGAACACACCAGCAAGTTCTGACTGGAGTTATAGCTGCATTTATCCTTGCCTCACATCAAAACACACAGAGCAATAATGAAAACATGCAACTGAGTTTGTCTGCAACTAGTCAGAAGAAGGTTCTTGAACCAAAATGGTGCCCATCCTTTCCCTCCATTTATGGTGCCTGACCAACTGAGTCATTCCAACACTTTGTGTTTTATGAATAACTTTTATACTAGCTTGAGAATCCTCATTCAAATGATTGGGATATTCACTTTTGATGGAAATGTCAGAAAGATCAGCCATTCCTGCTGGACTTGCCTAGGAATCCAGGGACAGTACAGTGTATTTATAATTCTCTACCTATTAACAAAATGTTGGTAAACATTGAAAATACTTCAGTGATTCAATAATTGAATCCATCCCCAAACAATCAGATGAACCGAGGATGCATAATAAATGCAGTCTTTCCAATGTGTAGGAAGGAACTGCATAAGCTGGTTTAAACCGAAGATAGACACAACAAGCTTGAGTAACTTAGTGGAACAGGCAACATCTCTGGAGAAAAGGAATGGGTGACGTTTCAGACTTCTGCAGTCTTTCCAATATTGCCCACAGGTTAAGAACCAATAAAATGTTTGTGAATTACTACAAATAAACTGAGAACTGAGTTTTAAAATGTTTACAGAGCTAATTTTAGCCCATAAAGCTTGATTTTGATTTGATGAATACCATGGACATTTCAGTAGTTGGAGGTGGCAAAGAGAAACAGGTCAGTTTATAATTTCAAAAGCTAATGGAAGTTACATTAATCCTCAATAATAATCACTATTAATACTCCTCTCTGTTTCTTATGTTGTTATGGTCTTTGCTTACAGTATTCTGTTTAAGAAAGGAAACAAATAATTAGCATTTCTGAGTAGCTGACACTTTGGATTGCAACGTCTAAACCACTGATTAGAGCAGAATTTGGGAAAAAAACAAGTTCAGAAAATAATTTGAAATGCTTCAGAAAATATTGGAAATAAACATGCTAAGTCAGCAAATCTGTTTAAAACAAGGTAGTTAAATCCAAATGTCTAGCTTCAGGAAAAAAAATAAAGTTATGTTTAAAGTCTAGTACATCATGAGATGAATTAGGTGAAAACAGAAGATTCTGTTGTTTCAAATAGTTCCTCACAGAATTAAATCCCATGGCCTATCGCTGAGAAAACAGGAGCATATTGATTCTGCAAATACAAGAGGAGTTGACTTATATTGATTTGTTCAGTTCTAACTTCCAACACCATTGCATTAATGCAACAGAAATTATTGTAAACATGAATGAATGAATGAATCTCTTTTTATTGTCATTGCACATGGTACAACAAAATTTAAAAGTCAATCCCACGGTGCGATTCACAAGAGCAATTTTAAATATATAAGAAAAGGTAAAAATATATACATATTAAAAAAATTACAGATAAATAACAATAGCAGCTGAGGTAGAACCATTCAGTTGAATGTGAGTGTTAATTCTTATTTTGCATTGTTAAGTTCACGTATGGCTATGGGGTAGAAGCTGTCTCTGAGTCTGTTTGTGCGAGTTTTGAAAGACCTGTACCGTCTGCCAGAGGGCAGCAGGTGGAACAGGTTGTGTCCAGGGTGGGAAGGGTCCTTCAGGATGTTGGCTGCCCTGCCAAGGCAGTGAGAGCTAAAGATGTCCTTCAGGGAGGGCATTGTGCAGCCAGGGATTTTTTGTACGGTGTTGATGACCCTTTGAAGGGCTCTCCTGTCAGCTGGCATACGATGTGGTTATACAGTACGCCAGCACACTCTCGATGGAGCAGCGGTAGAAGGACACCAGCAGCTTCTCCTCCAGGTTGTTTTTCCTGAGGATCCTCAGAAAGTAGAGTCGCTGCTGGGCCTTCTTGACTGCTGTGGTGGTGTTTGTAGTCCAGGAGAGATCCTCCGTAATTTGTGTGCCCAGGAATCTGAAGTCTGAGACCCTTTCCACACAGTTCCCATTGATGAATAGGGGTTTGGGGGCTGCACTGTTCTTACGGAAGTCTATGATAATATCCTTTGTTTTTGTGGTGTTTAGGATGAGGTTGTTGTCTGAAAACCACGCAGTTAGTCTTTGGACTTCTCCCTGTAGGCTGTCTCATCTCCTCCTGAGATACGTCCAACCACAGTCATGTCGTCCGCAAACTTGACGATGGTGTTGGTGGAGTGGGCGGGGGCACAATCATGGGTGTAGAGGGCATAGAGGAGGGGGCTCAACACACAGCCAAGTGGGGAGCCGGTGCTGAGTGTGATGGGGGTGATGGGGGTGGAGAGGAGATGGCCCAGTCATAAACATTCATTGGCAATGATATACTCCTTAACATAAGCAAACAACACAAAATATTAAGAAACTTACTTGAATGACATTTAAATTAGTTTTAAACTATTTCCTTTAGTACATCCCTGTCCATTTTTTCAGATTATTGAAAAACAAAAGAGTATAGAGCAATCAGAAACAAAAACAGATCATTCTGTAAATACTTAGCAGGTCAGACAGCATCTATGGAGAAAGAAGACCTGATACGTATTGTTCACTTATTTGTATTGTTGATGACTTCCAGCATAATTCAGACTGGGATAAAGTAAGAATGGGTATGGTTATGGCAAAACAAAATTAATAACATCACTAAATATACTCCTAAACAAATGAATTAATCAAAGAAAATGTATACAATTTGTTTTAATTTGCTGTATTTAAAAATAAATCATGGTTGTTTAAAAGGGACAATAAAACTGTGAGTAGAAATGCATGAATAGGTTTAGGTTTTGATTAATACTGGGATTTGGTTGTTTCATGTCTGTTCTCCTCCACTATTAGTACACATTAACTGGCTGCTCATTATTTTCATTTGGAAAATTCTTTCTTTGCCCCACATTTACCACATGATAGTACAACTTGGACTGTTTTTTCCCATTACCAAAGTCAAAAACAAAGTATTGGAAGTTTTATTAGAACCCACCTAAAAAAGTAATCCTTTTCACTACAATTTTTTTGAAGAAGACCTTCTGCAAAACTCATGAATCAGTAGATTCCAGGCTTCCTGATGTGAATTTTCCCAGAGTCTGAGACAACAGCTTGAGGTTCTTTCAACAGATGCTTCATATTCTGAGATTCTCTGCATTATACATGTTCCACTTAATATCTGCAGGCTCCCCCTCAAGACAACCCAAGCCTTGCTTCACTGAACCATGTCTTCTCATTAGAATATTCACCAGTTTCAAAAAAATGTCTCTCATTTTCTTTAGCACTCACTTCCATGCCTTTTTTTTAGTGCATCTGATATTTCACAGTTTGAATATCAGGGCCTTGTAGAAGAACAGTAGTTCAGCTAAAATAAAAATAAGTCCAAATAAAACATGTACTCAGCTCCATGGGCCAACAGAAACTGTTCTTTACAAAGTCACTGCAAGTTTCAGCGGCAGATTGCTAAGCAGCCTGCAGCACATCCATCCAATGGTATTTTTGCCAATTGAGAGATAGATTCAGCACTTCTGTGCTCTCAACCCAGAACTGTGCTTGAAGCAAGCATATTAGCAGCAATGAGGCCACATCCTAGTGCCCTATCTCATATCTACCCATTCCAGTCTTTGTATGCTATTTCTCCAATAACGGTGGTCATAAAGGAATTTCAGATTTTTGACCCTCTGTGGATAATTGAATTGTTACCTGCATCCAAATTCGCTTGGTGCTTGATGCTCGGATAACTTGAAGCGAATGGTTTGCCAAAGATATTGTTGATCTTCTCTTCAGGGTTGTTGAGGCCATGCAATTGTTTGCAGAAAGCATCATAGAAACATGGAACATAGGTGCAGGAGGAGGCCATTCGAGCCAGCACCGCCATTCATTGTGATCATGAGATAAACTACAGGAATAGGAATCCAGTAAACGTTACATCCTCAGCAACTAGTTGAGGGCACAGTGTTATATAACTTGAGATCTCCTAATTCAGTTTGCCTAGAAAATAAATGTAAGACTTGTTTGCCTCAGTCCACACTTACACTTTAAAAATATTTTATTTAATACTTAAAAAATGGCAAAAGTAATGAAATTATCAAACATCAAGCTAGAACTTTAGTCAACAGTATTTTCTAACATTCCAATTCTAGTGGTGTTTGAACTTCCCTTTGTGGCTATGTTGAAATATGCGTCGCTTATTTGAGAAAATCAAATTGAACATTCCAAACGTTTACCTTCAGCCACCCCTCAGTCATCTGCTTGCAAGAAAAATCTAAATTGGCACTATAGTACTGAGGGTTCCCTCTTTCAGATGAGATGTTAAAGTAAGCTCCTATTTATTCTTTCATTTGGAAGAACTTCACCACTTTATTTTGAAGAAGGAGGAGTTATCGCCATTATTCACCAAGATATTTATTCCTCAAGCCCAGTCTCCAAAATTGATGAATTGATTGTTAATACATGGTTGTTTAGGGATCTGTGTACGTAGCTGTTGTGTAAAATACAATACTTTTTATTTTATAGCAATAATCATACTTAATTGTCAATGCAAAGAATTTCAAATGGATTTTGGATGCCTGAATGTGTGACACAACTTTTCTATTCACTTGGCTGTACTCCTTCTATGTACACCCATTTCACGTTTTAAAAAACAAATGAATCTATTCTCTCTCCTGAACTAACACTCATTAACCAAATTATCTCATCTCCATCTCATCCTTGGCCTAATTCAATCAGAGTTCTTCCCTTTATTCCATCCATCACTCTCTCTCCTCCTTGTGATTAGATAACTGATCTATTTTCTTTTTGGGGAACAAGGAAATGGCAGACGAGTTAAACAGGTACTTTGGTTCTGTCTTCACTAAGGAAAACACAAACTAATCACCCAGAATTACTATGGGACAAAGGATCTAGGGTGATGGAGGAACTGACGGAAATTCACATTAGTCAGGAAATGGTGTTGGGTAGACTGATGGGACTGAAGGCTGATAAATCCCCAGGGCCTGATGGTCTGCATCCGTGGTTACTCAAGGAGGTGGCTCTAGAAATCGTAGATGCATTGGTGATCATTGTCCAATGTTCTATAGATTCTGGATCAGTTCCTGTGGATTGGAGGGTAGCTAATGTTATCCAACTTTTTAAGAAAGTATGGGGAGAGAAAACAGGGAATTATAGCGGCATATTTGGATAGGAGTAACAGGATCGGTCCAAGTCAGCATGGATTTATGTAGAGGAAATCTTACTTGACTGATCTTCTGGAATTTTTTGAGGGTGTAACAAGTAAAATGGACAGGGGAGAGCCAGTGGATGTAGTGTATCTGGACTTTCAGAAAGCCTTTGATGGGGTCGCACACAGGAGATTCGTGGGCAAAGTTAGAGCACATGGTATTGGGGGTAGGATATTGACATGGATAGAAAATTGGTTGGGAGATAGGAAACAAACACTAGGAATTAACAGGTCCCTTTCAGAATGGCAGGCATTGACTTGTGGGGGTGTCATAAGGCTTGGTGCTGGGACTGCAGCAATTTATTATATTTATGAATGATTTAGATGAAATAATTAAAAGTAACATGAGTAAAGCTGGGTTGTAGTGTGAGCTGGTGAGCTTGGATAGGTTGGGTGAGTGGGCCGATGCATGGCAGATGCTTGGCAGATGCAGTATAATGTGGAAAAATGTGAGGTTATCCACTTTTGTGGCAAGAACAAGAAGGCAGATTATTATCTGAATGGTGTCAGATTAGGAAAAGGGGAAGTGCAACGAGATCAGGGTGCCCTTGTACATTAGTTACTGAAAGTAAATATGCAGATACAGCAGGCGAAGAAGAAAGCTAATGCCATGTTGGCCTTCATAACAAGAGAATTTGAGTATAGGAGCAAAGAGGTCCTTCTGCAGTTGCGCAGCGCCCTGTTGAGACCACACCTGGAGTATTGTGTGCAGTTTTGGTCTCCTAATTTGAGGAAGGAACCTCAAACAGAAGGAAAAAAAAGTTCCACAGAAGGAAACAAAACGGGCAATATGGGCTTAAAAGATGAAATATGAGGGAAAGCTGGCCAGGAATGTAAAGAAGGACAGTAAAAGCTTCTTTAGATATGTTGGTGGAAAAAGAATAGTAAAGTCAAATGTGGGTTCCTTTGAAGGCAGACACGGGTGAAATTATTATGGGGAACAAGGAAATGGCAAAAGAGTTGAACAGGTATTTCGGATCTGTCTTCACTAAGGAAGACAACAATCTCCCAGATGTACTGGAGGACAAAGGATCTAAGGGGGTGGAGGAACTGAAATAAACTTTCATTAGGCGAGAAATAGTATTGGGTAGGCTAATGGGACTGAAGGATGATAAATCCCCTGAGCCTGATGGTCTGCATCCCAGGGTCCTCAGGGAGGTGGCTCTAGAAATAATGGACGCATTTGTGATCATTTTCCAATGCTCAATAGATTCCGGATCAATTCCTGTGGATTGGAGGTAAGCTAATATTATCCCGCTTTTCAAGAAAGAAGCGAGAGAGAAAATGAGGAATTACAGACCAGTTAGCCTGACTTTGGTGATGGGAAAGATGCTGGAGTCAATTATTAAAGAGGTAATAATGGGGCATTTGGATAGTAGTAAAATGATTAGTCAAGTCAGCATGGATTTATGAAAGGAAAATCATGCTTGACTAATCTTCTGGAATTTTTTGAGGATGTGACAAGTAAAATGGATGAAGGGGAGCCAGTGGATGTAGTGTATCTATACTTTCAGAAAGCCTTTGATAAGGTCCCGCACGGGAGGCTGGTGACTAAAATGTGAGCACATGGTATTGGGGGTAGGGTGGTGACATGGATAGAAAATTGGTTGGCAGACCGGAAGCAAAGAGTAGGAGTGAATGGGTCCTTTTCAGAATGGCAGGCAATGGTGAGTGGAGTGCCGCAAGGCTCGGTGTTGGGGCCGCAACTGTTTACCATATATATTAATGATTTGGAAGAGGGAATTAGGAGCAACACGAGCAAGTTGTGGATGACACAAGCTGGGTGGCAGTGTGAACTGTGAAGATGATGTTAGGAGGTTGCAGAGTGACCTGGACAGGTTGAGTGAGTGGGCAGATGCGTGGCAGATGCAGTACAATATAGATAAATGTGAGGTTATCCACTTTGGTGGCAAAAACTAGGGGGCAGATTATTATCTCAACGGGGTTAGGTTAGGTAAGGGGGAGGTATAGTGAGACCTGGGTGTCCTTGTACACCAGTCATTGAAAGTTGACGTGCAGGCTGTGAAGAAAGCTATTGGAATGTTGGCCTTCATAACAAGTGGATTTCAGTATAGGAGTAAAGAGGTTCTTCTGCAGTTGTATAGGGCTCTGGTAAGACCACATCTTGAGTATTGTGTACAGTTTTAGTCTCCTAATTTGGGGAAGGACATCCTTGCGATTGAGGCAGGTAGGTTCACGAGATTGATCCTGGAATGGCGGGACTGTCATATGAGGAAAGGTTGAAAAGACTGGACTTGCATTCACTGGAGTTTAGAAGGATGAGGGGGGATCTTATAGAAACATGTAAAATTATAAAAGGACTGGACAAGCTAGATGCAGGAAAAATGTTCCCAATGTTGGTCGTCCAGATCCAGGGGCCACAGTCTTAGAATAAAGGGGAGGCCATTTAAGAATGAGGTGAGAAAAAACGTTTTCACCCAGAGTTGTGAATTTGTGGAATTCCCTGCCACAGAGGGCAGTGGAGGCCAAATCACTGGATGGATTTAAGAGAGAGTTAGATAGAGCTCTAGGGGCTACTGGAATCAAGGGATATGGGCAGAAGGCAGGCACGGGTTATTGATTGGGGAAGATCAGCCATGATTACGATGTATGGCGGTGCTGGCTCGAAGGGCCGAATGGCTTCCTCCCCCACCTATTCTCTACGTTTCTATGTAAGGACATTCTTGCCATTGAGGGAGTGCAGCGTAGGTTCACAAGGTTAATTCCCGGGATGGCGGGACAGTCATATGAAGAAAGAATGGAACGACTGGGCTTGTATTCACTGGAATTTAGAAGGATGAGAGGGTATCTTATAGAAACATATAAAATTATTAAGGGATTGGAGAAGCTAGATGCAGGAAACATGTTCCCGATGTTGGGAGTCCAGAACCAGGGGCCCAAGTTTAAGAATAATGGGTAAGCCATTTTGAACTAAGATGAGAAAAAATATTTTCACCCAGAGTTGTGAATTTGTAGAATTCTGTGCCTCAGAAGGCAGTGGAGGCCGATTCACTTGATGCATTCAAAATACAGTTAAATAGAGTTCTTCGGGCTAGCGGAATCAATGGATATGGTGAGAAGGCAGGAACGGGGTACTGATAGGGGATGATCAGCCATGATCACATTGAATGGTGGTGCTGGCTCAAAGGGCCGAATGGCCTACTCCTACCATTATTTTCTATTCCTTCCCCATTGTTAATAATTTTTAACCTGAAAAGGCAACCCTGTTTTCTTTCTGCAGTTCCCTTTTAACTTCTTGTGCATTTCCAACGTTTCCTGCATTTGTAGTTTTTTTTTAATTTCATGTTGCAGTTTTTTAACAGGAGGGAGGAATATTTCCCATTTAAAACCAGCTTGTTTACTCCTAGATCTTGTAAATCATGGCTGAAGGCTGCATGAATCAATGAATACAGTTTGGCGTGCTGCATTATGTCCAGTGAGCATGCTTACTTAACGTCATTTAGCACGTCACTTGTCTGGAAACAAGATTTCCTGGAATAATATCTCAATTGTCAAGAATACACACGGTGGAATTGGCCTAAAAAATGTACAAAAGCTGAAGCATACTTCTGATTTCTTAAGGCAAGTCATGCACATGTCCAATGAGGAACAAACAATACACAAACGTAGTCATTTCCTTGCATCTCAACCACCCACAGAATACATGCAGAGCAACTCAATTGTTGGCTGCGCTCTGCATGTTGGGGATGGTAGTTCGCATGGTGCGCATCCTCCGTTTCGATTAAGCTGCCCTCTGCACCGGATGAACTACAATTCCCAATAGGCGCCGCGTCACGCCGTTCGTGGTGGTTGAGCACGTGACGCGGCTGGGGTTTGCAGCTGGTTGTTTCTGCGTACTGACAACATTCCAGTCACTGCAGGGGTAGGCAATTGTTTTATATTATACATTTGATAAAGCAGAAATGTGTCTGTGATATGTTTGTAAATATTTATTGTACAATTGCATTGTCTAGGTTTGTTGTGGAAGTAATAAGACCCTTGATTTAAATCCCCCTTTTAAAAAATAAATAAATAAATAAATAAATATTGCTGGCATATATATATATATATATATCTATAGCATCTTTTTTTAGACCTTTGTCTATCTTGGGGGGAAGTCAGATCATGCAATCTGATGCCTGTTATTAATATGCTCAGGTTTCAGCCATTATAGTTTAGATTGTCCCAGGTGTGCTTTCTGTGGGTAAAGGGGTGGGGATCGCAAACTGAAACGAAAACTGATCTGCAGCGATACTTTGTACATAAAGTTGCTATTAACAGCAATATTCCAGCTAGATTGGAAATGTTTTGGAGCATGTTTTTGGAGCACAGTGCACTGGAAATGATTGATGTGAACTCAGTTTGGTGACGGGTTATCGCAGTTGCGAGGTTAAATAACTGAAACTAAGCATTGATTTTAGAATCCGGTAACGTTTACAGAATATTGAATCTGTTCAGTCTTTTTTTTTAAGTGATCATGAAGAGTTGGTTAACACTTCAAGGATTTTTGTTTCCAATTTACTTCGCATGACAATGATCCTGAATAAGGAATTCTAAAACTTTCAACACTGGCTTGTCAGATCCCACATGTGATAGTCCTATGATCCAGCCAAGATTTAATTATTGTGAATGACTACCATTTATCAAATCTTGTGTTCAGTTCTCAATTTTAACTCAAAACTCTTTTAATTTAAGCAGAGTTCATTTGTTTTAATTACTTTTGGATATGTGTATTTTCACTTATCTTTTGTTTTTAAATGCATCCATAAAAGTAATGAAAAACACAACTTGGATTCTAAAATAAAAATAATACATTTTACCTTGTTTGCAAGTGACTTTAGAACAAAATCATAGAACTTAGAAAAGTGCAGGAACAGGCCCTTTGGCCCACAATATCTGTGCCGAACATGATACCGAAACCAACTCTCACCTGTCTGCACATAATCCATCTCCCTCTATTTCTTGCATCCATGTGCCTATCCAAAAATCTCAAATGCCACGATCGGAACTTTCTCCACCACCAGCATTTCAGGCACTCGCCACTCTCTGTGTGAAAAATAAAACTCGCCCGTCTTTCAACTTTGCCCCTCTCACATTAAAGCTATGCCCTGTAGTCTTTGATATTTTAATTCTGGGAAAAGTCCTATCTATGCTTCTCATAATTTTATGCACTTCTACCAGGTCTCCCTGCAACCTCTGTTGTTTCACATTAAAACAAACCAAGTCTGTTCAACCTCTCCCTGTAGCTAATACTCCCTAATCCAGGCTACATTCTGGTAAATGTCCTCTGTATCCTTTCCAAAGTCTTCACATCTTTCCTGTAATGAATGGTCTGACCAGAACTGCGTGCAATACTCCAAATGTAGCTGAACCAAATTCCTATAATACTACGTCATAATTTTTGGACTCGTATACTCTAGGCCTTGACCAATGTCGGAGTATACATATGCCTTCTCTACCTTTCTATCTACTTGTATTGCCACTTTCATGGAGTTATGGACTTGGTCCCCACAGTCCCTCTGTAAAGCAAGGAGGATAACTGATCATTTGAAAGTGGGCTATTAAATTTGGTGAGAAATGTCCACCTTTCTGCTGAAGTTAACATGTTTTCCAATCAATCATGCTTTGTGGTCTTAAGGGAGAAAGCTTCAGTTTAGTACATTGCATACCACTCCAGTACCTCCAAAGCAATACGACTCAGAAAATAATGTCTGTGAGATTTGCTATCAACATAATGGAAAAATGCTGATTGCACACATATCCCAAAGTCACTTATTGTCCATTTAGAGTTTTCAAATTGCACTTAAGAAGTCGGTTAGCTCATCTAATTGTTGTGAGGAGAAGACACAGAAAATACTTAATTGATGTAAAAAGCCTTGATTGCTACACAAAGTCTTTTACTGATAGTTTATTATAAGCACTACATACATACTATGCACTAGCTGTCCGTGGTCATCACTGGAGCTAGAGAGCGAGCTGGAGGTGGGGACACTACAATTATACGAGAGACAATGGGGAGTGGTTAGTAGTGGTGAGGTCACTATGTTAAAGGAACATGCACTGATCTACATCCCTCCTCTTGGAAACAAAAGCATGGCAATACACAGAGCGACCACGGCTCATACGCTAGGATTACAAACCGCACCGGGAATAGTTAATCGTGTCATAATACAGCTAAGCGAGCTCCCCGTAACGGACAGGCGGCTTGACCAACCGCCCAGAGCGGGTGCGCAACCCGCATTCCCCCTCAACCGCAGGAGCAGCAGGGACAGAGGCAGGGACAGAGGCGGGAGAGCCGGGCGAGGAACGCACCAGAGATGGAGGAGAAGAGCGAGGTGAAACGGGCACACTGGCAGGCGAGGCACGGGAAAGAGGCTTGTGAGTGCGGGGCATAGAGAGCTGGGAGGGCAGTTTCCGCGGCATGCGAGGAGTGACAGGGGCTGGAGGAGCTTCGGGCAAAGTGGAAGGGATAGGCGGCTGAAACGGGTCCGCGGGAGGCGGAGGAGGCTCATTGACGAGCAGGAGGTGCTGGCGAGACCGACGGTAGATAGCGCCCTCGTAGTCGACGAGGTACGACCGGGGAGAGCCGGCATTACCAACTACAACAGCCAGCCTGTAGTGTCCGGAGAGGGACTGCATCCGCACCACCTGGCCCGGGAACAGGCGAGGAAGCGGCCGGGCCAACTTGTCAAAGGAGCGCTTCTGGATGGCCTGCTTCTCGATGATGTGCTCCGTGACAGCGGCAGGGTTCTGGACCAAGGGTTTGAGGGACTGTTGTGAGACAGGGAGAGGTGGTCTAGTGGTGCGGGACATGAGGCGCTGGGCAGGCGAAACGAGTCACAGGAAATGTTGCGTAGGATGAGGAGGGCAAGGTAGAAGTCAGAATGGGAAAGGCAGCAGTGTTTCAGCAGCTCCTTGGCGCTGCGGACAGCGCGTTCCGCAAGGCTGTTGCTCTGCGGATATTCAGGGCTGCTAGTGATGTGGCGAAAGTTCCAATGGGCAGCGAAGGCACGGAACTCGGCGCTGGAGAACTGGCTGCCGTTGTCCGATTGGAGTGTCACCTGGGATCCGAAGGTCGAAAAGTGGCGGCGAAGCTTCCCGATGACGGTGGCAGAGGTGATGGAAGGCAGCTGGTCCACCTCGAGCCAACTGGAGTATGAGTCCACCAGGACCAGGAAGTGTTTGCCACGCCATTCGAAAATGTCAGTGGCAACAGACATCCACGGTAACTCGGGGGCCGGCTGCTGCAGGAGAGGCTGGCGCCGCTGATGAGGCAGGAGACTGTTGCAGGCAGCGCAAGCGGAGACCCTGTCCCGGATGTCTTGAGCCATACCCGGCCAGTAAAACTGGCTCTGGGCCTGGGACAAAGTGGCCTCCACCCCGGGGTGGCCGTTGTGGGCAGATTGAAAGTAGTGATCCCACAGAGCGGCCGGCACCACGACCTTGTGATCCTTCACCACCACGCCGTCGTGCAGCACCAGTTCATCCCAAACCAGGAAGTAGGGTACGGCACCAGCCGGCAGGGAAGAGCGTCGGTCAGGCCAACCACGGCGGATAACGTCCACAAGTTGTTGCAGGGCAGCGTCATCAGTAGTGTGTTTGACCAGGGACTGCATCTGCTGGGAGGGAACAATGTTAACGTTCAGTACCATCAGGTCAGACGATTCGTACGGGTGGCAGGCAACGGAAGGGAGCGGCGCAAGGGATAATGTGTCGAACACAAACATATCTTTGCCCTTGCGGTACACAATCTGGAACGTGAAACGCTGGAGCTGCAGCATCATCCGCTGCAAACGGGAAGAGGCGACATGGATAGGCTTGTTCAAGATAGTGACCAGCGGCTGGTGGTCAGTCTCAATGGTGAAAGTGTTGCCCAGAATGTAGTCCTTGAATTTGGAGCAGGCGAACACCACGGCAAGGAGCTCCTTCTCGATCTGAGCATAACGCTGCTCGGCAGGGATCATGGTGCCAGCAGGTGGAAGGTGAGGGGCCGAGAGGTCTCAAGGACTGTGCAGATAAGCATGGCCTTCCCCACAGGAATCACAACACCTCCCCCATAGGCATGAAGGCGGGTGTCGCCGGGAGTAACCCTCTCACCAGATTTTATCTGCTTGAAAAGGCGGACCGACATAACATTGGCAAAGGCACCAGTGTCACCTTCGCAGAAAAGGATTGGCCATTCACAGTAACATATCAGAGTCAGGGAGCTTATCCGACTGGTACTGGGAACCAAGTGCGCTATCAGAGTCTGCAAGGTTGTTTAAATTCCTCCTTGGAGCAGGGACCGACATGCCGCTGAAAAGTGGTTCAGCTTTCCACAGTAATTACAAGTCTTACCCTGCGCGGGGCAAACGTTGAATTGGTGGGAAGAGAAATTGCAATTTGGGCAACGATGAGGGGTGACCTTAGTGGGCGTAGCAGCGGTGTTCCGGCGTGGCGGACCAATGTTCCGCTGGCATTAACAAAAGTTAATGTCCTGGGACACCGGTTGAGACGCGGAGCCAACAGCAGAGGCCATGCGAGCGGCATGCATAGCATCCCTTAACGTTAAGTCAGGTTTCATTAGGAGCTCGTCACGCAGCCTAGCGTTCAGGAGACCGTTGACCAGGACATCCCTGATCAATTTGTCCGTGGTGATCGTTTCAAGGCGACAGGGCCGAGCCATGTGACGCAAAGAGGCAATAAAAGCGTCAATATGCTCCCCGGGAATCTGCCGCCTCTGGAAGAATTTAAAGCGCTCAATAATGTTATTGGTAGGGATATCGCAGAGGGCAGTGAATTTAGTCATGAGACATACTGGGTCCCGACGGTCTTCACCAGGGCCGAAGTCGAATGAAGCATAGTGATCCATGGCCTCCGGGCCAGCGAGGTTGAGCAGCAGGTGAGCCTGCACAGCAGGAGTGACATCAGGATGAGCAATAGCAATATAATGTTCATAGTCGCGCTGGAACACAGTCCAGCGGTGGACAATGTCCGTGTCAAAAACCAATGTGTCGGGGCGACGACAGGAGTTGGACATGATGAAAACAGAGGGATAGGGAAGCAACTGGGAGAAAACAAAGAATAAAAAGAAAACCGATAAACAGGAGACGCGAGTCTACCGCTGTGACACCATGTAAAAAGCCTTGATTGCTACACAAAGTCTTTTACTGATAGTTTATTATAAGCACTACATACATACTATGCACTAGCTGTCCATGGTCATCACTGGAGCTAGAGAGCGAGCTGGAGGTGGGAACACTACAATTATACGAGAGACAATAGGGAATGGTTAGTAGTGGTGAGGTCACTATGTTAAAGGAACATGCACTGATCTACAATTGACTTAAGTTATTTTTTAAGTTGTATATTTCATGTTGTACCTTAAATTTCTGCAATGCATCTGATGCTCATAATGTCATCTCAGTATGTGTTATAATGTGCAAGTGGGCAAGTGCAATATGAGGGCAAGATCATTGAAGCAGAGGAAATTGAAAGAGTGGAACTATTGGGGTCTGATGAGATTGTTAATGATTGTATGGTCAAAAGAAAACAAAACACACATTCAAGGGTTGAGTATGAAATAATTAAATTCCTCTGCATGTCCATGCTGCAAACAAACCTTTCCTTGGATACAGAGAACAAAGCTTCAAGTGTGGTACTACCAAAGCCCCAAACCATGTCAGTAAGATTTCCTTAATTTTGTACTTGGGCAAATAAATGATTGGTTACTCCGCCAAATATCTCAACATACATTAAAATATATTGGACGAGAAATACTGTGCACTTTGTGATTGGATTTTATCTGAAACCGAGTCATGAAGTGTGGTCATTTAAGATGGCTTGCATGACGCGTGCTCGGACGAAGTGCGTAGTTACCAGTCGGAATTATGCTCAATGAAGCATTCACATATTATTTCTGCATCAAATAAAGTCACAAACTAACATATTCACCAATCAAGACATCATATATATACCACAATGACATGCAGCAAAATTATAATACAGCATCTCAACTCTTTTTACACATTGCAATTAAGCAATTTTTATTATTTCTTTCCACTTCCAAACAAAAATGTGGGTGGATTATTCAGCGTATGATCAATCTGTGTCAATAAATCCTGGATCTTGATAACATATATGCTTAACCATGCACACTACAGATTGATGCAAGCATGTTTTCTGTGAAGGACCGAAAACTATCATGACATGGCCATAGCGTGGGTTGTTATTGCTATTGGTACAGAAACACTCCCGCTTCCCACATAATTTAACCACAACAAAATATACAGGTTGCAAGGAAATTTCTAAAGGCATTTTATGATAATAGCTGTTAAAATGGACTATACCCATCTGACAGGTTAAACATTACACTAACTAACAAGAGATGGCCAAAGGACATAAATGCAGCAAATGTTCTTTTGGTAATATATTTAAAGGTGTCAAGACGCCACATTACCGGACAGCAGTTCCTTCTTGAACATTCAGATTCGATGTATGTGTTGTGAACAGCAATGAAGATACCCAGTTTGTAAACAACAATTAAAAAAAAAATTGTTGATAAACGCTTTTTCCATCATTCCCACTTCAGAATTAACGTTAAAATTTCAACTGAAATATCTCTTGACCAAATTTGTGATGTATATGACTGACTGTAGAAGTAAAACCTGGATAAATGTAACGTATAGTTGTGAATGTTGCTCAATAAATAACTACATTACTGATACTCCATATTAAGAGCATTGATTTGCCATTAAAATGAATTCTGTAATAATGTGTCAACGGTAGCAGTGACAATCGAACACTGCAGTTTTAATCTGAAGAAGGGTTTCGGCCCGAAACGTCGCCTATTTCCTTCGCTCCATAGATGCTGCTGCACCCGCTGAGTTTCTCCACAATTTTGTGTGTCACTGCGGTTTTAATGTTTCACGTGTTCACAATTTAATTAATCCATCTTTATGGATTAAAACAAATAATAACATTGGGAATTAAAACATATTTGATTGCATTCCGTTATCAAACATAGTCAATGTTAGCTCTGAAGTCATTTCCAGCACAATAGGGTCGGGATGGGGGGGGGGGTGTGTGTGAATCATTCAGAGCGGATTGGATGGATTGAGGCAGGGGAAATAGTGCGAGTTGGTTTGAGTAGGTAAAATTGTGAGGAGAGAGCGTGGGGGATGGCAGTGGGGTTGAATGAGGGGGGAATCTGTGCTGGATGGATGGGGGGAGCAGTGAAGGACGAAGGGGAGGAGCAGTGCAGAATGGATGGGAAGGGAGGTCAGTACAGGATGAATTGGGGGACCAGTGTAGGATTGATGGGGAGTGGGTGGGGGGGGCGGGGGGAGTGGATGAGGAGGGGAGCACAGGAAATGTCAGTGAAGACTGAATAGAGGCAGGAATGGGGATCAGTGCAGGATGGAGAGGAGGGGTCTCAGGATAAGGGGAGTAGAGGTGGGCGTACAAGAGAGAGAGAGAGAGAGAGAGAGAAAGGGGCAGAGGAGGTGGGAAGGAAGGCCAGCGCTCCTCGGACAACGCTGGCATCATCGCTGCCTTGGCCATCCCTGTCAGGCACGGAAATTGCTATCAAAATATGGAGGGGACCGGGGGACAAAATATCTTGGTGGCCGCGCGCGCATGCACACACTCACACACGCGCGAGGCTTCGGAGGCCTTGTGAACGGTAATTTCAGCTCAATCCAGCGCTAAATGCAGCTCAACTCTGCCTGTGGGTGGGGGGCACTCGGGTGGGGACGGGGATGTTCCAGTGGCGGTTCGTCAGCGATTGCAGCGCCAGAGACCGGGATCGATCTTGGCTGCGGTGAAGGTCTGCTGAGAGTGTTTTGGCACGTCTCCCTCCTCCAATCACCGCACTCTATCCTCAGTCCCCCCCCCTTCTTCCGCCACTGACCGACACCTTCCTCCTCCAAGGGTTTGTTTTGAAAGCGCCGTTGGCAAGCAGCGGCCGTTGGCAAGCAGCGGCCGTTATCAGGCCGGGCGGGGTGCGGGAGAAGGAGGAGATGGAGCCGCTGCTGCTGTGCGGGGCCCGTCATTCGCTCCGACCCTCCGTCACTCCACACTTAGCATCTTTCCCACAACCGTCGCCGACACAAAACGTCACGTACTTTTTCTCCAGAGATGCTGCCGGACCCGCGGAGATACTGCAGTTTTTTGTGTCTATCTTTGGTATGATCAAACTAATAGAATATATACCAGTTTCTGTCATAACTGAATACCATGAAACATGTTTTATTATTACTTGCTAAGAAAATTGTTTAAAATGTATGAGCAAATTTGCATACATACAATGATAACTGACAGTGACAGTCAAGGCATAATTGTGCAACAGTATGTAAGCGACCCTCAAAGCCCTTACCCTTACCCACCTTCAACCCACCCGAATCAGGTCGGAACCAAACGGGGACAAACAACACTCACATACATACACATCCACACAAATATGGTAAGATAAACGAAACAAAAAGTACTAAAAAAAAAAGGGGTCACTAATAACAGTAAATAAGTAAGCAATTAAATAAATAAGTGTGGGGGGGTTAAGGGGAGAGCAGCTGCAGTAGAGCAGAACAACGGTGGAGAGCACTCAGTCCTCTTCCGAGTCCGGGGACAAGTTGAGAGAGTTAACAATTTCCAAGACAGGGTTCCATGTATCTAGGAATGTCTTGGTAGAGCCTTTGAGAGAGAACCTACGTTTTTCAAGCTTTAAATTGTAAAGCATCTCCTTAATCCAGCGGGTGTGTGTCGGGGGACTGGTGAGCCTCCAGTTAAGCAAGACCAGTCTCCGGGCTAACAAGGTTGTAAAAGCTAGAACCCGTTTCACCGCAACAGAGAGGTTGGTGTTGGGAGGGGTACCGAAAATGGCTGACAGTGGGGTTGGAGGAATAGTCTGGCCGTAGGCTCTGCTTATCAAGTCGAAAGCACTCCTCTAAAAGGCTGCTAGCTTACGGCAAGACCAAAACATATGGCTATGGTTGGCAGGAGATTGATTACATCTGTTGCAGGTGTCCCTAACAGCGGGGTAAATTCTAGATAATCTTGCATTTGTGTAGTGGACTTTGTGAAGGACTTTGCATTGGATTAGGCCATGATGGGCACATATGGAGGAAGAATGGATCAAATCCAAGCCAGAGTCCCATTGCTGGTCTGTTAGTTTCGTATTCAGCTCGCCCTCCCACACAGCTTTTAATGAGGTATGTGGTTTCAATATAACCAACCCTAACAAGTTATACAAAACAGAGATGCATTTGTTCCGGTTAGGATCTGGAGCTAAGATGGTATCGGTCAGGGTTTCGGGGGGCGATTTGGGAAATGGGGGAATGTCTTCTTCACAAAATCCCTAATCTGGAAAAAAAGAAAAAGGTGGGAGTTTGGGAGGCTATAGTTGGACAAGAGCTCCGCAAAAGACGAAAATATGCCATCCTCGTATAGGTTTTTAATACTACTGATACCGTTGCTATGCCAGGTTTTGAATGCGTGGTCTGTACTTGAAGGTTTAAAGATGTGGTTTTTAAGCAGTGGAGTCAAGATGGAAGGGCCTTGTAAACCAAAGTTTTTCCTGAGTTGACTCCATATCTTGAGCGAGAGGGACACAATTGGGCCTGCACCCACAGATGTTATAGGAACGGGGAGTTGGGAACATAGGACAGACCGCAACGGGAGATGTGAACTCGCCTTTTCCATGTGTACCCAGGTCGGTAGGTGGTCGCAATCATCATTTATCCAATACCGTTTTTGCAAGTTAGCTGCCCAATAGTATCGCCTAAAGTCAGGAAGTGCCAAACCGCCGTCACTCTTAGGAAACTGTTGTACCGTCTTTCGAATTCTGGCCGGTTTGCTACCCCATAAAAATTTAGATATAGTCCTTTCTAATTTATCAAAAAAAGATTTAGTGATAAGTATAGGGACGTGCTGGAAAAGATACAGGAATTTGGGTAGGACGATCATCTTGACCAGATTTATCCAGCCCATGAGGGATAGCGGTAAAACTGACCAGCGGTCAAAATCTCTTTCAGCTTTCTCAATCAGAAGCAGAAAATTTGTGCGGAACATATCAGATATAGGTGTTGTGATAAAGACGCCGAGGTAGCGAAACCCGTCCTCTGCCCATTTGAATGAGGTTAAAGAGCGAGGGAGCTGCTTAGCCAATGTTAATCGGTAATAGCTCACTCTTTTGCTAGTTAAGTTTATGACCAGAATACGCGCCAAACCGTTCTAAAATATTCGTAATCACAGGGAGAGAGCTGACTGGGTTCGAGATGTACAGGAGCAGGTCATCTGCATACAATGAGACATTATGAGTTGTGTCGAACCGAGTAATACCTTTAAAGCCCTTCTCTGAGCGTAACCAGACCGCCAAGGGTTCTATCGCGACAGCAAACAGAAGTGGTGATAACGGGCAACCCTGCCTGGTACCTCTCTGAAGGGGGAAGTGGGGCGACAGTGTGTCGTTTGTTTGTACTGAGGCCACCGGGGACGAGTATAATAGACTAACCCAAAGAATAAAACTGTTACCGAGGCCAAACCTGTCCATCGCCTCATATAGGTACCTCCACTCGACCCTGTCGAAAGCTTTTTCGGTGTCGAGGGAGACCACTATCTCCGGGGTCTCACTACTCGGTGAATGGATGATGTTAAGGAGACGCCTAGTATTGTGGGAAGACTGTCGGCCTGGTATGAACCCTGTTTGGTCTAACAAGATAATAGAGGGCATCACTCGTTGAAGACGGAGCGCAAGGGCTTTAGAGAGGTTTTTGAGGTCCACGTTCAGGAGTGAGATTGGTCTATAGCTACCACAAAGCAGGGGATCTTTCTCCTTTTTAAGAATTAGGGAGATAGTAGCCCACGACAAGGTGGGCGGTAGGCGACGATGTAAAAACGCCTCATTGTACATATCTCTCAGGACTGGTGCGAGGAGAGCAGAGAAAGCTTTGTAATATTCTACAGTGAAGCCGTCAGGGCCGGGCGACTTTCCGCTTTGCAGCGATGTGATGGCTGCTTGGACCTCAGCAACAGTTATGGGACCACCCAAGTCTCTCGTGGCTTCATCGTCAATTCGGGGAAACGTCATACTACTGAGCATGTCATCTGCAGTGGGAGGACAATCGGAAACGTATAGTTCAGCGTAGAATTTAGCAAATGCTTCATTAATTCTAAGAGGATCAGTATGAATCTCCCCTAAGCTGGATCTAATGGCTGGAATTAGCCGTGAAGTCGCCTCGGTTCTGGCCTGATGGGCCAAAAGCTTCCCAGCTTTATCCCCAGATTCAAAAAAGTGTTGCCTAGATTTAAGCAGTCGTAGCTTAGCTTTATTAGTAGACGTGAGGTCAAAGTCTGTTTGTAACCTAAGGCGTTCTCTATAAAGGTTAGGGTCTGGGTCAGATGCATATTTGTCATCAATGTCCTTTATTTTTTGTAACAGGTCTGCCGTTTGGGACGTCTCGGTTCTTTTCAGGTTGGAGACAAAAGAGATAAGTTGGCCCCTAATATAGGCTTTTGAAGCATCCCAGAGTATACCTCTTTCTATGTCGGCAAGTCATTCAGCTCAAAATATAAGGTGATTTGGGAGTGCAAGAATTGCATGTAGTGAGCCTCTGCTAATAATGAGGAGTTGAACCTCCACTGTTTAAAGGGGTTAGTTCATTTACGAAAGTGGAGATTGAGGGAGGTTGCAGCGTGATCTGATATTACGATGCTATGATACTCACTGGATTTGATTTTGGAGAGCAGTTTGTTATCTAAGAGAAAGAAGTCTATACGGGTATAGGTACGGTGCATGTGGGAAAAAAATGAGAATAATTTAGTCGTGGGGAATGTAAATCTCCATGGGTCTGTGAGCCCAAGTTGTTTGGCGAAAGCATGCAGAGTCTTACCTGATTTTTGTTAAAGTAGAGGCTTTGTTCGAAGATCTGTCCAGTATAATATATTAGGAGGGGTCATAGAGTCATACAGCATGGAAACAGGCCCTTAGGCCCAACCTGCCCACACCAATCAACGTGTCCCATCTACACTAGTCCCACCTGTCTGCATCTACACTCTAAACCTGTCCTATCCATGTACTTGCCTAATTGTTTCTTAAACATTGCAATAGTACCTGCCACAACTACTTCCTCTGTCAGCTTGTTCCTTACACACACCACCCTTTGTGTGAAAAAAGACCCCTCTGATTCCAATTAAATCTTTCCCTCTTCACCTTAACCCTATGTCCTCTGGTTGTCGGTTCCCCTACGCTGGGCAAGACAGGGCTCTCGCTTAACTTTTTTTCCCTGTTGCCAGCCGGGCAACCATGGCAGCTTTTTACGTTGCCAAATGAAAGTTTAGGTGGTCATTTAAGGCGGTTTGCATGAAGTGTGTGATAATGTGCTTGGACGAAGTGCATAGTTACCAGTTGGAATTATGCTCAATGAAGATACAAGATACATTTAATTGTCATTTGGACCCCTTGAGGTCCAAACGAAATGCCGTTTCTGCAGCCATACATTACAAACACATAGACCCAAGACACAACATAATTTACATAAACATCCATCACATCGCTGTGATGGAAGGCCAAATAAACTTATCTCTCCACTGCACTCCCCCCCTCCCATGTCAGAGTCAAAGTCAAAGCCCCCGGCTGGCGATGGCGATTGTCCCGCGGTCATTAAAGCCACGCCGGGTGGTGCGAAGTCGCACACCGGGTCTTGGTGTTAGAGCCCCCGGTGTGCGCTCGCAGAGTCCTGCGGCCATTCCAAGCCGCGCGGGGCAGTGATGTAGGCCCCGCTCCAGGAGCTCTTCGACCTCGCAACTCGGGCGGGAGAAGTCGCCGTTGCGAGAGCCCTGAAAAGCGGTCTCCCACCAGGAGCATTCACATATTATGTTCAAGAAGGAACTGCAGATGCTGGAAAATCGAAGGTAGACAAAAGTGCTGGAGAAACTCAGCAGGTGCAGCAGCATCTATGGAGCGAAGGAAATAGGCAACGTTTCAGGCCGAAACCCAGCAGTCTGAAGAAGGGTTTCGGCCTGAAACGTTGCCCATTTCCTTCGCTCCATAGATGCTGCCGCATCCGCTGAGTTTCTCCAGCACTTTTGTCTACATTCACATATTATTTCTGCTTCAAATAAAGTCACAAACTAAACATATTCATCAATCAAGATATTATATATACCGCAATGACATGCAGCAAAATTACAATACAATATCTCAACTCTTTTTATACATTGCAATTGATGAAGCATGTTTTCTGTGAAGGACTGAAAATTACCATGACATGGCCACAGCATGGGTCATTATTGCTATTGGCACAGAAACACTCTGGCTTCCCCCATAATTTATCCATAACGAAATATACAGGTTGCAAGGAAATTTCTAAAGGCATTTTATGATAATAGCTGTTAAAACCGTCAATACCTATCTGACAGGTTAAACATTACACTAACTGACAAGAGATGGCCAAAGGACATAACTGCAGTAAATGTTCTTTTGGTAATATGTTTAAAGGTGTCAAAACAAATAATAACATTGGGAATTAAAACACATTTGATTGCATTCCGTTATCAAACATAGCCAATGTTCGCTCTGAAGACCATGAAGCACAATAGGATCAGGGCGTGTGTGAATTAGTGCGGGGTGGATAGATGGCAGTGAGAGGTTTGAGAAGGCAATCGGTGCGGAATGGAAGGATTGAGGCAGGTGAATTAGTACGTGTTGGTTGGAGTATGTAAAATTGTGAGGGGAGATGTCTGGTGTTGAATTGTAGGTCAGTACGGAAGGATGGGGGGACCGCTGCCTACAAATCCGCCAACGGCGCTTTCACAACCCCTCTCGCACGCCGAGGCCGGGAGAAGGGAGAGAGGGAGGTTCCTTCCGCCGGGCAGGGTGTGGGAGGAGGAGGCGATGGAGCCATTGGCGCGGCCGCTGTTGCCGATGTTCGGTGCCCATCATTCGCAGCGATCCTTCGCCACCACGCACCTGGTATCTTTGCCCCACAATCAAAGACAGCCGTCGCCGCCGACACGAAACGTCATGTTCCTATTCTTCAGAGATGCTGCCTGACCCGCGGAGTTACTCCAGTTTTTTTGTGTCTATCGGTATAAACCAGTATTTGATTGCTAAGCCGGGCAAAATGAGTCAGCATTTAGGTTGCCCGGCTGCACTTTGAGTGGTCAATGGCACCCGGGCAACCGCTAATTTCGAACCCTGCGAGAGACTTTGAATGCCTACACGACCTCTTCCTCTCATAATTTTATGCACTTCTATAAGATCACCCCTCATCCTCCTGCTCTCCAAGGAATAGAGTCCTTGTCTACTCAACCTCTCCCTACAGCTCATACCCTCGAGTCCTGGCAAAATCCTTGTAAATCTTTACCCTTTCCAACTTGACAACATCTTTTCTGTAACATGGTGCCCAGAACTGAACACAATATTCTAAATGCAGCCTCACCAACATCTTATATAACTGTAACATGACCTCACAACTTTTATACTCAAAAGGTGAAGAAACAGTAGAAACAATTTGGTTATATATACTGAACAACAAAGAATGCAATACTCTTGTGGAATTGTATTTGTGAATAATGACAATAGCAATGCATAGCGATGTACATAAATAGAAAGGTCAATAGAAAAATGTTGCAAAAGCAAAATGATAGATTTACGAAAGGTAGTCAACTTTCAAAGAATTTTCAAAGGGATTATGGGATGGTTTCTTGGAACATAATATCTAAAACCGTGAGAAAAAAATCCGACTTTATTATATAGGGAGAAGTAGTTAATGATCTGGGTTTTGATCTGGGCAAATGAAAGGTAACTTGTGGTGGACCAAAGAACAGAAGTGAATTATGAAGTTTAGAAGGCTGAAAAGCAACAATGAGAAGTCCATGGAGATTTGGAACAGTCCATGGTCATATATTGTTGAAATAGTTTTACTAAGTGGAGAAAATAACCAACAGGTTTTCTGGAATACTGGACTTGATATCTCAAGGACTAGAATATAAAGGGCTGGAAATATTCTCCAACTAGGTGATGCCTCGGTTATCCCAAATTTTGGAATAGTGTGAGTAGATATACGAACCGAGACTAACAAGGATGTTTTGCCTCGACCAAGTTTACCAGCAGCTGGCAGTTTCGTGAAGAATACTGACATTCTGCAGTCCATGTTCCAACTGTTCATTCTTTACAAATGATAAGGTCCGAGAGGATTAGAGGTGAGATGCTGGTGCATGTGAACTCTTTAACCAATTTGATGAACCAGACCAGAGTACATTTGTCCCCTCGGCCTTATCCATGAATGTCTATGACTCTACTGTGAGGAAAGCTAAGGAAAAATAACTGGTTTAATTAATTATGTACATTAAAGCAGACACAAGGAACTGCAAATGCTGGAAACATAATTAAATTAATTATTATGAAGACAGGTCCCGACCGGACCAGAAATGCCACTTATCCATTTCCTCCACAGACACTGCTGACCCGCTGACTTACTCTAACACTTTGTGGTTTAATTAAAATAAAGTAAGTTATCTGCTATAATTTCAAGGTATCTTAAGTTGTTAAAATCTTCAGCTAATTTTTATTAAAGATTATGTCCACTGGACCAGTTTCTGAACATTTAAAACAATACCAAAGGCCTAAGGCAGCCGTGAGCTGTGAGACTTATTTGAACACATTAGGCTGCATTATGATCAGATATTGGCAAATAGGCTATGCTCTCTTGGAATTAGATGATTAAGGACTAATCTGACAAGTTTTCAGAGAACTTTAACATTGCTGGATCGAGGATGGTGTCTAAAGGTGAAGGAAATTTAGTCTGGGAGACTAAGTGTGACAATTGCAGCCAAGTCTTTTATAGAAGGAATTCCAGTAGTAATTCTATTCTGTAAATGCCTTCAACATTAGGTCACTGCATCGTTTTAAAATCTGAGTTCAGGATATTTCTGTGAAACATAAAAACATCCCCCCACAACGGTTCCCAATTCCCGCTCCACGATGGTGTTTCAGTGCTGTGCCACCGCTGAAGCTGGGGTTCCCGCTGGTCCCGACAGGAAACGCCGCTCTAGTCCGATGGTAGGCCGCGAGGAGGGGGCGAAGAAGCAGCTCGGAGGGAAGCCACCTCCGACCAGGTAGGGACTAGGAAATAAAGTTTCCCCCTTCCACTCCCCCCATCCACCACATAAAAAAACTATAAGACCTCCAAAACAAACACTTTTAACTCACTAAAAATTTAAAAAGGGTGAAAGGTCTAACAGCTGCTGGCAGGGCAGCCATACTCGACGGCGCATGGATAGAACTGTGGAATCGTAAGGGTAAAAAGAGCCTAATGGGAGTTATCTGCAGGCCCCCAAACAGTAGCCTGGATATAGGGTGCATGTTGAATCAAGAGTTAAAATTGACATGTAGCAAAGGTAATGCTACGGTGGTTATGGAAGATTTGAACATGCAGGTAGATTGGGAAAGTCACGTTGGTACTGGACCCCAAGAAAGGGAGTTGTGAAGTGAGATGGATTCTTAGAGTAGCTGCACTGGATCCTACCAGGGAGAAGGCAATTCTGGATTTAGTGTTGTATAATGAACTGGATTTGATAAGGGAACACAAGGTAAAGGAGCCATTAGGAGGTAGTGACCATAATAATGAGGAGGAGGAGCCATCTTGGGGAACGGCTGCTAATCAGCAGCCGTCCATTTAATTCTTTTTTTTTGCAGTTTTAGTGAGTCCTGTGCATTGTTTGTGGGAGAAATAGACTTTTTAAGGTGAGGGGTAGGGGGTAACAATATTTCTAGGTCCCTACCTGGTCGGTGAGGCAGCTTTTTCTCCGGGCTGCCCCGTCGACCCGTCCTCGTGGCCTACCAGCGGGCGTGGAACGCCGTTTCCTGTCGGGGACCGCCCAGCACCTCGGCTTCTGTGGCGGCACAGCGCTGGACCGCTATCGCGGAGCGGAGCCGGCGATGCCTTGCCTGGGTCGCCGCGCTGGAGCTCTGGTGAGCTGTGACCGCTGACATCAACACCTCCGGGCTGCGGGCCTGCGGAGCAGAGCGGGCGGCGCCGACTCTAACATCGGGAGCCTGGGAGCTCCAAACCGGCGCGGCTTTGTCGGCTTCGGAAGCCGCGGTCCCCAGTTAGGAAGCAGCCGTTCCAGGTGGCCCAGCTGCTGAAAGGACTCTCCCGACGCTGGGGCAACAGCACCCGGCCAGAACGGCCAGGAACATCGGGCCTCCGTAGAGGCAATAGCGGAGGCCTCAATAGGCCTGACTTTTGGAGAACTGGGGATGGGGACTGGACATTGTGCCTTCCCCCACAGTGGTAACCATTGTGGGGGGATGATTTATTCTGTGTAAGTGAATATGTTAGTCTGTGTCCAAGATGGCTGTCGGAAGGGAGAGTGTACGTTGGCGCTGTTTAGTTGCCGCTGCTCTCTCTTCACATTGTGTTTTTGATTTTTTGCCTTTGGAGCGATTTATGTCTTTAATTTGTGTATTGGTGATGTCCTTATTATTTATTTTATATGTTTTTTCTCTCTTGTTAATTTCTGTAAGGTGTCCTTGAGACTTTGAAAGGCGCCCGCAAATAAAATGTATTATTATTATTATTATTATTATTATTATTATTATTATTATTATTATTATATTATTATTATATATGATAAGTTTTAATAGACAATTTGAGAGGGAGAAGGGACAAGTGTCAGTATTACAGTTGAGCAAAGGGGACAATGGAGGTATGAGGGAGGAGCTGGCCAAAGTAGACTGGAAAGAGACCATAGCAGGGATAACAGTTGAAAACAATGGCAGGTATTTCTGGGAATAATACAGAAGGAAGGTGCAGGATCAGTTCATTCCAAAGAGGAAGAAAGATTCTAAGGGGAGTAAGAGGCGATTGTGCTGACAAGGGAAGTCGGGGACAGTATAAAAATAAAAGAGAAGTACATTATAACATAGCAAAGATGAGCGTGGAGCCAGAGGATTCGGAATCTTTTGAAGAGCAACAGAAGATTGTTAAAAAGGCAATACGGGGAGAAAAGATGAGGTACGAAGGTAAGCTAGCCAAGAATAAAAAGGATAGTAAAAGCTTCTATATGTATGTGAAGAGGAAAAAAAGGAGGGTGAGAGAAAACAGGGAATTATAGGCCAGTTAGCCTGACATCAGTGGTGGGGAAGGTGCTGGAGTCAATTATAAAAGATGAAATAGCAGCACAATTGGATAGCATTAACAGAATCGGTCCAAGTCAGCATGGATTTACGAAAGGGAAATCATGCTTGACTAATCTTCTGGAAATATTTGAGGATGTAACTAGGACAGAGGCGAGCCAGTGGATGCAGTGTACCTGGACTTTCAGAAAGCCTTTGATAAGGTCCCACATAGGAGATTAGTGGGCCAAATTAGTGCAAATAATATTGGGGTAGGTTACTGACATGGACAGAAAATTGGTTGGCAGACAGGAAACAAAGGGTAGGGATTAACAAGTCCCTTTTAGAATGGCAGGCAGTGACGAGTGGGGTATCGAAGGCTCGGTGTTATTTATAATATACTGCAGCTATTTACAATATACATTAATGATTTAGATGAAGGGATTAAAAGTAACATTAGCAAATTTACTGATGACACGAAGCTGGGTGGCAGTGTGAATTGTGAGGAGAATGCTATGAGTATGCAGGGTGACTTGGACAGGTTGGGTGAGTGGGCAGATGCATTGCAATGTGGATAAGTGTGAGGTTATACACTTTGGTGGCAAGAACAGGAAGACAGATTATTATCTGAATGGTGTTCAGTTAGGAAAAGAGAAAGTACATAAAATAAACTCCGAGTCTGCCCAATCTTTCATTAAAGCTCAAGTGCTGAGTCCTGGCAACATCCTCATAAATCTTCTTTGCATTCTTTCCAGCTTAAAGACATATTTTCTGCAGCAGGATGACCAAAACTGGGCACAATACCCCAAGTGTGACCTCACCAATGTCTTGTACAACTGTAACCAGCCTGGACATCAATTCCCAGAATAATGAATACCACCATGCCAAACTCCACCTGATCTCCCCGCAGTGCCTGATTCAGGGAATTATGTACTTGTTCTCCTAAATCCCTCTGCTCCTCAACTCTCCCAGGGACGACCATTCACATGGCCTGATTTGATTTCCCAAAATGCAACACCTCACACCTATCTGCATTAAACTCCATTAGCCATTCCTCAGCCCACATAACTAGCTGATCAAGACCCTGCTGTAATTCTTGTTAACCATCTTCTCTGTTTATGATTTCACCTATTTTAGTGTGACATCTTCAAAGTTACTAATCATGCTTTGTACATTCTCATGTATAAGATGGATGACAGCATATCTCCAAAGATGCGTAAGTTTGTAGGTTAATTGGCTTGATAAAAATGTAAATTGTCCCATGTGTGTTTAAAATAGTGTTAATGTGCAAGGATCGCTGGTCGGCAAAGACTCGGTGGACCGAAGGGCCTGTTTCCACGCTGCATCTCTAAATTAAAAATCAATAATAGTCATGAGAGATGAATGCTATATGTGTGAAGATGGGAATTGTTGAGTGCTAATATTTATAATGATAGCAGTTGAATGTGGCTAAAGGTCAAAGTGCACAATACTCGGCCTTTACCAGTGCTTAATTTTCCTGTACTCTTAACGTCCAAGTGTACTATTGAAATTGAAGAGGCATTGCATTTGAATGTTAGCCACAAGAGTAGAGAAATTATTAAATATTAGAAGTCAAGATGAATGTGTCTTGTTGAGAATTGCATGATGTGTGGCCTGTCATTCTGGCTTCATTATCCATTTTAATCAATGATATTGTCGTGGATGTAAGAATAATGATTTCAAAATATGCTGATGATACTAAATCAAGGGGCATGGCGAATCTGGTGAAATTTGTAGAATGTTATAAATTGGGATAGTACAGAAGCAAGAGGAACTTTCTCACATTTCATAGCTGATATGTGCTTGCGATGTTGAAGGAGGTTGCTATTGGGTGTGCTGCCTTTCAGAGAATCCCATCAGTTCCATTTCCCCCTTTCATTTCCCTGCAATCTATTCTGTCTCGCATGCTCATTAATTCTCCTCTGATTCCTCCACCACCCACCTACATTTTGAACCTACCATTTATACATACTAGCACTGAAGTCTGAAGAAGGGGCCCAACCTGAAACTTCGTCTGTCCATTTCCCTCCACAGATGCTACCTGACCTGCTGAGCTTTGTTTTTTGATCAAGAAGTTGATCAAGATTCCAACATCTGCAGTCTCTTGTTTCTCCAACACATTGACACATCTTCATTCTGAGGGAGGACATTGGAGGACCCGAAGGAAAACTGCACAATAAGAGGGAGAACAAGCAAGCTCCACCCAGACAGCACTTGACATCTGATTCGAACCAGGATTGCTGCAGCTATATGGCAACAACACTAATAGCCCTAGGGTTGTGCCAGCTAAAGTGATGAATGTTATCAAGAAGCACATATTGAGAGATGGAGCTGGCAATGGGAAGGAATGGACAGTAAGGAATTCAAGAGCGCTTGCATAAAATAAAATATTGTCAGGGAAAATTGTTTTAGTTTTGTTCAAAATATATTTACTTATCATTAAAATTGCATCATACGAAGAAAAAATTAGGGAGTTAGTGTGAGTTGAATTAAGTCTGCACTTTTATATTATCATAGCTGGTTTTCCGTATATTTCATGTTTTACTGCACAAAGAAGCCAGGGAACATAGAGTACCGCACAATGTGCGCAATGCATACCTGCACATATCTTCTCAGGTGTTAATCCATGTGTCTGTGGTCCTTAAACATTGTAGGTCACATGTCAGAGCAAGCCTTAACCCCACTAGTAGGACTGCTTCTATGCTAATTATTTGGAAACTGCAGAATGTCCTATAGTCTGGTACAAAGAAAGTCCTTCCAGTGTCCCCACTCAGATAATCTACATACCGAGATCCTCCCTCACCCTCACCCTCACCCTCTAAGCAGGACTCTCTTTGTCTGTTGCTAGCCGGGCAACCTAGGCAGCCTTTTAGGTTGCCAAATAACAGTTTAGGTGGTCATTTAAGACGGCTTGCATGACGCATGCGATAATGTGCTCGAACGAAGTGCGTAGTTACCAGCCGGAATTATGTTCAATGAAGCATTCACATATTATTTCTGCATCAAATAAAGTCACAAACTAAACATATTCACCAATCAAGACATGATATATATCACAATGACATGCAGCAAATTTACAATACAGTATCTCAACTCTTTTTACACGTTGCAATGATTGCAATTTCTATTATTTCTTTAAACTTCCAAACAAAAATGTGGTTGAATTATTCAGCGTATGATCAACCTCAGTGAGACCAAGCACAGGCTTGGCGATCGCTTTGCACAACATCTCCAATTAGTTCGCAATAACCAACCTGATCTCCCGGTGGCTCAGCACTTCAACTCCACCCTCCCATTCCGAATCCGACCTTTCTGTCCAGGGCCTCCTCCATGGCCAGAGTGAGGCCCACCGTAAATTGGAGGAACAGCACCTCATATTTCGCTTGAGTAGTTTACACCCCGGCGGTATGAATATGGCTTCTACAATTTCAGGTAGTCCTTGCTTTCTCCCTCCTTCCCCTCCCATTCCCAGCTCTCCCACAGCCTACTGGCTCCACGTCTTCCTTTCTTTTTCCCACCCCTCCCTGACATCAGTCTGAAGAAGGGTCTCGACCCGAAACGTCGCCTATCCCTTTGCCCCATAGATGCTGCCTCACCCCCTGATTTTCTCCAGCTTTTTTGTCTACCATCCATTCACACAAGTTCTGTTATCCCACTTTTCTCACCCACTCCCTGCACATTAGGGGCAATTTTACAGAGACAAGTTAACCTACAAAGCCAATGCGTCTTTGGGATGTGGGAGGAAACCCACAAGCTTGCAGGGAGAATGTGCAAATTTAACACAGACAGTGCCCGAAGACAGGATCGAACACATATCTCTGACGTGTGAGGCAGCAAGTCTACCAGCTGTGCCACGATATTTTGTTTTCTAACATACAAAAAATTATACGTTGATAACTTTAGTTACTAAAAAAAATAAACTCCATTTTCAGTCTTAAATCTCTAAGCCAAGCTATGTCCACCTTTACAGCTACTGTATGTTTTAATTCAGTTCAAGACGATGAGCAGTACATTGGACATAAAGTTGCTGCCTAAAAGTGCTAGAGACCAGGCATTGATCCTGAATATGGGTGCTGTCTGTATGGGGTTTGCTCCTTTTCCTTTTGATCACATGGGTTTTCTCCAGGTGCTCTTGTTTCCTTCCACATTCCAAAGGTGTACAGGAACCAACCCAACCCAAAAAGTTTTCCTTTTGTCCAGAGATTCTGTCTGACCTGTTATGTTACTCCAGCTTTTTGTGTCTATGTTCAGTTTAAACCAGCAGTTCCTTCCTACACGCACAATACTATACAATAGAACTTTATTGATCCCAGGAGGGAAATTGTGTGTGTGTGTGGGTCTATATATTTTATACACACTTACACTCTCACATTTATATAATTATATATTCATATATAAATATACACTGTTTTGTTTTCTCATTTATAACATTGTTTACCGAGTACTATGTTTACATATTCTGTTGTGCTGCTGCAAGTAAGGATTTCATTGTTCTAACTGGGACGTGAGAGAATAAACACTCTTGACTTACGTCGCTAATGTGTGGGATAATGTTTGGTCGGTGGTCGGCGTGGACTCAGTGGGCCGAAAGGCCTGTTTCCGCTCTGTATCTTTAAATTAAACTAAAAACACGAAAACCAGAGTGAATCTAAAGAAGGATCTCTACCCAAAACGTCACCCAATTTCTTCTATCCAGTGATGCTGGCTGCTCTATGGAGTTCCCCCGCACAATTAAAGCATGGAATAGTCTTCACCCCTACCATAGTTACCCAACCAGACGCAACTAAATTTAGGATAGCTGTTTTTACCCCGAGAAACCCTTTTTGCTTAAGTCCACCCCCCACCACCTCCAGTTTAAATTCCATTTGGAATATTTTTGGAGGGCCAGGAATCCAATAAGCAAGAGTTACTCCAGGGAGTTATGCCAGCTCCAGGGAGTGATTCTGTGTTGGGTTTCAGCGGTCGCGGCGAGGTGGCGACCGGACAGCAATGGCGGCCAGATCTCCCACAATGCAAAGGGAGGGAGAAAGCGCTCGGTGCCTACCAGTGGTCGTGGCAGTGCGCATGTGCAGGGCGGCCGATGATGTGCTGGCCGTGGCAGTGCGCATGTGCAAGGCGGCTGGCCGTGCTGGCTGATGAGTAGTGGCCGGAGAGCGGAGACTCGGCTGCCCGGACACGGATGGCGGGCGGAGACGGAGAGTGACACGGAGAGAGATAGAGAGGCGGACCAAGCCGGGAAAAATGACACAGCTTTTAGGTTACCCGGCAGGACTTTAGGTGGCCATTGGCAACCAGGCAATCGTTAATTTCGAGCCCTGCTTTGAGCCTGTGACCTTTGCCTGATTTGCAACCCCATGAACCCCATTATTCAATCTCATGACATTTAATTCCACGTGTAGGAAGGAACTGCAGATGCTGGTTTACACCAAAGATAGACCCAAAATGCTGGATTAACTGAGCGGGACATGCAGCATCTGTGGATAGAAGGTTTTCAGAAGAATGGTCTCAACCCGAAACGTTACCCATTCCTTCCATCCAGAGATGCTGCCTGTCCCGCTGGGTTACTCCAGCATTTTGTGTTACACCCCTTTCCATGTCTGGTTCACTCAATTCAGCCTATTTTCCCATCTTCCCACTCTCTGTCACACTAGAAATTATCCTTCCTCTATTGAATATTAATACCATATCTCCATGACATGAGTAAAGCTGACCCTCAGCCCAACCCTTCGCTTCCATGATTGACTAATCTTCCATTTTGCAGGGACTATACCTTTACAATCTTTGATTTCTGGCCTAGCCCAACTCAAACTTTAAATTTTTTAGTAGGGAAAAAAATCATAGCTAGTTATGGATTATAAAATTGTCGATGATTTTGTACTTGATTAGATTTATTCCATTTCGAAAGGAATGTCACAGAGCAGCTCATTTAAGGACGATGGACAGATTCATTGTGAGGAAGGAATGGATTGCATCACGGGAAGTATTTTACCTCCTTTCCTACGTTTAAAAACGATGGTTATCTGCACCACGATTGTGCAATACTGTTATGATATTTGATGAAATGTCACTCTGCGTGTTCCTATGCCAGAATTGCCGACCTGTTGCTATTTACAAATTGTGTCTGTGAAGTTCGCTTTATTGAAAGCAAGTGGAACTACATGCAGCCATTGAAAATAACAGAAAGTTCTCAAAACCACTTTTCCCTATCTCTTGTCATCATTCGTTGCGACACACACTTCAAAAGTCACATGATGATCACAAAGGATGCTTTGGTTGTTATTGCAATTACCAAGACCACCACAGATGAAGATACAACTGCTTCCAAAGTGGAGACGGAAGCAAGAAACAAGCTGGATGATGATATTGGACCTGACTTACTGCACATCGCTGCAAACAATGCTCAGAAATATTTTGAATATTTGTGAGTTGTGGGACAAATTGCCAGAAAATTACTGAGGGTGTCACAGAAGATTTATTAATTACATATCTCAACCAGGCATCTTTGCAGCCTTAGGGAACAATTCGACAGAATATCAAAGTTTAGAACAGGCTTTTTCCCAATGAGCAACATCTTTGAGCTGGCAGGCAATCATCTTTGCTCATTTAGATCTAATGTTGAAGATCTTTGTTTCCATCATGGCAGAATAGACTATTGTTTTTGATTTTGAAACTTGCAGTTGCCCTACTTTGATGATTGCGATTTGCTTTTGTTACTTATTTTATTGTTGAAGTTACATTACCTAAAATACCCAGCTTAGAGACCAGTTTAACATTTTCAAACACTAAAATTCAGAGTATAAATAGGTATTCAAATCTCTAATCTGCCATGGCCTCAAATTTAAGTAAGTATATCAAACACTTAGATTTTTGCCCTGCTTGTTGTCCTTCCACCATAGGTTGCATTGAACTTCAAAAACATGTTTTCTTTTAGAGGTTGGAAAATAGCTTATTGATTCGATATATTTTCTTTCATCTCTGAGTACCTACTGCTCACGTTTTTAGAACATTAATTCTTTTTGAGATGCCAGTAGGTCACTTATGTGGTAATTCTTTGAAAAATAATCAAAAAATATCTTGCTGAAAAATATTATTGGGTGTGTTAAAGCCCTGTCCCACTTTACGAGTTCATTCAAGAGGTCTCCCGAGTTTGCCCTGATTCGAACTCGGAGATTTACGGTAATGGCCGCTCGTAGGTACACGGGGCTCTCGTGGACGTTTTTCAACATGTTACGAGCCGCTACGATGTCCCCGAGCTCCGACGTACCCGCTTCATACATTCAGCGTGCTTACCACGAGTTTGATTTTTTTTAAACTTGGGAGAGCTCTTGAATGAACTCGTACAGTAGGATAGGGTTATAAGTAAACCATTCCAAATGGCTAGAAAGTATCTTGAAAATAATTTCCCACAGGCTTGTATTATTTTGCTGTAGATAAATTGGAACTTATCATTATCGTAATTTGTTAAGCTATCTTGAAATGTTAACAGGCTGTTTTGAATGATTTTGTTAGCCTTAAGCAGAGCTTCAGTTCTTCTATCATTTTTGCCTCCGTAACATCAGTTGAACCTTCCACAAACCATTTAATATAGGGAATTTCTTTCACAACTTATCGCTCATCCTCATTATTCTAGTCCCTGTCCCTGCTAACTTCTGTGAAGAACAGCCCATTCAAACTTTGCAACACAAATCCCTTTTCAGAGTTATCCAAAACACTGCAATGGTTTTGAATATATATCTAGTATCCTGTAGAAAGCACATTTGAGTTTGTAACACCACCTTATCAGTCAGTGCATTACAACATCTCCTACACCAAAGGGAAGGACCTTGCATGGCAATTAATAAACTAGGACATCGAAGCAGATGGTATCTTTGTTGAAGTTCTAAAACTTGGTGGAGATGAACTCAGAATATATAAACTAGCTGACAGAATAAGCAGGTAAAATATTCAAAACACTGAAATAAGAGGTGATCTATTTTGTTGTTTTAATAAAAGAGAAATGAAGCATGTTGGTGCAATTTTAAAAGGTGTGCGAGAAGAAAAAACATTTTGTGCATAATTGTTTTAATTTGACAAACAATTACATTTGGTTAACAAAGCAATTTGACGAAACATAACTAAACTCTGAATAAAATGTTGGAGCAGATGTAAGGATGGAAAATCTGTTTTCACTGATGGAAGATTTGATAACATGATACAATTAAAAATGAATGATAAAAAAATTAGTGTCAACATGATGGAATTTCATATTTATGCAATGTGATTTTGCTTTGGAGCTCTTTACCTGATTTAAAAACAACCTTTGAAAAGGAATTGCATAAATAAAAGGTAATAGTGATACTGGGGTCGAGGGAAGAGAGTGAGGATAGTGTGAAAGAGACTATTGTTCAAAGAAGGCCTAAAGTGTTGGAGTCATTTTGTGGGTCAGGCCTGAAGAGGAGTCCCGACCCAAAATGTCACCTATTCATGTTCTCCAGAGATGCTGCCTGACCCGCTGAGTTACACCAGCACAGTGCCTTTTCTTTTGTAAACCAGCATTTTCAATTCTTTGTCTCTCCATTGTTCAAAGAAAGCCTCAGGAACAGTCAGTAACACTGCTAAACTTTTAAAACTGGGTGGTGAGAAATTTTGATCACAAGTTTGCAACCTCGCCATTGACATGTGGGAGGAGAAGGTTATGAGGGTGGACCTCATACTGTAATTGTGACCAGCTTCCCGAAAGGAGACCAATTTGACATGTAGTACTACTGATCTATCACAGGTGTGGCCGTCACCAATCTTCCTTGACTGCCTGTGGTTAAAGAGCTCCTTTCACCCAGATCCAAATTATCCATTTTATTGCCCATTAAAAAAAACAATTCTCTCAGTATAATGTTGCATCTCATCACCAAGGAGCTTCCTGCTGGAGTGGAGCATATCTACAGGACTAAGTGCGAATTATTCAACTTGTGCATGGTGTGTGTATGGAATGAGCTACCAATGGAAATGTGGTGGGACATTTAAAAGTCACTTGTGGAAAGGAAAGTTATGGATGCAAACGGCCCAGGCACAGGTGGACGTCAGCCATCCTTTTTCGCCAGAGATGCTGCCTGACCCACTGAGTTAATCCAGCACTTTGTGTCTAACACCGGTAAATGTGACTTGGTCTTCATGGATGAGTTGCGCTGAAGGGCCTGTTTCTTTGCTGTATAGCTCTGACCCAATACCTAAATCACCTGGAATCCAGAACCACAGTTGCCCCAGCCGCACCAGTCCAGCTGCAGAATGGAAACAATGTATATGCTTGCACAGATTTGGAGGCTGAGCTTTAAGTTGCTATTGACCCATTTACAGAAGTATATGAGATGTCAGATTTTGTAGTCAACATTTCTAAAACAAACGTCCACCACCAGCTGACCCCTTTTGTATAGTGACTCCGTCCCTCAGTCAAGGTTATTGGCAATAGCTTTGAAAACATGACCACTTTTCAAAATCTGGGAGCCATGGCTTGTAAAGAGCGGATATTTGATGAGGAAAATCACCACCACCCCACAGTGCACCTGATCAGTTGAGTCGGGGAGAGATACCAGACAGAAACAGGGCCATTGGCTCACTCAGTCAGCATGAACAAATCATCCACCTGTTTACACTAATCCCCCATTAATAACATTTTTGCGTTCACATCTTTTCCACAATGCCCACCACATTCTACCACTCACCCACACACTGGGCCAATTTACTGTGTCCAATTAACCAACCAACCCACGTATCTTTAGGATGTGGGAGGAAACCAGAGCAACTTTTGTTCGGTCTGCATCTTGCTGCATTGCATTTCTGAGTCTAAAAATCATAACCACCGGGTTCAAGAATACCTTCTTTCCAACCACCTTCAGTGTCTTAATCATTACACAACATTAACCTCAACTATGAACTTTCATGGACTCTTTTTGGTTGCACAATGGACTAAAGATTGTTTGCACTAGTATTGTCATAGATCATACAGCATGGAAACAGGCCCTTTGACTTAAACCGTCAATGCCGACCAACAACTCCCATCCAAGCTAATCCCATTTGCTTACATTTGTTCCATATACCTCTAAACCTTTCCTCTCCATATACTTTCCCAGCGTCTTTTAAATGTTACTGTACCAGCTCAACTTCCTCCTGTTATTGCTCATTCCACCTACCTGAGTGAAAAATCTGCTCTTGTTGTTTCCAATAAATCTTGCTTCTCTTACCTTAACCCTTTGTCTTCTGATTCCCCAACCTGGGTAAAAGTGTGTATTTACCCTATCAATTCCCCTCATGATTTTGTGGTTATTACTTTTTTTTGTTTATCACATATTATTAGTGTATTTTGCATTTACAGGCCTGCAATGCAGCTGCTAGTAAGCATTATATTATTTTGTTGTCGAGACATATGCCAATGAAACACTCTTGACTTGCCACTTCCCTCTGCATGTTGTTTCTGTGGAACTTGTAATTCTGGCCACATCAGTTTAATTTGCCCTCAGACTGATTTCAGTGGAGTGGCATCAGAAGCCACTATGATGATTAAAATAAAGTACCACTGAACCACTGAAGCAGGTTTCCAGCAACATAATTTAGCAATCTGAACCAAATAGTATTTAAGAGAGTATCTGTGGAAAATAATGTTTGTTTGCGAAGAAACACGATGGTAGTGGCATAAAAGTTGCATTTTCTTGTAAGTACTTCAGATATTGGATTTATTTGGAAAAAAATTGGAGCTGATCAATTCATGTGTATTTTACTTGTTTGGGTGGTTTGCAGCAGTGTCGCACATCCCTGTGCTTTTAGATGGAATGATTGAGCAGGTGATGAGGAAATTTTTATTAGTCCATAAATATCCAGTTAAGTTTATCTGTCATTGATGATCCTGAACCTTGAAGGGAATTTCTCTGACAATTGAGACTATGGTTTGTGATCAAATACATTCATTTCTGCCTATTATGTTATATGCAATTGCTTTTTTGAAGTGTCAAGACAACACCATGGAAGAATACTATATGGTACATTTTTATTGATGCACAATCTTGAGCACTTCTATTGATGTAATAAAAGTGCTGAAAGACGGTGAGCCATTCTATAACTCTTAAACTGGATCCGCAGATATGGAAGGAACATTTTCAGTCAGGAGACCTGGAATTGCTTCCCCGAACCTCTCCCTTTCTCTCTTCCATTATAAGTAATTCAATTAAACACATCTTTCTGACAAAATTACTTTTTGCCTGCCCTGGTACCGCTTTATTGTGTCTCCATCTCACAATGCTTGGCTTTGGATGTGTTCTGAATTCACCTGTGAAATACCTTGGATATTTCTATGTTAAAAACTATACAAAAGCTCTAGATGCATCAATTATTATGGCCAAAGATAGACACAAAAAGCTGGAGTAACTAAGCTGGACAGGCTGCATCTCTGGAGAGAAGGAATTTTGGATCTCTTTTGATGTCTCGTTTTCATGCCTTATCTCTGTGTCATCCTCTCCCCTGACTCTCTGTCTCAACCCAAAAAGTCACCCGTTCCTTCTCTCCAGAGATTCTGCCTGTACTGCTGAGTTACTCAAAGTTTATGTGTCTATCTTCGGTTAAAACCAGCTGCAGTTCCTTCCTACAATTATTATGGCCACTTTGGTCATGAATTCCAGTGTGACATGTAAAAAATCCCACTAACTTCTTTGTCCTTCTCTCAGCATTGTAATCTCCCATTGGGGCAGCAGGTAATGTATTTCATCATGAACCAAGGTCTTGTAAATTTTTTAGGGATCTTTCATGAGTATCGTTGACATTCAAGATACAACAGACGATGCTGCCTCACCAACTGCGTTACACCAGCACTTTGTTTTTTTTTTGTAAACTAGCATCTGCAGTTCCTTGTGTCTCCATATAATGGCTCAGTTGTCTTCCTGTCACGTTCATGTTTTCCTGCTACTTGGTACAACAACAGAAGAATAAACCACTCCAGAATCCAGTTGTCTGGCAGCATAAGAAGAGGTGGTGTCTGGAAGGTGGAAGATGAAAAACTTCTGCATTTGAGCATTTGACAAGGTTCCTTGTGGTAGATTAATCCAGTAGATTAAGATGCATAGGACCATAGTGACTCAGTACTTTTGATTCAGAAGAGGCTTTTCCATAGAAGATAGAGGGTACTGGTGGGAGGGTGTTATTCTGGCTGGAGGTCTGAGCCCAGTGTTCTACATGGATCTGTGCAAACAACTTGTAGACGGGTTGGCTAGTAAATTTGCAGGTGTCAACAAAATTATTGAAGATGCATTGAGGAAGGCAGTCAAAGGATACAGTGGGTTATAGGTCAGTTACAGATATGGCATTATGTTTGGCGTAGACATTGTGGGCTGAAGGGCCTGTTTCTGTGCTGTAGTTTTCCATGGTCTCTGTTTTCTATATATAAAAATCCCCTAATTTGTAACACAGCATTTGCAGCCTCAGCGATTACGGATCATCGTAATACGCCTTCGCAAGGGCTGAGCACAAGTCCCGCTCAGTGCTTCATGAATCGTTGCAAGCGTACACTTCTACTGACGACAGCGAGACAACTTGAACAGAGTTGTGTACGAGCATGCACACATGAACGCATGCGCATTCAGCAGCAAGCTGACAATTACAATAAGTCAGCTAAAGACCTTTCCACATTTTATGAGGCAACACAGTGCGAATGCAACCCCTCGTACAAGGAAAGAAGAGTTTGGAGAAAGCCATTGTTTCTCGCCAGCTTGACGAGCGTTCATATGTGGTTCAGAGCTCATCTGGCTTATACCGTCGCAATCGCATACATCTCCGCAAGACCTGCAAAAATCCACCAGACGAGCTAGTCGCACGTCAACACCCGAAACTCGGCCAGACCTTCAAAGACGGGTGAATCTACTACACCGACCACAACTAACGTGACACAGGCGTTGAAACAGCAGCCAGCGCCTACTGAAAAGCAAACAGCTGCTGAACGAACTGACAAAAAGAAGGACATTGACATAAATGAAACAGTGAGAACCCACTCAGGTCAAGCTGTGAGACCGCCTAAGTATTTCGGAGACTATGTGACCCATTGGTTTAGTTCTTATCAAGTGTTATGTCTGTGTAGGGTTGCAAGTATGATAACCAAGTTTATGTAAATAAGATAACAAGAAGCAAAGGAAAAGTTACTTTCGAAAAAGTGTTCTTTTCTCACTTGGACTGATATATACATTGTACAGTGTTTAAGAAGGGACTGCCATTACTGGAAAATCAAAGGTACACAAAGTCAAAAAGTAAAAAAGTCACAATGGCTCTGCTGGCAGTAATCAGCCTCACTGAAGATTTCATCCTATATCTGACACGTTATTCACGATTACAGCTTTAAAAATGCCAACTTTCTCAAGATTTTTACATATTTTTATTCACATTTTTCCCCTCGAGGCAGAGATCGCCTTCACTGAAAATTTTATGCTTTATGTCTTGATTTATTGCTGATTAAAGTTTAAAAAAATCAAAAGACTGAGTTTAAAACATTTTGGGCCGAAACCCTTCTTTTCGGCCTGAAATGTTGCCTATTTCCTTAGCTCCATAGATGCTGCTGCACCTGCTGAGTTTCTCCAGCATTTTTGTGTACCCTATATACATTGTACAGCTGTACGTTTTTCTCTTTTGGAAAAAAGAGGGGATGTTATGATATGTGTAATGTGCCTTTAACGACTTAATAAATTCCACGCATGTGCGGGGGTTGCAGGCATGCGTAGGAGTTTTACTTACTGGAAAAGCTTGTCCTTGAACACATGCGTCATCAGTTGAAGCTGGTCGTTTTTAATTCGATTTTTTTTTTACTTTAACCAGCAACAAATCAAGACATAAAGCATAAAATGTTCATTGAAGGCAATCTCTGCCTCGAGGGGAAAAATGTGAGTCGGAATATGTAAAAATCTTGTGAAAGTTGGCATTTTTAAAGCTGTAATTGTGAATAACGTGTCAGATATAGGATGAAATCTTCAGTGAGGCTGATCACTGCCAGCAGAGCCATTGTGACGTCATCAGTTGAAACTGGTCATTTTAATTTCGGTCTTTTGACTTTTTTAGACTTTTAATTGGTAATGAATTGAGAATGTCGAGAAATAAAGCATAAAATCTTCAGTGAAGGTGATCTTGGCCTCGAGGGGAAAAATGTAAATCGGAATATGTTAAAATGTATTTGTTACCACGTAATGTTTTTGCGAAGCTGTTAAGACAACCACATATACTCACACCTACATACGTACAAGATCAGACATTTAACAAATATATATGATATGATATGATGATATGCTGATGATTTGTTACATGCCCTTCAACAACGCCAAGAGCATTTATTTCAATTGTACAATCTTGATCCGGAGCCTACCCCAGACATTCCCTTCCTTCTCCCCATCCTTTCCCTGTTAGTAGCTTAAAACTCGCTCATTTTCTTTCTATTCCAGTTCTGATGAAACACGGTCAACCTGAAATGTTATCTTTATTTCTCTACTTCTGAACCTACTGAGTATTTCCAGAATTTTCAGTTTTTACCTAAAAGATTCCCGGGACATAAGGAAATGTTATGCCTCAACCAAACTTTAAAAACAGATAATCTGATTTTCATTCTTTTTATCCAGGTACATTATACTGACCTGCTTTGAGTCCTAATAGGGAAGTACCGAAAAATATTCTAATAGTTTACTTTAGAGATCAGAGGAAAGGAAACAGGCCTTTCGACCTATCGAAACCATGTCGACCAACGATCACCCATCATCGTCCTCATCGGCGGTCACTCGAAATGAGTATGACTGTCCTCTTTTGGGAGGAGGCCGGTGCGTGACTTTATTTAACGTGGGGAGACTAGTGCACAGACAGCCACCTTGACAGATCTGGGTCAGGATCCAGTGGCATGGAGTCCAAGATGACCGGGGGCCCTTTTCTGCTGCAGCCTTCATCTGCCTTCCCAGCCGTTGTGACGCTCCACTAAAGTCAGCCATCATCCTCCGCCTGTTCCCACCGATTTTTTCACACATCTTTGGAATGTGGAAGGAAACTGGAAACACCTGGAGGAATCCCATACAGTCACAGGAAGAATGTACAAACACCGTACAGACAGCACCTGAGGTCACGATCGAACCCGGGTCGCTTGCGCTGTAAGGGAGCAGCATTACCGCTGCGGCACTGTGCCATCCACTACTACCATTAATACTAGCTGTAGCTGTAAGGCAGGAACTTTGCATTGATTTAGCTGATTTTGCTGTCAAACAACAGCACCTCCATCAGTGCAGTGTGTTCTCATAGAAAAGTAAAAAATAGGTGCAGGAGGAGGCCATTCGGCCTTTCAAGCCAGCACCGCCATTCATTGTGATCATGGCTGATCATCCCCTATCAATAACCCATGCCAGCCTTCTCCCCGTATCCCTTGACTGCACTAGCCCCTAGAGCTCTATCCAACTCTCTCTTAAATCCATCCAGTGACTTGGCCTCCACTGCCCTCTGTGGCAGAGAATTCCATAAATTCACAACTCTCTGGGTGAAAAAGTTTTTCTCACCTCAGTCTTAAATGACCTCCCCTTTATTCTAAGACTGTGGCCCCGGTTCTGGACTCACCCAACATTGGGGACATTTTTCCTGCATCTTGTCCAGTCCTTTTATAATTTTATATGTTTTTATAAGATATCCCCTCATCCTTCTAAACTCCAGTGAATACAAGCCTAATCTGTTCAATTCCTATATAGGGAATATCAAGCTGTTTCATGCAGTTCACATGAACCAAATCTTCTGATTGACTGACTCTTGGTCCCAGAGGCAAAAGTGATACCAAGTAAGGCACAGTGGTAGAGACTGAAGGCTAGAATGTTGAATGTTATATTAGTGCATAGAGTCAAATACTCCTTTTGACAGTAAAGTTGATTATTCAAACAGCATGCCAGAAATTGATGTATCTCCGCCCCACAACCTCAATCGCATGCAGTGATTAAATGGAACTGGGTTTCGGCATTCTCATGCCCTTTCACTCATTCTTATTGAGAGTTTTTTCTAGTCATAGCGTGGAAACAGGCCCCTCGGTCCACACAGTCTGCAATCCACACTGACCAACAACCACCTGCATACCAGTTCTATTTTATCCCACTTAAGCATCCTACACACAAGGGGCAATTTTTTACAGAAGCCAGTTAATCTACGAACCTGCACATCTTTGGAATGTGGGAGGAAATAGCGCACCCAGAGAAATCCCACGCAGTTACAGTGAGAACGTACTAACTCTGTTCAGACAGCACCCATCAAACTTGGGTCTCTGGCGTTGTAAGGCAGTAACTTTACCACTTTGCCACTGTACCACCTGAGTTTAACCTAACCCCAGAAATCTGCTTTCCAGAAATCCCTATTGTTATAAAAAAAATTATAATTCTCTGATATAAAGTAAACAATGCTGAAATAATTAATAATTGGAATATTGGCAGAGTTGTAGTTCCTACAATTTCTTTTGAATGGGAAAATAAGATCGTGAAATAAATTCAAGTGCTTTTTGTACCTTTTTTCGGTCACAATTTAGTTTATAATGATTTGTGTTGCTGCTTTCAATCATCTTTTGACTTCAGGGCTGCATAAAAAGTTTTGTTTTTTTGCAAGTTTCAAAGGAAACGTGGACATATTTTTCCACAGTGAGTGATTGATGCCAGAAACTCAACGTCAGAGGAAGTGATAGAATCAGATCCCACTATACCTTAGTATGAATGATATCTTTATTTCAAACGATTAAAAAAAAAGAAGAAAAGAAAAGATGAAAATGAATAAATAAAAGGAAAATTATATATATACATATATATATACATAAATACATACATACATATACATGTACATATATACATACATACATATACACAGATACACATATACATAACATATATGTACATACATAAATTAAAAAATCTAAAGCCAATTTCAACATAATACACATTAGGACTTTTTCGAAAAGGGATAGGAAGAAGCCTATGCTTGACAAGTCCTACCCCCATTCTTCACCATTAACAAATGCAAAATTCAATACAATAAACTAAACAGACAATTCAAATAAAACTACTCCAATCAAGCTATTAAGAAAAAAAGAACAAAAAAAGAAAAGAACAAAAAGAACAAGCACCAGTAACATCTGTGAGATTTACATTTTCCTTCCTCATTACTGTACTTTTCAAAGATATATCTTTTGTACATTTTTTTAAATTGCATTATATTCATACTTTGTTTAATCGTTTCGTCAAGACCATTCCACAAAACCACTCCACAAATGGAAATACACATACTTTTTAAATTGGTCCGAGCATAATGCTGTTTCAAGTTTAGTTTTCCTCTAAAGTTATAACCCCCCTCGCTGTCTTTGAACAGTTTTTGTATGTTTACAGATAGCAGTTTATTTTTTGCTTTATAAATTATTTGTGCAGTCTTAAATTCTACCAGATCCTTAATCTTTAAGGTGTGTAATTTTAAATACAGTATATTGGTGTGTTCATGATATCCTACATTGTTTACTATACGAATAGCTCTTTTTTGTAGTGTGCTTAGTGATTGTAAGGTGGTTTTGTAGGTGTTGCCCCATACTTCCACACAGTAATTTAAATACGGTAACACAAGTGAGCTGTACAGAATATACAGTGCTCTCTCATTCAAAACATGCCTTGCTATCCCCATCACTCCAATACTCCGTGCTACCTTTGCTCTCACATGTTTTATATGGGGTTTCCAGCAGATTTTGTGATCAAGAATCACACCCAGAAATTTATTTTCATACACTCTTTCTATTTCAACATTATTTATCATTACTTTTACTTGTGTATTTATTTTGCGTTTTCCAAACAGCATAAGTTTGGCTTTGTTTAAATTTAATGATAATTTAGTACATGCGACAATAATAAACTAAGCTAAACTAAACAATCACTATATTAAAGCGACATTTAGACGGGCATTTCAGTAGACAAAGCATAGCATACAGGTCTAAAGTGAGCAAACAAAATTAATTTAGATGGGCAAAAGGTTGCCATGGACACTGTAGGCCAAAGAGCTAATTTCTGTGCTGCACAACACTGACCATAAATAGAAGCTTTAAATGGATAAAATAATTGGTATTTATGATTTTTGCAGTTCTTTTTAATACGAAAGCAAACATTGAGCTTTGCAGCTCTTTTTAATTTGAAGGCAAAATAATATAGATGCTGGAAATCTAAAATAAAACTTAGAACGTTGGAAATGCACAGCAGTTCAGGCCGCATCTGTGGAGAGAAAAGCACAGAAGAAGCTGCCTAACCTATTGAAAAGGCAGAGTGGCAGTATTGCATCCACTGGAAGGAATACTGCAATGAATGCTTCAACTATAATGCTGCTCTTGATGTGAACACACTAGATTGCATTCCACAGAAGGCTATATATTGTCCAGCCTTACTTCCATAGCTGACTAGTTGAGCTGATAAGACAATGTGCAACTGTCCAAGTTTTGTGAGCGAGCAATATCCCTTCTGAAGTACTAAAACTAGATGGTGAAGAAGCTCAGTCACAAATCCCCAAGCTCACATTTCAGATCTAGGAAAATATAAGCACCTCAGAGATGCCTTTATTAAGATCCATCTTGAAGGAAGGAGTCAAATTGAACAGCAATAAAGAGAGAGAGCTCCCTGTTGCTTACTATAGAAAAAAATTATCGCAAGCCTCTTCCTCAGCTGCCTCCTCCCTGTGGCTGAAGAACCATTCGCTTAAAACCATATGGATTCAGTCGATCTATAAGGATAATGGAAAGGATTTTCACTGCTCAACAACTCCCAGGTGTAGGTACTGGCATCAACCACTGTGCATTGCTCTCTTAGAAATGGCTTTGATCCTGTCATTTGAGAGGAACTGTGGAGCATCCTGCTCAAATCTGGCTGAATTTAGAAATTCAGTTTAATCTTGTAAGTATTTCTGATGACCTGCAAGCATATCTTAACTAGTGGATATGGAACCGACCGATTCCATTTGTGTCCGTTCAGATTGGGCAATTCAGCGATGTAGCTGGTACAGCTGTGTTGATCTGCAATCAATTCTGGTATCGCACGGTCTACCCATGATTACAAGAGTTTCCCCTGTCTCCTCTGATTTATTTCCCACATTCCAAAGACATGCGAGTTGGGAGGCTAATTGTCCACGAATGCATAGATAATGGTCGAGCTTTGGGGGGGCTGATGGGAACGCAGGGAGAATAAAATGGGCTTAATGCAGGTGGCTGTTGATGTTGACTGAAATGTCTATACAGGTGCACAACCTTTTCTCCGAAAGTCTTTGGACCAGACGCTTCTTGGATTTCGGGATTTTCGGTTTTCCGAATGGAAGGTTTTTAGCGTAGATTTTAACATGTGGCTCAGTGGTAGAGTGCTCGGCTCGTGGCCTCAAGGTCGCGAGTTTGCGCCTCGATCCCGGAAGTTACCCGGTCAGGGCCGGCCTTTAGCCGATAGGACCTATTTCTCCCAATTGGGCACCGTGCCTAAGGGGGCCCCGCGCTAGAGTAATCAAATCAATTGGAGCAAAGATCTTATAGCGCGCAAGATGGTCCACTCCTGCGAAATACAATGAACTGGCGCGTAATCCGCACCGGAGCGTAACCTCCGTCATTTCAGTAACCCCGACCCGACTTAAGTTATGCCTCTCGCAGTGTTGCGGGGGAACAGTTTAGGTGTTGTTAAATGTTTTAAATGTTTTTTATCACTTCCTTTTTAAACGGCACATGCCTTGTACTTTTTAAACGGCACATACTGCAGATGCTGATTAAACCGAAGACAGACACAAAAGGCTGGAATAAATCAGCGGATCAGGCTGCATCTCTGATGAGGAATACGTGATAATAGGAGGAAATAGGTGATATTTCAGGTTGACTTTTTCAATAGCTGCCATGAGGGGAGAAGCGCCGGCACCAAGAGCGAGCGTAAGCGTGGACAGACGGACGAATGCAACGTTCATAGAGCGGCGTTGGTAGACATTTCTGGTCGAGACCCTTCTTCAGACTGATTGTCAAGGGAAAGGGAAACGGGAGATATCGGCATACCTTCCATTCACTTGTCCTTAGTACCGTCCATAGCTCTTGCTCCGCTTTCCCCTGAGTCAGTCAGAAGAGGGACTCGACCCGAAATGTCACCTAGAAAGATCCTTGGTCACTTATTCCGACCTATGATCGTTGCTTTTGTCCGTTCTGTCCGCGCGTTCGCTCACTCTTAGTGCCGGCGTTTCTCCCCTCAGACTCCGCCAAACAAACACACACACACACACACACAGCATGTCCGGCAGATCGGTGCGGGCCGAGACCAGGAGCAGGGCGAAGGATGACATCAAACGGGTCATGGGAGCTATGAACAAACACACACACACACACACACAGCATGTCCGGCAGATCGCTGCGGGCCGAGAGAGAGTAGAGAGGTAGAGGGGGATGAAAGGGGTGGATGGGGAGGGGGGTGTGAGGGGGAATGGAGAAGGGGGAGGTGCCCTCATGCTCCTGGGGCAGCACTCCCGTCCATCTAGTCGCCGTGCTTCACGCACACAGTCCCGGCTCCCGCCCTCCCCCCTCTCTCCAGGAAGACGCGGTGAACAATACACGGAGGGCCGGGCCGGGGGTTGCAGCAACGTTTACAAACCTCGGACTCAGCTCACGCCCGGACCCAGGCATCCGTTCCCGCCGCTGGACCTCTCCCTCCCTTCCCTTCCCTCCCTTCTCTCCCTTCCTCCCTTCTCTCCTTCTCCCCTCAGACTCCGCCAAACAAACACACACACACACACACATACAGCATGTCCGGCAGATTCTTCCCCTCTTTTTTCCCTTCTCTCCCCTCCCTTTGCCGAAACCCTTCCTCAGACTGATAGGGGGGACTGATAGGGCAGTCTGAGGAAGGGTTTCGGCCCGAAGCGTTACCTATTTCCTTCGCTCCATAGATGCTGCTGCACCCGCGGAGTTTCTCCAGCATTTTTGTGAATCCCTAGACCTAGTTCGGTGAGCGTCCACCAAGGGTCACCCGGAGAGGTGACCGCGGAATCTCTCCGGGCGACCCTTGGTGGACGCTCACTGTACTAGGTCTAGGGATTCCTACTCTCCCGGGCAATATACCCTCCCTTTTTTCCAGGACCGAAAATGTCCGATTTTCGGTGCTTTTCGGTTTCCGGAATTTCGGATAAAAGGTTATGCACCTGTACTGTGATCTTTGACTGTGTCGCATGCAAGTGTGCATTATCACCCCACAGCTTTCCTCTGTGTCATTGCAAGGCTGTGCCTTACCTCCACCATGTTTCTTGCTGGGGTGGAGCTAATCTATAAAATGAAAGGGAACTGATTAACCCATGCTTCTACACTCTAGAAGCAAGGTCACACACACTTCAATCTTTAAGCTGCAGAATGAAGTTGACTGGGGTGTGAATGGGGATATGTCTGTTTTGTGTGCGGCTCCAAGATATCTCTAAACCCATTATTGGAGCATACAAAAGAAGAGTCATAATGATATATCGCATGGAAATAGGCCCTTCAGCCCAACTTGCCCACAATGATCAACATGTCCGACCCACACCAGTCCCACCTGCCAGTGTTGAACGTACAAAGTCCAATCTCTAAAGTAATTTGCTACAATATCCTTGTCATCTGTCAAGCCAACACTGAGTCCCAGGTTATACTCAAGTTAATTCCCGGGATGGTGGGACTGTCATATGTTGAATGGAGCATCTGGGCTTGTATACTCTGGAATTTAGAAGGATGAGAGGATATTTTACTGAAACATATAAGATTATTAAGGATTTGGACACACTAGAGGCAGGAAACATATTCCCGATGTTGGTTGAGTCCACAGAATTTAGAACGGAGATGAGGAAAAACTTTTTCACACAGAGGGTTGTGAATCTGTGGAATTCTCTGCTTCAGAAGGCAGTGAAGGCCAATTCTCTGGATGCTGTCAAGAGAGAGTTAGATAGCGGAGTCAGGGGATATGGGGAGAAGGCAGGAACGGGGTACTGATTGTGGATGATCAGCCATGATCGCAGCTGGCTCGAGGGCCGAATGGCCTAGTCCTGCACCTATTGTTATTGTCTATTGTCTATTGTCTATTAGCTTTATTGGGCATGCCATATTGTTAACTTGCCTTGCACCATTGGGTCATAATGCACATTCTGCCCTGCCCTGGCACCACTGGGTCATAATGCACATGCTGCCTGCCCTCATGGCAAGAGATTACCAGGTGGAGAGAAGAAAACCTCCTGACGGATAGAGGAGATGTTCAGGTGGAGAGAGGAAATGTTCTGAAAGATCCCAAGAAAAATGGCACAAAGGTGATGTTTCGGATCGGGACCCTTCTTCAGACTGTCTGTTACTACGGCATTTTATGGTGTTTTTTTTTAAACCAGCATCTGATGCTCCTTGTTTCTACCATCTGCATGTTTCATCAAGCAGCTCCTTCCCATCCTGTGGCCTCATTAGCCAACTCAAAATACACAGAAATAGTGGAAGCAGATCATTGCCAATGCTAATTGACTATCCCAGCTGTTATCTGGCAGCTGAACCATCCTATCAACAACTAGAGAGTGGTCATGAGCTACTATCTAATTGAAGGCCCTCGGACTATCTTTAATCAGACTTTACTGTACTTGATCTTGCATTAAACGTTATTCCTCTTGTCATGCATCTGTGCACTGTGGGTGGCTTGTTGCATTCATGTATGGTATTTCTACTGACTGGTTAGCATGCAACAAAAGCTTTTGATTGTACCTAGGTACACACAACACAACACTAAACTATATTAGGATGAAGATTTTCAATTATTTCTTTTTTTTTTAATTCTGATTTTGTATCATTTCTCAAAATTGCTAATATCTTATAACAACAGATCATTGTCTCTGGTTCTTTCACGTTATTTCCATCCTTGCCCTTCTTGAGTCAGCCCCAAGGACACAACCAAATTTTGTTTGTCCAAAACAGGGCTGTCGCTTAACTTTTTTTCTCTTTTGCCAGCCGGGCAACCTTAGCAGCTTTTTAGGTTGCCAAATGACAGTTTAGGTGGTCATTTATGAAGGCTTGCATGACGCGTGCGATAATGTGCTCGGACGAAGTGCATAGTTACCAGTCGGAATTATGCTCAATGAAGCATTCACATATTATTTCTGCTTCAAATAAAGTCACAAACTAAACATATTCACCAATCAAGACATGATATATACCACAATGACATGCAGCAAAATTATAATACAGTATCTCAACTCTTTTTACACATTGCAATTAATCCAATTTTTATTATTTCTTTCCACTTCCAAACAAAAATGTGGTTGGTTTATTCAGCGTATGATCAACGTGTCAATAAATCCTGGACCATGATAACATAAATGCTTAACCATGCACACTACAGATTGATGCAAGTATGTTTTCTGATGAAGGGGAGGAGCAGTGCAGGATGGATGGGAAGGGGGGTCAGTACAAGATGAATTGGGGGACCAATGTAGGATTGATGGGGAGTGGCAGGAGAATCAATGCGAGGTGGATAGGGAGATCAGTGCACGAAGAATAGATGGAGGGGGGGAGGGGTTGATGAGAAGGGGAGCACACGGGATGTCAGTGAGGACTGAATAGACGAAGGAATGGGGATCAGTGCGGGATGGAGAGGAGGGGTCTCGGGATAAGGGGGGTGGAGAGGGGGCATACAAGAGAGAGGGAGAGAGAGAGGAGGTGGGAAGGAAGGTCAGCGTTCCTCGGACAACACGGACATCATTGCTGCCTTGGCCGTCCCTGTCAGGCACGGAAATCGTTATCAAAATATGGGGGGGAACGGGGGACAGGGGGGGCCACAATATCTTGGCGGCCGCGCGCACACTCACAAACACGCGCGAGCATTCGGAGGCTCTGTGAACGGTAATTTCAGCTCAATCCAGTGCTAAATGCAGCTCAAATGCCTGTATCGCCTGGTCATGCCTGGACTGAGGTCATATTTCCCATAAATCCAGGCAGGGGTAAACTGGCGGGCCAGGCAAAGTTGAGCTGCGTTTAGCGCTGCTTCTCTGCGCTGGCTGTGGGCCTGGGGGCACCGCGCCCACTGTCCCCCGATGTCTCTGGCCACCCTGGGGCATGGGGGGGCTCTCAGGTGGGGACCTCTCAAAACAGGGTGGGCGTGTCCCCCCTGCTCCCCCCCCCCCCCGGGATTTCCGCCGCTGGTCCCTGTCCATTGCCAAGTGTCGCCGTCAAAGGGGGACGCAGTTGGGATCTCCTCGCCACTGCCTCCCCTCCTCCGCCAACCAACAGGAAGGTGCGGGACTGAGCGGTGCAGATGCTTCAGACGGTGGAAGGGGGCCTCCCGCTTCCTCCGTCCCTCCCTCCTCCCGGCCTCGGCGTGCGAGACAGTTTGTTTGGAAAGAGCCGCTGGCATAGTGGCAAGCAGCGGCCCATATCAGGGCGAGTGGGGGACGGGAGGAGATGGAGCCGTCGCTGCTGCTGCTGTTGTTCGGGGCCCGTCATTCGCTCTGACCCTCCGTCACGCTGCAGCTAGTATTTTTCCCACGCATTACAGCCGTTGCCGACACAAAACGTCACGTTCCTTTTCTCCAGAGATGCTGCCTGACCCGCTGAGTTACTCCAGTTTTTTGTGTCTATCTTCGGTACAAACCAGTATCTGTGTGCCAAGCCGGGGAAAATGACTCGGCGTTTAGGTTGCCCAGCGGCACTTTGGGTGGTCAGTGGCACCCGGGCAACCGCTAATTTTGAGCCCTGCAAAATATATTTCACACTGATGTTTCTGAAACTGAATATGTCACATCTGCCCACTCCCTTAACCTATCTCTTCCTGCAATTTTATGCTTGCAGTCTCCTAGGAATGTCCATCAATATGTCTTGCTTTGTTTGTTCACTTGTCTCCATGCCTGCTGAGTTTATTTTTACACTGTGTCACAGCAAGACAGTGTACTGAGTGATCCAGAGTTAGAAGACTAGAGATTTCAGGGATTGTGCAGGAACCCAGTTATTGGAGTGGCATTATGATTTGCTTCAATATATATGAATAACAGTATTTCACACTGTTCCGTTTTAATCCTTGCCTCTTTTTTTATTAAGGTTGTACACAGATAAAGTTTATATTGATATATGAGTAGTCTGCCATTTAAACTGAAGTGAGAAAGGTGATATTTGTGAGTGTTTATCACTTCAATGCATTGACAACCACCTCCAATTATGAGTCTTCTAAATTTTGTTATGGACACCATTGATTTGGTGATTACCAACTGCAACTATATAATTATGCTCTTGGTTTATTGTAGGGTATGCCTTTTAAGAAGGATGCCAGTGAGTTTCAGTAGCCTGATTGTGATATAGTTTGGATACTCTCGTTCACTAATGAATGGTGTCAGAGTATAAATCTGTTGCAGTTATAGGCACATTGCCCATTAGGCAAGATATTGACAACTTGACTGTTGTGAATGTTTAGATTACACTTGCTACCTTTCCTTGACAGACAACTCTAACTGCTGTTCCCAATCATTTATAAACATTATTTGTGGTATCAAAAAATGTAAGAATGTTCATCCAGTGTAAATATGTACATGCTGGTGGGGGTATGTTAATCAGCTGGACTTCCTTATCGAATTGTGACCTCAGCATTTTATCATGCCTCTTCCTGCATGCCTGATTTGCCCTTTCCCAGGGTCCCACAATAACTCCCTGGATGGGATAGCCAATTAAATGCAAATTGAATATAAAACCTGCTCTTTGTGTCTAAAAGCCAGCCATTTCATTGCATTTATTCTCAGAATTATCAAGGGGGGTTTATTTTGAGGTTCCTGACTTTGCTTATCAGCCACCCGAAATATCAATTAAATATTTTCCCCAGTGATGGTCTTGCTGAAGAACTCAACAGTGAGTTATATCAAATGGATCAAATTGTCCAAAGAAATTTCTGACATCTGCAGTCTGTGCTCAAGTCCCTAATGTCTGTTTCTGGACTTGAGCACAGAGTTATGATATGTGCTGCGCTGGATGCTGCTACATATTGATCACCTGCTCTCCTGTAGGAGCCTGTACCAAGACCAGGAGTGGGTACAATATTTAGTGCAAGATATAATAATGAAGTCTGGTTAAAGATAGTTCAGAGGTCAGGACTGCACTCTGGCTGGTGAGAGGTTGGTTCAGTTGCCTGATATCAGCTGGGAGGAAACTGTCCCATAATCTGGAGGTATTCTGGAGTGACTCAGCAGGTCAGCCACCATCTCTGGAGAATGTGGATGGGCGACGTTTCGGGTCGGGACCCTTCTTCAGAGGTTTATTTGTACCCAAGCAAACATTTCAGTGTCTGGTTGTCATCTCACTGCTAGTTCATAAGTAATATGCAAATTGGCTTCAACATCTCCTTGCAGTTGACCTCCAAATTGAAATTTCCGGGATGTTCAGCTGTAAATGGAATTGTGTATGTTTTTTTTTCATTATTTTGTGTCAACCACTTTATGAGTTTGCAGGCTCATGTCAGCAAAGTGTGGGTGGCAGGTTTCCTTCCCTGAAGGAAATTGCTGAACTATTTCTGTCTTTATGGCAAGAAGAGAACTAGTCAGAAATCATTAGATTTATTAAATCCAGTTTCATGGTTCTTGGGTTGCAGGGTGAGTAACACAAGGGCCAGGCCACTGTACGTCAAGCTTATTTTAAAAAAAAATCTTTCGCCTCCTATGGACATGTTTTCTAAATCATTCTGTGCTATGCACAGTCCCCATTTTAAGAAGATGGACAGATACCTTACCCAGCATATTCGAATGCAGAAACTGGAATTATCAAATTTAAACCAAAATAAAAAATCTTGAAGTATTTGGGGCGCTGAGACACTGGTGCGGCATGGTAGAGCATTGGTAGAGTTGCTCTCTTATGGACCTGTCCCACTTATGCAAGTTTTTTAAGCGGCTACAGGAGACTATGAGGTCGCCACATGTTCGCTGGTGTCGCCTGCATGGTGGTGAGTAGTTCCCGCATTCTCGTAACTAGTTGCAGCTTCATTCTGGTTGCCGCTAACTTTTCAACATGTTGAAAAATTAGAGGCAGCCAGAATTTTAACGCCATGGAGAATAGCGAGAATTCTCGTGATGTAGGTGCAGCGGTAGTGGGTTGTCAGGAGGTCGTAGGTTATCACCGGTGTTGACTGGTGAATTTCATTGGCTCATTGGGAAAAAAAGACGTAAACAGTCGTTTTCAGAACCAAGGATAACCGACTGGTAATGTTAAGATCTGCCGAGTTTCACAACCGTGTATCTCTGGCTCCTCACAAGTTGTCTCCACTCCTTCCCCCCACCCATCTCCCCCTTCTCCCCCCTTCTTCCCGTACACTGTGCTTTCACCGTCTTAATTACAGCGCCAACCGTCCAGTTCATCGTGGTGTGTGTCTGTATCACATTGGCTTTGCACCGTGTGAATTTCACTCAGACAGCGTCCCCCCTGCCTGCATAACTGGCTGGTGAAAGGAAGCGATGTGTGTATGTGTTTGTGTGTACCACTCTGACAGTCGCCGTTCCAGTCGTCGGTTTTTCAGTGACCTGCTATGACTTGACAGTCGCCGGCAGTCGCCTGAACAATCGTCTAATTGGGACAGGCCCATTACGGTTCCAGAGACTGGGCTTGATCTTGACTATGGGTGCTGTCTGAATGGAGTTTGTACATTCTCCCCGTGATTGTGTGGGTTTTCTCCAGGAGCTCCAGTTTCCTCCAACACTCTAAAGACGTACAGGTGTGTAGGTTAATTGGCTTTGGTAGCAAAACATTGTAAATTGTCCATTGTGCTTTGGATAATGCTGGTGTACGGGGATCGCTGGGTGATCAGAGCGGACTCAGTAGATGAAAGGCCTGTTTCCACGCTGTATCTCTAAACTAAACTAAACTAAACTATTCAGTATAATAAGAAGCATGCGTGTTCAGATTAAAAATTGCTGATTCTCTTCTGAAACTGTATTAGACCAAGCAGGTAAATATCCCCTCTGATTTGATTTATTTTTCCCCATTCAATCCTAACACCCTTATTGGTAAAAACTTGCCACAAACAGAATCTTCCTGCCTAATCTCAAGGATGTGATCGGGAATTTGCTTAGGAAGGTGCGATCTAAAATTGCAAATGATGTCAACTTGCTAGAGTGACCCTGAGCTACCTCTGCCTGTCCATAACGTCCTGACAGTGGCAACACAAGTAAATAAAATGGTAAAGAATGCATATGGTATGCTTGCTTGGAGTATGCTTGCTTGGAAGGACACAAAATGCTAAGTATCGGACAGTCAGCAGGACAGCAGCATCTCTGGTGACAATAGCTAGGTGAAGTTTCTGGCCAGACTGATAGCACAGTGGGACTGGAAAGAGAGCTATAAAATAAAACCTGCAACTAAGGCCTAAACAGCCAGCAACGCAAATAAAACATATCACGTGAGTTCACCCTACTGACAGTGTTGGTGTGGTCACTGCCGAACCTGGCATCTTCCTCGATGAGCTACAGGAGGACGTTGGGCAGACTTGGACTGCTTTCCCTGGAACGCTCTTGGAGGCAGGGATACCTAATAAAAGTATATAAAATTATAGGAGGCATTGGTAGGATGGACAGTTGGATCCTATTTTCCAAGATGGAAATATCAAATGCTAGAGGGCATAGCTTTAAGGTAAGTGGAGCAAAGTTTGAAGGAGATGTGAGGGCAGATTTTCAACGCAGCGGGTGGTGAGTGCCTGGAACATGTTGCTGATGTGGTGGTGGAGGCAGACATGATAGTGGCATCTTAGAGACTTCTGGATGGGGACATGGATGTGCAGCAAATGGAGGGATATGGATTAATTGCAGACGGGTAAGAGCTGGTCTTGGCACCACGTTCAGCAGAGACATTGTGGGCCGAAGGGCCTATGCCTGTGTTGTATTGTTCCATGTTCTAACTCCATTCTTTTGTCTATGTTCGATTGCCTACTTCCTCACTTTCCTACTGCTTCCACTCACTCATGGACTGGATAATGTTGTTTCCATGGTCATCCAATTTTACCCTTTCAGATACATTACTTCCTTCCCCTCCTCCCTGCAGTTTTTTTTCCCTCCTTCTCAGTCCTGACAAAGGATCTTCGAACTGAAACATTAACTCGGTTCCTCTGCCCACACTTGCAGCAGATGCTCCTGACTATTTCCACCATTTTCTGTTTAGAAAATAGGTGCAGGAGGAGGCCATTTGGCCCTTTGAGCCAGCACTGCCATTCATTGTGATCATGGCTGATCATCCACATTATTATTATTATTATTGTTAAGCTTACCACTGGCTTTTTTGTACCATGAGAGTTAATACAATGGGAATGTAACACAGAGGCCTACACAAGTACACGTAACATGGCTGATATATTTTAGTACAAACTTTGTTCACATTAAGCAAATGTTCTTTTAAGGCATTCCTTAAGCATGAAGGTGTCTCAATGTACTTTGTTGTTGAAAGAAGCCATAAAACATTTCAGTTCACAATGTACTTAGTTGTTTTTGAAGACAGTAAAAGTTTTCTTCAACAGTCACGACCTTGCCTCCTCTCCCTCCCCCTCCAGGAAATCATTGCAGGATTTCTTTTTTTCCCTGCTTACTTTCAGAAGAGTTGGCATTGGAAAAGTTTGTCTTTTGCAAATCCTTTGGGCTGTGCACTAATGATACCAGTGCTCTAGTTCTGTGGGTGGATAAGGTGTATTATCTTGCTGAGCAACGTGCTCTGAACAAAAATTGGCAGTCAGGTAGACTCAGATCACTTGAGCCCACCTCCTGGCAATCATTTCTGAGTCACCATTAGCAGCCTGCCGCTGTAGAACTGCACTGGAACTTGATAGCCTGAGGGGAAGAGGTGAAAAGAGAGACCAACTAAAGGACAAAAGCAAAACCCAGAAGTGCAGAACTGACCCAAGGTTGAATAGTGCAAAGTGTAATTGATAATATTGCAGGTTTTTACTTCATCTCTACTTATCCCCAGGTAGGTGAACACTGAGCAGTTATACATCAGAACTATCCGAAAGACGTTGTTAAACTGAATTCTTCTTAAAAGCTGCTCTCCCATCAGGAACAGAGTGCGATCCATGTGGTCACATATATGCACTAACTCTGGTGTGTACTCGCCTTTCTGGGACTATTTGGGGGTGATCTGTGAACATGAAACTCATAGCTGGAAGAGTTATTACTGTTACCCTGCAGTGTTTCTAAATTATATTTTTAAACTATATATTACATTGTAAGTTGTTTGAGCATACTTGGATTTTTTGAGCATAATAGATGGACAACATCTGAGAATTATATGACTCGCATCGCTTTAATCTTTCTCAGTTTTCTTTCTCTTTCAAAAATGATATCTGATTTATTTCCACCTCTTTCAGGCAATGTGTTTACTGTATATTCCTTTGCAGACTCCTTTTCATTTCCCAGTGATCTTCAATCTCGTCTGGTGAAATGTTGTCTTTTTGTGTAGTTTGAGGTCTTCCCACTGCTCTGACAGGGATATCATTTATGTACCATCTTTTAGCGTGGAAATTTCTTCTCTGTTTATTTGTTGTCATTTGAACCTCATTGAGGTTCAAACGAAATTTGGTTTCTGCAGTCACAAGTAGAAGAACCAAGACACAACACAATTTACACAAACATTCATCACAGCAAACATCCTCCTCATTGTGATGGAAGGCAAAGTCTTATCTCTCCCCTGCACTACCCATTCTCCTCCCGATGTCAAAGTCAAAGCCCCCTGGCGGGAGATGGTAAGTAAGTCCCGTGGCCATTGAAGCCGCACCGGGCGATATAAGGCCCAGCTCCAGGTCATCCTCAACCCCGCAACTCGGGCGGGAGAAGTTGCCGTTGCGGAAGCCCCGAAAAGCGGTCTCCCACCAGGGACCCACGAGCTCCCGGTGTTACCGTCCACCGGGCCTGCAGCTGGAGCCTCCGAATCTCCGGGGTGGGGCCGCAGCAGCGCGCCACCACAGCTCTCCCGTTCAGAACTCGGCCAGCTCCACAATTGAGAGTCCGCAGGCTCCACGACTGGGGCCCCAGGTTGTTCCGGTTGGAAGCCGTTCCACGGTGCTAGGCCCCAACAACAAAGGAGACCCGACAGAGAAAATGTTGGGTCCTCCGTACAGGGAAAAGATTTTAAAAGTTCTGTCACAAAGGAACTGCAGATACTGGTTCATATCAGAGATAGACACAAAGTGCTGCAGAAACTCAGCAGGTCGGGCAACAACTCTGAAGAAATGGATTGGTGAAGTTTCGGGTCAGGCTCTGCTTGAGGCTGATTGTGTGGGGGGAGGGAGATACTGGAAGCAGGAAAATACCAGCGCAAATCAGGGCCGGCAACACATGACCTCAGGCAGGATGGCTCTCTGATCGGCCAATTGTTGGGGGAAGGGGAATGTTTGTAGAAATTATTTAAAATTGAAGAATTCAATATTCATACCGCTGGGTTGTCAGCTACCCAAGCGAAAGTTGAGGTGCTGTTCCACCATTTTGGGTGTGGTCTCACTCAATGGAGGAGGCCCAGGACAGAAAGGTCTTTATGGGAAGGGGAGTTAAAATCCTCCTACAATCAGTCTGAAGAAGGTTCCCGATCCAAAACGCACCTATCCATTTTCTTCAGAGATGATGCCTGACCTGCTGAGTTACAACAGAATTTTGTGTGTATCTTTGATCTATTTATGGATGTGTATAATTTAATTGTCTATTGATGATTGCACATTTGCTTTAAGTTTAGACTATCTCGAGTCTAAACTTTAGTGATACAGCACGGAAGCAGGTCCTCCACAGAGTCTGTGCCGACTAACAATTTTATGTTATCCCTGTTTTGCATCCTACACACCTAGGGTACTTTACAGAAGCATTTAGCCAAAAATGCACGCTTTACTGTACACTGCAATGTTGGAGTAAACCGGACAACCCGGACAAAATTCATGCAGTCAAAGAGGAAACACACAAATTCCGTGCAGACAACACCCATAGTCAGAATTGAACCCCGGTCTTTGGCGTTGTAAGGTAGCAACTCTGCCACTGTGCCGCCCCGAGCTTGACGTTATGCTGGAGCAATCTTCTGAACACTTCCGTGAGCATTTGATCTTCCTCCACCCCATCTTCCCCACCTCCCCTCTCCCCACTTTGACTGCTGCAATTGGAATACCACAATGAATGCATGAAAGTGCTGGTTCGCCAGCAACATCGTTGGTGCAGCATTTCTGCTAATACTTCTCCACACACTGGTGTTGATGCAATTCCGTGAGGGTATTGTCCAGAAAAGCTGGCTTTGCTCAACTCCATTAAATTTGAGCAAAGCTATGTGAAAAGTTTTTTTTCATAAAAACTTATGCTTGCTATCTCTGCAAACAAATCTCGGGATGGAGGCAGAGAGCATTTCTTGTCATCTACTGCTATACTAAACATGCCTTTGAAAACTTCACAGAGGCAATGGTTTGATCTGACTTGAGGATCAGTATGATGGGTATCACCCACTCACTTCGTGTCATACTGCAATACCACCCATGTGTGCAGCACACCTTTTCCGTTTTCAGTGCATAAAGCATAGGGTTGAGGTTTATAATAGATTTATCTACTGATGCCCCATATCTACGGACATTCCCCGACTTACCCACGTAAATAATTCTGTGGTCAGTCCCTGGTGCAATCAAGGCTGTTTGTAATTTCCATAGCACTCTGCAATCACTCAAGTTTACATTGAAAACAAGCTGGCAATGGTTGCGGTGCTTACCCAGAAGGTTGCAAGCCGCAGAAAGTGCCCTAATCACGAGACGGAACATTATAGTGCCCTCCATAATGTTTGCGACAAACACCCATCATTTATTTATTTGCCTCTGTACTCCACAATTTGAGATTTGCAATATAACAAATCACATATGGGTAAAGTGCACATTATCAGATTGTTATACATTTTGGTTTCACCATGTAGAAATTTCAGCAGTGTTTATACATAGTCCCCCCATTTCAGGGCACCATAATGTTTGTGATACAGCAATGTCATGTAAATGAAAGTAGTCATGTTTAGTATTTTGTCGCATATCCTTTGCATGCAATGACTGCTTGAAGTCTGTGAGTCATGAACATCACCAATTGTTGGATATCTTCTCTGGTGATGCTCTGCCAGGCCTGAATTTCAGCCATCTTTAGCTTATGCTTGTTTTGGGAGCTGGTACTCATTAGTTTTCTCTTCAGCATATGAAAGACATGCTCAATTGAGTTCAGATCGGGTGATTGACGGCCACTCAAGAATTGACCATTTTTTAGCTTTGAAAAATTCCTTTGTTGCTTTAGCAGTATGTTTGGGATCATTGTCTTGCTGTAGAATGAACCGCCGGCCAATGAGTTTTGAGGCATTTGTTTGAACTTGAACAGATAGGATGTGACTATACACTTCAGAATTCATTATGCTACTACCATCAGCAGTTGTATTATCAATGAAGAAAAGTGAGCCAGTACCTTCAGCATACATGCCCAGGCCATAACACCCCCACCACCATGTTTCACAGATGAAGTGGTATGCTTTAGATCTTGGGCAGTTCCTTCTCTCCTCTATACTTTGCTCCTGCCATCACTCTGATAGAAGTTAATCTTCATCTCATCTGCCCACAAGACCTTTTTACAGAACTGTGGTTGCTCTGTTAAGTACTTCTTGGCAAACTGTAACCTGGTCATCCAATTTATGTGGCGAACCAGTGGTTTGCATCTTGCAGTGTATCCTCTGTATTTCTGTTCATTAAGTCTTCTGCGGACAGTGGTCATTGACAAATCCACACCTGACTCATGAAGAGTTTTTCAGATCTGTCGGACAGGTGTTTGGGGATTTTCCTTTATTATAGAGATAATTCTTCTGTCATCAGCTGTGGAGGTCTTCCTTGGTCTGCCAGTCCCTTTGCGATTAGTAAGCTCAACAATGCTCTCTTCCTTTTTAATAATGTTCCAAACAGTTCATTTTGGTAAGCCTAAGGTTTGGCAGATGTCTCTAACAGTTTTATTCTTGTTTCTCTGTCTTATAATGGGTTATTTCACTTTCATTGGCACAACTTTGGTCCTCATGTTGATAAACAGCAATAAAAGTTTCCAAAGGTGATGAAAAGACTGGAGGAAAGACTTGGTGCTGAGAGCGCTCTTATACCTGCATTAAGGAGGCAATCAAACACATCGGAGCAATTACAAACATCTGTGAAGCCATGTGTCTCAAACATTATGATACCCTGAAGTGGGGGGGACCATGTTTAGGCACAGCTGTAATTTCTACATGGTGAAACCAAAATGTATAAAAAAAACCTTTAATAAAATCTGACAATGTGCACTTGAACCACATGTGATTTTTTTCTATTACAAATCTCAAACTATGGAGTACAGAGGCAAATAAATAAATGATGGGTCTTTACAAACAATAGACAATAGGTGCAGGAGGAGGCCATTCGGCCCATCGAGCCAGCACTGCCATTCATTGTGATCATGGCTGATCATCCCCAATCAGTACCCCGTTCCTGCCTTCTCCCCATACCCCCTGACTCCGCTATCTTTGTCCCAAACATTATTGAGGACACTGTAAGCTGGCAATGGCCGTGGTGCTTACTCAGAAGGCGGCATGTCGCAGAAAGTGCCCCAATGGCGAGACAGAACTCAAGTTGGCAGTGGCGACGTTGCTTTCCCAGAAGGCCGTGCAGTGTGGAATGCACAGTTAAAACTCTCAGTGAATTCTTTTGGGCAGGGCTTGTACAATATGTGATTCGAGTATGGATTCACAGAGAGTTATCCTTATGTAAGTTGGGGAATAGCTGTGTACAAGATTTATGTCCTTTGATCTTCATGCAGGACTCCGTAAATATGTCTTCCTGTTCATGTGTATATCTGCAGCTAGTTTGTCAATTCATCCTCAACACTTGCAGTTTTTTCTCTTGGCAAGATCAGTTTGGTTAATGTAATCACCCGTATAGCTTTGAGCTTTGACTCCTTGCCATTATAAAGAACCACGCGTTCCATTTGTACGAAGGCTTTCAGAGACTTACCAGACTACATTGTCAATTTTGAAGAGGTTCTCACCACTGAGACAATGCCTGATTTAAAAAAAAATGTTCCTTCCTATGACAAAAATAATCTGCAGCTCTGTTAATATTCACAATCAATGTCCTTAATTTTTTATTTTTGTCGCTACCAGCAAATAGTGCCAGCCTGTGTTCCTTCTGTTCATCCGTCTCAATGTTATGTAAACTACTCTGCTGCAGTTTCCATTGCAGTTATTTCCCTTGCATTGGGCCATTGCATGGTTGCCTTTAATTTGATTCTGTCTAGACTTGCACACAATGCTTTGTTTCCTTGCTTGTGGCTATTAAAACATTTTGCAGCTTTAAGAGTTGAATGTCTGCATGGCAATTGGAATAGTTTCTCGCAATAGTTATTTTTCCTAGATTCAATGTACACTGCCTTTATACTAACATGCTGCATTTGTCAGCACACTTTTACTTTTTTTCGAGAAATTTCCATAGATGTGACTATCCTGTATGTCTGTTTGCATGTTTAATAATTTAGATTTTTCATAAAATAGACCTAAATTATTAAACATGCAAACAGGGTGGATGTGTCCAACCACAGGTCTACACACAAATCTATGTGAAATCTGAAAATGCATAGAGATTCAATGCCATGACCAGTTTTTAGAATAACTATAGCCACTGTACCTTTTATATCCTGAACTTGCAATTGTCCATGTTTTTGATTGCTTGGCATTGAAATTGTTTTACAGTGTCTCTGCTACAATAGAGTGTCAAAAATCTGATGTGCTTAGAACTTTGGTCCCAGACTGGCAGGTTTCTCAGGGTGCTATGCCTATGAATATCCTAACACTTTTAATTCACTTATTTTTATTAGAAGTTACATCGGATTATAATAATAAATGTTCCAGAAAATTCATTGAGTTAAAAGGGAGCAAGGGAAACAAGACCTCAGTGAGTTTAAAGGGAATGGGGCAAGCATCAGTATTTCCTTTGGATTTTCTCCCACGTCCCAGAGATGTGTCGATTTTATTACATTAATTGGTTGTGATCAATTGCCATTGGTGGTAGAACTAGGAAGACATGAATGGATATTTGGGGAGAATAAAATGGGATAAGGCTAAATGCATATGTCATGGTCCAAATATTCCTAAACAGACAGAAACGCAAATAAAATCAGTGTGAGCAGTAAAATCTTTATTTCGACAGGCGGTTGTGGTAAAAACTCTTTACAGTATGCTGCTAACACAAAGGTCCACACAAAGGTGCAGTGATCTAATTACAAATATATACTCCCAACAACCAACAATTCAGCAATACCTTATCTTACAGATCATAGTGCAGCCTCTTGCTTCTTAAGATTGACAGCTTCTTACGATTGACAGCTTCTTCTGACAAGGGAAGGGTTAGCCATATATGGTGATATGAGAAGGCTATATTTCTGCAGAACATGCATGGCTCGATTTTATTCTACTTATAAAGCACATTATAATCTTATAGATCAAGGGTTAGTCTGAATTCTCTCCTATGTTTATGTTATAGAGACATTCATGAAGCTGTGCTTGTTTTCTCGCTTATGTTATTGGAAAGGGGAACATCGACAGTCTACTGACCTTGTTCATGTACTGAAAGCAAGGGTTAGTGCTTTTTTGCTAGCCTTACAATTTAATAGAAGACGGTGAAAGCCTGTCGTAGTTTCAGTGGAATCAATTTTGTATCTTTAAATCATTATTAACTTCCACACATATTTGACGTGAGCTACCATATTTCTAAGGTACCAATATGTCAGGCTACAAAACTGTGTCTTGGACATGGTAGTGAGCAACACAGGGGACCCTCAGGGGACAGTCCTCTCTCCCTTCCTGTTAACCATCTACACCTCGGACTTAGAAACATAGAAATTAGGTGCAGGAGTAGGCCATTCGGCCCTTCGAGCCTGCACCGCCATTCAATATGATCATGGCTGATCATCCAACTCAGTATCCCATACCTGCCTTCTCTCCATACCCCTGATTCCCTTAGCCACAAGGGCCACATCTAACTCCCTCTTAAATATAGCCAATGAACTGGCCTCAACTTCAGCTATAACTTGGACTCTTCCCACCTGCAGAAGTTTTCAGATGACTCTGCAATTGTGACCTGCATCAGTGAGGGGAGGAAAGCTGAATACAGAGGTGTAGTCAACGACTTTGTTGAGTGGTGTGGGCTGAATCACCTGCAGCTCAACAGCGACAAGACTAAGAAGTGGTGGATTTTAGCAGGAGAGAAACACCCCTGTCCCCTGTCACCATCAATGGTGTGGATGTGCAGTTTACCAGGGAGTACGAATACCTTGGAGTATACCTGGACAGTAAACTGGACTGGTCCAGGAACGCTGAGACCGTGTACAAGAAGGGACAGAGCCGGCTGTACTTTTTGAGAAGGCTCCGCTCCTTCAATGTCTGCAATAAGATGCTGCAGATGTTCGACCAATCGGTGGTAGCCAGTACCATCTTCTTCACTGCCATTTGCTGGGGCAGCAGGGCGAAAGCCGCGGATGCCAATAAAATTAACAAACTCATCAGGAAGGCTGACTCCATCCTGGCCGGTGGAGTTGGATTAATGGAGGTGGTCTTGGAGGGGAGGATGCTCCTCAAACTGCGGAGCATGTGGGAAGATACAGCACACCCCCTCCATGACACACTGGTCAATCTGAGGAGTCCCTTCAGCAACAGACTGGTTCCACCAAGATGCAGGACAGAATGGCACACGAGATCCTTCTTCCCGGTGGCTATCAAACTATACATCTCCTCCACCTTTTGTCATGGGGTAGACTGAGACTGACTCCCCCACTCCCCTTCCCAATCTTTGCACATCCCCAATCCTTTCCACTTTTCACTTTAATTTCATGTTTCATGTATTTTGTATTTTTATGACTGATGGCAGATCAATTTTCCTACTGGGATGAATAAAGTTCTATTGTATCGTATATCAAGGACAGTCTCACCCCAGGTCACTCCCTCTTCTCCCCTCTCCCCTCAGGCAAGAGGTGTAGAAGTGCAAGAACGCACACCTCCAGATTCAGAGACAATTTCTTCCCAACTGTTTTGAGGTAACTGAACCACTTGACCAACAACTAGGAAGCAGTCCTGAGAAACCATTGGACTATCTTTAATTGGACTTTACTGGACTTTATCTTGCACTGAACATTATTCCCTTCATCATGTATCTGTACACTGTGGATGGCTGATTGTAAACATGTATTGTCTTTCCGCCGACTGGTTAGCACTGAACAAAGCTTTTTAATGCACCACGATACAGGTGACAATAAACTAAAGTTCAACTTCAACTTCATGGACTGAGTGGACCGAGAGATCTGTTTGCCTGTGCATGTCTTGACAACTTCTACGAGCTATAAACAAGGTGTACCCTTTTCCTCAAGTTTCCCCTCAGAGCACCTCTCTGTAACTTTCTGTTAATATTGTTGTAGACTGGTTGTCACATGATCGAACTTTTAATTAATAAATATTGCCACAATTATTGTTCATTTGCAAAATTACCACTGAATGAAAAATGGGAGTGAAGGAGATGATGGAAATTAGGAGAACACATGTTAAGCACCTAATCCTTTCACCAGAATATTAAAATAATCAATTGAGAATAACACAGTAATTGTGGGCATAATTTTCCAAATTTTCGAAGATTAAAGGTGGGTTTTTATATGGAAAACATATAAAAATCACTGATACATGAAGGGAAGGTGGAGCTAAAATCAAGGTAACCACAGACAATAATCCAAATTAATAGTAAGATTAAATGAGAATTTACCAGTTTGAAGTTTGATCTTTATTTTATGAAGAGTAACGTTGAGGGATTACGTGAAGACCCCACCAGCACGCATGCGCGTCAATCTTCAAAGCAGCGGTGTGAAATCACAGACAACAGTAGTTGAACTAAATATAGTAAGATAAGAGAACTAGTATACCAGTTGACCTTTATGATAGAGGGTGGACGTTACTCCTCATAAAATAAAGATCAAACTTCAAACTGATAAGTTCTCGTTTAATCTTACTATTTTACTTCGGAGTCACGTGAGTGACTACGTGAAGATTTTAAAGCTCTGTGATTTCATGCTGTGGAACGAGTCCATGCCTCACAAACTGCTGTAGTTGATCAACGGAGGAAGTATGTTAACGTATTCAGACATGAATCAATTATTCAAAAAAACAATGATAAATTTATTAACAAAACAATAATAATAATAACCCTTTTCATTTGGGGTAAATTATAATACAGAATTTAAAATTGAGTCTGCATACACCGCAGGTTTGGCAATAGGTTTTTTATAAAATTGCTGAAAGGTCCTCTCTCCAGACCATCCTGCTGTACCCAGGATGTGGTCCATGGGAACTTCCAACTCCCTTGCTGCCGATGTTGCTGTAGCCCTGGTGGAATGAGATTTAAAAACATCAGTATCCACCCCTGCAGCCCCCAAAACCCGTCCAAGCCACCTTGATATGGTTTGCACTGATACCCTTTTATGAGGCTGTTTATGGCTGAGCAACAACGCCATTTCCTTGCCTCTTAAGATATTTTGTGACTTCTATATAATGTAATAGATGCGTCATAATGCATAGGCGAACATCTATCGGGTATGCTCGGAACTCCAATTTGAGGCCTGATGATCCAGGCCTATTTTGTTTCACTAATTCATAGATGTAGTAAGTTATTTATGCAGTGACTGGACCCGTTGTGCCGAGACTGTTGCCATCAGCATGACTATTTTATGTGTTAGTTTTTCCAGGGACAGGGACGTTGCTGGTGACCAACCCCGGATTGGGTAAACGCAGAACCTCTTGCTCAGAGTAGGGAAATCGAGAATCAGAGGACATAGGTTTAAGGTGAAGGGGGAAAGATTTAATTGGAACCCGAGGGGTAACTTGCTTGCACAAAGGGGGTGGATGTATGGCAAATTGCTACCAGAAGAGGTACTTGAAGCAGGTAGTATCACAACATTTAAGAAACATTTTGAAAGGCACTTGGATAGGACAGGTTTAGAGGGTTATGCGCCAAATGCAGGCAGGTGTAGTGTAGATGGGACATGTTGGTCGGTGTGGGCAGTTTGGGCCAGAGGGCCTGTTTCCACACTGAATGGCCGTGTGATCTTCGTTAGAGAGAGTACAGCACTGAACATTTTGTATTTGCAATGCAAAAATAGTCATACATCCCAACAGGCGGTGCTGGTGATTACTGTTGTCAGTGGAGGTTGAGGAATGGAAGGTTTATATCCGTATTGCACCATTGTGGTTCCCCAAAGTACTTTTCAGCTAACTAAGTGTACTTTTGACCTGTAATTACTATTGTAATTTGGGGAATGCGGCAGACAATTTGCACATCACAAATTCTTTGCAAAACCAAATGACACTGGCCAAATTATCTCTTTTAAGTATGTTAATTGAGAGATATATTTTCCTTCCACTCAGTTTATTGCTCAATTCATAGGTTTGTTGCACAGCATTTTTAACCAAAGTCTTGGATGACAGCTTTAGGAATAGGATCTAAACTTGCAAGCTTCTGCCCACAAGAGCAGACATGCTAACTGAACCATGGCTGACTTTACGACTTTATTTTAGACTTTAGACATACAGCGGACTGACCAGCAATCACCCCGTACTCTAGCACTATCCTACACACTAGAGACAATGTACAATTTTACAAAAGCCAATTAACCTACAAACCTGTATGTCTTTGTAGTGTGGAAGGAAACTGGGGCATCCGGAGAAAACTCATGTGGTCACAGGGAGAATGTACAAACTCCGCACAGACAGTACCCGTGGTCCGGATTGAACCACTTATGTAAGAATGCTTGTACAATTAATCGCAAGGAGAACCGGACTGTCTGAGAAGATAACTTAGAAGATCTAATTGAAAAGACGGGGACAAAATTGGTTGTAAATATATTTGTTATTACTTTTTGACCAAAAGTCAAATGGTGATAAATTAATTGCATTTTCTTGAAATGTTTGCTGCAGCTTGGATGTGAGGAAGAAATAATGAATTTTGTCTTTTTGATTAACATGCAGAATATTTTGATGCTGACAGTGTATGATAGTCTTTCAATCATTCGTTTTAGCTGAAGCACAATGCAGACTTTTTGTAGGTATCCCTGGCAGAAGACTGGCAGTTGAGTCAATAATGTGGATATATTCTGTACATGGTTGATGGAATGCACTGTACTACTGCTGCACATAATTTGTAAGAGAAATAGAGCAACGCTATTTAATGGCCTGTTTGATAATCTAGACATATATGGTTTTGGATATAAGGAACTGCAGATGCTGGTTTACAAAAAATAAGACACAGTCCTGGAGTAACTCAGTGGGTCAGGCAGCATGTTGTTTAAGAAGGAACTGCAGATGCTGGAAAATCGAAGGTAGACAAAAGTGTTGGAGAAACTCAGCGGGTGCAGCAGCATCTATGGAGCGAAGGAAATAGGCAACGTTTCTGGCTGAAACCCTTCTTCAGACTGGTGGGGGGTGGGGGAGAAGAAAGGAGAAAGGAAGAGGTGGAGCCTGAGTGCTGAGGGAGAGCTGAGAAGGGGAGGAGACAGCAAGGGCTACCGAAAATAGGAGGTCAATATTTAAGCTGCTAGGGTGCAAACTGCCCAAGCGGAATATGAAATGCTGCTCTTCCAATTTCCGGTGGTGCTCACTCTGGCCATGGAGGAGGCCCAGGACAGAAAGGTCGGATTCGGAATGGGAGGGGGAGTTGAAGTGCTGAGCCACAGGGAGATCAGGTTGGTTAATGCGGACCGAGCGGAGGTGTTTGGCGAAACGATGAACTACGCTTGGTCTCACCAATGTATATCAGCTGACATCTAGAGCAGCGGATGCATCTCTGGAGAGCATGAAGAGGTGAGATTTTGGTTCAGCACCCTTCTTCAGACAGCTTTTGGACGTCTTTAACCTCTTTCTTTCTCATTAAGGAAAATAATGTTTAAAATGAAATCACGCACTATGAAATAGTAAATCGCTACCCATTATCTCATTCAAATTAAGTTTTGCAGGTATCATGTTGGATTAAGTGAACTATCTCTGTCCCAATTACTGTATGCTAAATGCCATGTAGAAATGGAAATGCAGTGGATTGAGTTTCCTGCTATTATCTCTTCTGCAGGCAGAATTTGCTTTGTCAGCCTATTTCCATACACCTTGCTGCCTGAAATCATTTTGACAACTGAATTGGCTGCAGCACAAAAGGCATAATTTGAACTGCACAATATTCTGGATCTATTCCATTTAGCAGAATGTGTACAGGAGCCTTCTTGCTGCATTGGTTTAATGCAGTTATGACAAAGAAATCTGGATTCTACTGGCTGACAACTGTGTCGTGTCCGCAGATTTTCCGTATAATGTTCCCCCCACAAATCTTGCGGATTTGGAATAACCTTTATCTCTTTATCTGCAAATGAGCAGGGTGAAATTATAATTGCTTTTTCCTTCCCTTTTTCCGTCAGAAGGTGATGAGGGGAAAGGTCTATATCCTGCTGCATTCTTTTGACAGCCTTCTTCACTGTCCACAACCCCAGCAATTGTGATGTTGGCTGCAAACTTACTAAATGACCTCCCATCTATACTTATGTCTGAGTCATTTATATCTTGTTTATATACTTCTAAAACTCTGTGTGTGTGTGGATGTGTGTGTGTCATTTTGCATGTGAAACACATTTCCTCGAAAACCAGAAACAAAAATGCGGAGAATTTTACAATTTCGGTAGGGATTTAATTTATGAGTTCAGAAATCCACTCCTTGGTTAATTATTTCCCCAGATTTTGAATAAAATTGTTCACAAAACTCAATTTTTAAAATATAAACGCCGCTTACCTGCTGCTGACGTCACAATGCCTACATGCCCACCAATCCAGGCCCACCTGCGTCCTGGCTCCACCCTCCGCCGCTGTGGATTAAAGGCGCAGAGAGATCGAGAAAGTTCTGCAAAACTAAGATTCTACAGTTCCGTTCCGCTGTAGCTTCTTTGTTCTACAGATCTCGGGGCAGCGACTCCTCACGTGCTGAACTTGTCCTCATAAGTTCTGCAGCTCTGTTTTGCTACCGCTGAACTTTCTCCTCACAGCTGGTGCAGCTCAGGAAGCCCCGCCTGCCTGTGCGCCCCTCCCATCCTCTGCGCGCTCATTCCAGCTGTGGAATTGGAATATATGGTCTATATGGTTTCCAGCACAATAACCTGGCCATCAATACCAGCAAAATCAAGGAACTGATTGTGGACTTTGGAATGAGTAGGATGGGGACCCACAGTCCTGCTTATATCAACGAGTCGATGGTAGAAATGGTCAAGAACTTCAAATTCCTGGGCGTGCACATCTCGGAAGATCTTTCCTGGTCCGAGAACACTGATGCAATTATTGAGAAAGCTCATCAGCACCTCTACTTCCTGAGAAGATTACGGAGAGGCGGTTTGTCAAGGAGGACTGTCTTTAACAGGTGCACAGTACAGAGCATGCTGACCGGTTGCATCGTGGCTTGGTTCGGCAACTTGAGCGCCCTGGAGAGGAAAAGATTACAAAAAGTAGTAAACACTGCCCAGTCCATCATCGGTTCTGACCTCTCTTTCACCGAGGGGATCTATTGCAGTCGCTGCCTCAAAAAGGCTGGCAGCATCATCAAGGACCCACACCATCCTGGCCACACACTCATCTCCCTGCTACCTTCAGGTAGAAGGTACAGGAGCCTGAAGACTGCAACGGCCAGGTTCAGGAATAGCTACTTCCCCACAGCCATCAGGTTATTAAACTTGGCTTGGACAAATCTCTGAACATTAATACCCCTTTATCTGTTATTTGCACTTTATCAATTTATTTATTCATGTGTGTATTTACGTATATAATGGTATATGGACACTGATCTGTTTTGTAGTCAATGCCTACTATGTTCTGTTGTGCTGAAGCAAAGCAAGAATTTCATTGTCCTGTCAGGGACACATGACAATAAACTATTTTGACTCTTTTGACTTGACTTTGACTTTGACAAGCCAGATGCAGGAAAAATATTCCCAATGTTGGGGTAGTCCATAACCAGGGACCACAGTCTAAGAATAAAGGGGAGGCCATTTAAAAGTGAGATGAGAAAAAATGTTTTTTGAATTTAGAATATGTGGAATTCTCTGCTACAGAAGGCATGAGAGGCCAATTTACTGGATGAATTTAAAAGAGAGTTAGATAGAGCTCTAGGGGCAAGCGGAATCAAGGGAGTATGTAAAATGTGTGCAGGATAGTTTTTTGCAGCAATACATAGAAGTACCTACTAGATAAGGGGCGGTGCTGGACCTCCTGTTAGGAAATGAGACGGGTCAGGTGGCAGAGGTATGCGTTGGGGAACAGTTCGGGACCAGTGATCACAATACCATTAGTTTCAATATAATTATGGAGAGGGGCAGAACTGGATCTAGGGTTGAGATTTTTGATTGGAGAAAGGCTAACTTTGAGGAGATGCGAAAGGATTTAAAAGGAGTAAATTGGGACATTTTGTTTTATGGGAAAGATGTGGAAGAGAAATGGAGTACATTTAAAGGTGAAATTTTAAGAGTACAGAATCTTTATGTCCCTGTTCGGTTGAAAGGAAATAGTAAAAATAGGAAAGAGCCATGGTTTTCAAGGGAAATTGGACAGTTGGTTCGGAAAAAAAAAGGGAGATCTACAATAACTATAGGCAGCATGGAGTAAATGAGGTGCTTGAGGAGTATAAAGAATGTAAAAAGAATCTCAAGAAAGAAATTAGAAAAGCTAAAAGAAGATATGAGGTTGCTTTGGCAAGTAAGGTGAAAGTAAATCCAAAGGGTTTCTACAGCTATATTAATAGCAAAAGGATAACGAGGGATAAAATTGGTCCATTAAAGAGTCAGAGTGGACAGCTATCTGCAGAGCCAAAAGAGATGGGGGAGATATTGAACAATTTATTTTCTTCGGTATTCACCAAGGAGAAGGATATTGAATTATATGAGGTAAGGGAAACAAGTAGAGTAGCTATGGAAACTATGAGATTCAAAGAAGAGGAAGTACTGACACTTTTGAGAAATATAAAAGTGGATAAGTCTCCAGGTCCGGACAGGATATTCCCTAGGACATTGAGGGAAGTTAGTGTAGAAATAGCAGGGGCTATTACAGAAATATTTCAAATGTCATTAGAAATGGGAATAGTGCCAGAGGATTGGCGTACTGTGCATGTGGTTCCATCGTTTATAAAGCGGTCCAAGAGTAAACCTAGCAATTATAGACCTGTTAGTTTGACGTCAGTGGTGGGCAAATTAATGGAAAGGATACTTAGAGATAATATATATAAGCATCTGGATAAACAGGGTCTGATTAGGAACAGTCAACATGGATTTGTGCCTGGAAGGTCATGTTTGACTAATCTTCTTGAATTTCTTGAAGAGGTTACTCGGGAAATTGATGAGGGTAAAGCAGTGGATGTTATATATATGGACTTCAGTAAGGCCTTTGACAAGGTTCCTCATGGAAGGTTGGTTAAGAAGGTTCAATTGTTGGGTATTAATGGTGGAGTAGCAAGATGGATTCAACAGTGGCTGAATGGGAGATGCCAGAGAGTAATGGTGGATGGATGTTTGTCAGGTTGGAGGTCAGTGACTAGTGGGGTGCCACAGGGATCTGTGTTGGGTCCACTGTTGTTTGTCATGTACATCAATGATCTGGATGATGGTGTGGTAAATTGGATTAGTAAGTATGCAGATGATACTAAGATAGGAGGGGTTGTGGATAATGAAGTAGATTTTCAAAGTCTACAGGGAGATTTATGCCAGTTGGAAGAGTGGACTGAAAGATGGCAGATGGAGTTTAATGCTGATAAGTGTGAGGTGCTACATCTTGGCAGGACAAATCAAAATAGGACGTACATGGTAAATGGTAGGGAATTGAAGAATGCAGGTTGAACAGAGGGATCTGGGAATAACTGTGCACAGTTCCCTGAAAGTGGAATCTCATGTAGATAGGGTGGTAAAGAAAGCTTTTGGTGTGCTGGCCTTTATAAATCAGAGCATTGAGTATAGAAGTTGGGATGTAGTGACTCATAGTTTTAATTGCAGTTGTTCATTTTTATATGACAGTTTTGTTTTGTTTTTCTAAACCATTATTGTATCTGCAGAATAAATTATTTGCAGCATGTTGTTTTTGGATCAATAATGTGCGTTTAGGACTTTACACCGGGGCACTGGATACTTTATATAAACAATTGATACCAGATCACCAGTGTAAAATAAATCTTCAAACGTTTTTACAGAATAACTAAATATCATTGCATTTATCTTTAAGCACGTGAGTGAGCACCAATGGTCCATTTTGGATGGCTGAAAAAATATCTGACCCAAGTGAAAGATACCTTGTGACAGAAGAACATGGAATATCACTTATATTTCTTAAGATTAGGCAACCATCACCATTTTCATACTCTCAATGATAATGGACTCCATTATACATGTCCTTATGGCCTATTAATGTTGAGGTTACTTGTTTCACCATGAATATAAATTTTCATTCAGAACAGCTACCATTAATGAATTTTGAACTACTTTAATGATAGAAAATAAAGACTAGAAATCAAACTGCACCATGAGTGCATAATAATACACCACTGATGTGGGCAAGGAATTAAACAATAGGGCAGAACAGATCTACGAGCAGATTGAAACTTAGTAAAATAAAACAAGTCTGCAGTTGGAATTATTTTTAGTCTGCAACACAATTGAACTAAATGTAATTAGAATAAAAAGTGACAATGTAATTGGAGCAAAAATCCAAGACAAAGCAGGAATATGTTGGAAGAACTCAGCAAGTGCTTTTTTCATTGCAGTGAGTGGGAGATGTTGGGGAAAGAGGGGAGAATGCTTCTTTCATGGAAATGAAAAATACAATTCTAAGATGTGCAATTATAATTTCCAGCGAATAATAATAACTTTGCTGAACTAGAAAGATTGATTTTCAAGATTGGTGGATCAAAACCTTGGTTGATGGACACAAAATCCAGAGTAACTCAGCAGGTCAAGTAGCATCCCTGGAGAAAAGATCTAGATGATGTTTTGTGTTGGAACCTCTCTTCAGACTTCCAACCCAAAAACCTTTTCCTTTTCTCCAGAGGGCAGAGTTACTCCAGCATTTTGTGTATCCATGGTATAAACCAGCATCTCCAGTTCCTTCCTACACATCTTGGTTGACAGAGTTCATTTGCGGAGTGTGACCCGTACATTTGTTGGAAAACTATAACTCAAAAGATGTGATTATATTTTTCTGAAAAGAGACAAATATTCTGTCTGAAGTCACCTTGCAATCCAAAGAGACAAAATTGAAATTGTACCCTTGTTTGCTGTTTGGATTTTGTTTGTCTGCCATCAAGCCATACACTCTGCTAAAATTCTATGCAAAGATTTGGAGGCTTTCCTAGATTGGAATCAACAAGGAAAATTATAAGAAAGCCAAACCTACCATTTCATTTGATCCCACAGCACACTAGAATGTTGATGGGTTAGTCGGGTTGAGGGTGGTGCCATATCTTGTGACTGTCACTACATCATTAGAAATTGAAAGCTGATAGATGGAAACGTCTTTACCCCTGATTGTAAGCATGAATTCTCAGTAGACTCTCAACAAATGCAGAGTACTTCAAGTGTGTATACTCTTAAGAACAAAGATAACAATGGGTGAATCAATACAATTTCAGTGACTGCAATGACATTTCAACATTTTGAGTCTGAAAAATAGTTATTTTAGAACTACATGTGGGAGCAAACTGTAACTGAGAAGACACCACAGGATGTTCAAATACCTTTGCTGGGACAAAGTACATCACATGGATGATCTAAATGTTTCAGAACAGAGAACTCAGACACCCAAGATTCTGGATAAACACAGATCCCAATTTTCACTAGAGCAAATAGACTTTTGGTGTGCTCAGTGACAAAATATGTCTAGTGTGTAGCTTCCTTGATCTCAGCCACAGCGGTGCAAAATAATTTGTCTGAAGGTGTTTACTGCTTGGCTTGATATTGGCAGATTAACATAGCCCATTGTCTTGGATTTGACAGGAGAATGTCTCGTGGTCATAGTTTGAAAACCATATATCATGAGCAACCTTCATCCAATTGTCAGCAGTAGCATGTGCTCTGTGGACACTTATTTATTTATGGAACTGTCCTTTGAATTTTGAAACTGATTGCTGAGAGAATGGTAGACAAAAATGCTGGAGGGTGAATAGTCAGCGGGTGAGGCAGCATCTATGGAGCGAAGGGAATAGGTGACGTTTCGGGTCGAGACCCTTCTTCAGACTGATGTGGAGGTGGGGTGCGAAGAAGAAAGGAAGAGGCGGAGACAGTGGGCTGTGGGAGACTGGGAAGGGGAGGGGATGGAGGGAGAAAGCAAGGACTACCTAAAATTGGAGAAGTCAATGCTCATACCGCTGGGGTGTAAACTACCCAAGAGAAATATGAGGTGCTGCTCCTCCAATTTACGGTGGGCCTCACTCTGGCCATGGAGGAGGCCTAGGACAGAAAGGTTGGATTCAGAATGGGAGGGGGAGTTGAAGTGCTGAGCCACCGGAAGATCAGGTTGGTTATTGCGAACTGAGCAGAGGTGTTGGGTGAAGCAATCGCCAAGCCTACGCTTGGTCTCACCGATGTAGAGCAGCTGACACCTAGAGCAGCGGATGTAATAGATGAGGTTGGAGGAGGTGCAGGTGAACCTCTGCCAGACCTGGAAAGACTGCTTGGGTCCTTGGATGGAGTCAAGGGGGAAGGTAAAGAGACAAGTGTAGCATTTCCTGCTGTTGCAAGGGAAAGTGCTAGGAGAGGGGGTGGTTTGGGTGGGAAGGGATGAATTGACCTAGGAGTTACGGAGGCAGCGGTCTCTGCGGAAAGCCGAAAAGGGAGGAGATGGGAAGATGTGGCCAGTGGTGGGATCCCGTTGGACGTGGCGAAAATGTCAGAGGATTATTTGTTGTATGTGACGGCTGGTAGGGTGGAAGGTGAGGACAAGGGGGACTCTGCCCTTGTTACGAGTTGGGGGATGGGGAGTGAGAGCAGAGTTACGGGGTGTAGAAGAGACCTTGGTGAGAGCCTCATCTATAGTAGAAGAGGGGAACCCCCATTTCCTAAAGAATTAGGACATATCCGATGCCCATGTTTGGAACACCTCATCCTGGGTGCAGATGCGGTGTAGACGGAGGAATTGGGTATAGGGGATGGAGTCCTTACAGGAAGCAGGGTGGGAAGAAGTGTAGTCCAGATAGCCATGGGAGTCAGTCGGTTTATAGTAGATGTCAGTCAATAGTCTGTCACCTTCGATGAAGATAGTGAGGTCTAGAAATGTTGCCTATTTCCTTTGCTCCATGGATGCTGCCTCACCCGCTGAGTTTCTCCAGCATTTTTGTCTACCTTCGATTATCCAGCTTCTGCAGTCCCTTCTTAAACAGTGAGATGTCGGAAATTGTCCAGGTGTATTTGAGTGCCGGATGGAAGTTAGTGGTGAAATGTTACCACCTCTATGGTGTCTTGCTTTGGAACCAGTATTAAATGAAATTAAGCTCCAACATTAGAGACTATCTTTGAGATAGGTTTTGCTCGCATTTGGAAAAGAAAGGGGTAATTAGGGGAAGTTAGCTTGGCTTCAGTCACAACAAGTCCTGTCTTACTTGCTTGATTTTATTTTGATGAGTTGACAAAGGTGATTAAGGACGGAAGAGTGGATGGTATCCACATGCATTTTAGTAAGGCATTTGATGATCCTTCATAGTCAGCTGATTTAGAGGGTTATGAGTCATGGGAACCATGGTGCTTTGTTGGTTTGGATTCAGAACTCGTTTATCCATGGATGAGTCAAGAGTCACATCAAGAATGCTTAATTGACATATGTACTGGAACAGGATGGTGTGGGTCTTTGATGATGCTGGTTACCTTTTTGATGCAGTGCCTTCTATAGATCCCTTTGATGGTGCAGTACCCATGATGAACCAGGCAGTATCCATCACTTTTTATAATCACCTTCTTTCTTGGGTGTTCAAGTTGCCAGACCAGGCTGTGATGCAACTAGCCAATATGCTATCTCCTGTGGAAGTTCAAAAGAGTATTAATTGAAATTCCGAATCCCATCTTCAAAGGAACTAGAGGCGTTGATTGAAGCAGGATCGTGATGGAAAGATGTTTACCATATCAAATTCTAGTTGGGAAAAAAAAATTCATCATCAGTGTTTGAAGGAAGGTCAGCCTAAACCAAATGGGTTGTGTCCTGACCTTCCCAGGAGAGGACAATTTTGATTATAGAACAAGAAAGGAGACAAAGTGTTGGAGTAATTGAGCAGGTCAGCATCTCTGGAGAACATGAATGTGACATTTTGGGTCCAGGCCCTTCCTTAGCTAGAATTAGATATATGCTTAAAATCACAGTGCTACTCCACCTGAAGCAAAGATGGGGGAAGAATGCAGAGTGGAACTGTTAGAGATTGGTGTTTTTTGAAGGGAAACTAAGTCCTTATTTTCATGTCCAGTTGAGGAAGTTTAAAAGATTTATACTATTACAAAACGGAGTCAGCTGTAGAATTAGAAGCAGAAAGGCTTTTCACCATTCTCCCATTACACTAGCACTATAACACTTGATATTTTTGCTCTATAATATAAACAATCAGAGGAATGTCCAGACAACGGTTCTTTCCCTCTGTTCTACAGGTTGCAATGTACTTAAACAATAGATCCACAAGGTCAAATAACAAGAGTGCTTGAATCTGCAAAAAATAGCTTTCTCGGAAGACCCTGTCAATCTTACCAGGCCAGAGGCTGTACAATTCTCTGTGAGATAAAGTATTACTGAATCGCTGATTATTGGTGTATAAATATATCTGATTAAACATTACCCCTTTATGTGGGGATAGAGTTGCTCTGTATAGTCTATATCTATATGCTGTAAGAGTTACTACCACACTCTTCTGGCGAAATAAAGATTTTACTACTTGATTATTCGTTTAATTGCATTTTCGTCTGTTTGAAGTAAAACAAACCACAACATTGGTGTAGTCGAGAAGGATCTTGCTGGAAACTATCTCTGAAGACTTAGTAAGAGGCTACAGTTTGGCTGGGATCTCGAAGGGAGTAGACAGTGCACTATCGACCCCTTGAGTCTCCTGAGAGTGCCCACTAACACTGTGGTCCTTCGTCGGATGTGATCTGGTTCCCTGACAAGATCTTTCAGAACAGACAATGCAAGGTAGACAATTTTTGGGATTGTTGTCTCAGACTGAGTTAGCTGTCAGAGGTATTAAGCCGATATGAGCCAGTAATGGGATAGGCTCGGGATAAGAGTAGTGTGGGAGTTCCGATACACATGGGAGCTTCAGTACAGCATATGTGTTATGCATATAAAAGTGATGTGGGAGCTTCGATACAGCATATGTGTTATTTGGATCCAGGAAAACGGAAAGATTACATAATGAATAGATTAAAAAAAAAGAGAGAGTATGGTTGTCCAACATAATATTAAACAAGTGGTATGTAAAAATGGAAACCTAAGCAAAATATCACCGGGGACCCCTTGTCTGGCTTAGCGACCCTGTTTACAGAGAGAGGGGGGATGAGGAACAAATTCGGGGAGAGAAACAAAATTGGAAATAGTGTAGACTACTTCCCCCATGCCTGGCCACCAGTCACTAACAGCAGGCGCTATGACACTAAGATCCTGTGAAGAGGAAGGGGCTCCAGTACTCGTACAGGGAGATTGGAGACATCTCGGAGTCACACTTAATCGTAGCTACTAGACCTCCAGCAACAGTGAAATAAATAGGAAAACTGATAAAATGACTGAAGGACATACAAACAATTCATGTTTTAAATTTGCCAATGACACAGAAAGAAAGATCACATGGGTCAGAAAGGAATGGGACACTATGAAAAGCAACAGCTGCCTACTGAGGATCTGCGAACTGTGGCTCTGATCCAAGTACCCTACGAACTATGGGCAAAGCATAATAATCATGTGGGATGAGTGTATTCAGCCCCTGAACATAAAATGACTATAAAAAAGAGAGCTGCTTTGCCATGAATTAAAACAATATTGACTGGCCCCAGATGCTGAAAACGGGATAGCTATGGTCTTTATGATTGCCATGATCTTGCAAGCACAAAAAAAGATGACATCTGCATTAAAATTGCACTATTTAGCTGTGTACCTGAGACCTGTGACATGTGACTTTTAATGCTACTGTGACTTCAAGGAAAAAATGCTGTGGCCATGCAAACTAATGCAACTGTTACACTCCATGAATATCTATGTCTCTTGATACTATTACACAGTTGTTAGTTTCTGACAACATTGAAATTAAGGACACAAGCTTGAATTAGATATTACCTCTCATGTTAATTGCAATTGCAATTGCTTCATTGTCACTGAAGTGCTTGAGGATGTAGTCATTGTAATAAGTAAATACAGCTGTTAATCATATTCATCAGTAAGATAAATTAGAAAATAATCTCTTACAATGTTGTTTATTGAAGGAACAATGGTGATTTGGAATGCAAGATGTTACCATTTGGATTACCAATTGGTGCCAAATTACTATTTTGATTGTTCACTCAATTTGTGATGACATTCTCGTCACTCCTTTGAACAACATTGGAGTGTCCAAATCACTTAAACACTTAACTTCCCTTCCCATTCCCATACAGACCTTGTCTGCAAGAAAGGACTGCAGATGCTGGTTTAAACCGAAGATAGATTGGAGCAACTCAGTGGGTCAGGCAGCATCTCTGAAGAAAAGGGGTGGATGATGTTTCAGGTTGAGACCCTTCTTCAGACTGAGAGTATGGGAAAAGGGGAACAAAAGATTATAGATGGTGATATAACGAGACATAGAACAAATGAATGAAAGATATGAAAAAAAGTAACAATGATCAAGAAAATGATCTGTGGCGAGGTGGTAACGTATCATACAGACAATGAAACTCCCAGGACGTTGGTGAAACCAGTATAATGTGGGGGAGGGACGGAGAAAGAGGGCATGCAAGGGTTGCATGCACTTAGAGAGTTATATTCATATTGCTGGGTTGTACCCTCCTCTATTGTCAGAGTAAGGTCAAGCACAAATTGGAGGAACAGCACCTCATATTTTGCTTGGGCAGCTCACAATCAATAGTCAGTGTGGACTCAGTGGGCCCAAGGGCTTGTTTCTATACTGTATCTCTTAAGAAATTTAGCTAATGCATTACAGCTCTTTTATTTTTCATGGCAAATTATACATTTACATATTAAACATTTACACATTTCCCATATTAAATCCATTTCCCAAGTATTTTCCATTCAAACCTATTCCACATTCCAATGAAGCTTCGTATTTCCCTACCGATCATAGTATCACCAGCAAGCTTAGTAGCATTTGGTGTTGAGTCTCTTGAATTTTGCTGCGGTAATGTATTTGATATTAGCATCATGCATTTTTCCATAATAGATGTTAAGCTAATTGTGGGATCATGTTTTTGTCCTTCCTTTTTGAATAAAGAAGTTGCATTGGTGATTCTTTTTTTCCCAAGACGAATGAAACCTTCCTTGAATCTTAGCAGTTTTGAAAGACTAAAACTAAGGCATTGGCAAGCTCACTAACATGGAGTATTGGCGGATCAGAACTCGCAACTTATTTAGTACCACACAGTTTAGTTTAGGGCATGGAAATAGGCCCTTTGGCCCACAGATTCGACGTTGAACGTTGATCTCCCGTTCACACTAATTCTCTGATATCCCAAATTTGCATCAACTGCCAACACATTTGGGCCACTTAATCTACAAACCCACGCGTCTTTGGAAGATGGGGGGAAGAAACCAGAGCACCTGGAGGAAACCCAGCTGGTCACATCAGCTAATGTGCAAATTCCATGCAGACAGCATCCGAGGTCAGGTTAGAATCCAGGTCTCCAACGCTGCACTGCCCATTACTTCCACAACATTTACTATTTTCATGAGTTCCTCCCTCCATCTTGAAAAGGGGAATCATTTAGTTATGATAAAGAGTCTTGTTTCCACACTCAGAACTGTTCACGCTGGATGGAGTATTGTTTTCAAGAGTCAAGAGAGTCAGTCAAGAGTGTTTTAGACAATAGACAATAGGTGCAAGAGTAGGCCATTCGGCCCTTTGACCCGGCAAACACTCACCAACCACGGCTCCCCATCCGCATCTGTCCCCGCCGCTGCTTCTGCTTCCATCCCTCCCTCAGCCCTGGCTCTCCCAACACCCGCGGCCCATGCAGTTGATATGAGTTTTGAAATTCTCGTTGATCACCCGCTGAGTTTCTCTAGCATTTTTATCTACCTTAAATGCCACTATTATATCTTTGCCTTAACCACCACCTCTGGTAGCGGGTATCATGCATGCGCCACACTTTGTGTAAATAAAGCCTGCTCTGCACATCTCCTTTAAACCCTGTCACCTTAAATCTATGCCCTCTAGTATTTGATGTTTTCTGTTGTGGGAAAACATTCTGACTGTTTATCTTACCTATACCTCTCATAATTTTATCAGGTCTCCCCGCAACCTCCAGCATTCCAGATACAATAATTCAGGTCTGTTCAACCTCTCCCTGTAGCTAATGCCGCCTAGTCCAGGCATCATTCTGGTAAACCATCTCTGCACCCTTTCCAATGCTTCCACATCCTTCCTGCTATGGGGCGATCAGAACTGCATGCAACACTCCAAATACATCCTTTCCAAAGTCCGATGAAGCTACATCGTGACTTCTAGACCATTTTTATCACTGCCCCAACCTATGAAACATAGAAACATAGAAAATAGGTGCAGGTGTAGGCCATTCGGCCCTTCGAGCCTGCACCGCCATTCAATATGATCATGGCTGATCATCCAACTCAGTATCCTGTACCTGCCTTCTCTCCATACCCCCTGATCCCTTTAGCACAAGAGCTACATCTAACTCCCTCTTAAATATAGCCAATGAACTGGCCTCAACTACCTTACGTGGCAGAGAAAGCAAGCATTCCATATGCCTTCTGTACCTCTACTATCTACAGTACACTTTCAGGGAGTTATGGACATTGTCCCAAGATCCCTCTGTACATAAATGCTGCTAAGGGTCATGGCAATAATTACAACGTCTTGCTGCCCAGTACTAATTTCTCAATTTGTGAAATTATAACAGAGGTAGCAAACAATTAGATCAAAATGTAGGTCTTTTTTCTGGAAGATTCTTATATGGATTTTTGTTTCTTGAACTACTGTTCAATTTTTAATTCTTCTTGATTCAGTTGTGACACAGTTCATACATTAACCATATAACCATATAACAATTACAGCACGGAAACAGGCCATCTCGGCCCTACAAGTCCGTGCCGAACAACTTTTTTTCCCCCTTAGTCCCACCTGCCTGCACTCATACCATAACCCTCCATTCCCTTCTCATCCATATGCCTATCCAATTTATTTTTAAATGATACCAATGAACCGGCCTCCACCACTTCCACTGGAAGCTCATTCCACACCGCTACCACTCTCTCAGTAAAGAAGTTCCCCCTCATATTACCCCTAAACTTCTGTCCCTTAATTCTGAAGTCATGTCCTCTTCATACATTGTTGACCTGCTATTAAAATAAATGTAATCCAACACTGTTAAATATCATTGTGTAAATGCGAGTGCAATATGGAATGATAATTGATTGCTTGCGTCATTTAATTTCCCCCCAGAAAGTGTTTTACCTTTATCTTTGCCTGTGCCACCCACTCACTTTTACCTTTTCATTCATTCAGTCCAACTTAAAAAAAATATTATGGTTATCAGAAATGAGATAAGACAATACTTGAGTTATAAAATAATGTGTGCGTTTATGCAGAAGAAATGACATGATCTCAGTGGACAGGAGCTATATTATACCAGAATGAAAGAGCATTTGTATTCTCTTAAGTGACCTATTGGTTTGTAGCAATTCAACTGAATATCCCATTGAATGATGCAGAGATGGGTTTGTTTTATGAAATAGTTGCCCAAGGGCTTTTGATCGCTCGGAATTATGAGCAGAATGCAACGACAATAGAGTGCCCTTTTCAGTCCAAATTACATGAAGAACAAGACACATTTTTATTGCAATAAGTGCATCTTCATAGAGTAGCAAAAGTAATTTTGTTACCTTGTCGATATTGTGGCAACTTGCTCCGAAAACACAAATTGCACATCTGTAACTCCAAGATTGGAAGTGGTGAGCAGTTTTTATTACGCACTGTGGCTGTTGCCTGGTTGAGATTCTGACAGCTTCATGGATGGCAGATGTTTGTGCGAGTTTGAAAAATTAAAATGTTCTTGCTTCTAATGTTTTTCAAAAACTATAATTTCTGAAAGTATTGTCTGTTCCCGAACAGTCTGGAGCATTGAAACTCCACTGGTACAATTGGTCTTTTTCAGAAACATGATGCTGCCTCCTATTATTTGGCAATACTCAACTCAAATACCTCTCATGGGAAAATAGATATTGCATTGGTTAGTTTCCACCGTTATTCACTGGATGCACATTGTGTCTAGCTCAGAAACCCTGCCAATGTTTTTTTATTGACCCTAATACCACTTTCAATTCAGCAGGATAACTTGGCATAGATCGGATCATGTCAGAATGCCTTTGGAATAATACTTGCAGAAGCACGTTTCCATCAGACACTTTGGCATGGGTGGAGCTGAGGTTGTGGGGTGAAGTCTGATATTTCCCATCTGCGATATTTTACATGTTGGCAATGTGAGGGCTCAGCATCTGAATACTTGGGCAAAGATAGTGGGGTGAGATACATTCTGGTCTGATACTGTTCAGACTATGAGAATCAAACAATTCCAAAATGGAGGTAAAACTACCAACAACAAAGGAGCATTCAGGGTCTGCCACAAAGATTACTCAAAAGGCCTTAACCTTGACGTGAATACCCTCGACCCCATCAAACAATCACTATTGAGTCCATCCTTGCCACCACTGCTGACTGCCGTTGAAAAACGTATGTCAATTGAAAAACAACACGTTTTGGAAATGGGCACTACTGTCAAAGTTCTAAATTACGGTGGGGGGTTTGATCTCCTCCTTATTTCCGATATCTGGGAAGAACAGAACATTCCACTGGACCTCAGAGGCAGAGGAATTATGGTTATATTCAAAAAGAAAGACAAGTTGACTTGTAATAACAGCCTGTGGGCTTCCCTCTTGTTGGAGAAAGGGGTCATCATGGTTCTTCTCAACCATCAGTGGTTCTCAACCCTGTGGCTTAAGAGCTACTTGCCAAACCATATGTGGATTCAGCATTTTTGCAGAGCTATATTGGACACATCATCATCAACCATTGTACATACTCTTATTTGGACCTCACTAAAGACTTCAATACCAACTCCATTGATCTCCTGTACCTCAGTGATCCCTGTCTTATTTTACACTTCTGAGCCTTGAACAGTGAAAAGTGCCACCACTGTTGTCTACAAAATCCTCAAATCAACTGACTGGATAAGAGTTCTTTCCCAGGCCCACATTCCCAGTGGCAAAGCTCTAATTGAACTCTGGGAGCTTATATGTTTATCTCCCATGAATGCTGACCTCAAACATTCCACACTAGATCATATCTAGATCATGGCAAGAGCTTACCAGAATGGACAGAGGAAGTGATTTAAATACGTTCTCTAAATTTCCATGCAAAATCAATGTAACATTCCCACCAATTTCTGGGAACTCCAGCCAGGACAGCTTCAAGTGGGGAAGGAGCATTTGAAATGTGCATGGGAACATGGATTCCATGGATCAGGAAATTGGAGGAGCAGCACCTCATATTTCGCTTGGGCAGTCTGCACCCAGTCTGCGGCTTGAACATTGACTTCTCCAACTTCCACTAGCCCTTGCTGTCTCCTCCCCTTCCCAGCTCTCCCTCAGCCCTCAGGCTCCATAGATGCTGCCGCACCCGCTGAGTTTCTCCAGCACTTTTGTCTATCATGGATCAGGAGCACATTGAAACTCGAAAGAAACAGCAGAAGGAGTTTGCCGACTCACTATCCTCATGCCTGGTCGACACCCGTTGTTTTATCTGTAGGACAGTCTGAATCTTGCATTGACCCCATCAACTTCAAAGCAACAGAACTGGTTTGAATATCGAGTAATCCACGCGCCTGAGGCATAACCAAAGAAGAAAAAACCTAAAGAATGCTCAGTGCAGCCAAGCAGTCATGAATTATCAGGTAGTTTCCATGGAAGTAGCTGTGTAGCTATAGTTGGATCAGTTATCATTAACAGTTATATATTGTCTCTTTAATATTTAAAATTGGGGTATTTCTCAACTATAGAATGGACGATGGGGATCGCCTTAGGAAGGTGCATGACTAATAGAATGTTAAGAGTTTGGCTTGCTTGATCCGCTGAATTGATGGTAAATATACTCAAATATCACTCGTGCCATCCATCATCTGCAGTATTCACTGTGGCAGTTCTCTCTCACCCCTCTTTCTACCTCCTTGCCATACTGAGATTATGACTTGGATGGAGATAGACTCTCTTTCATTATTTCTGGGCCAATCTACTGTATTATGTAAAAGCTTTCATCATTAAAACTACAATAATTGATTTCCAAGCAGGAAATAAAAAACTGTTTTATGATTATAAAAACAGTTTCCCCAGGGAAAACTACCTTAGATAATAATGTGTTGAATAATTCCTGTATTTGTGAATGATTGATACAGCATGGAAACAAGCCGTTCGGCCCACTGAGTCCATACCAACCATTGATCAATCGTTTGCTCGATTTGTATGATATCCCATTCTCTCATCCACTTCCTGCATACTGGGGACAATTTACAGAGGCCAATTAACCTACAGAACTGCATGTCTTTGGGATATGGGAGGAAATAGTGCACCCAGAAGCAGTCAAGAGTCAAGAGAGTTTTATTGTCATGTGTCCCAGATAGGACAATGAAATCTTGCTTGCTACAACACAACAGAATATGTAAACATAATACAGAACTGGAGATAAAAGTTCAGTGTGTCCATATACCATAGACCATATATATACACAATAAATAAACAGATAATATGTAATGGGCTGTTATTGTTCAGAGTTTGTTTGATGGCGAGTTTATAACATGATGGCTGTGGGGAAGAAGTTGTTCCTGAACCTGGATGTTCCAGATTTCAAGCTCCTGTACCGGTCTTCCCAATGGCAATGGAGAGATGAGTGTGTGGCCAGGATGGTGTGGGTCTTTGATGATGTTGGCAGCCTTTTTGAGGCAGCGACTGAGATAGATCCCTTCGATGGTGGGAAGGTCAGAGCCGATAATGGACTGGGCAGTGGTCACAACTTTCTACAATCTTTTCCGCTCCTGCAATCCATGCGGTCACAGGGAAAACATGCAAACTCTGCACAGACAACACCCAAGGACAGGATCAAACTTGGGTATCTTGTGCTGTGATGCAGCAGCTCTGCCAGCTGCACTGTACGTACCACCCAATGTTCTGATGAAAGGTCAATGACATGAAACATTTACTCTATTTTTATCTCCACAGGTGATACCTCACCCCCATAGAACATTTCCAACATTTTATTTTCAGATTTCTCAGCGATTGTAGCATTTTGCTTTTGGATAAAATAAGCCGTCTGCAGAAGGACTCTGACCTAACACATTCTCTGTCATTTTCCACCACAGAATGCCTGGCCTGCTGAGTTCCTCCAGCACTTTGTGTTTTTGGTCACTTTTGAGGCATACCCTACAATTGCCGGGATTTGAAGATGCTGGAGTAGCTCAGCGGGATAGGCAGCATCTCTGGTTCAAAGTAATGGGTGACATTTTGGGTCGAGACCCTTCTTCAGACACATCTGGACCCGATATTATCACCCATTCCTTCTGTCCAGAGATTCTGCCTGTCCTGTTGAGTTACTCCAGCATTTTGTGTCTATTTTCGGTGTAAACCAGCCTCTGCAGTTCCTTGCAACAAATTGTAGGGATTCACTAGATTCTCACATTTTGAACCGTTCATCCAAATATCTTTTGAGGATCCAGGAAGAATTAAATATGATGCCCTTTTCCATACATTGCTTTGAATGAGGAAACCAGAAAAATATATGAATGCCTTGTTAAATAACGGGACTGCAGTTCAAATATCTTTGTCAAAAAAACAAACTGCTTGAGGAACTCAACAGGTCAAGCAACATCTGAGGAGGCAAAGGAATGGTTGATATTTTAAGTTGATACCCTCCATCAGGACTGATGCCCCCACTGATACTGCATGCCTCGTTGAGTTTTTGCAGCAATTCTTTGTTTGCTCCTGATTACAGCAGCTGCAGTCTCTTGTGTCTCAATTATCTTTGAATTTGAACCAGTTGGCCCCCACTAAATACAATGATGCATGGATCGACTGTTAAAATGTAAATGATTCCTGTATCTGAAATGAATGGATGAAGGCAATTTACAAAAGTAGAACCTGTCTCTTGTAATTTGAACCAAACTCATTCTGTTAACAAGAACAAAAGCTGTGATGTGAACGAATGGAGTCGGATGTTTTTGTTTCAGCACATTAAAAATAAATCAGTACGAACTTTTTAATGAGGCAGATTCTTCCCCTGATGATCTTTTGGCTTGGTGTGGTCTAATTATGCCTTCCTGTTCATTTAAAGGTTCAGTTCTTGGCTCCTGTTCCAACACTACTTCACAGGTCTTAGAACTATCACTATCACCTCTGTTTATTAACAGAAAACTACCAATTATTGTGTGGGCACCGTGCAGTCAGTATAAGGCTCAGATAATGACCATCATATTCCATAAATTGCATCTTTCTCCATAAAGATTTGATCAATGGAATTTTTCTAAGCAAGAATCTAATGCAAGAAATATAGATGGCAGTAATTTGAGGGCAGCAATTAAATTGACAGTCATTGAACTATTGACCTTGTTCCTTTGCAGTAGGTGACTCAGCCTGTAGACACGGATTATTAAGGGGCTGTTCCACTTGGCGATTTTTTCAGCGACTGCTAGCGTCATATTAGTGTCGCCAAAAGATTTTGAACATTTTTAAATCCAGTGGCGACAAAATAGTTTTTGCGACACTTGAAAAATGCGTCATACGTCATCATGCTGCGTCCCGCCCCAAATTGTTCTGTGACCTAATACATAATTAATGATGCCAGCGGTCGCCGAAAAAATCGCCAAGTTGAACAGGCCCTTAAGAGTTCTTCTGTGTACTGGAAGGTGAGGATCTTTCTTCTCTTACCACACATCTCATTACAAGCTGAAACAATATTGGGGCTAAATGTTGCCTCCTCTATGTCAGCATTGTAAATTCATGAACCAATCATATTTGAATTGATTATAAAAGCTAAAAGCTCTAACGTTAATTATAAGCCAATTTTGATTTGATAACCGGATTTCAGTCATAATAGTTCATGAAGATTTGCCAGCCATGAACACCTATGCAGAGTTTGCATGTCCTACGTGGACCTTTCTTCCTGTGACCATGTTGGCTACCTCCCACATCTCAAAAGGTGTGCCAGTAGATTAATTAGTTATTGTAAATTGCCCTCATTGTAGGTGGGTGGCAGAAGAATCGAGGGAGAGTTGATGCCCATATGCGAAGGAGCAGATTACAGCAAAATAAGCAAGGGAGTAGAATTGATGGAAATGCTCTAAATAACAACATTAATTTGATGTGAATGATCTCCTATGCCATAATTAAATATAAAATGATATGAATGTACAATGTGAGGATAAACGATATACCTGCTCCATGAACCTTTATCACAATACCTTCCAAACACGAGCCATCATGTATTCTTTTGGAAGAGTTGCACAAACCAGATTAAGTTTCATACAAGAGCATGCTGAGATGAATCTGAAGAAGGTCCCGACCCAAAATATCACCTGTCCACGGGATGCTGCCTGTCCCACTAGGTTACTGCAGCAGTTTTTTTGCTTTGTAAATATTTGTGAAACCCAATTCAAGGAAAATCTGGAATATTTCTTCTTGGGCTAAGGAAGTTGCCCTTGAATTAGACTAATTAATACTCCACCAACCTTCCTATTGATGAGAATTCGCCCAGCAGTTAGACAAGCTTTCTCTTAAACCAGAAAATACTCCAAGTAATGAGCTGATCAGGTAGCATTGGTGGAAAGAGAGATGCAGTCAATGGCCTGGGACAGATTTACACTTGGCTAACAATTCTGCGAGGAGTGCTGCTGGTCAGCTGCATGGTTGTCCACTCATCCACGTCTGCACGCTGAAATGTGAAGTCGGAGATGAGCTGACGATCAGATGCTGGTCCATCTGGAACTGAACCCAGCAATGAACCCAAACTGAAGAGAGGGGGCCAGTGCTGGCTGATGTAAGAGGAACAACTCCAGTCATTTGAATGGGGCTGCAAACCATAGAGGGGAAATGTAGGTACATCATTTCCATATCTTAACATTTTTAATTAGTGTTTAGTATTTTAAGATTCTTTAATTGTTTTTACATTAAAATTGATTTTTAAATCATTATTGTCTTCATAGTTTTTAAATGCAATTGATTTAGAAAGACCTTTGAGAATGCTCAGTTGGCCTTTTGGATTGAGTTAGTGCTGGTGGGCACAAACTTGGTATAGCTTGGACAATCCAGCACAATATTTTTACCTTTCTGACCTCTTTTTTTTAAGTGTTTGGTGAATACATCAGCCAGAAACTTGTTTCATAGTTCTGCCCCCAGGAAAATAAAAATATAATTGTTGTCTTTGCTTCAGAAATTAACTCTTCTTGCTTTCACATAAACTCATTAGATCATCAACTACTTCCACAACCTTCTTTTACACACCTAAATCAAGTAACTTTCCATCCTCCTGGTCTGAATGTGTAAGCTAATGTTGGAAGGTAACATTGATTTCAACAGAATGGAGTTATAGCAGCAGCCATGGCTCCAGATAATCAGGAGAATATCTTCAGTACAGTTCGCTGCAAGCTCCCTGTTTCTATGCTACTTCGGACTTGCTCTCCTCTCTTGTGAATTTAAGCTTGAAAATAGGAATTGGAGTTGTAGAGTTTTTCTTAAATCTATGCAACAATATCTTTCCATCATGGCATAACCAGTGATTACAAAGTCTAAGGTAGACAAAAATGCTGAAGAAACTCAGTGGGTGAGGCAGCATCTATAGAGCGAAGGAAATAGGCAACGTTTGGGGCTGAAAACCTTCGTCTGAAGAACCCACTGAGTTTCTCCAGCATTTTTGTCTACCTTCAATTTTCCAGCATCTGTAGTTCCTTCTTAAACATTGCAAAGTCCAACGGTGATTCATTTCCAAATTCAAATGAGGCATATTGAGTTTTGGTCTGCTCAAAAAAGCCAGAAAAAACCCAGATGAGACTGAGATATTAAAAGCCAGAATAAACCCAGATGAGACTGAGAATGGGCACCATGTACTTGCCTTTCCAGAGACACCATGGTCCTGAATAATGAATTAACAAGTATGCAGTCTTTTTGGCTGCTGCTAAATTCAAGACCTAAATTGATTCAGTTAAGGAAAATATGCCTAAGAATTGGATTGTGTGTATTGATTTCAGCATGGATATTTAAAATGGGATCGTACATTTTGTACAAGTAATTATATATTGCTTTTCTGATCAGTTCCAGGTTGATTTTCATCAGTTGTGAATTTTGATTCTGCATCAGGGCTGCTTGGTACAATTTCACTTTATTCAATACTGGTTTTGGAATTATGGGGAGATTTGGACCTCATGGTCAATAGTTTATTTTGTCACATGTACCAGGTACAATGAAATGCACTTTTTTTGCATACAGCACAGCAATACTATCCCCACACATAAGCACCATCTCCCAGTCAGTACAGCACAGCCCATAGAGTTGATATGCAAAAGGCACCATTTTCTTTCTCAGCCATGATCCTGGTCAGTCCAGCACTAATCTTGTGCAGTCCTGCAAGATGAATCCAGCTCTGTGGTGCTATTGCTGTCGTGTGTAGCAGTGCTCTAGTGGGGAGATACAGCCTCAAGAGGCTGTACCGGCAGATCTTCCCAAAGGCCTACGACAGCAAAGAACAGTACAGCACAGGAACATGCTCTTCGCTCCACAATGTTTGTACCAAACATGATGCCTAGTTAAACTGGTCTTATCTGCCTGCACACAATGCATATCCCTCCATTCCTTGCACTTCCATGTGTTTATCTAAAAGCTTCTTAAACACCACTATCGTATCTGCCTCCACCACTAACTCTGGCAATGTGATCTAGGTCCCTACCACTCTCTGTGTAAAAAAAACTTGGCCCGTACATCTGTAGATTAGTGTAACTCATATTGTGGCTCCGCCCACAGGCTTATTAGAGAGCTCTCTCTCTGGTAGACTGGTAGTAAGCATGCTGAGACAAAAGCATCTTGTGTTTCCTCTGCAGAGTTACTAATAAAAGACTGGATTCTAATCACTATGTGTGAGTTTGATCATTCTTCCAACATGGTGTCAGAAGTGGGATATTCCTCCAAGTTAACTACCTTCAGCACACCCTTTGGCTATGCCACCTCCACATGTGCCAAAGTCTCCTGTTTCATCCCCGGGAATGCCGTTTCACTCTCCAGCACCTATTTCACCACGGATTGTGTCCCCGGTGACAAATGGACTATACCTTACATGTGCTGGTCGAGTTTGTAAGCCCACCGTAAAGTACCCGGGCTATGTTTGAACATCCTCCAGTTTATTGCCATATACTATGTATGATTTATATAGTCAGCAGTATACATTTGTATTTAATTCTGGGTACTCAGTAGTTTTGCATTTGCTTTTAATTCTTTAAGAGGGAGGATGTAGATTAGTGTCACTCATACTGTGGCTCCGCCCACAGGCTTATTAGAGAGCTCTCTCTCTCTCTCTCTCTCTCTCTCTGGTAGGCTGGTAGTAAAGGGCCTGTCCCACTGTACGAGGTAATTCAAGAGTTTTCCCCTGATTCGAATTCGGAGAATGTCCGTAGCGGGTCCGTAGGAGTTTGTGGATGTCTCACAGAGTGTACAAGCCCAGCTGCTCCATTCTCTCAGCGTATGACAATCCCGCCATCCCAGGAATTAACCTTGTAAACCTACTCCCTCAATAGCAAGAATGTCCTTCCTCAAATTAGGGGACCAAAACTGCACACAATACTCCAGGTGTGGTCTCACTAGGGCTCTGTAGTCTGCAGAAGGACCTCTTTGCTCATATATTCGATTCCTTGTGTTATAAAGGCCAACATGCCATTCGCTTTCTTCACTGCCTGCTGTACCTGCATGCTAACTTTCATAGACTGATGTACAAGGACCCCTAGATCCCATTGTACTTAGCCTTTTCCCAACTTGACGGCATTTAGATATCCTTCAAACATTTTCCTGCAAGTGAGTTGTGTGGAGGGAGGAAAAAGGTAGCATTGTTACACAACAATATTTGGTGTTCATTGGTTCAACGTCCTGTACTGCTTAGCTTTATTGTTGCAATCTTTCCTGAATTTTGCATTTCACTAGCATTTGGATCCAACAGGTTTTTGAAGAAGCGAATCTTGAATAGACTCTTGTCTCTTGACTCTTGATTACAAGGACATTTTTGTTCTTGATGCTCACCACAGCTTTTTATTCTTCTTTCTCCTGAAATGTATTGAACATTCTGTTGAAATCCGTTTGTTCTCTTCGTATAGTGCTTATCTCTGTTTTTCCGGTTTCCCTGGATCTAAGAGATTTGGAATTTTTCATGCCTGCCACTATTCCTGATGCAAGACTTGGAGATTTAGCCAGCTGTTCTAACCTTTACCCTGTATTTGCACACTGTGGAACGCACAGTCTTTTTGCTGAGCTGGTATCACAGCACAACAGCACAAACACTCTGCAACATAATTAACAATGACTTTATACACCCCTCTCTATAACCAATCCTAATCATGCATTTGCAACCCTTCTTATCTCTTTCTGCAAAACTCTCATACATACTTACAATAAATACTTAAACTGCAGTATAATGTGGATAAATGTGAGGTTATCCATTTTGGTGGCAAAAACGGGAAAGCAGATTATTATCTAAATGGTGGCCGATTGGGAAAGGGGGAGATGCAGCGAGACCTGGGTGTCATGGTACACCAGTCATTGAAGGTAGGCATGCAGGTGCAGCAGGCAGTAAAGAAAGCGAATGGTATGTTGGCTTTCATAGCAAGAGGATTTGAGTATAGGAGCAGGGAGGTTCTACTGCAGTTGTACAGGGTCTTGGTGAGACCACACCTGGAGTATTGCGTGCAGTTTTGGTCTCCATAACTGAGCAAGGACATTATTGCCATAGAGGGAGTGCAGAGAAGGTTCACCAGACTGATACCTGGGATGTCAGGACTGTCATATGAAGAAAGACTGGATAGACTTGGTTTATACTCTCTAGAATTTAGGAGATTGAGAGGGGATCTTATAGAAACTTACAAAATTCTTAAGGGGTTGGACAGGCTAGATGCAGGAAGATTGTTCCCGATGTTGGGGAAGTCCAGGACAAGGGGGTCACAGCTTAAGGATAAGGGGGAAATCCTTTAAAACCGAGATGAGGAGAACTTTTTTCACACAGAGAGTGGTGAATCTCTGGAACCCTCTGCCACAGAGGGTAGTTGAGGCCAGTTCATTGGCTATATTTAAGAGGGAGTTAGATGTGGCCCTTGTGGCCAAGGGGATCAGAGGGTATGGAGAGAAGGCAGGTACGGGATACTGAGTTGGATGATCAGCCATGATCATATTGAATGGCGGTGCAGGCTCGAAGGGCCGAATGGCCTACTCCTGCACCTAATTTCTATGTTTCTATGTAAAGAGGACATCTGGCCATTACTAACATCCAGGGTCCAGACTCTCTGGAGCCACCTCTAGCCCTAAAGCTTTCACAGAAAGAGGACAAGCAGGCCTTGCAAATGCAGAGAATCTCCATTTTGTGAACACATTTATCTGGCCATCATTAGCAGTGTGACAGTAATAAACTAAACATTAATAGTTGATTGCTGGTTGATTTTCTTTCCAAAATTTCACAGCCTTTTGAGTGTAGAAATGTATTTTCATCTCCACGGAGTTACTGACCTACTGAGTGTGGAGATTTTGGCTTGGATATCCCAGCCAGGGGATGCATCTTTCCTGCACCCAATCAACAAGCCCACAACGAATTATGTTTCAGTACGACCATCTTTTATTATTTGAACACCTTATGAGTGTGGGCCGAGCCTGCTTAACCTTTCCTCACAGAGCATCCCCCCCCCCCTCTTCTGAGTAATCAATCCGGTAAATGTTAGAAAGAGTTGCTGGGAACCAGGTTCAATCCTGATCCCTGCTGCTATTTACTTTCAGATGCTTGTAATGCGGGTGTGCTTTGAGGTCTTCTCTGCTTTACCTACTTAACTCAAAAATGGTCAGATGGGTGGAGCCTAAAAATAGAAAGATGCCGATCAAAAGAAGAGATGCAAAAGTAATAGTGTTATATAGTAGCATGGGGATTCAGAGTGCTGAAAATTAACTGGGTTGTCTTTTAAATTGTGTCTGAGAGAGCGATTTGAACCAGTACACAGTTAATCTCACCATAGAAGGGCAGTGCTGAAACTAATCATTGAGAATATTATTGGAACTGGTACAGCAATATTACTGGGGAGCAATTTGGAGATAGTGACCACAAATCCATGTTTTAAGGTAGCTGTGGAGATTGGCAAGGACAGAGAGGAAATTAATGTTGTGAATTTGGGTGAGGCTGTTTTTGACATGATAATACAGCAGCTGGCAAACTACTGGGAACAGCTACTTGCAAATAGGTCTCTGGAACTGGCGAGTTACCATGCTAAGAACTACATTCTGCACTCTGTATCTTTCCCTTTGCTTCCCTGTACCCATTGTACCTACATTTGGCTTTGATTGTATTTATTTTAGTATTATTTGATTTGATTGGATACTGTGCAAAATAAAAGTTTTCACTGTACCCCAGTTCACATGACAATAATAAACCTAAATAAGTGTATTTGGAGCCATTCAGAAACAAAATAAGGAGAATTTAGGGCCTATGTGTTCCTGCAATGTTGAAAGGTAAGACCCGTATATTCAAAGAATACTCAATAGCATGACATATCAAGAGTCATAGTCATACAATGCGGAATCAGGCCTTTCAGCCCAACTTGCTCACACTGACCAATATGTCCCATTTACTCTCGTCCAACCTGCTCATTTCCCCCTAAACCTGTCCTATCTATGTATCCGACTAAATGTTCCTTAAACTAGCATTCTGGAGCTGGCTTCTCTTGCTGGGATCGACCTTGGGAGCTGCAACCACGGGAGCCTGCGGATTTAACATCGTGGAGCTTGCGTTCCCTTTTCAGGGATCGACTTCGGAAGATCCAACTGCGGGAGCCTGTGGACTTTAACGTCGTGGAGCTCATGGTCCCTGGTTAGGGACCAGCTTCGGGGTCTCCAAGCCGCAGGTACTTTGACTGCCATGATTGCGGAAGCTTCGATTGCCCCGATGCGGGAGCTTCGATTTGCCGGTTGCGGGAGCTTTAATCGCCCCGACTGCGGATGGTTCGACTCCCCCTACCGCGGGAGAAAAAAGGAGGAAAGAGGATAAGATTTTATATTTCCTTCCATCACAGCGAGGAATGTGGAGGAGCCGCTGTGATGGACATTTATGTTACATTTTTATGCGGTTGCGTGTTTTGGTGCTTTTTTGGTATGACTGTATGGGAAATCAAATTGCTTGTATGATTTACATACTTGTTTTGTTTTCATACTTGGCTAATAAAATCAATTACAATTACAATTAAACATTGCGATAGTACCTGACTCAAATACCTCCTCTGGCAGCTCGTTCCATACACCCACCACCTTTGTGTGAAAAGGTTGCCTCTCAGGTTCCTATTAAATCTTTCCCCCTCTCACCTTAAACCTGTCCTCTGATTCTCATTTCCCTTACTCTGGGCAAGAGACTCTGTACCTGATATATATCTTCTCATGGTTTTGTGTACCTCTATAAGATCACCCTCATCCTCCAGCACTCCAATGGAATAGAATCCTAGCCTGCTCAACCTCTCCCGATAGCTCAGCCCCTCGTGTCCTGGCAACATCCTTGTAAATCTTCTCTACAGCCTATCCAGCTTGACAATATCTTTCCTATAATATGGTGCCCAGAGCTGGACACAATCCCCAAAATGCGGCCTCACCTATGTCTGATTGATTAGTAGGACTGGGTGTTACAATCCCTAAGATTTCACTACAATTGACATTCTTGGGCATGACCACTAGGTGAATTTGCTAACAATCAGACACATCTTCAGTTGTGTACCTCAACGTCACTGGGTGTTTTGGCCTTTTATCACAAGACACCCTCAGTCGAGGCAGGCCCACCGCAGGTTGATCAGACCTGGGTGTGTGTCTTATTGTTAGCCTCTAGATGGTCACGTGGCAGCCCAGACAGCATCTTTCCTCTACAGCCACAGCCAGTGACTGTTCCGTTTGGCGGCATTGGCAAGTTCTTTTATTGCCCTCCTGTGTGCCTGCCCTTTGACTCCTACTTCCCTCAGGAGCCTTGCGGTGGAACTGGCTACAAAGCCCCTGCACCCCACCTCCACTGGACACACCCTTACCCTCCAACCTCTCTCCTCTGCCTCTGCTGCAAGGTTTGAATATCAAAGCTTTTTCCTTTCATAAGCCTCATCCACAGCCTCCTCCCATGGGACCGTAAGCTCAATGATGAAAACACGCCAACAGGAGTTGGACCAGAGAACGAGGTCTGGTCGCAGGTTGGTAACTGTGATTTCAACTGGGAACGAAAGCCTCTGGCCTAGGCCAACACGCATTTCCCAGTCCCTGGCTGCGTTCAATGGGCATGAGTTGAGAGGCGATGGGTTAGTCCTCCGTTTCTCCACTTCCCGGATGAAGGATGGTATTTGCGGGAATGTTATCAGGGCATTGATATGCATGGCGTTGGTGGGAACTCTCTTGCACTCGAGTTCAGCTGCCAAACACCTCAGCACCTGGTTGTGTCGCCTTGTGTTAGGCTGGTCTTACAACCGACCAGGATGTGCTTGAGGTTTGCTGGAACTGCACACAGGGGGCAGGCTGGATCCTCTCCCAGCCAAAGATTTAGGTTTGTGGGAGAGGGAAGGACGTCATATGTGGCTCTGATAATGAAGCTCAACTTATTTGACTCCATGATCCACAGCTCTCTCCATGTGATCTTCCTCTTCTCAACGCCAACCCACATCATCCAGCGGCCTTGTTTGACTTGGGATATGGCTTTGGCACACCTGGCTGCTTCTTCCTGGTGGCGCACCTCCTCCACCACCAGGTGCCGATGTTCAGCTGGAGTTGCCTTTTGCCAGGTAGGTTTCATTGCCCCCAGGCCAAAGCCCCCTCGGCCTTTTTGGACATGGCCCACTATGTCCCAGTGTTGGAGGGCGGATTTTGCGTCCAGTACCACTGCTGCTGGAGTCCATTTCTTCCCTGTTGCTAGGGTTGGAGCGCCACCTCTTATTATTGGGTCCCAGGATTCTGTTAGTGTCATGTCCAGCCTCATTTTGGCACATTTGTACTCCTCCACCAGGCTTGAGACTGGCAGTGAGAGGGCTCCATTCCCATAGAGCCCTATGCTGCTGAGGCATCTCGGTAGCCCAAGCCACTTCCTCACTTGTGAGTTCACCCGTCTCTCCAGCTGATTGCCATGGGATAAAGTGACCTCGTAGATGGTAATTGGCCACATGAGTCGGGGCAGTAGACCGAATTGAAGGCACCAAAGCTTCAGCTTCCCTGGGAGAGCAGTGTTGTTGATTTGCTTGAGGCCACTGATTGTATCCTGCCCGAGGTGTTCCACCTGCTCTGCATCCTTGAGGTATGCGGTGTACCATCACCCAAGGTTTTTGACAGGCTTCTCCAGGACAGTTGGTATTGTCTCGTTATTGATGCAGAACCTTTCGTCAGTGAGCCGGCCATTGACGATGGAAATACTGCAGGATTTGCTGGGTTTAATCTCCATTCGTGCCCATTTGATGTTTTTCTGGAGTTTATCCAGCAGGCGTTTGGTGCATACTTTTGTTGTTGTTATTGTGGTCATGTCATCCATGTACGCCCTGATTGCATGAAGACGCAGCCCACTCTTCAAGCGTTCCCCTCCGACCACCCATCGTGATGCTCGAATGATGAGCTCCATTGCCATGGTGAAAACCAGAAGAGAAATGGTACAGACTGCCATCATGCCTACCTCATGGTGCTGCCAGGCGGTGGTGTTGTTCTGTGTTGTGACGCAGAACTGGAGGTCCTGAAAGTAAACTTTTACCAGCTTTGTGATGACCTCTGAGACCTGAAAGAAATTAAAAGCTGCCCAAAGAGTCTCATGGGGCACCGATACAAAGGCATTGGCAAGATCTAAGAAAACCACATTGAGATCTCTCTTTTCTTTCTTGGCAGTTTGTATCTGGTGCCAGATGACGTTTGCATGTTCCAGACATCCTGAGAAACCACGTACCCCTGCTTTCTGCACTGACGTGTCAATGAAGTTGTTGCTCTGAAAAAATGCTGAGAGTCTTTGGGCCACAACACCAAAGAAGATCTTTCCTTCCACGTTCAGAAGGCTGATCTGGTGGAATTGACTAATGGTTGAGGAGTTCTTTTCTTTTGGAATTAAGATCCCTCCTGCCCTTCGCCATGCCTTAGGTATGATTCCTTTCCCCCATGCCACTTTCATTAACTTCCAAAGGTATTTCAGGGCACCAGGGGTGTTCTTATAGAGCCTGTATGGAATGCCATTGGGCCCTGGGGCTGATGCTGTTCTTGCCCGTTTGACTGTGTTCTCCACCTCCTTCCATGTAGGAGGCCTTATGTCCATCTGGTGCTCAGGTGGGTGGATAGGTGGCATGTCATCTGGAATGGTGACTGGGTCATGCCTCCGGTTGTCAGAGTATGTCTTCCTCAGGTGCTCCTACAGTTCCCTTCCAGGTACTCTCAGGATCCCGCCCGCTCTTCTTGACAAAGAGGCTTTTGACAAACTTATACGGATCTCTGTAGAAACTTGTCCTCGACCGTTCTTTCTTCTTGTGTTGCTTTCTCGGGCATTCTGCTCTTCGCATGATTGCCAGGCACTGCTTTATTTCTGCCTACAGTGCCTCAAGTCCTTTCCTTCCTTCCTCCACTGTTTTCTCAGCTCTTTTCTTTCACCAGTCTTTTGATCTCCTGCTGCCTTCTGGACTTGTACTGAGTGTGGTTCCTTCTTTGTCCTCTGTTTCATGACCTTCACCCCAAATCTCTCACACATCCCTTCAATCCTTCCAGAAGATGGACGAGGTCAGTGTTAATGGTCTCCCACTCTTTCCTCTGGCAGGATTTAGTCCACAAGATTTGAGGCTTTTTCCCTTCCATTTTCTTCTCTACCGCTGACTGTGGCTGGTTGGGCTCTGGACTCGTGTCCGTTGGTGGTACTGTACCTGGTTGAACTTCGCCTGGGGTGCTGACACCCTGTATACTGTGGTGGTTATCCTGCCACTGGGCTTCACTCGACTGATTTGGCCTACCACTTGTAAAATAATGGTCAATGCGAGGCCCCACACCAAGCTCTCTCACGCACTTTATCCTGCCCTGGTAGATCTTGAGACCCTTCTCTGATGTTATCTTTTCCCAACCACAGACACAGCTTCATAGCTTATGTCCTCCCGTGTTGCTGCTCTGTCAATTGCTGTGCTATTTGTAATACTCATAGTCAATTCCGTTCCTAGGTCTGTTGCCGTGTGGTCTGTCGATGAGTCATCTTGCGTCCCCGCTCTCGCAGACTCAAGGGGTATTCTTCGTCATGTCTTTTTCGTAGCAATATATGGGTGAATCCAAAACGCTCATTAGTGATGGATCCTGCTGGCATGAGGAGCTAGCCCATACCAGTCCCGGTGGGGTCTATTCCCTCCGGTCAGCAGTCTCTCCAGGCCGTCACTAGGTCTTTCCCTGGTTGTCAGCTGCCCTTTCGCAGCGGTCACTGGTTTGATCCAGATGTTCAGATTGATTAGTAGGACTAGGTGTTACAATCCCTAAGATTTCACTTCAATTTACATTCTTGGGTATGATCACTGGGTGAATTTGCTAACAATCAGACACATCTTCAGTTGTGTACCTTATATAACTGCAATATGATCTCCCAACTTCTATACTCAAGTTGAATCAAAAAAACATTTGCTTCTGGCAGATCGGAATAGCTGAAAGCAGGAGTCTGGAAAGCATAAGAGGCATGAAGTAGCATTGATCGTCAAGATTTAAGGAAAATCCAAAAGCATTTTTGGAAGTATATTCAGCACTAGAAGTTAATCAGGAAAATTGTAGAGATTAAAATGGTAATCTATGTGAGGATCTGGAGAACAGGAGTGAAGTTGCCACTCAGGTTCTTATTAAATCTTTCCCCACTCACCTTAAACATATGTCCTCTGATTCTTGATTCCCTTATTCTGGGCAAGAGACTTCGTACCTGATCAATTTCTTCTCATGATTTTGTGCACCTCAAAAAGAACTTTCACACAAAAGTGTGGGTGTATGGAACAAGCTGCCAAAGGAAGTAGTTGGGTCAGAGACTACCCCAATGTTTAAGAAGGTTAGGTACATGAATATGACAGGTTTGGGGAGATTATGGACCAAATGCGGGCAGGTAGGACTAGTGTAGATCGGACATGTTGGCCGGTGTGGGCAAGTTGGGCCGAAAGGGGAATGCTGTGGCTCTGATAGTAATTTTCAAATCTTTAACCTCATAAGTGTCAGGTGATTGAAGAGCAACAAATCTATTCATTTATTTCAAGAAGGGCTGCAAGGATGAGGCAGGCAATTTTACGCTGGTAAATTGAACTTTTTAGTATTTTAGAAACGATTATAAAAAAACTGAGTGACAGGATTAATCTGAATTTTAAGAGACTGGGATTAATCAAACCTAGTCATCATGGACGACACGGTGATGCAGCGGTGGAGCTGCTGCTTTACAGCTTTTACGGTACCAGGGACCCGTGTTTGATCCTGATTACTGGTGCTGTCTGTGCGGAGTTTGTACATTCTCCCTGTGACCGCGTAAGTTTTCTCTAAGATCTTCGGTTTTCTCACGCACTCCGAAGAAGTATAGGTTTGTAGGTTAATTGGCATTGTATAAATGTAAGTTGTCCCTAGTGTGTGTAGGATAGTGTTAATGTGCGGCGTTCGCTTTTCGGCGCGGACTCGGTGGGTCGAAGGGCCTATTTCCACGCTGTACCTCTAAACTAAACTAAACTAACTTTGTTAAGGAAGCTTACTATGTATATCAATGGGAGTAGGACAATTGAGGCAAATGTATTTGTAGAAGATAGATGTCGTCTACAAAGATTTCAATAAGAACTTTGACAAAGTCCTTGGATCTCGAATTTTGATGTGATTCAAAATCTGTGACATTGTTGGAAGGATGTGATTGCAATGGAGAGAGTTCGATGGACCATTTTGGCTATGGGAGAGATTGGGTAGGTTGAGTTTGATTTCCTTGGTGTGACAAGGATGAAGAGGCCCACAAAATTATACGGGATAAAGCTAAGGTAGATAGTGAGAAATTTATAAGACCTAAGGGCAAAGGGCAAATGTTTCAGGTAATGTTTAGGAGATTTAGAGGAAAATTTATAGACAATAATTGACTTCTGGGATGCACTTCCTTCGAGAGTGGAGGAGTTTGGGGCCTGTTTCCGCTCCATGTCACTTGTGCTGCCAGTGTGATTTTGTTTCTTGAGTCCACACTAATTATTCATTAAAGAACTTAGCAAGAATACCATCAGTGAACAATGTTCTTCTTCAGGAACAGTGCACAGTGGCACAGCTGGTACAGCCGCTGCTACACAGCACCCGAGACCCGGGTTCGACCCTGACCTCGGGTGGTGTCTGCATGGAGTTTGCACGATCTCCCTGTGACTGCTTGAGTTTCCCCCGGGTGTTCTGGTTTCCTCCCACATCCCAAAGACGTGCGGGTTTGTTTGTTAATTGGCCTCTGTAAAAATTGCCCCGAGTATGTAGGGAATGCATGAGGAAGTAGAATAACATGGAACTAGTGTGAATGGGTGATCGATGGTTGGCGTGAACTCGGTGAGACGAAGGATAAGTGAGAAGACGAGTGGGTTTTAAGTTGCGGGGGGGGGGGGGGGGGGGAGGGGGGGGGGGGGGGGGGGAGAACTCCCGCAATACATATCTGTAGTTTCTGCTTTGTTGATATGAGAAACTGCAGATACTGGAATCTTGAGCAAAAGACTAAAGCAGTTTGTTGTCTTTGCTTTATTGCCTTTTTGTGCTCTCTCACTCTCTTGCAACAGCAGATCTCCCATTTCTTTGAAGTGTGATTCTGTTCTCGCTCGGTGGTCTATATTGATGTTGCCTTTTAGAGTAATTTGTTTCATTGGTCTTATCACTGGCTGATACTGCTATTATCCACCTGATTTTCTGATGACAGTAATAAATTGAGAACGTTGGCAGTGTATCTCCACAAAATGTGACCTGACAGGCCGAGTGTTTCCAGCACCGTCTGTTTTTATTTCCATTTTCCAGCATTTGGAGATTTTTTGATTTCCAATTACCAGCCGTTATTCATTGCGTTCTGTTTCTTTGTATTTGTTTTCATGTGCTCTTCAGGTGTGTGATATCACCACATTGAGTCTCAAAGCCATTAGCTCACAAAGTTGATCTCTTTCAGTCTCTACGGATGCACTGTCGTCAGTTTGGTCGCAGGCAAAATAGCAAACATAACACATTGTTCATTTTGGAGTTTGCAGATTTGAGGTCAATATGATTTGATTAACTGGAATGCGGCAGTTCATGATGCCAAAATGCTCATAGTAAATGGCCAGTTCAGAGAGTGTGTACATAATGTTATTCAAATTAAAATCTCTGTTGTCAGATGTCAGCGTTAAGTTTAAAATCATTCTAATTCAAAGTAATGTCCTGAAATGATTCTCCTCATGGTCACTAACTAGAAAATGCATATAGGCAAATATATAAAAGCAGACTTTTTTTTGTGAGGACTGTTGTTTTGGAGAAAATTCGGTACAAATCGCATTGTACAAATCAGTTACACAGAACAAAATAACAAATGACGTTGCAAAGAATAAATATTTTTGAAGAAATGTCAAAGTTTAGAGAATAGTGGCCTATTGATCGTCAGTTTGTACAAAGCTGAACTCTTTGCAACGAGAACATTTAACATTTTTTAATGACTTTTCCATATTGTGCCTTGAGCTGCTTGCAGTCATGTGAAATTATATTACTTCATTCCTCATGTGTCTTTTCATCTGCATTAATCACATCTCTCAAGACTGGCTTATCTTGATTACAAAATTGTAAGAGTTACCCATGTCAAAAATGTGACAATAGCTTATTATCTCAGAAACGCTCTCTTATTGCATTAGTCTTGCTGTCGAACCAGCCATGGGTTAAGTTAGAAGTTAGTGCTAATGGGAAACCCCCAAATTACATGTTTTTCAATATAATTATGTAATATATTACAAAAGGTATATTGTGCTTGTAAAAACACATCATAACGTTCATATTGTTCTTGATTTTGGTGTTTAAACTGTAAATATCCGTTTTTCTCCTTGAATTGGGCGCCAGGGTTGTACAAAGCTTGACAGATGGCATGTAGAATCATAACTGGAGTCCTTGTGCTCATTTTGCTTATGCTGAAAACTCATCATATGATAAACAACTCAATGCTTCACATCACGAGACATGGAAGTAAGAGAGGAAATTGATTTTATTTATTTAATTTAATGAAAAGACAGTTTAATTCCATGGACATTTTAATTGTGCTACAGCAAATAAGACTCTTGGGTTCTAGTCTGGTTTGGATACTGTCCAAGATAAGATCGAAAGATATAGGAATTAGGTCATATGAACCATTGTGTCTACTCCATCATTCGATAATTGCTGATCTATTTTTTTCCTCTCAACCCCCATTTCCCTGCTTTCTTCCCACAACCTTTGATTACTCCCCTAATAGCCCTCTCTCATGGTGCGAGCTGACCCACGAGGCACTCCGAGTGAAAGACTCGTGGTTGTGTACGAGATTCCAAGTGTATGATCAAGAGTTTAACTGAGTTCCCACGGGTATGACAAGTTTGCCATTTACTTGTCATTTCTGCGATGTTCCAAGTCCGTCTCCCGAGTTACTCTTGAGCCAACCCTGAATGAAGGTCTGTTTTAATAAGCAACAGTGTTAAAGAAGACATCTCCATCCTGCGGCTTTGATTTAAAGATAAAATTCAGCGTGCCCGCATCTATTGGTGTGACCTACAAAGGGAAAATGCGCAACGTCCATTGCTAGAGCAGTTATACTTATGATTTGTTTGAAACACACAGGTTTGATACATTTTAATTGAATTTACTGTCTTGTCTACACACTGCGGGGAGACGGGAGATTAAATCTTTGAATGTGGAAGGACGTGCACATCAGATTGTTGTGAGACGGAGCTCAAGGTTCGCCTCCTGAGCTGCTTTGGTGCCCAGGCGTGAGTTGAGGTGGAGGGAAGTTGGGGGGGAGGGGGATGCGCGTGCATCATTAATCTGTCTGGGGTGACAACGCTCTTGGGTTAGGCTAGGATCATTCTCTGCGGGATGATCTTAGTGCGGGAGACAAGTGTAGGAGAGGTGTACTGACTGTGATTGCCCATCAGTCTCAAAAGCCACTGTGTCTCCCTGTCCCTGGGATAGCAGGGGATGATCAAACAGCACAATACCCCCCTCCCCCTCCACGCCAACACAAAGGGCAACGATCCCAAGGCTTTAGCGTCAGAAACAGCGGGCAGGCGATAATCACCTGCCATAATGCGAGAGAGATCATGCACTGTTGTAGGTCTCCTTCGCACGTCGGTATTTCTGTCTTTCTCCACTCATTGTTGGCCCTGTCTGTCGCCACCCCTTCCCTCCCCTCTCCAGCTCCCCGCCCATTGCACCGGGCGCGGGGGCTTTGCACTGTCTTCACGTCGGCGATGCCAGCAGGCCAGTGCCAGTGCCAGTGCCAGTGCCAGTGCCAGTTGCCCCAGGGCAGATGCTCGGGGGCCCTCTCCCAGCGTGGCCCCGGACCCGGGGTGGGGGGGGAATGGACAGAGAGAGAGACACACACCCACACACACACAGGCAGCGTGGAGTACCTTTAACTGTGTGTGTGGGAGAGAGAGACAGAGGCAGACACACACACACAACGGGCAGTGTGTACCTCAGTCTGTGTGTGTGTGTGTAGGGGAGAGAGAGACACAGAGATAGTGGGGAACTCTAGGAAGGAGAGAGGGGGAGAGAGACAGAGAGAGAGAGAGAGAGAGAGAGAGAGAGAGAGAGAGAGAGAGAGAGAGAGGCAGAGGCAGTGTGGTCTATTTCGGCGAGACTGGGGGAGAGAAAGAGCGCACAGGACCTTGGTCTATCTGTGTGTGTGGGAGGGAAGAGAGACTAAGCAGACTACATTGATCTTATTGTGTGTGGGAGGAGAAAGAGAGAGGTGGGGGGAGAAAGAGAGAAATGAGGGGAGACGTATATACACACACAAAGTATAGTTTTACTGTGTATGTGGGAGTCACAGATGGACTGAGCACAGTACCTCGGTCACTATATGTGGGAGACGGGGAGAAAGAGACGTACACACACAGAGGCAGAGTCTCTCAGCCTGTGTGAGAGGAAGGAGGGAGAGAGAGACACACACACACAAGGTGGATGTGAAATCTCACCTGCCTGTTTCAGTGACAGGCACCCACCGCCAGGGTGTGTGTGTGTTTGTTTGGCCGAGTCTGAGGGGAGAAACGCCGGCACTAAGAGCGAGCAAATGCGCGGACAGAACGGACAAAAGCAACGATCATAGGTCGGAATAGGTGACCAAAGATCTTTGTAGGTGACATTTCGGGTCGAAACCCCTCTTCTGACTTACTCAGGGGAAAGAGGAGCAAGAGCTATGGACGGTACGAAGGACAAGTGAATGGATGATATGCCGATATCTCCCGTTTCCCTTTCCCTTTCCCTTGACTACCAGTCTGAAGAAGGGTCTCAACGCCGCTCTATGAACGTTGCTTTCGTCCGTCTGTCCACGCTTTCGCTCGCTCTTGGCGCTGGCGCTTCTGCCCTCATGGCAGCTATTGAAAAAGTCAACCCGAAATATCACCTATTTCCTCCTATTATCACGTATTCCTCATCAGAGATGCAGCCTGATCCGCTGATTTACTCCAGCCTTTTGTGTCTGCCTTCGGTTTAATCAGCATCTGCAGTATGTGCCGTTTAAAAAGTACAAGGCATGTGCCGTTTAAAAAGAAAGTGATAAAAAACATTTAAAACATTTAACAACACCTAAACTGTTCCCCCGCAACGCTGCGAGAGGCATAACTGAAGTCGGGTCGGGGTTACTGAAATGACGGAGGTTACGCTCCGGTGCGGACTACGCGTCAGTTCATTGTATTTCGCAGGCGTGCTATTGTAGGAGTACCTTGCGCACTATAAGATCTTTGCTCCAATTGATTTAATTACTCTAGCGCGGGGCCCCCTTAGGCGCGGGGCCCAATTGGGAGAAATAGGTCCTATCGGCTAAAGGCCGGCCCTGACCGGGTAACTGCCGGGATCAAGGCGCAAACTCGCGACCTTGCGGCCATGAGCCGAGCACTCAACCACTGAGCCACATGTTAAAATCTACGCTAAAAACCTTCCGTTCGGAAAACCGAAAAATCCCGAAATCCGAGAAGTGGCTGGTCCCAAGGCTTTCGGATAAAAGGTTGTGCACCTGTATTTCTATATTTAAAATAGTGTTATATAAGTATGATACTAGGTTTGCTGATTCGGCCTTTGTCTTCATTGCTTTGTCCAGTAAGTCTGGAGGCATGTTATGATAGTCTTTTGTATATTTTTTCAGATAGTCACACATTTGAAGATATTTAAAATATTGATTCTTTCTCAAATTATATTTCAGTTGTAATTGTTGAAATTATAGTAATTTTCCAAATTCATACAAGTCTCCGAGCGTTTTGATTCCTATTCTTTCCCATTGTGTGAATGATTTAACTGTAGTAGAGGGTTTAAACGATGGATTATTGATTATTGCCGATAAAAGAGATAGATTTCTTAATTTTAGATTCTGTTTTATATCTTTCCAAGTTCTAATTGTGCTATGTATAATAGGATTTTTATTGTAATTTTTGTTATTGAGATTCAATGGTGAGAGGAGAGTCGCTCCTATATTGCACGGAGAGCAGTCCTCTCTCTCCATTACAATCCAGTCCACCTGCTGGGCAGAGTTGTCCAGCAGGTGAATCATATTTTTAATATTTACTGCCCAATTATAGTACATAAAGTTAGGGAGTGCTAGACCACCCAGCTCTTTGGGTTTGCTCACATGTGTTCTTTGTATTCTGTGGGATTTATAGTCCCATATAAAATTTGTATTGTCTGAGTCCAGTTTTTTGGAAGGTATATAGGGATTGATTGAAATAGATATAGGATTTGTGGTAGAAAGATCATTTTTATAGCAATTATTCGACCTATTAAAGACATCGGGAGCGTTTTCCAGAATTTGATTAGAGTATTTAGTTTCTTAAGTAAGGGACTATAATTGGCATTAAACATAGCATGATAATTTCTAGTAATTTCAACTCCCAAATATTTAAATTTTTCTGTGGCTATTTTAAAGGGGAATTTTAAGAGATGTGTTGAGTCTTTCGGTTTTATCGACATAATTTCACTTTTGTTCCAATTTATTCTGTATCCTGAGAAAGATCCAAAGTCCTTAATTAGATTTAGTATGTTTGGTATACTAATTTGGGGTTTTGTGATGTACAGTAGTACATTGTCTGCATATAAAGATATTATGTTATTTGAATATTTTGTATTATAACCGTAAATATCCGGGTGTGTTCTAATTTTTTCAGCTAAAAGTTCAATTACCAGAGCAAATAACAGCGGTGATAATGAACATCCTTGTCTATTGCCCCTTAATAATTGGAATTTCGTAGATAATATATTATTAGTTAATATTCTAGCCGTAGGTTTGTTATATAATAATTTTATTCATGCAATGAAGTTCTCTCCCATTTGAAATTTTTGCAATACTTTAATCATATAATTCCATTCTACTTGATCAAATGCTTTTTCTGCATCCAATGAAATGATTGATAGCTCTTGTTCTTGAGGTTTGTGTGAATGCATTATATTAAGCAGACGTCTCAGGTTATTAAATGAGTGTCACTTGGGTATAAATCCCGTTTGATCCGCGTTTATTAATTTACTAACATATTTACTTATTCTTCTAGCTAGTGTTTTCGCTAATATTTTTTGATCCGTATTTAACAATGCAATAGCTCTGTATGAACCTGATTCTTCTATGTCTTTCTCTTTTTTAAGTATGAATGTAATCGTTGATTCTGCTAGTGTTTCAGGTAGGATTTGTACTTTAAAAGCATATGTATATATTTTCTGTAAACGTGGTGTAACTATGTCGTAAAAACTTTTATAAAATTCATTACTGGATCCATCTGGTCCTGGTGTTTTTCCATTCTTTAGTGTGTTTATTGTGTCTTCTATTTCCTTAGATGTAATTTGTGCTCCCAGTTCCTCTTGTTCCTTCAATTCTAGTTTTGGAAGGTTACAGTTGTCCAAAAATTCTGAAACTTTATTATTGTCTGTTAGCGTTTTGGATGTGTATAAATTCTGGTAAAATTGAGCAAATCTTTTATTGATATCATTGGGTAATGTTAATAATTCCCCTTTATCTAATTTAATCTTTAAAATTGCGTGGCCTTTTTCCCGATTTTTCAGTTGGAGTGCCAGACGTTTGTGGGGTTTATCCTCGAATTCAAAGTGTTCCTGTTTTGTAATTTGGAATAGTCTTATAACTTTATCTGATAATAACTTATTTAGTTTAAATTTCAATATTAATATTTTATTATGTTTATCCATAGTTGGATCTTTAGCATTATCTATATTTAGTTGTCTGATTAGTTCTTCTAATTGTCTTTGTTCGTTCTTATTCTTTTTGTTTTGAAAAGCTTGGTATGAGATAATGACTCCTGTAATAAATGCTTTGAAGGATTCCCACAGTAAAGTGGGTGATATGTCTGGTGTATCGTTTACCTCAAAAAATAGGTCCATCTGTTTTTTTAGATATATACTCCCTTGTGGGTCTTTTAAAATTTGCGAGTTAAACCTCCAAAACGATTTATTCGTAAACATTCCTTCCAGTTTTAAAAAGAAAGTTAGCGGGGTGTGATCTGAAATCGTATTGGTGTGATATTTAGGGTTCATAGTATAAGGGATTAGTTTTGTATCCACTAGGAAAGAATCTATACGTGAGTATGTTTTGTGTACCATTGAATAAAACGAGTATTCCCTTCCAGTCGGGTTCGCAATCCTCCAAACGTCTGTTATGTTTGTATTTTTTGTGTATGTATTTAAGAGTTCACTAGTTTTAGATTTCATAATACCTCTCTGTTTTTGCATCGATTTATCTAAGTATGGGTCTAAAACACAATTAAAGTCTCCTCCAATTATAACATTTTGGTAGTTGAACTCTGCGATTGTATTCAAGATTTTATTAAAGAATTGAGGATTATCAAAATTGGGCGCATATATATTTACCAAGGTGATTGGCGTAGCATGGATCTCTCCTGTAACTGTAAGATATCTCCCTTCCTTATCTGATATAATGTTCTTTGATTTAAATGGTATTCTTTTGCGAATAATAATTGCGGTACCTCTGGATTTCGAGGTGTGTGAAGAGTGATATGTTTGGCCTATCCAATTCGCCCTCAATCTCATCTGATCTTGGTGTTTAAGATGCGTTTCTTGTAAAAAAGTAATGTCCGTGTTGTATGATTTCAACTGAGCTAGTATCTTGCCGCTTTTGATTGGTTCATTAATACCCCTAATGTTCCAGCTACAGAATGTGATTCCTCGCATTTTATTTTGTGTATCGTCTTGCATTTTCGCTGATTTTAATACCCTTCATTCTTATGGTGCATCCATAGCTCAGGTCTCTGGATATTTGGGGAACGTTTACGCTACTAAATTAGTTTGGTAGATCCCTTTTGCGATTGTCCTTAAAAAAAACCTCACATGGTTGTGACATTTTGTGATAAAAAAAAAATTGAACAAGTGAAATTACAGTGTCCAGAGTGATCGACACTGTAGTAAGTATCCCACACGACCGTGGGATTTGACATCAATTCGACTTCCAATGTTGATGTTATACAATTAGCTCCGCTCCCTTTATTACTTTTAGCATATTAGGGCGGGACCCTCCTACATCAGTTGTATTTCACCCGATTACTCTATTTCTATATTTCAACAAGGCTTATCAAACGTATGTTCAGCTACTGTGAAACTAATATATCCTTTGACTTATATATCTAACACTTTTATCTGCTAACTATTTATAGTTATAGTTCCCCTCTACCTCTCTACTTGCTCTCGGCTGAAGGGGTTAACCAGAATCACGCTCTTGGAACTAAGCCAGGTGCCTGATTCTCCTCCCTTCCCAACCCGAAGTACATAGCACTAAAACTTATGAGATTATCTATGTTAGTTCTAAAATTTGTTATTTGTTATTTCTTTATCCCGTCTCTTGGAAAAATTCAAACGCCGAGAGCAAGTAGAGAGGTAGAGGGGAAAGAAAGGGGTAGATGGGGATGGGGGTGTGAGGTGGAATGGAGAAGGGGGAGGTGCCCTCATGCTCCCGGGGCAGCTCTCCCATCCCTCTAGTCGCCATGCTTCACGCACACAGTCCCGGCTCCCGCCCTCCCCCCTCTCTCCAGGAAGATGTGGTGAACAATACACGGAGGGCCGGGCCGGGGGTTGCAGCAACGTTTACAAACCTCGGACTCAGCTCACGCCCGGACCCAGGCATCCGTTCCCGCCGCTGGACCTCTCCCTCCCTTCTCTCCTCTCCCTTCTCTCCTTCTCCCCTCAGACTCCGCCAAACAAACACACACACACACACAGCATGTCCGGCAGATCCTTCCTCTCTCTTTTCCCTTCTCTCCCCTCCCTTTGCCGAAACCCTTCCTCAGACTGATAGGGGGGACTGATAGGGCAGTCTGAGGAAGGGTTTCGGCCCAATGCGTTACCTATTTCCTTCGCTCCATAGATGCTGCTGCACCTGCGGAGTTTCTCCAGCATTTTTGTGAATCCCTAGACCTAGTTCAGTGAGCGTCCACCAAGGGTCACCCGGAGTGGTGACCGCGGAACCTCTCTGAGCGACCCTTGGTGGACGCTCACTGTACTAGGTCTAGGGATTCCTACTCTCCCGGGCAATATACCCTCCCTTTTTTCCAGGACCGAAAATGTCCGATTTTTGGAGTTTTTCGGTTTCCGGAATTTCGGATAAAAGGTTGTGCACCTGTACCTACAACTGACGGTATTAGAAGAGACTGGGAACAAGAACTAGCTATAAAAATGTCAAAAGAGAGCTGGGATAAACACTTACTATATGTGCATAAATGCTTGATCAACGTAAGACACACACTGTTTCAATGACAGGCACCCGCCGCCAGTGAATGAAGACACCCCCATCTGTCTCACCCTCCTCTCCCTCCACTCTCCACCCTCTCTCCTCCACCCCTCCCCCCCACCTCCAGTCCCGCCCCGACCGCCTGAAACCCCACCTTTCCCTCCCAACTCCAGTCCCGTCCCGACCGCCTGGGAAACTGAAGGGAGCAACAATCAACTGCCACGGATACAAATAATATAATACACAAGAAAGGGCAGATGCTGGTTGACAATAAGTGAACACACAGTGCTGTAGTTACACAAAGACGCAGCAGTAATTTGGAAATGTCATCCCGTCACCCATTCCTTCTCTCCAGAGCTGCTGCCTGCCCGCTGAGTTAAAGAGTTCTCACGGTCCCCCCTTAGACTCGCGAGACACTAAGGTAAACGCACGGGCCACTACGTTCTTAAAACAAGTTTAAATGGTTCAATTTTTAACTTCAGCAGTACATTTTACTCGAGGAAAACTTTAAACATGTTTGAATTTTTCCAAGAGTTAACAAGTTTCACGGGTACCTGCCGTTAGCGCCACGAGTATTTAAGTTGTGTCCACGAGTTCCGACGTTCCCGCTATATTAATTGTACGTAGTTACCACAAGTTAAATTTGTTTTAAACTCGGGGTACCTCGTGGGTCAACTCGCACCGTGAGACAGGGGTTTAATGCTGTTATGGCAGACCTATATCCATATTCCTAAACATATCTTTTGTTTAAGTAACCAAAATGAGGAATTGATTTGGGGATAGAAAGAATTGCACAACTTGTGCTGTGTATGTTTTGTGCTGCTATGTGACACCACAGAACTGGCTGGCCCTGAGCATTGAGCATAGAAATTATGTTGCAGTTGTCCAATATGTTGATGAGGCTGCATTTGTTCAGTTCTGATAACCCACTTCAAGAATCCAGACTTGAATCCAATTACGCATACATCAATGGTGCCAAGCCTGGGCAAATAGGATGTGCTTTGATGGGCACCTTGGGTGGCAAGGACGAGTTGGGCCGAAAATACTGTTTTAATGCTGTAAGCCTTTGACTGGTGCTTTATACTTGCCAGTGGTTTACATTGCAGGTGAAGCATTTTGCTATAAACAGTTACTGGGCATTAGATCGTGATTTGTGTTTGAGATTTGAAACTTTTTATCCAGAAAATGAAAGTTGTAATTTGTGTATTTTAAACATCTCTGCAAAGCAAATTGGGAATTATGATAATTTGATAGGCCAATATTGTTGGGTGGAAATGTGATTATACATACTCTCATTGTTTCTATACAGCAGGTATCACTTCAAATACTTTTGTTGTTTTTCTTCCCCTGCTACAGATGAACTTGTGAAAGATGTACTCTCTTTATATGTGCGGGCAGTTTTCAATATTCTGCAGTAGATGTGGAATCTTAAAGTAGCTTGCATGATGTGAGCTATTATATGTGGATCTTTTTACTATACTTCAAGTTCATGCCCAATTTATAGTTGGTCAAGAAACAGAGAGAAGCAGTGACAGCTGGGGGAAAGGTTAGGATTACGATTGTGTGTTGATGCAGTGAGGTGAGCTGAGACTTTCCTTTCACTGGCTGGAAAATCCACTAACTGGCCCAAAGACGCAATCAAATGTTAGTGTATTGATAAAATTGTTGGTGATATTTATGCCAAGGAACTTGAAGCTTCCATCCATCTCTATACCAGCACCATTGTTGTTGATTGGGGGCAAGTACTCAACCAAGTTTCTGGAAGACAATACTACAAATTGTGATGAAGATATACACAAAATGCTGGAGAAACTCAGCGAGACAGGCAGCATCCCTGGAGAGACAGAATGGGCGACGTTTTGGGCCGAGACCCTTCTCCAGAGATGCAGCCTATCCCACTAAGTTACTCCAATATTTTGTGCCTATCTTTGGTGTAAACCAGCATCTGCAGTTGCTTCTTACTACAAATTGTGATATAAGGCAGCAGCATGGATTTGAGTAACAAGATCAGCCACATTCTTATGGAATTGCATCCTAATAGATGACTTCTATTTCTTTGCCATGAATTTCTTTCTTGCCTGCTGAAAAGGGCTCAAATGGTTGCTTCCATATTATCTTGCAATCAGCTGGTTACATAGAAACATAGAAACATAGAAATTAGGTGCAGGAGCAGGCCATTTGGCCCTTTGAGCCTGCACCACCATTCAATATGATCATGGCTGATCATCCAACTCAGTATCCCGTACCTGCCTTCTTCCATACCCTCTGATCCCCTTAGCCACAAGGGCCACATCTAACTCCCTCTTAAATATAGCCAATGAACTGGCCTCGACTATACCTCTGCGGCAGAGAGTTCCAGAGATTCACCACTCTGTGTGAAAAAGGTTCTTCTCATCTCGGTTTTAAAGGATTTCCCCCTTATCTTTAGCTGTGACCCCTTGTCCTGGACTTCCCCAACATCGAGAACAATCTTCCTGCATCTAGCCTATCCAACCCCTTAAGAATTTTGTAAGTTTCTATAAGATCCCCTCTCAATCTCCTAAATTCTATAGAGTATAAACCAAGTCTATCCAGTCTTTCTTCATAAGACAGTCCTGACATCCCAGGAATCAGTCTGGTGAACCGTCTCTGCACTCCCTCTATGGCAATAATGTCCTTCCTCAGATTTGGAGACCAAAACTGTACTGTACGCAATACTCCAGGTGTGGTCTCACCAAGACCCTGTACAACTGCAGTAGAACCTCCCTGCTCCTATACTCAAATCCTTTTGCTATGAAAGCTAACATACCATTCGCTTTCTTCACTGCCTGCTGCACCTGCATGCCTACTTTCAATGACTGGTGGACCATGACACCCAGGTCTCGCTGCATCTCCCTTTTTCCTAGTCGGCCACCATTTAGATAATAGTCTGCTTTCCTGTTTTTGCCACCAAAATGGATAACCTCACATTTATCCACATTATACTGCATCTGCCAAACATCCCCACTCACCCAGCCTATCCAAGTCACCTTGCAGTCTCTTAGCATCCTCCTCACAGCTAACACTGCCCCCCCAGCTTAGTGTCATCCGCAAACTTGGAGATATTGCCTTCGATTCCCTCATCCAGATCATTAATATATATTGTAAATAGCTGGGGTCCCAGCACTGAGCCTTGTGGTACCCCACTAGTCACTGCCTGCCATTGTGAAAAGGACCCGTTTACTCCTAATCTTTGCTTCCTGTTTGCCAGCCAGTTCTCTATCCACATCAATACTGAACCCCCAATGCCGTGTACTTTAAGTACGTTACTGCATGCCAGTGTGGTTTGGGCTCTGTACTGGTTGCAATGGAAAGAAGAAGGAAATGGGCAATCTAGCTGCCATGGACTGTGAATATAACCTGATCAACGGTGAGAATTTGTTGACCATTATTTTAACAAAATAACTGCTCATAATTCTCTGGATCCCCCTTGTCAGATTTTTCTGCATTCCAATCTGAGCAATCATAAATTTCACAATTGAGCAGATTTCCAAAGATTTTGTTGACAATTTACCTGCTGCCTACTATTACACTGGGCAGCAATTTAAAATGCCTCTGCAGATGTGCGAGGAACTCATCAGTTTTTAAAATGTAACTCCTGGATTTTATTTTTGATTTTCAATGTGATATTGTTCCTCCGTCTATCAACGTTGGTTATTGTGAAGCAACTTTGAATGTTGCACTCCTAAGTATTTTTCGCAACTGTTGAATTATGCAAGGAGCAGCCGTATATTGTAGTGTTCCACTGAGAAGATTGGAATTTAATTTTGATGCAAGGAGAAAGATGAGAGCTTGATCAGGGGTATAATAGAACAGACAATTTTTGAGATAACAGGTGTGTGGTTGAGCAATTCTGCTGAATTTGACAGATATTTTCACATGGAATTGATTTGGTTTAGAAAGCACGATACCCCACCCTTGTTATGACTTATCCATATGAACTTTATCCTTAAACTAAACTTCGAAGCCAGCAAATCAGTGGATATTGAAGGATGCCTTCCAGTAACTTTTGAAGAGGAGTCTGCACAGATTTTTCAAGGGTATGTATAAACCAACCAGTTTTCTTCATCTTTTGCATCCTTGATTTAGAGGACTCTGGCCTCGGGCACAGGAGAATAGAAATTCCTTACTTTCAGGCAGAACAGTATAAGTTGCAATACTAGGAGGTAAAGTGAAGTATGCAGTAAAATGTCTTAGAAATTCCTGATGACTCCCGGCTTTAATTGTTTCGATCAACTTTGCAGTGCGACACCTATTTTAACAACAGCAATCTTTCTCCAATGTCATTTTCCGTTTATAACAAAGTTAATGGATGCATTGTAGAAGCATTGTTATTTAAAATTGACAGGATAGTCATAGTCGTACAGCTTGGAAACAAGCCCATCGGCCCACCTTGTCCACACCGACCAACATGCCCCATCTACACTAGTCCCACCTGCCTGCGTTTGGCTCATATTCCTCTAAACCTATCTTACCAATATATCCGTCTACAGTGGCTTGCAAAAGTTTTCATACCCCTTGAACTTTTCCACATTTTGTCACGTTACAACCACAAATGTAAATGTATTTTATTGGGATTTTATGTGATAGATTATGTGATATAATTGTGAAGTGGAAGGAAAATGATACATAGTTTTCAAATTTTTTACATATAAAAAACTGAAAAGTGTGGCGTGCAAAAGTATTCAGCCCCCCTGAGTCAATACTTTGTAGAACCACCTTTCGCTGCAATTACAGTTGCAAGTCTTTTGGGGTATGTTTCTACCAGCTTTGCACATCTGACTGAAATTTTTGCCCATTCTTCTTTGCAAAATAGCCCAAGCTCAGTCAGATTGGATGAAGAGCGTCTGTGAACAGCAATTTTCAAGTCTTGCCAGAGATTCTCAATTGCATTTAGGTCTGGACTTTGATTGGGCCATTCTAACACATGAATATGCTTTGATCTAAACCATTCCATTGTAGCTCTGGCTGTATGTTTAGGGTCGTTGTCCTGCTGGAAGGTGAACCTCCGCCCCAGTCTCAATTCTTTTGCAGACTCTAACAGGTTTTCTTCCAAGATTGCCCTGTATTTGGCTCCATCCATCTTCCCATCAACTCTGACCAGATTCCCTGTCCCTGCTGAAGAAAAGCGTCCCCACAGCATGATGCTGCCACCACCATGTTTCACAGTGGGGATGGTGTATTCAGGGTGATGTGCAGTGTTAGTTTTCCGCCACACATAGCGTTTTGCATTTAGGCCAAAAACTTCAATTTTGGTCTCATCTGACCAGAGCACCTTCCTCCACATGTTTGCTGTGTCCCCCACATGGCTTGTGGCAAAATGCAAACGGAACTTCTTGCCACTCTTCCATAAAGGCCCGATTTGTGGAGTGCACAACTAATAGTTGTCCTGTGGACAGATTCTCCCACCTGAGCTGTGGATCTCTGCAGCTCTTCCAGAGTTACCATGGGCCTCTTGGCTGCTTCTCTGATCAATGCTTTCCTTGCCCGGCCTGTCAGTTTAGGTGGACGACCATGTCTTGGTAGGTTTGCAGTTGTGCCATACTCTGTCCATTTTCGGATGATGGTTTGAACAGTGCTCCGTGAGATGTTCAAAGCTTGGGATATTTTTTTTATAACCTAACCCTGCTTTAAACTTCTCCACAACTTTATCCCTGACCTGTCTGATGTGTTCCTTGGGCTTCATGATGCTGTTTGTTCACTAATGTTCTCTAACAAGCCTCTGAGGCCTTCACTGAACAGCTGGATTTATACTGAGATTAGATTACACACAAGTGGACTCTATTTACTAATTAGGTGACTTCTGAAGGCACTGGATTTTATTTAGGGGTATCAGAGTAAAGGGGGCTGAATACTTTTGCACGCCACACTTTTCAGTTTTTTATTTGTAAAAAAAATTGAAAACCATATATCATTTTCCTTCCACTTCACAATTAAGCGCCACTTTGTGTTGGTCTATCACATAAAATCCCAATAAAATACATTTATGTTTGTGGTTGTAACGTGACAAAATGTGGAAAAGTTCAAGGGGTATGAATACTTTTGCAAGTATCTTAAACGTTGGTTCTTAAACGTTGCAATAGCACCTGCCTCAACTACCTCCTCTGGCAGCTGATTCCATATATGTCATAAGGCCATAAGTGATAGGAGCAGAATGAGGCCATTCGGTCCATCGTCTACTCCGCCATTCAATCATGGCTAATCTATCTCTCCCTCCTAACCTCATTCTCCTGCCTTCTCTCCATAACCCCTGACACCTGTACTTATCAATAATCTGTCTATCTCTGCCTTAAACATATCCTTAAACTTGGCCTCCACAGCCATTTGTGGCAAAGAATTCCACAGATTCTCCACCCTCTGACTAAAGAAATTCCTCCTCATCTCCTTTCTAAAGGAATGCCCTTTAATTCTGAGGTCATGACCTCTAGTCCTAGACTCTCCCATTCGTGGTAACATCCTCTCCACATCCAATCTATCCAAGCCTTTCACTATTCCAGGGCTCTCACTTAACTTTTTTTCGCTGTTGCCAGCTGGGCAATCTCGGCAGCCTTTTAGGTTGCTGAAGGACAGCTTAGGTGGTCATTTAAGACGGTTTGCATGAGGCGTGCGATAACATGCTCGGACGAAGTGCGTAGTCACCAATCGGAATTTTATTCAATGAAACATTCACATAATATTTTTGCTTCAAATAAAGTCACAAACTAAACATATTCACCAATCAGGACATGATATATACCACAACGACATGCAGCAAAATTATAATACAGTAGATCAACTCTTTTTACACGTTGCAATTAGTGTAGTTTCTATTATTTCTTTCCACTGCCAAACAAAAATGTGGTTGGATTATTCAGCGTATGATCATCCTCGGTGAGACCGATCGCTTTGCACAACACCTCCACTCAGTTCGCAAAAACCAACCTGATCTCCCGGTGGCTCTGCACTTCAACTCCCCCTACCATTCCGAATCCGACCTTTCTGTCCTGGGCCTCCTCCATGGCCAGAGTGAGGCCCACCGCAAATTGGAGTAACAGCACCTCCTATTTTGCTTGGGCAGTTTACATTGGTACAGCGCTATGAACATTGGCTTCTCCAATTTCAGGTAGTCCTTGCTTTCTCCCTGCTTCCCCTCCGCTTCCCAGCTCTCCTTCAGCCCACTGTCTCCGCCTCTTCCTTTCTTCTTCCCACTCCCCCTCCCCTCGCTCTCACATCAGTCTGAAGAAGGGTATCAACCTGAAATGTCACCTATTTCCTTCGCTCCATAAATGCTGCCTCAGCCGCTGAGTTTCTCCAGCATTTTTGTCTACTCGTTCACACAGGTTCTGTTATCCCACTTTCCTCAATAGTCAATAGTCAATAGTCTATTTAATTATCATTTGGACCCCTGGAGGTCCAAACGAAATGCCGTTTCTGCAGCCATACATTACACACAAATAGACCCCAGACACAACATAATTACATTTTACATAAACATCCATCACATAGCTGTGATGGAAGGCCAAAAAAACTTATCTCTCCACTGCACTCTCCCCCCCCCCCCGATGTCAGAGTCAAAGTCAAAGCCCCCGGCTGGCGATGGCGATTGTCCCGCGGCCATTAAAGCCACGCCGGTGTGTGCGAGGTCGCACACCGGGTCTTGGTGTTAAAGACCCCGGTGTGCGCTCGCAGAGTCCTGCGGCCATTCCAAGCCGCGCGGGGCGGTGCTGTAAGGCCCCGCTCCAGGAGCTCTTCGACCCCACAACTCGGGCGGGGGAAGTCGCGTTGTGGGAGCCCCGAAAAGCGGTCTTCCTCCAGTGACCCGCGGGCTCCCGGTGCCGCCGTTCGCAGACCCACAGTAGCAGCCTCAGCAGCAGCAGCGGCAGCAGCAGCAGCAGCAGCAGCAGCAGCAGCAGCGGCAGCGCTCCTCCACCGCTCCACCCGCTCCGGTCTCGGCCAGCTCCGCGACGGCGACGGTGAGTCGTAGCACCAGAGTCCCTGGCTTCTTCCTGTTGGAGGCCGCTCCTCGTTGCGGCCCCAACGACAACTGAGACCCGACGAGAAAAGGTCGGGTCTCCAGTGCAGGGAGAGATTCAAAAGTTTCTCCCACCCCACCCCCGCCCCCCCACACACACACCCCAACATAAAATAACAAAAACTACATAAAAACACAGACAAAAAATAATAAAAACGCGGACAGGCTGCAGAGGCCGCTGCTGACCAGAGTCGCGCCGCCTACCGGATCACCCACTCACCTACACATTAGGGGCAATTTTATAGAGATAACTTAACTTACAAAGCCAATGCGTCTTTGGGATGTGGGAGGAAACCCACAGGCTTGCAGGGAGAATGTGCAAATTCAACACAGTGCCCGAGGACAGGATCGAACACAGATCTCTGGCGTGTGAGGCAGCAAGCCCACCAGCTGTACCACTATATATTGTTGTAACACACAAAAAATACGTTGATAACTTTGATTACTAAAAAAAAAAACTATCCATTTTCAGTCTTAAATCTCGAAGTGACGCCATGTCCCTCTTTACAGCTACTGTATGTTTTAATTCAGTTCATGACTATGGGGCAGTACATTGGACATAAAGTTGCTGCCTAAAAGTGCCAGATACCCAGAATTGATCCTGAATATGGGTGCTGCCTGTATGGAGTTTGCTCCTTTTCCCTATGATCGCATAGGTTTTCTCCGGGTGCCCTTGTTTCCTTCCACATTCTAAAGGTGTGAAGGAACCCTTTTCAGACCCAACACAAAACTTAATATTTTCCTTTTGTCCAGAGATTCTGTCTGACCTGTTAAGTTACTCCAGCTTTTTGTGTCTATCTTCAGTTTAAACCAGCATCTGCAGTTCCTTCCTACACACAAGATACTAGATGATAGAACTTTATTAATCACAGGAGGGAAATTGTGTGTGTGTGTGTGTGTGTAGGTATATATATATATTACTAGACTAAGTGGGACCCATTGAGTCCCAGCATCACACGGGAGGGCTGGTCACCAACGCAATATTCCACCTCTCCACCAATTCCAATATTGCTCGCCAGTAGGGGGGGGGTTCTGTTGCGCTACTATGGGTGTTGCGGGCCGAAGGTACTGGTTTCCAGAGGGCTAGTATAGACATTGTGGGCCGAATGGATTCTTGGGCTGGCAGCCAACTGTTGCAACGATTTAAAAAGCCAAGCCAAGGCAAACAATTTGGCTGCAGCCACCCGACAACCAAAATTCATTTTGTGAACACAAACTTTTTAAAAAGGCGAGGCAAACAATTGGGCAACAGCCACTTTACAGCCGCATCGAGGGGACTCACCGTGAAGTAGACGTGCGTTCAGTGTTATTCGCAGCTCAAAGAGCCATGACCCTCTCGCTTCCTGGGTCTGGCAGAGACTGAGTGAGGGACTACACTTCCGGGTTTTATAGTCCCTCCGATCTCCTCTGCCGCCAGTGGGAGCAGCAGAGAGAATGGGGAATATTTAACAAACATTAATATCTCTCTGATTTTTCATCGATGGGAAAAATCCTCCAGTCCCGAAAGGCGGAGGGGGGCTCTGAGCGATGTGGCCAAAAATGACGGCCGTAGGTGGCGGTGTTCACTCAGAAATCGCAGCACAGTGGGCCAAAAGCGGTCAAGATCAGACTTTTAGTAATATAGAAGATACACACACACATACACACACACACACACACACAGACACACACACACACACACACACACACACACACACACCACACACACACACACACACACACACACACACACACCACACACACACACACACACACACACAACACACACACACACACACACACACACACACACACATATCTATATAGTTATATATTTATCTATAATTAAACACAGTTTTTTTCTCGTTAATCGCATTGTTTACAGAGTACTATGTTTACATATTCTGTTGTGCTGCTGCAAGTAAGGATTTCATTGTTCTAACTGGGACGTGAGAGAATAAAACACTCTTGACTCTTGACTTACGTCATAGAAAAATAGAAACATAGAAAATAGGTGCAGGAGGAGGCCATTAGGCCCTTCAAGCCAACATCGTCATTCATTGTGATCATGGCTGATCGTCTCTGATCAATAATCCATGCCTGCCTTCTCCCCATATCCCTTGATTCCACTAGCCCCTAGAGCTCTATCTAACTCTCTCTTAAATCCATCCAGTGATTTGGCCTCCACTGCCCTCTGTGGCAGGGAATTCCACAAATTCACAACTCTCTGGGTGAAAACGTTTTTTCTCACCTCAGTCTTAAATGGACTCCCCTTTATTCTAAGACTGTGGCCCCTGGTTCTGGACTAGCCCACCATTGGGAACATTTTTCCTGCATCTAGCTTGTCCAGACCTTCTATAATTTTATATGTTTCTATAAGATACCTGCTCATCCTTCTAAACACCACTGAATACAAGCCTATGTGTGGGATAGAACTAGTGTACGGGTGATCGGTGGTCGGCATGGACTCGGTGGGCCAAAGGGCCTGTTTCCACGCAGTATCTTTAAATTAAACTAAAAACACTATAACCAGAGGAAATCTAAAAAAGGGTCTCTACCCGAAACATTACCCAATTTCTTCTATCCAGGGATGCTGGCTGCTCCATGGAGTCCCCCCTCACAATTAAAGCATGGAATAGTCTTCACCCTACCAGAGTTACCCAACCAGACACTACTAAATTTAAGGTTGCTCTTTTAGTACCTATATAAATGCCATGAGTTTGTATCAAAGCCACTAATTCTTTGGACCTGCCCCAGAGCTGAAAGTGTTGGAAGGTTCAGCGACTAGTCTCAGCGCTGAATATAGGATCGATTTCAACAGCTACAAGCGTTTGAGTCAAGTTTTCTTGACTTTAGATTGATAAAAGAACTCAGTTTAACATAACCTTCTATCGCTAATGCTGCATCTTCACGATGGTTTTTGAATTTCCATTGGCCACTACTCAGAAGAGCAGCCATTGGAAACAGTAAAAAGATATGTTCCGGATTGTCCATGATCGCAGATGCATCAACATTAATGACTGGGAGAAATTAGCTGTTAACAGCTTGACATGGCACCTCTGCTCCATCAATGTACATGGTCATTCAACGTGCATGCTTTCAGGTGCATGTGGAATGGCATCACTGGCAGAGATGGAAGAAGGGGACCAACCTGGGGCACAAATCCCACTCCACGAGCAATATTGTGCTCCCAATGCTGAAGAGTATATACATCAAGATTTTGATTCCCAGAGACTGAAATATATGGAAGAGCACAAATAGGCCAGAGGTCGAAAGATCACCAATAAAAGATGACAGGAGGCCATAGTGAGATTCATAGATAATGAGAATTTTGAAATGAAATTGTTGCTCAGCAGGGAATTAATGCATGTTTATAAATGCAGATGTTGGATGAACTCAAGTTTGGGCAGCAGCGATTAGGAAGAATTTAGTTCCGTTTTGGAAGATTGGAGTCTGGCCAGATGAACACTGAAGTTGTCAATTATGAGATAACTAAAATATGGATGAGCTTTCAATAGTTTTTATCGATGTTTTAATTGTTAATATTTGCAACCATTCTTTGTTTGTTGAAATAAGAGAATCCATCTTTTTATTCTCTTTTAAACCAACTGAACCTGTTTCATGGGGTGGGAGATTGCAACCTTCACGTGGTCCGCCCTGTTTCAATGAATGCAATCAACCTGACGTGCACAATCAAAGAAGATCAAATAGAACAAGTTGTCTTCCAACTTTAGGCTGTGCATGCCATACGCAAGAAGAAGAACCTGTTTAATTTAAGTCAATAAAAAACATGCAATTTATGTCATATGTTGTAATACCCTTCATACATTTCAATTTAACCGCTGTGTGCAATACTTGTAACCTATTTTGTTCACTGCAATAGTTCTGTGCTTTTTTTCTTGAAGAGTTTAGTTATTGCAGTAAACAAGACCAAAACTCGAATGTCAGCCAACAACCCTGTGCAGCAGGATGACATTTGAGTTGATTGCCAAGATGACCAGTCAGAACACAGGAGGTAGATCGATAATCTAGTTGAGTGTTGCCCCAACATCAATCTTGCTCTCAACATTAGCAAGACCAAGGAGCTGATTGTTGACTTCATGAGGGGAAAGCAGAGGGGGCATGCACTTGTCTCCATTGGAAGGACGGTGGTGGAGAGAGTAAATAGCTTAAATTTTCTGGACGTACATACCTGTTTGATGCAATTGCAAAGAAAGCTCACAGCTGCCTCTATTTCTTCAGAAGTATGAGGAGATTTGGCATGTTGCGAAAACTGTGTTGTACTTCTGCAGATGTATGGTGGTTGTGGTGGTCCGTTCTGACTCGTTGCAGCATGGCCTGGTTCGGTAAGTCAAATGCGTAAGAACAAAGGAGGCTGCAGAACGTGGTGGACATTGCCCAGTCCATCATGAGTACATACCTCCCCACCATCAAAGGAATCCCCAGGAAGCGTTGCCTCAAGAAGGCAACTGATATTATCAAAGCCCCTCACTACAATGACCATGCTCTCATTTCACTGTTTCTATCGGGAAGAAGGCACTGGAGATTAGAATCATTATCTCCCAGGTTCAAGACCAGCTGCTTTTCACTATCAGGGACTTGAGTCACCTTGCACAATCCTAACCACAACCTTGCCTCAATCACCTCAAATCTATTGAACCACTGTAGATTTTACTTTATTATGGTTGCTGTAAGTTCTTTTCACTGTACCTCGGTTTATGTGACAATAAACTGAACTAAAACTTGTGTTTTGCACTATCGCGGTCTAGTTTACTTAGAATAATTGCAAATTTATTTATTGTTGTTATTGTTGCATCTAATGTGCTGTAAAGTTACTGCAAGTAAAGGGCCTGTCGCACTTAGGCGTCATTTGCGCGACATCATTTGTGCGTCACGACATCATTTACGCATGTGATGCGCGTGATGGCTTGGTCGCGCGCGGGGCCCCAGGATTTTGGGGTTCACAAAATCTTTGCGCGCCACCTGTGTGACGCACAAATGACGCCCACGTGGGACAGACCCTTCAGAATTTAATTGTTCGGGTTCATAACCAGTGCATATAAAGTCAGAGTCATACAGCAAGGAAACAGTCCCTTCAGCCCACCTTGTCCATGCTAACCAAATTGCTATAAGGGACAAGTCCAATTGTCCTCCAAACCTATCCTATCCATATATATGTTCAAAGTCTTTAAAATGTCATAATTGTATTCACTTCTATAGGTTCCCGTGGCAACTCATTCCAGATACAGGTTACCTATTATGTGAAAACGTTGCCCATGAGATCCTTATTACATCTCTCTCCTCTCACTTTAAGTCTATGAATGCATGGCACTATCAAGGAAAGGATGAATCAGTCCCTCAACACAGAGTGCACTTTAGTCACCAGAGTGGCAGTGTGTGTCGGTATGGTGACCAAAGTATAGTCTTGATGGGTTTTTTTGGAGCGAAACCAGGACTTAATTTTACTTTTTAATACCTGTATAGCTGGAAAATGATTCAAAAGTCAGATGGTCCTTTTTGGGTTGTGTTTGTAACTTATGTTGACTTTTGCTTTTGCCTATATCTCCATAGTAAAGCTTGTCACATTGGTGTAGAGATTTATGCGTTCTTAATTTTTTTTTAAATATGATGTTGCAAAGATTTGGTGCAAGGTCCACTTCTCCCAAGAAAGATAACATTGTAAGATTTGAACCAGTATTAATTCGGAGAATGATTTTTAGGAAAACATATGTAAGATGCTTCCCATTATTCCCAAGGACTACTCAGGGCTATCCTGTTCAGTGTTCAATGGGTGAGTATTTATGCAGAACATAGTCAAATAACAGGCAGGAAAACCTCAGCCAAATGAAAATAGTCAAGCCTTGACTATACTCAGAGAAATATAACAGATCTTAACTACTCACCCCTAGCCCTCACTCCTCCCTTCTCACCCCAAGTTGAAATGTAATGTTCTTGGAGGGGCAAAACTGTAGGATTGATCATGTTTAAAATGTTTCTCTCCTCAGACAATCAAGTCAGTCCTACATCAATGCAACTACAGAGGCACAAACCTCTAACCAAGTTCCAGCTTCTTTATGAATTATTTCGAAAGGCAAAATATTCTTCTGGGAAAGAAGACCAATGTTTAACACATTTCCTCTTCCTGGTTTTTCATAGATTCAACACAATCTCCCTGGCCTTCTTCAATCTGTCAAACTGAAATGAAGTATTGCAAGGCAAGAATTGTATTGATTTTGATGATTCATTGTACTATGGACAACCCTCTGGATCACACTGCTCTGCCATAGGTTTGATGGTCGGGGAAGCACAACTCGCGGTTATTCAAGCTAAAACAATTCAATCTAGTTTGCAATTATGGTCAGATACTTTAATTTTACTGATAATCTTTGCAAATCAGGATCACTAGCAAAAATTGTATCACACACAGTCATAACATGCAGTATCTAAAGCCATTGACAATAACAATGTGTTTTCTCATATTCACTTAATGCAAGATGACGACCTGATACAGTGGAGCAAATAACCTGCACTTCCATCTGTTGCCTTGCATTTACCATGACTCTAAATTTTTACCAGTTAAAATAACTTTATTTTTTTTGTGTCAGTGCCAAACAATCTTGCTACCTGCCAGATTAAAATGGGGGTCGAAGTATGTTTTCGTTCTCTGAAACACAGATACAGTACTTGGTGCAAATTTTACTTTCCTTCTGAAATTTGTCAGTCTTGAAAGGAATTTAATTCTGCAAGCAGTCTACAAAAATCAAACAGTCATAAAACTAAAGAAAGAGGACATATTGAATGGAAAGTCTCATCTTGTAGGCAGCTGTAGTGGAGATGGAGGAATTGAGAGTAAGGGATTGCATCTTTGCAGGAGGCAGGGTGGGAGGAACAGAAGTCTGGATAACTGGGAGTCAGTAGGTTTGTAGTAGATAGACATCAGTCGATAGGCTGTCTCCTGTGGTGGAGACAGAGAGATCAAGAAAGGGGAAAGACGTGTCAGAGATACTCCAGCTGAATTTCACGACAGGGTGGAAGTTGGTGGTGAAGTTCATGTAATCAATGATTTCTGCATGGGTGAAGGAGGCAGCACCGATGCAATCGTCGATATAGCAGAGAAAGGTGAGAATTTTAAGAACTGAGTCAAGAATCTGGTCATGACACCATTTTGGCTGAAAGATGACTGCACGAATGAGGTCTTTAAGTTGCACATTAGGTTGTAAGAAATACATTTGATGTACCATCAAAGAGCTATTATTTTTGAGAAAGAGAAAGCCATATGTGACTTTGTAAACTTTGTGAAAATGGTGTTAACAATAAACCACGATGCTAACAAAAATTGGCCAGTGTTTTTGAGAAGTCGTACATTTTAAATGCTGAGGTTTGAAGGGTGAGTTGCTTGTAAACCCCCCACTGCTTACCACGCCCTCCATTGAATAGACCAGCCAAGTTACGTGGCATTGACAGGGGTTCTTCTTCCCGAGATTTGAGCCGAATAGAGAATGTAAATTGACATCATGAGAAATGCCTGCACATAAGAATCAACTCTGTTTCAGATGTTGAATGTGTGCTCATGGGACAGTTTAGGAAGAAAAAACAGCATTTCAGTGAAGCTGAACATGGTGTATTATGCCAGGAACTTGGAGGTTTGACAGTATGATTAATGGCACTATTCTTTCCGACGGTATTTGTTGTCTGGTTGATAGCTATTATTCACAGGTTTGGGCACCCTGTCTGTGTTTTTATGCTGTCTTTCTCCAGTGCTTGATTTAAACATAAGGCACATGATAGATAAAACCATCCAGTGGTCATTGAACTATTTTATGATAGTTTCAGCTATTTTTATTCAGGAAGTTTGTCTGCCCAGTTCTGTGTGGCTGGATTTTAAGCAAATACTCCTCTCTTTTAAGGTCACTTTGTTAGACAAACTTGCCTTCCTTCATAAAATAAAAGACGCAAAGTACTGGAGCAACTCCGGTAGCATCTGTGGGGAACATAGATAGGTGACGCTTTGGGTCTGGACCCTTCAGAAATAGGAAAGAGAGAGTCTAAAGAAGGGTCACAACCCAAAACATCACCTATCCATGTTCCCCAGAGATGCTGCCTGACCTACTGAGTTGCTCCAGGGCTTAGCGTCTTTTGTTTTAAGAGAGAACAAATGTTTGTTTTAGGTGGTAGGGAAAGTGTAGGAAGGTGACGGATTGGACAATGGAGTTATCTCTGATATGATGAGACAAGTTTAATCGCTACTTCACCTGAAAAGACTGTTGTATGGTAGTGGCACCATGGTAGTGGCAGTGGAAGAAGTGCAAGGACGGCAGGGCTCGAAATTAGCGGTTGCCCGGTTGCCAATGGCAACCGAAAGTGCCGTCGGGCAACCTAACAGCTGTCCCATTTTGCCCGGCTTGGCAAGCAATTCTGAGCGGTCCCCCTCTCTATCTCTCTATGTCATTCTCTGTCTCCGCCCTGCATTCGTATCCGTGTCTGGGCCGCCGGTTCTCCGCTTAACCCACCACCACCTAACTTCAAACTCTGAAAAATAAAAGCTTATTTATTGTGTATATCTATCTATATTACTAAAACTCTGTTCTTGACCGGTTTTGGTGATCTGTGCTGCGATATCCGAGAGAACAGCGCCACCTACGGCCGTCATTTTTGGCCACCTCGCTCAGAGCCCCCCTCTGCCGTATGTGTGGTGAGGATTTTTCCCGTCGATTAAATATGACAGAGATATTAATGTTTTTACAAAATTCACCATTCTCTCTGCTGCCCCTGCTGGAGACAGGGGAAGGGACTATAAAACCAGGAAGTGGTGTGCCTCAATTAGTCTCTGCAAGCTGGAGCTCTGTCAATTAGTCTCTGTCACTCTCCCCCCTCCCCTCTACCCCCCCCTCTCCCCCCCCCCCCCCCCCCCCCCCCCCCCCCCTCCCCCCCCCCCCCCATCCATCCCCCCCCCCCCCCATCCCCCCCTCCCCCACCATCCCCTCCCCCACCATCCCTCCCCCACAACCGCACGTTGGGGGAACAGACCCGATGGGTCTGCACTTGGTCTAGTATATATATAAATATATATATATGGTCTATGGTATATAGACACACTGAACTTTTTTTCTCCTGTTCTATATTATGTTTACATATTCTGTTGTGCTGCAGCAAGCAAGAATTTAATTGTCCTATCTGGGACACATGACAATAAACTCTCTTGACTCTTGACTTGGACAAGCAAAAAAGGGTTCTTGGGAAAAAAGAGCTACCATAAATTTAGTTGTGTCTGGTTGGGTAACTATGGTAGGGTGAAGACTATTCCATGCTTTAATTGTGTGAAGTAACTCCATGGAGCAGCCAGCATCTCTGGAGAGAAGAAATTGGTGATGTTTCAGGTAGAGACCCTTCTACATATCCTCTGGTTTTAGTGTTTTTTAGTTTAAAGATACAGTGTGGAAACAGGCCCTTCGGCCCACCGGGTCCACGCCGACCACCGATAACCCGTACATTAGTTCTATCCCACACCTTAGCGACGTAAGTCAGGAGTCAAGAGTGTTTTATTCTCTCACGTCCCAGTTGGAACAATGAAATCCTTACTTGCAACAGCACAACAGAATATGTAAACATAGTACTCTGTAAACAATGTTATAGACGAGAAAACAAAACAGTGTATATGTATATATGAATATATAAGTATATAAATATAGAATTTACCTCCTGGGATTAATAAAGTTCAATCGTATAGTATCGTGTGTGTAGGAAGGAACTGCAGATGCTGGTTTAAACTGAAGATAGACACTCAAAAGCTGGAGTAACTCAACAGGTCAGACAGAATCTCTGGACAAAAGGAAAATATTACGTTATGGGTTGGGTCTGAAAAAAGTTCCTGCACAACTTTGGTATGTGGAAGGAAATGAGCACCCGGACCCGGAGAAAACCCACGCGATCAAAGGGAAAAGGAGAAAACTCCATCATTCAAGATCAATTCCAGGTCTCTGGCAATTTTAGGCAGCAACTTTATGGCCAATGTGCTGCCCCACAGTCTTGAACTGAATTAAAACTTACAGTAGCTGTAAAGTGGGACATAGTGTCACTTATTGATTTAAGACTGAAAATGGATAGTTTTTTTTTTGTAACAAAAGTTATCAACGTATAATTTTTTGTGTGTTGGAAAATAAAATATAGTGGCACAGCTGGTAGACTTGCTGCCTCACACACCAGAGATCTGTGTCCGATCCTGTCCTCGGGCACTGTCTGGGTTGAATTTGCACATTCTCCCTGCAAGCGTGGGGGTTTCCTCCCACATCCCAAAGACGGAATGGCTTTTTAGGTTAACTTGTCTCTGTAAAATTGCTCCTACTGTGTAGGGAGTGGGTGAGGAAAGTGGGATAACAGAACTTGTGTGAATGGGTAGACATAAATGCTGGAGAAACTCAGCGGGTGAGGCAGCATCTATGGAGCAAAGGAAATAGGCGACATTTCGGGTCAAGACCCTTCTTCAGACTGATGTCGGCGGGAGGGGGGGCGAGAAAAAGAAAGAAGAGGCAGAGGCAGTGGGCTGTGGGAGAGCTGGGAATGGGAGGGGAAGGATGGAGAAAGCAAGGACTACCTGAAATTGGAGAAGCCAATGTTCATACCACTGAGGTGAAAACTACCCAAGCGAAATATGAGGTGCTCTTCCTTCAATTTGCGGTGAGCCTCACTCTGGCCATGGAGGAGGCCCAGGACAAAAAGGTTGGATTCGGAATGGGAGGGGGAGTTGAAGTGCTGATCCACCGGGATATGAGGTTGGTTATTTTGAACTGATTGTAGGTGTTGTACGAAGCGATCACCACGCCTGTGCTTGTTCTCACCGAGGTTGATCATACACTGAATAATCCAACCAGATTTTTGTTTTGAAGTGGAAAGAAATAATAGAAATTGCATTTATTGCAACGTGTAAAAAGAGATGAGATACTGTATTATAATGTTGCTGCATGTCATTGTGGTATATATATATCATGTCTTGATTGGTAAATATGTTTAGTTTGTGACTTTATTTGAAGCAGAAATAATATTTGAATGCTTCATTGACCATAATTCCGACTGGTAACTACGCACTTCGTCCGAGCACATTATCACACGCGTCATGCAAGCCATCTTAAATTACCACCTAAATTGTCATTTGGCAACCTAAAGAGCTGTGATCCCTTAGAAATGCTGAAAGGTAAGGGGAAGGGTACGGGTATTTATTTTAGAGATACCGCGTGGAAACAGGCCCTACTGCCCACTGGGTCCGCGCCGACCAGTGATCCTCGAACATTAACGCTATCCTACACCCACTAGGGACAATTTTTACATTTACCAAGCCAAATAACCTACAAACCTGTACGTCTTTGGAGTGTGGGAGGTAACCAAAGGTCTCGGAGTAAACCCACGCAGATCACGGGGAGAACGTACAAACTCCGTACCGACAGCACCCCTAGTCAGGATCGAACCCGAGTTTCTGGCGCTGAACCCGAGTCTCTGACCGTCCTTGGAATCTTGGAATCTTTCCTCCTCACCTATTGTTGTGCACTTCTTCCAATGTAGCCTAATGCTTGCAGTACTCAGAAAGTGATTTTCTCTTCACTGGAGAAATCAGACACAGGTTGGGTGATTGCCCAATGCAAACTTGAGGAACAACACCTCATCCTCAGTCTGGACATGTTGCAGCCTGCAGAACCCAATATAGAATTTTACAACTTTAGATTACTCGCTCTTTCCTTCTGTTTGTATCAGAACTGACGTTTATTGTTTGCCATCTTTTTGGTTTAGTTTCTCTTTGTAATCTTTTTGTACATTCTGGTACACAGGGTATGCTCTATAGCCTTAACATTAGGAATATATTATACAGACAAAGAAGCTTTATCCTATCGTAATTGCTCCTTGACTAGCATATTAGGTCATCTGAACTCATCTTCTCAAAGATATTCCCCTCTGTTACACTCTGTTGAATCCTCCAAGATTCAAAGTTCCAAAATTCAATATTGAGTTCTGCAGCCTTTCTTCGTACCTAAAACAAATAACGTTTCACTCTTTCAAGCTCCGACAAAGAGTCCCAGACCCAAGGGGGTACCTTTATTTTTCTCCAGATGTTGCCTAACTTGCTGAAGGCTTCCAGCACTTCTGCTATATTGCAGATATGTAGCATCTACAGTTGTGTTTTAAATTGATTGCCATTGCAGTTATGGGAGGGGCACAATGGCATTTTGCCTATCATGACCATGAAATTTCATGGACAGAGGGAGGTCAGCTTAATGTCCCATTTACAGTGTATCCTTCCTCTTTGTTCAAGGTAAAAGTTCAACACTGATAAAAAAAAAAACTAATAAACATTTATCTGTTCTCACTGAACATTAAATTTGGGAGATTTGGGAGATAATTTGGCCATCTTTTTTTTAATGTGCCTTTACTTTGCAACAAATTTCAAGGAGTTTTACTCTTTTTGAGTACTTAAAAATTATCATGGTTTAGTGGTCTGAGAAACGACTGCTGGAGTTTTTAACAGATCTTTATTCACAAGTTCGATTTCCAGTGTACAGGTTCTTCAGACACGTCTGCCCACAACGGTGGTCAGTGCGCAAGTGAAAACCGCGCAAAATAAGCGGCCCCTCCTGAGACATGTGACCGCGGCTTCCGAACGTCGGGTTTGATCTCTGCGTACGCCAGCAGGCGCTGCTACATGCCCCCCCCCCAGAATCCGCGGTACGGAAAAGCACGGGTAAACGGAAGATTCGACCGGAACGCGTAGTCCAAGGTCGTGGGGTGAGCGTAACAGCAGGGACCGGTAAAGCAGGACCGGAGGGGTGCGAAAAATGCGAACGAGAGATGGGCAATACAAAGGGGACCGGAGAAACGGGACCGGCGGTAACAGGTGCAGAGGGTGGTAAAACGGCTGGTGGACGTCCTCTACGCCGTGCAGTAACCATTGTCACTGGGCTATCCTCGTCAACGTGTGCTGGCTTAAGGCGGCTCACGGAGACAAACTCCTCTTTGCCACCCATGTCCAACGTGAACGTCGAGACACTAGTGCTGAGCACCTTGTACGGACCCTCGTACACCTGCTGCGTACACCGGCGAGCGATGAGCGTCTCTATGGATAAAAACATAAGCACAATCCCGTAACATAGTAGTCACATGCACCGAAGACGAACCATGCCGGGAAGTGGGAACCGGGACCAAAGCGCGCGCCCGCTCGCTGAAACCGGGATCTATTGGTCCTGGGGGACAGACAAGAAATCCCCGGGAACTCTCAAAACCGAGCCATAAACCAACACGGCCGAGGAGGCTTTGAGGTCCTCCTTAGGCGTTGTTCTGATGCCTAGGAGGACCCAAGGTAACTGGTCGACAAAATCAGGGCCAGTGAGTTGAGCTTTTAACGCCGACTTGAGGTGCTTGTGGAAACGCTCAATGCCCGTTGGTCTCCGGGTGATAGCGGTAGTCTGATGCAGCTTCAAGCCATACAGCTGCGCCATACCACACCACAGGGAGGACGTGAACTGGGCCCCACGATCGGTAGTAATATCTGAGGGGACCCTGAAACGAGCGATCCAATTGGAGACAATGGCCCTCGCGCATGCTTCAGCGGAGGTATCCGTTAACGGAATTGCCTCTGCTCACCTGGTAAACCTGTCCACGATAATCAGTAAGTGAGTAGCCCCGCGCGAACACGGCAAGGGACCTACCAGATCGACATGGATGTGCAGGAACCTGCCATCCGGGACGACAAAATCCGGGACCGGTGGTTGCACATGTCTCTGCACTTTGGAGGTCTGGCATGGGATGCAGGAACGAGCCCATGCAGCGACTTGCTTCCTTAACCCATGCCAGATGAACTTCGCCGCGACCAAGGCAGTGGTTGCGCGAATGGACGGGTGCGCTAGGCTGTGGATGGTGTTGAACATTCGCCGCCGCCAAACAACCGGGACAATGGGACGGGCTTTGCCTGTGGAGATATTGCAAAGGACTTGCACTCCGGAGGCTCCACACGGCATTTTAACCAGCTTTAGTCCTGATTCAGCATTGCGGTAAACCTCCATACCGGCATCTGCCTGTTGGGCAGCGGCCAGCTCCCCATAATCAATGCCTCGGCTAAGCGCTGAGACATCGGGCAGCGCTGGACGGGACAACGCGTCAGCCACAACGTTCAACTTCCCTGCCACAATATCAGACGTGAATTCGGAAATGTAGGCGAGGTGCCGTTACTGTCTGGCAGACCAAGGATCAGACACATTGGTCAAAGCGAACGTTCGCGGTTTGTGGTCGGTGAATGCGGTGAAAGCGCGCCCCTCCAGGAAATAACGAAAATGGCGGAGCGCTAGGTAAAGTGCTAGGAGCTCCCTGCCGAAAGCGCTGTATTTAACTTCGGGGGCTCGCAGTTGCCTGCTGAAAAATGCCAGCGGCACGCAGCGACTACCTACACGCTGCTCGAGGACGGCGTATACCACAATGTCAGAAACGTCCATGGTGAGGGCTGTTTGGGCTGACGCCCTGGGGTGTTCCAGCATAGTGGCGTTGGCCAATGCGGTCTTAGCCCCCTCGAACGCCTTCTGTGCTTCTTTGGACCAGACCAGGTCCTTGGGCTTACCGGCCAGGCATTGGAGCAACGACAAGATGGCAGCAGCTTAAGGATAAGGGGGAAATCCTTGATAAAACTGCGAGATGAGAAGCGAACTTTTTCTCACACAGAGAGTGGGAGAATCTCCTGGAAAGAAATCTCTGGAACACTGCCACAGCGGAGGGTAGTTGAGGCCAGTTCATTGGCTATATTTAAGAGGGAGTTAGATGTGGCCCTTGTGGCTAAGGGGATATCAGAGGGTAAATGAAGAACGGCAAGGCAGGTTAGCGGGATACTGAGCAGGATGACGCCAAAAGCCATGATCATATTGAAAGGGTAATGGTGCAGGCTCGAAGGGCCGACTGATGGCCTCTACTCCTGCACCTAATTTCTATGTTTCTGTGTTTCTATGAACGCCTTCTGTGCTTCTTTGGACCAGACCAGGTCCTTGGGCTTACCGGCCAGGCATTGGAGCAACGGCTGCATGATGGCAGCTGCAGACGGGACTAATCGGTGGTAGAAGTTAACCATCCTGATAAACTCTGCGAACCCTTGACCGATAGAAGCCTCGGGAAGCGACAGATAGCGTTGACTTTCTCGGACAGTGGCTGCGCACCGTGGGAGGTGATGCTATGACCTAAGAAAGAAATGGAGCGCAATCTGAATTGGCACTTCACAGGATTGATCACCAACCCGTTTGCGCAGCCGTTCGAAAAGTAAGCGGAGGTGCTTGACGTGCTACGCCTGCGAGCTGCTGGCTGCCAGAATATCATCCAGGTAAATGAAAATGAACGGCAAACTCCGACCAACCTGATTCATTAGCCTTTGGAACGCCTGAGCAGCGTTCTTCACGCCAAAAGGCATTCTGAGCCATTCGAAAAGGCCGAAAGGGGTAATGGTGGCCGTTTTAGGGACGTCGTTGGGGTGGACCGGGATTTGATTATACCCGCGAATAAGGTCGACCTTCGAGAAGATAGACGCACCCTCCAGATGGGCCGAGAAATCCTGGATGTTCGGAACTGGGTACCGATCAGCTGTGGTTACTGCGTTCAAACGCCTGTAATCACCGCAAGGTCTCCAACCCCCAGACAGTTTGGGCCCCATGTTTAACGGGGAAGCCCAGGGGCTATCCGACCACCGGACGATCCCTAGGTCCTCCATAAGTTGGAACTCGTCTCGTCCGATGCGCAGTTTATCGGGCGGGAGATGGCGCGCGCGGGCATGTACCGGTGGTCCCTCGGTGGGAATGTGGTGGACCACGCCATGACGGGGCGCAGCCCCATTGAACCAGGGCGTGAGCATCTCTGGAAAATCGGCGAGCAGGGCTACGAAAGGTTGCTGGATCTCAGCTACCTCATCGAGTTGCTGTAGGGGCGTTGATGGGCTGTGTGGCTTGGCAGGGCATGGGTCCGACACAGGGACCATGCGTCCACCTCGCACATCGACAAACAGGGAGAACGCACACAAGAAATCGGCCCCCAGGATCGGTTGGGCGACGTCAGCAACGATAAACTTCCACCTGTACTGGCGGGAGTCAAAATCTAGATTCCGTTAACAGCGAGAGGACGGATCCTACCTTACCAGCACAAATGTCTCGAGCACTTGGGGGCAGGATACTGGCATGGGCACCGGAGTCCACCAGGAAATGGTGGGCGGAATGGCGATTACGGACGACGAGGCGTTCATTGGGGCCGATCGCGTTCGCCTCTATGCATGATCGGTCGGGGCATTTCCCGGAAACGAACAGGGGCTCCGACATCTTCGAGCTTCGGGTCCGTATCGTTGGTGGTAGTAGCACCATCTGCGTTGACTGTAGACCACTGGCCGCGGCGATTCCTCTTCAGCGCTGGGTTGGGCTTCCTCTTCTTCACCTCGATGTCGGTTCGGCTGCAACCGCGCCGTGACCAGGAGGCGGGCGAAAGCAAACACGTCCCGCCGTCTGTGTGCCCACAATTCGTCAGCTCTCTCCGCGAGTTGTTGGGGGTCGCTGAAATCGGCTCCGGCGAGCATCAGTTGGACTTTGTCAGGCATCTGCTCCAGGAACGCCTGTTCGAAAAGCAGACTTGGGCGGTGCCCGTCCATCAGGGCTAACATCTTCGCCATGATGGTGGATGCCCGCCGATCACCGGCACAGTCCGTGTGCAGCAGCTTTGCTGCCCTGTCTCTGCGGCTGAGACTGTAAGCACGGAGCAGCAGGGCCTTCAGCCCTTCGTATTTGTTGATGGTCGGCGGGTCCCTGATGTAGGGCAACAACCTCAAGGCACAGTCCTGCCGCAAAGCCCCCACCACATGGAAATATTTTGTGTCGTCCGCTACGATGCGATTGAGGTGGAACTGTGCCTCAACATGGGCGAACCACACCTGAGGTTGATCAGACCAAAACGCTGGCAACTTGAAGGCTGCCGAGCCCTGCCTCGTGCTGGCTGATTCTACGGGAACGCTGTCTTCCTGCATAATTCATCTGTCTAACGACGGCTAGACAGGTCCGGGTCACCAATTTAGCGGCCTGAGAAACGACTGCTGGAATTTTTAACAGATCTTTATTCACAAGTTCGATTTCCAGTATACAGGTTTTTCAGACACGTCTACCCACAACGGTGGTCAGCGCTGAACTAACGCGCGCAAGTGAAAACCACGCGAAACAAGCGACTCCTCCCGAGTCTCGTGACCACGGCTTCCGAACGCCGGGTTCGATCTCTGCGTACGCCAGCAGGAGCCGCTACAATGGCTTCTCCTTAAAAGGCTAAGACTGAAGTTTGGATGTGGTTTAGATTATTTGGTGTTACTGATCTGATTTAAATTCATTGGCTATTTTCTCTGGAATATATAATCCATTCCTGTCTCTCTGAGTGTGAATGCCTTAAGCATGGTTTTTAATTTAAAAAAAAAAGATTTTGCTTGTTCTCATATGAGAACAGTGTAGATGTTACCAGTTGGTACAATGTGCAGCAAAACATGGTGATAGCTGAATAATGAGGAGAATGAGCGATGGAAGGGCAGAAAAGTCATGACCGGACATTCATCTCAGAACTTTGGTACATTCGTCAGATCATCTAGTTTCTTGCAGTGTAGGACAGTCATACGCACTCGGGACAGCGTAATGACACTCGGTTTCTCTGAAGAGTTTCAAACGAATCATCACCCATTCCTTGTCTCCAGAGTTGCTGTCTGTCCTGCTGAGTTACTCCAGCTTTTTGTGTCAATCCTCAGTCTCTTTCCAGTCTCCATCCTGATGATTTGAGCATCTGAGTCAATTGATTAATTGTTGTCCTCCTTGGATGTTAAATCCCATGGTATACCTTTAATGCTGCACACTTAGAAACTAGGCTAGGTACCATCTTCTTGCTTCTCAACACCATTGATTCATGTATTTCAGCACAGTCAGTTCCCACCATTTAGGGAAGGTTAGCAGATTTCATCCTCTTTGCCTTGCCAGTAGTAGACAAATTGGCCAATCTTGGACTTCTGCCCAGTGCAGGTAAACCAGCACCTGCGGTTCCTGGAGATTCCATCATAATTTATCATTCACTACCGTCCCGCTGTACTTGGAATTGGATTGTTACTTGCTTATTATAACATAGAAAGAGGCCATTCAGCCTGTTGGTCACAAAGAGGTAATGTAACCTTTTAGTCAGGATACTAGATGCAAGTAATTTATGTTGTTCTTGTTACAGACATTTACCTGAAATTTGACTTGATATACCCAAGTCCTCACAGGTGAATGTAAAATATGTCATATTATCGTCACAGAGCATGAGGATTGCCTTGATATTCTCATGACTATTTCATCTCTAAAATTAATTAAACAAATAATCTCATCATTTTTACATTGCTATTTCTGGGAATTGTATGCCATAAACTTTCTGTTGTTGTTTCTTGCGTTTCAACAATACCCCAGTGGGTGAAAATGTATTTGTGGGATCCAGAAAGGGATGTGAAGGACATCTCACTTTGCTACCCATCTGAAGAACGACCCCGATCCTAAATGTTACCAATCCATGTATTCCAGAGTCTGACGCGTTGAGTTATTCCAGCACTTTGTTTCTCTTTTTTTGTAAACCAGCATCTGCAGCTCCTTGTATCTACATCTTACTTTTTTTTCATCTTCTCCACCGAAAAAAGAACAAATCTCACAGACTATTTATCAGCCTGTCTGCCATCTCACTGATTTGAAAGCCGCAGTTGTTAAACTGTGACCTCACCACATCAATAATGGTGTTGTGGTAAGTAGACAGTCTGTGTGAGAAGAGGTGGGAGATACGTCAAGATAGTTTTCAAGCAGCTTCATTACTCTTGATTTCCATCGAAGCTAAGGATCAATAGGCTTGATGGAGGAAATGTACTGGCCGGAGTCATTCCTGTCAAAGATTTTGATAGTTAACTGTTAATTATTGCGTCTCCAGGACATCATTATCTGTCCACAGGGAATCATCCTTTGCTCAACTGTCTAAATTTGCTACATCATAGCATCATTGTAGAAACAAGGAACTGCAGATGCTGGTTTAGCAAAGAAAGATAAAAATGCTGGAGTAACTCAGCGGGTCAGGCAGCATCACTGAAGGACATGATTAGCAATTTTCTGCCACAGAAGGCAGTGGAGGCCAATTCAGTGGATGCATTCAAGGGAGAGACGGAGAGAGCTCTTTGGGCTAACGGAATCAAGGGATATGGGAGAAAGCAGGAATAGGGTACTGATTCTACATGATCAGCTGTGATCATGTTGAATGGCGATGCTGGCTCGAAGGGTCGAATGGCCTACTGCATCTATTTTCTATGTTTCTATGTAGCCCAGTCAATAGACAATATAGACAATAGAAAATCGATGCAATAGTAGGCCATTCGGCCCTTTGAGCCAGCATCGCCTTTCATTGTGATAATGGCTGATCATCCACAATCATTCCTTCCTTTTCCCCATATGCCCTGACTCTGCAATATTTAAGAGCTCTATCCAACTCTCTCTTGAAAGTATACAGAGAATTGGCCTTCACTGCCTTCTGAGGCAGAGAATTCCACAGATTCACAACCCTCTGAGTGAAAAGGTTTTTCCCCATCTCCGTTCTAAATTGCTCACCCCTTATTCGTAAACTGTGACCCCTGGTTCTGGACTCCTCTAACATCGGGAACATGTTTCCTGCATCTACCGTGTCCAAACCCTGAATAACCTTATATGTTTCAATAAGATACCCTCTCATCCTTCTAAATTCATACAAGCCCAGCCGCTCCATTATAACATATGACAGTCACGCCATCCCGGGAATTAACTTTGTGAACCTTCGCTGCACTCCCTCAATAGCAAGAATGTCCTTCCTCAATTTTGGAGACCAAAACTGCACACAATACTCTAGGTATGGTCTCACTAGAGCCCTGTACAACTGCAGAAGGACCTCTTTGCTCTTACACTCAACTCATCTTTTTATGAAGGCCAACATGGCATTCGCTTTCTTTACTACCTGCTGTATCTGCATGCTACCTTTCCGTGACTGATGAACAAGGACCCCCAGATCCAGTTGTACTTCCCCTTTTCCCAACTTGACACCATTCAGATAACAATCTGCCTTCCTTGTTTTTGCCTCCAAAATAGATAACCGTACATTTATCCACATTAAACTGCATCTGCCATGCATCTGCCCACTCACCCAACATGTCTAAGTCGCCTTGCACTCCAGTTCTGTAATTGGACTATGTCCTCAACTACTCAACTACTCTCGGGTTGTGTGATGAGGTGCGTTAACCTCAGGGTAATGCTGAAGTCCAGGGTGGGATGGGCCTTGGTTATAAAGCTTTGAGCTTTAAATTTTGAGCTCTATCAATGCTCTCACTTAACTTTTTTCTCTGTTGCCAGCCGGACATGCAAGGCAGCTTTTTAGGTTGCCAAATGACAGTTTAGGTGGTCATTTATGACGGCTTGCATGACGCGTGCGATAATGTGCTCGGACGAAGTGCATAGTTACCAGTCCGAATTATGCTCGAAGCATTCACATATTATTTCTGCTTCAAATAAAGTCACAAACTAAACATATTCACCAATCAAGACATGATATATACCACAATGACATATAGCAAAATTACAATACAGTATCACAACTCTTTTTTCACGTTGCAATGAATGCAATTTCTATTATGTCTTTCCACTACCAAATGAAAATGTGGTTGGATTATTCAGCATATGATCAATCTCGGTGAGACCAAGCGCAGGCTTGGCGATCGCTTTGCACAACACCTCCACTCAGTTCGCAATAACCAACCTGATCTCCCGGTGGCCCAGCACTTCAACTCCCCCTCCCATTCCGAATCCGACCTTTCTGTCCAAGGCCTCCTCCATGGCCAGAGTGAAGCCCACCGCAAATTGGAGGAACAGCACCTCATATTTCGTTTGAGTAGCTTACACCCCAGTGGTATGAACATTGACCTCCAATTTCAGGTAGTCCTTGCTTTCTCACTCCTTCCCCTCCATTCTCAGCTCTCCCGCAGCCTACTGTCTCCGCCTCTTCCTTTATTTTTCTCGCCCCCCCCGCCGACATCAGTCTGAAGAAGGGTCTCGACCCGAAACATTGCCTACCCTTCTCTCCATAGATGATGCCTCACCCGCTGATTTTCTCCAGCTTTTTTGTCTACCACCCATTCACACAAGTTCTGTTATCCCACTTTCCTCACCCACTCCCTGCACATTAGGGGCAATTTTACAGAGACAAGTTAACCAACAAAGCCAATGCATCTTTGGGATGTGGGAGGAAACCCACACGCTTGCATGGAGAATGTGCAAATTCAACACAGACAGTGCCGGAGGACAGGATCGAACACAGATCTCTGGCGTGTGAGGCAGCAAGTCTACCACTTGTGCCACTATATATTATTTTCCAACACATGAAAAATTATATGTTGATAACTTTGGTTACTAAAAAAAAGAAACTATCCATTTTCAGTCTTAAATCTCTAAGTCACGCTATGTCCGCCTTTACAGCTACTGTATGTTTTAATTCAGTTCAAGACTAGGGGGCAGTACATTAGGCATAAAGATGCTGCCTAATAGTGCCAGAGACTGGGAATTGATCCTGAATATGCATGCTGACTGGATGGAGTTTGCTCCTTTTCCCTTTGATCACATGGGTTTTCTCCGGGAGACATCATTGATGTGGTGAGGTCATAGTTTAACATGGGTTTTCTCCGGGAGACATCAGTTATCAGTTTGACCCATATTATTGAGGGTTGGAGCGGAGGGCACGTAATCCCTCATCATAACTCCTCATAAAATACAGATCAAACTTTAAACTGGTAAGTTCTCGTTTAATGTTACTATTTTACTTCGGAGTCACGTGAGTGACTACGTGAAGACTTCAAAGCTCTGTGATTTCAAACCGTGTAACAGTTATTACTTCACTCACTGCCGAAGTCCTTGAGGGAGGAAGTGTGTTATCGTAATCAACCAATGAATCTGTTTGTAGAAAAACACAATGCTATTTTTTAACAATAACAACAAAGAAATTAAATTGCTCCCCTGGGCTTAAATTAAATATTTGCAGTCTGAAAACAAAATTCTGCTAATAAAGCAGGTTTTGCCAATGGCTTATTATAAAATTTCTGAACGATCTTTCCCCTGACCATCCTGTTGTAGTCAGGATGTGGTCTACAGGCACGTCCATTCTTTTGGCCGTTGACGTGGATGCTGCCCTGGTGGAGTGAGATTTGTACATGTTAGTGTTTATCCCAGCAGCTTTTAGCACCTACTTGAGCCATCTCGAAATGGTTTGGCTCATCACCCGACCATAAGGTTTTTTATGACTGACCCACAAGGCTTTTCATCTCCCTCGAATATTTTTGGTTGTGTCTATGTAGGACAGTAGGTGGGTCATGGCACATAACCGTGGTTCTGGCGGGTAAGCCCGGAATTCCACGACTGGATTAGGTGTTCCTGGTCTGCTCTGTTTGATCAGTCCCTGGATAACGACAGAGATCTGGCCTGGAGCTGTGAGCATGCTGTCCAGTCGCAATAGGTGTAGTGACTGGACCCTCTGTGCGGATACAAGTGCCAGCAACATGGGTGTTTTGAGCATAGATTGTTCCAGGTTGAGGGATCTGGTTGGTGGCCATCCTCTGAGGTATGTCAGGACCACACTGACATCCCATATATGGGTGTACCTTGGTCTAGGGGGTTAGAGTTGTAAATACCCTTCATTAGTTTGACCACCTACGGGTGGGACCCCATGGCCTGTTGTCCTGGAGCTTGTTTTAAATAGACAGACAGGGCACTTCTAGCTGTGTTGATGGCTCTGTAGCTGAGTCCTTCATCGTTATGAAGGTTCGCCAGGAATTCCAGTACGTTGGTAACTGTAGCGGTTGAGTAGGTGATCCCTGTATCCAAGCAGTACTTCTCCCATTTCTTGATGCTGGACAAGTGCTGTTTTTTAGTGGATGTTCAGAGGGATGCTGACATGGTGTCGACGGTTTGTTCTGATAATCCCAGTCCCAGAAGTGGTTTGTGCAGAATCTGCAACCCAGGAGTTTGATTTTTACATGGCACTTATTAACACCCGACACTGGGTGTTAATAACTCTGGGTCACTGGGGAATACCATCGGAGTTTCAACAACCATGTCATGGAGTATTGGGAACCATGGCTGCGTAGGCCAGTCGGGTACTATCAAATACCTGAAGCAGAGTCCATTTGTATTGTGCGTAGTACCCTACTGTTGAGGCAGAAGGGAGGAAATGCATAGAAGAAGAATCTCCCCAATCCAGCGCATCTACCGCTGCTGCCTCAGGGTCTGGTTCCCACGCGACATACATAGGTACCTGGTGATTTAGCCTTGATGCAAATAAATCGATATCTGGCGTGCCATATTGCTTGATAACTTTTGCAAATTTTTTGGGGTTTAACATCTATTCGATGTTGTCATTAAATTTACGTGACCTGGTGTCTGCCACTGTATTTAGCTTACCTGGCAGGTAAGTTGCTGATAGCCAAATATGTCTTTTGACACACTATTGCCAAATTGTGTTGACCAACTTGTCGCATGATAGCGATTGTATGCCGCCCATATGGTTAATGTAGGCCACCACCGTAGTATTATCTATTTGTAACCGTACATGCAAGTGATGCATATTTGATGCATATGCTTTTAAACCATAAAAGTCAGATTAATTGACATTTTGCCTGGAAACTGTTTTTTCTGTTCAAATTAAAACACTTGAATGCTTCAGACAGTTACCAGACAGTCTCATCTGCCAAGAATGTGCTATTTAATAACATAGACCGAACTAATCTTCTGAACTGAAAGCACATATGAAAGCTCAAGGTTGCAAGCACGTCAACAAACTCTGAAGCACGGATAACTATGAGATTGTCGCCTTTTGAAATGGCCACGATAAGAGGCATCTGTTTCACACTATATGACCTATTATTTACACATATAACTAACTAACTAATTAACCAATTACGCACAATATACTCAACCAACGTTAAAGGCGTAATGTCCTATACTAACACGATTAACTATATAGCAGGAAGGGTGGGGGAGGTTAGACATATATTTTAATTACTAAATACTAATAATGAATTAACTAACATACAGGTAAATGAAAAGTGTAATTTTTGATGAGGTATTTTAACCCATAATTATTTTTATTTTTATCCAAATTTTCTACCTTCCCTTTTATTTTATTCTATTTTAAACTGTTCAGCGATGACCTGATATGATAATTTTGGTAACAATTAGAGGGAACCGACTAACGTTGGGTCAAATTCTAACAGGGGGATAGGGCCCAGTGCATAATTTCATTGACGGAGGTCAAATTTAAAACAAATCTAGCTACCTTAGGTGGCTTTTTTGTAATTTATCGCTTTTTTGATAAATTACATTCACTTTTTTTGTTTATTCACAATTATGTGTTGCATGACTTAATCATTTTTATGTACACTTTATTTTATGTTTTTCTCTTCCCCTCAATTATGTTTAATAATGTCAGGAGATGTAGAACTACTGTAGAAATTATGAAGGACAACTCTGGATTCGGGATTCTGAGGTACTTGGCTGCATCACATGAAGCATACAGTCTGGTAATAATAGCCAATGCAAGATAATAGTCGAATAAATACCGGAGGTCTCACCTTCTGTAGTTGGAACATCAGAGGTGCGAATGAGCCAATTAAAAGAGGTAAAATTCTGGCACAATTAAAATCATTAAATATGGATATTGCGTTCCTACAAGAGACACATTTGAAACAACAAACTCAGATCAGATTAAGGGCAAATTGGATAGGTCAAACCTATTACTCCTCATTCACCTCTAAAGCAAGAGGCACGGCCATTATAATTCGGAAGGGCATACCTTTTAAATTGAAGAATTCCATATCTGATAAAGAGGGAAGATATGTTATAGTCACAGGAGAAATTTACAATACACCATTAACTATGATAAATATTTACGCGCCTAATTTTGATAACCCACAATTTTTTAGGAAAATAATAGATTTAATCGCAGAGCATAATTTTCAAAATATAATAATGGGGGGAGATTTCAATTGTGTTATAGATCCATATTTAGATAAATCAATAAAGCTAGGGAAGCGTCTTGTTAAAACCAAGACCTGTGAATTTTTAAATACTTATATAAAAAATAATAACATAGCTGATGTTTGGAGAATAGCAAATCCAAGTGGTAGGGAATACTCATTTTATTCATCAGTTCACAAAACTTATTCGCGAATTGACTATTTCTTACTGGACACAAAATTGATCCCGTATACGAATAAACCATCATATCATAATAGTATTATTTCTGATCACTCACCATTGACTTTTATACTTAAAATTGAGGGAATGCCGAGTATAAAGCCTTTTTGGAGGTTCAATGCACACGTATTAAATAACCCGCAGGGTTATGAGTATATAAAAGAACAAACAAAACTTTTTTTCGAAATAAATGACACACCGGGTATTTCTGCACCGCTATTATGGGAAACCTTCAAGGCATATATTCGCGGTGTCATAATCTCTTACCAAAGTTTTCAAAATAAGGAAAATAAAAGAGAACTTCAGCGGATAGAACAGAAGATAAAATTACTAGAACTGGACAATGCAACTGACCCAACCATAAATAAACATAATAAGATAACTTTACTGAAATATAAAGTCAATAGAATATTATCGGCTAGTGTAATAAGACTATTCCAAATTACAAAACAAGCACACTTTGAATTTGGGGATAAGCCACATAAACTGCTTGCGAGGCAACTGAAGCAACGAGAAAAGGAAAAAAACTATTACAAAAATAAAATCGGACAATGGTGAGTTTTTCTAACATTGCCTAAGGATATTAATAAGAGGTTTGCCCAATTTTATCATAATTTATACACATCCAAAATAAAGACAGATGTAAGTAAAATTACAAATTTTTTAGATAATTGCAAGCTCCCAAAATTGGATAGTTTAGAACAAGAGCAATTAGGAGCACGGATTACTAGTGAAGAAATAAAACAAATAATAAACTCATTGAAAAATGGGAAGACCCCAGGACCAGATGGCTTTAGTAATGAATTTTATAAAAGATTTCAGGAGTCAATTGTACCAAGATTATTTAATTTATACACGCAGGCTTATACTGAAAATAAACTACCAGAAACCCTAGCAGAAGCAACAATAACGCTTATACCAAAAAAAGATAAAGATTTAGATGAGCCTGGTTCTTATAGAGCTATATCACTTCTAAATACGGATCAGAAAATTTTAGCAAAGATTCTAGCTAGAAGGCTAAATAATTATATTAACAATTTAATAAATACGGATCAAACGGGATTTATACCCAAAAGACAATCATTTAATAATTTGAGAAGGCTTTTTAATATAATGTACTCTCATAAGAAGGACAATGAAGATATCTCAGTGGTCACGTTGGATGCAGAGAAGGCATTTGATCAAGTAGAATGGCAGTATTTATACAAGGTACTCCAAAAATTTAATACGGGAGAGAATGTTATTAGATGGATTAAACTACTTTACGATAGACCTACGGCAAGAATATTAACTAACAATACACTATCTCCAAAATTTTACTTATCAAGGGGTAATAGGCAAGGGTGTGCCTTATCACCATTGCTATTTGCCCTTATGATAGAACCGCTGGCCGAAAGGATTAGAAATCACCCGAATATTCACAGATATAACAGCAAGGACTCAAAGAATAAAATTTCATTATACGCTGATGATATCCTTTTATATATTACTAATACACAAACGAGTATACCCACCTTATTAACACTAATTGAGGAATTCGGCTCTTTTTCAGGATATAGAATAAATTGGAATAAAAGCGAAATTATGTCTTTAAAACCACAGGATTCGAGACACTTACTAAAATTCCCCTTCAAAATTGCAACAGAAAAATTCAAGTACCTGGGTATTCAAATTACGAGAAGACACAAATCATTATTTAGTGCCAATTTTATACCACTATTAAATAAACTGAATGATACGATTAAATTTTGGAAAACGCTTCCACTCTCATTGATAGGTAGAATTAACGCTATAAAAATGACTTTCTTACCACAATTAATATATTTGTTTCAAGCGATCCCAATATATATTCCAAAATATTTTTTCAAAAAATTAGATTCCACTATCACTAATTTTATATGGGACTACAGAACACATAGAATTCAACGAAAGCATTTGTGCAAATCTAAAGAAGTTGGGGGTTTATCATTACCTAACTTTATATATTACTACTGGGCAGTGCATATTAAGAACATAATATACTGGCTGGATAGTTCCACTCAGCAGTTGGAGTGGATAAGAATGGAGAAAGAGGAGTGCTATCCGCACGATATAGGAACGATCCTGCTCTCACCGATAAAATTGAATAGTATAATATATAAGAAGAACCCAATTATTCACAATATAATAAGAATTTGGAAACAAATAAAAGTATCCTTGAAATTAAATAATTTATCAGTACTAACCCCACTATGGAACAATCCCGCATTCAAACCTTCTCTCATCGACAACACATATCAACAATGGGATAGACTGGGGATTAGGAAAGTAGGGGACATGTATGAAGTGGGCAAACTGTTATCATTTCAACAATTAAAATTAAAATTTAAATTGAAGGATAATCAATATTTTAAATATATACAGGTATGTGACTTTATGAAGAAATATACACATAGATTTCAAACTATATTTTTAGATCCTTTAGAAGAAGCAATGAATATTAAGGCTGATTCACAAAAATTAATATCATACTTTTATAATAATATATTAAATAGAGAATCACCCTCAACAGAAGCATTAAGGGAAGATTGGGAACAAGAGCTAATGATAAAGATCTCGAAGGATAGATGGGAAAAGTATTTGATGAATACACATAACTGTTCTATTAATGCAAGACATAATTTAATTCAATTCAAATTATTACATAGACTATATTATTCAAAAACGAGGTTGAATAAATTTTATCCAAACGTCTCTCCCAGATGCGATAAATGTTTGTTTCAAAACGCTAATATAACACACTCATTTGTTGGATGTACAAAGTTGAATACATTTTGGAGTGATATATTTGATATATTTACAAAGATTTTCAAGTCAAGAATAGAACCCAAAACGGAATGGATTATATTTGGAATAATAGGAGAAGATACCAATTTAAATAAAGATCAAAATGTTTTTTTTAATTATGGGTTAATAATTGGAAAGAAATTGATACTTAAATTTTGGAAAAATACAACCACACCAACTGTTAAAATGTGGATTAGGAATATGATGGACATAGCACGCCTTGAAGAAATGAGACTCCGACTAATAGATAAATATGACCAATTCTTAAAGAGTTGGTCTCCTTTCATCGGCTTTTTGGAATTATGTGATGCAGCGGTGCTGTAAGGATTGCGGATTTCAGTTCATGACGCGGATAGAGCTACATCTCCGAATACAGATTTGAAAAATTCTCTTTTAAGGGGCCTTCTCTTCTATTTCTACTTTCCACTTTCTCTCTTCCTTTTTTTATTTTTTATATACACACTTCACGTTTTTCTACTCTCTACCATCTATTTTTCCACTTTTTCCCCTTTCTATTGTTTTCTTTTTCTTGTTCTGCTTACTTCCTTCTTATAACATAAAACTAGAGGTTGTACATAGAATGGATTACGGTATTACATAGTTGGCACCTAAAATTAGGTGCCACTGTACTGTTTTGTGCTGTATTAACTTCTAATAAAATAAACAAAATAAAAAAATAAAAATAAATAAATAAATAAAAAACCATAAAAGTCACCCAACATCTCTAGATAATTAATGCCCAGTGTAAGTGGTAATGATGACTCTGGGTTAGTCCATCTACCACCTGTGCTGGATATGGAGTTAGTTGTTCCCCAGCCTTGAGCACTGGCATCTGTTTGGATAACTAACGTAGGGTTAGTGATGATAATAGGGCTGAAACTATGCCAAACGTTTTTTACCCACCACTGTAGTTCAGTGGGTAACTTCCTGACACGATCATAATGACCTGTATGTTGTTTTGGTGCCTGTACCTTTGCTCTTTGTAAGTTTTGATGTTGGAATGGTCCGAATTGTGTAGCCGGAAATGCTGCTACCATTTTCCCGATTACTCTGCTACTTGTCGAATAGTTGGTCGTTCGTTGACCATTAAATTGTTGCATGATTGTGCCAATTCAACTGTTTTGTCTCTTGGCAATGTTACAGTCACGTAGACTGAATTAATTGTGAAGCCCAATTAGTCCATGATTGTGGATGGCTTCAACTTAGATTTATCTGGATGTAAGACAATCCCAGGGTTTCCAACAACTGTTTGGTAGCTGATACAGCTGACATAGTCAATTCCATGGTCTTGCCTACTATTAAGATATCTTCAAGATATGCCATGACAATATGTTTTTGTTCTTAATATTGCCAGAGCTGGTTTTGGTATCTTGGTGAATAATCTTGGGCTGATGTTAACTCATTGGGTAACGCTTTAAACTGCCATAGCTGCCCCATCCAGGCAAATTTCAGGTATCTGCGATGATCCTTGTGAATGGTACTGAATAGTAAACATCTTTAAGATCAATGCTTGCCATGAAGTATCCTTTGGAAAATAGTTGTTTGGCAGTAACAAACGTTTCCATTTTGAAATGTATATACTTAACAAACATACTTAGTGAAGTTAAGTCAATGATGATGCGACATCCACCATCTTTTTTTGGGTTTAGTGAATATATTTGATACGAATTCCAAGGGTTCATGTTTTGTTTTTCCCAATGATACCCTTTGTAATTAGTCTCACCAGTTCAGCTTGTCCCTCTTGTTTCTCTTTAACTGAGAGGGAAAATACCCTCTGGGGTGAATGTTGAACTGGTGGCAATTTTCCTAGTATGAATTGTATTTTGTATCCACTAATGCCATTGAGTATATACTGATCACTCGTGATAGACTCCCGTGCTTCTTTAAACAGGTGTAATCTCCCCCCTGTTAGTATTAAGCCCCTATTTTCTATACGCTGGTAGGAACCAGACCCACCTACCTCCATGGTTATAGGTATTTCTTCTGTTTCCTGCCGGTCCAACGAGTCTTGCACGTTGTCTGACGTGGCGGTGATGTTGGGGGGTGGCGCAATTTCCCTGGGGTCTGCTCTGGGCCCTAATCTAAAGAAGTCTTCCAGTGATAGAAGTGGACCCCGACCTTTCACCAGTCCCATATGGTAGACGTCGACTGGTGGACGCGATGGGGTGCTGCTGCTTGGGAATTATTGTTTTTGGTTTGCTTGTCCCTCATGAGACCGAAAGTTTTTTAAGGCCTCTTCCATATCCTTCATATGCTTTGTGAGGTTTTTGCCAAAGAGCAGTGGGTCTGGTTCAGTGGCTGGGGTTTTGCACAACCCTGCAAATTTAGGATTTTATGGCAGGTCTTATGATTTGTTTACGAAGGTTGTGGTCATCTCCGTATTTGTCCATGGAACGAGCAAACGATGTGATGGCTGGCGTCAGGAGCCTGAGGATCCGCTGCAGTTTTAGCTACTGGTTCCGAATATTTGCCCCAACGTGCCCCCAGTTTTAGCTGTTTACAGCCGGCACTTTAAGGGACTCACAGTTCTCTGGAGCTGTATACGTTTCTAAGGCCTCATTGACCACCTGCTCCTGTAGGGGCCTGTTGGAGAGGTGGTTAATGCTGGCCACTAGTTTGGCCTTTAACTGCCTCCTGCACGTGGGGCTGCCACGTAGCGGTCCACCACACCCAGCAGCTCTTCCTGTTCCTGCACCCCTTGCATACTCCCGACATCTTCAGCCAGCGTCCCCTCTTCTTGACTAGCCCAGTCCTGGTCACCAAAGCTACCCTCGGGTAAGGAGGAAGCAATGGACAGTGCACAAGACACTGTGGAGGGAGTGCCTGAACTCCCCCTGCGAGAGTACCCCTCACGAAGCGCGTCTCGCTGGAGCTCCTGCTCCAGGAGCCGCTCCATGCGGCTCAGGCGGCTGTCTCTCCTCCCCGTGCGGGTGGAGAGACGTCCCCGTCTGACAAGTCGGAAGCCACCGGCCGGACGCTTCTTCGGTAGCTTTACTTCCAGCCCGCTGCTCAGGCGCTAGCGGGGCTGGGCTCGGCACGGTGTCGGGGATAGCGGAGCGCCCGGTAAGCGGTCCTACCGCCTTGTTGCTGCCCCCCCCCCTAGATGGAACGCTCCTCCGTGGAGTCGAGCGGGGGACAGGTTTGTCCAAGAGCCTTTCTTCTCTGACTGAAATAAAGCAGAAGGCTCCCTGTGAAAGAAAACCCGACCTCAGGGTACTTACCTGACAGTCCGTTCTTTCACCTGTAGCGGGAGCGCCTGACTCCCGATGCGGCCGCTGTTGCACTGCTGAACGCAATGCTGCGCATGCGTGCTGAGCGGGCTCTTCACGTAGTCACTCACGTGACTCCGAAGTAAAATACTGATATCATTAAGGACTAATAGCATTCTGCAACACTGGATGAGTGGTGCCAGGTGGAGCAAATGCTCATATTGTCAAACTCCTGATCACAGAATCCATTCTTCACCTCCACTGATTTTGCAATCGTCAAAGGAATTTTCTCAATCACTTTGCCTATTGCGTTGAATTTCTCAACGCTTAACATTGGAAATTTTCTTGAAAATCTTTATTCAGTAAGAAAATAATTTCTCTCAAAATCCGATGATGGACAACACTATACAACACTTGAATTTGAATCTCGGTCGGAGGCCAGTAATAATAAGGTACACTCCATGTTAATATTCCCAGAGCAATGTATGACAATTGTTTTGACAGCACCATTTGTGCAGCAATAGCTAGATTGATTTGTTGAACTTCGGTTAAGTTGTGTTGATTAGAATTTGCAGACACACACAACCTTCCCAGCACATGATGTGTCAGATTATATATTGGGTGCCTGAATTACTGTTTATTGCCTCTGTTAATTTTTAATACGTGTGTTTCAATTATTTGTTTGGTCATTACTGTCACTTCTCTTTAAAAAAGATGCTGCTCCATTGCTGACCTGCATTGGGCCAGTAGAAATATTAGAAAGCAAATTCTGCTGCCAGATAATACTGTTTTGTTTTGTTCAGAGAAACAGTATGGAAACACACCCTTCCGTCCACCGGTCCATGCCGACCAGCGATCACCAGTACACAAGTTCTATTTTAAGCATGAGGGACAATTCACAGATGCCAATTAACATACAAACCTGCATGTCTTTGGAACCTAGAAGAGTGGTGGAGCAGGGCAAAGCATAGCAGTCCTAGTTGAACACAGATGAATGGGGTTTTTGATGGGTGGATGGTTGGACAAAGGCCAGAGATGAACACACACAAGATGTGAGACAAAAGCATTGGACAGTTGTGAATTGTGTAGCGAGAAGATTGACAACTTAGAAATTGTTTAGGAATGTAGGTAAATAGCATTCTACATTGGACGATCATATTGTTAAATTCCTGATCACAGAATCCATTATTCACCTCCACTGATTTTGCAATCAAGTCAAATTGATTTTGGAATTGAATCAAAAGAAATTTCTGAATCACTTTGCCTAAAATGTTTAATGTTAGGCGTTGAGAAATTCAACGCACTAGGCAGGGAAAGGAGAGCTGCAAGTTCAGCCAGGGCTCAGGGGAAGAGGTTCATGCCATTAGGTTATAAGCTGCCCAAATGAAATATGAGGTGCTGTTCCTTCAGATTGTGTGCAGCCTCACTCTGGCAATGGAGGAGGCCCAGCACAGAAAGGTCAGTATAGAAGTGGAAAGGGGAGTTAAAATGGTGAGCAACCAGGAGTTCCCTCAGCCCATGGCAAGTGTTTGGCAAAATGGCCGTGGAGTCTATGCTTAGCCTCACTGATGTACAGGAGACTACATCGGGAACACTGGATGTAACAGATGAGGTTGGAGAAGGTGCCTGAGCCTCTGACTCATTTGGAAGGATTGTTGGGCTCCCTGGATGGATGTGAGGGAGGAGGTATAGTGGGCAGGTGTTCCATCTCCTACAGTTGCAGGGGGAAGTATTGGGGAGGAGGGGATTTGTGTGTGAAGGGAACAGTGAACCAAGGATGGAATGGTTTCTGCAGAAGGCGGAAAGGGGTGAGGGTGGGAAAATGTGACTGGTTGTGGGTTCACTTTGGAGGTGACGGAAATGATGAAAGATGATGTGGAGGGTGGTGGGGCGAAAACATGTTCTGTCTGAGAGGAGGGGAAGCGAGAGCAGAACTACGGGATTCCAGGGTGGAAATGCCAAAGACTATAGTGCAGAGCTTTAAGGTGAGTGGAGGTAAGTTCAAAGGACGTGCAGGGCAAGTATGTTTCATATTAATCAGGCCTGGAATGTGTTGCAAATGGGGGTGGTGGAAGTAGATACATAAGTTGCCTTTTAAAAGGTTGCATGGAGGGATATGGATATGCAGGAAGAGAAAATTAACTTTGGATTGTGTTCGGCACGGATATTGAGGGTTGAAAGGCCTGCTCCTGTTCTGTGCTGTTTTATGCTGCATGAGGCAAAAGCCCTTGTTGCATTTGAAAAGTACTTTGGTATGTAGTTGAAAAGTTGTTATTCTCTGGGTTATCAACCAAATTCTGGAAAATGAGATGAGCCTGGGGAGCTGTATTTTGACCAACAGGAAAACAAAGGGCTGAAACAAATGTTTGTTTATTCCAGTAGCTCCTTTAGACTTACAGAAGGGGTTCCACAACCTGTGACCAGTGGGATCCCACAAGGATCAGTGCTGTTTGGTGGCATTGTTTACATATTAGCAACTTGGAGAAAGGAAATGAATACATGCCAATCAAATTTGTGGACGACACCAACATTTGTGGGAAGGCAAATTGTTCACAGGTATAGGAGCAGAATTAGACCATTTGGTGCATCACGTCCACTCTGCCATTCAATCTTACTCTCTCTAATCCGTTCTCCAGCCTTCTTCCCATAACCCCTGGCACCCGTGTTTACATAAATTGTGAGAAGGGTGCAGAGGTCATGTAGGTCGTGTAAATGGGCAAATGATTGCCGAAGAGAGTATAATGCGGGAAAATGCAACGTTATCCATTTTGGGAGGAACTCCTCGTGGCTTTCATTTAAATTAGGATTATGCAGTGTATCCATCTGGGATTGCTGCATAGGTGTACGACCTTCGATTTGGATGCTGGTGCGCGCAGGTAATCCTTCACGGAAAGAGATCTGACAAGAACCTAAGGATTATGTGAACAAATGTTGTTATAAAAAAATTGAAAATATTTTTGCTTTGCGTGAGGTGTATGTGAATTTTAATGCTGCTTCAAGTCATAATTACTTTTCAGACATCAAATTGTAGCTTCAAATTCACTCAAAATTTACATGCTTTGTTTTGACATTGCCTCTAAAAAAATGTTTTGATATTCAGTGGATTTTGAAATATCTTTGTTTTTATCAATCTTAAAAACGTTGATATTTCAATTCTGATCACATGTCTCTGTTTCAATTATAATTTTGTGCTTCATAGAACAATAATTCAAATTGTACTCTTGATAGCCCAGGCATCACTCCCACTGTTGCATGTACATTTTGTGGTTGCATATCTCATCAACTTCTGTATCGTCAAGGACGTGATGAGGTGGAGTTGTCTGTATGTGACTGCTTGGCCTCCTCGTGGATATGTGACAAATTGTGTCTGGCCGTCCAGCTCAGAATGTTGTAGAACTAGCCCCAAGCTTTGGAGTGAATCAAGCCACAGAGGGAGAGATCAAACGCACAGGCATCTTAACTCCTTCACATTCAATACAGTTTAGTTGAGAAATGCAGCGTGGAAACAGGCCCTTTGGTGCACCAGAGATCCCCGTACACTATTATTATGCACACTGGGGATGATTTACAATCGTCACCAAAGCCAATTACCCTACAAAACATTGAAACGGGAACACCTGGGTAAAACACATGCGGTCATGGGGAGAACGTACAGACAGCACCTGTGGTCAGGATCGAACCAGGATTGGTTGCTGTTAATCAGCAACTCTACCGTTGCACTGCTGTGCTGAACCATCTGCATACCTGCAAGAAACATCGCGTGCAGTTTTGTTTTAAACCTGCTGGCCAAGTACAAGTCTGATCCTATCCATAAATTAAAAGTTGTACTTTTTAACTTGCTGATGCTCTTGCGCAAAATTTTCAGTGTACCTGATGTGCTATCAGCTTCATCTTCACTGCATGCCAAATGTTAGTTGGAATTGATATCTGGCAGCAGCCAAAATCGGAAAAGGGGATTTCTATCCACAATGTCACCATATCTTTGTGAATGGCTTTTCCCGGGCTCGGCAATGAGTATCATTGGTTTGCAATTGTCACAAAATTTGGGTCCTCACCTATAGTAGGAAGTAATTCTCTGTTGCAAGTTGGAAGGCCATATCCTTAACAAATAATTGCCATGATCATTTACCTTTCGAAAAATATCCAACCCTCTTCTGATTTTCTGCATGTGCTGTGATATTTTCCAGGTGACTGCTTAGTGCCACTAATCCCTGCTTCACGTGAAGGTGAAAGAGATGCGTCTTCTGCACGCTCCATTGTCAGCTGGGGTGATTCCTCGCCAAAGTCTCTTGAGTTAAGAGTGTGATTTGCATCCTTTCTGAATGTATTTATGTATATGAATGGCTTCTTTTTCAGATTGATTGGAATCATAGAGCTGAGGTGCTACAGTCATGAACTAAAGTGAAGAAGAGCTCATTCATGTCATTTCCAACAACCACAACTCTGGGCTTTTCTTCCCGCTTTTGCTTTTCTAATTCCACTCCCCGTGGACATTTTTTTTTTCCATTGTACCCTCGGAAATCGGTGCAGAGGTTTTGAGGTCAAATCTCTGTTCATCTCATCAGATTTATAAACGTTTCTGCACTTGTTGACCTGACTTGCAGGTTATTTCTGGGTTGATGTATACCGATCTTTTTTTTTGTTTCACGGAACACCTTTTCCTTTCAATATCAGACACTGTTGAAGGTTAGTCCTGGGGCCCCTGGGATCAGGTCAATGCCTTATATTCCAGTTGAGAGCATATCACCAGGAAAAGGTGGAGTGTAACATATTCAAGATGTATAAGGGGTAAAACTATGTGGAATGATTGAAAATAAAACAATTTATAGGCGAATGCAGTTCTAAAAGATAAATAGTGAAACATACTTTTTAGTATATGTGTAAATGGAAGTAAAGGATAGGATTTGTACATTAATTGTGGAATGTAGAATCGATTATTTTGTAGAATTTGTTATTGTATGGTGTGCAGCAGGGAATGGTTTATGTCACAAGTCAATAGTCAATAGTCAATATTTATTACATGTCATTTGAACCTCAGTGAGGCTCAAATGAAACTCCGTTCCACAGCCATACAAACAAAGACAATTTCCTACAGATATACAAACAATTCAATTTACAGAAACATCCATCACAGTGAACCCACTGTGATGGAAGGCAAAGTCTTTTCTCTCCCCTGCACCATTTTTCTCCCGATGTTGAGGCTCCAGGCGGGCGATAATAAGTTCCACGGCCATTTTAGGCCATGCCGGGCGATGTACGGCCCCGCTCCCGGTCTAAATGTCACAAAGTTGGAGCCCCCGGCGGGCGCTGGAATGTCCCGTGGCCATTAAGCCGCGCCGGGCGATGTACGGCCCCGCTCCGGGTCATTCCAACCCCGCAACACGGGCTGGAGAAGTCGCGTTGCAGGAGCTCCGGAAAGCGGTCTCCATCCGGACCCGCGAGCTCCCGATGTTCCAGTCCACCGGACCTGCGGCTGCAGCTGGAGCCTCCGAGCTACGTGGTCGGGCCGCAGCAGCGAGCCACCACCGCTCCCCACGTTCCAAAGCCGGCCAGCCCCACGATGGAGAGTCCACAGCTCTGCGACTGGAGCCCCCAGGTCATTCCAGCTGGAGGTCGCTCCACGGTGCTAGGCCCCAACGACAACGGAGACCTGACCGGGAAAAGGTCGGGTCTCCCAGTGCAGGGAAGAGATTTTTTTTAAGTTTCCCCCTTCCCCTGCCACCCACATATACACAGTTAAAAACACTATTAACAAACACAAACAACTACATTTAACTAGACAAAAAATAAAAAAAAGACAGACAGGATGTAGGGGCCGCTGCAACAGGTGAGTCGCGCCACCACCAATCTTGTCTGACATTAAAATTGTTTGCCATGCAAACTGTTGAACAAAAATATACTGCGGAAAGAGCTGGGCATAGGGAATCAGGGGAGATTGCTTGTGCGGGCAATGCGGATTAACACAGATATCTTAATTGTTTTCCGTTCTGAAATCTCCTAGCAGAGGTTGTTCCGGAATTGTTACCATATTTCCGTGAGGTTCAGCCGTTTCATGCTTGCAGGATACATGTGTACAGGTTTATTTCCCATTCGTCAGAGCTGCAAATTCTGTGTCCTTTAAGTGATGCAGTCAGACGCAAAGGTCCACCTTCTGCAACAGCCGCCGCCAATTGTAAAAACATTGATAAGTTCTGATAGTAAAAGTGCAATGTATCATCATTTTGTTGAGCTCCAGGTGGCATTTATCAGCGATATGTTTGAATCCTTCCACCCTGAGAATCCCTGTGCTTTTTTCTGTTTGACTGCGTAAATTATCGTTATTTTCATTCATGTCATGTTCTAAAATGCCCTGTTTATGAATAAAAAAAATTATGTTTCTTTATATTAGAATAACACTGAGAGTTGTGAGGTTCAAAGCAAGTACAAGCGCAGTTTTTAAGAGTTTTGTTTTGCACTGACAATGTGTTGTTCCATTGGATTATTTTTAAAAGCATTTGGTTTCATCAGCGTTCCTTAGTAAAAAAATATATTTTCCAGTCTAGCTAAATATAATTCCAGACTGAAAAATATCTTATCCTCTCTGTTAAGTGGCAAATAGGAATGATCAATATACAACATCAATATCTTTTGAATAAATACATTTTTGAGGAGGCAATAATGTGTTTTTGTTTGCTTTGATCTGTGTTGTTAGCAGCAGAATGGTGTGCTGCTTGAGGAGCTGCAGAGGAATGAATGCACTTCAACAAGTTTCAGTCAAATTGTGTGTAATGCAAAGACAAATGTCTCAAGGCACTTCATAGGAGCGAATATTAACCTACAGAATTTGACACTAAGCCACAGAATGAAATATTGAGACCGGTAATCAAAAGCTTTGTCAGAGAGGTATTAAGGAGCGACTTAGAGAATGAGAGGCAGATGACAGGAAAGGTTTCGCCAGAGAAATCCAGAGCTGAGGACCTTGGCAGCTGAATGGGGAGCTGCCAGTGATGGAGTGAAGAAAACTGAGGCCGTTCCATACTTGACACCTGAACATTATCTTTTGTCACCAGATTTTCATTCCCATCTCAGTGGATTTAGCTCTTCACTGTAATTTGTCATTTTAAAATAATCTTGAAAATGCTTTTTTCACTCTACTCGCTTCGCCATGAGATTGAATCGATGGGATGCAGAGTAAGTGTTGTACTTGTGACCTGCTGTTCAGAGTCTGATGCAAATTATTATGAAGTGTGGTCCCTTCACAGAATTTGATACGTTGCAGTTTGTTCAGGCCCACGCACACAGCATGCGCTTAATGCAGTGCTGTGCTTAGTTGCTTTGTTCACCTGGATATGCATCTTTCATATAATTCACAGTAGGTCATTCCAATTCACTGCTGCAGAACTAACCTTGTTGGCACTGCTTGCCATCTGTTCCTTTAAAGGGCCTGTCCCACTTGGGCAGCCTAATCCGCGAGTTCTGGCGAGTTTGCCCTTGACTCATACTCGCAGCATGGTCGACACGAGGTCGTAGGAGGTCTCCATAACTCTCCTTCATGCTCGAGAGTGGTCTCTGTGTACTCGAGGCCTCAGCTAGGTCGCGGCGTTTTTAAAAATGCCCGCGAGTAAAAATAGATCGCCATGGAAAAAATCGATACTTTTTTTTACTCGTAGGTTTAGTCGTAGTAGATCATAGTAGGTTGGCATGTTAGTCGTAGGTAATCGAGGGTAGTCAAAGGTAGTCGTAGATAGTCTTCATCATAGTCGAAGGGAGGTCGAAGGAGATCGTCTTCTCTCTTCACTATTCGGTGTCCAATTTTCCCGAAGTTAGTTGTAGCTAGTCGTAGCTAGTCGAAGCTGGTCTTCAACATAGACGAAGGAGGTCTTCTACATGGTTGAAGGAGGTCTTCAACAAGTCATTTTTTCAAACTCTTCTAAACTTTCCAATTAGGTTGCCCAAGTGGGACAGCCCCTTAACAGTGAATGGTGACCCATCCCCAGAGATTTGAAGCAACATTATTCTGTATCCATACAATTCCAGCCTCTTACTTTTGAGATAACAAATTTGCCAAAATCAACTACTATGATAATTTACAGTAAGTAAAACTGACAAGTACCTGTAATTATTTTTTGGTAAACCTGGTAATACCACACCTCCTTTTACTGCTCTGGAGAACATTGTGCTACAGCTATCCTGGTGAAATTAATTGAACATTACCTGTGATTTTTAAGCATGGGAAATCCATATTTTAATTCCTTGTTGCATCATCATCCATCCAACGCAGAAGGGACTAAATCAACTAGATATCAAATATCTAGATTTAATATTGGACACAATCTTTTAGACAATAGATAATAGACAATGTGCAGAAGTAGGCCATTCGGCCCTTCGAGCCAGCACCGCCATTCAATGTGATCATGGCTGATCAATCCCAATCAGTACCCTGTACCTGCCTTCACCCCATATCCCCTGACTCCGCTATTTTTAAGAGCCCTATCTAGCTCTCTCTTGAAAGCATCCAGAGAACCCGCCTCCACCCGAGGCAGAGAATTCCACAGACTCTGTGAGAAAAAATGTTTCCTCATCTCCGTTCTAAATGGCTTACTCCTTATTCTTAAACTGTGGCCCCTAGTTCTGGATTCACCCAACATCGAGAACATGTTTCCTGCCTCGAGCGTGTCCAAACCCTTAATAATCTTATATGTTTCAACGAGATCCCTCTCATCCTTCTAAACTCCAGAGTGTACACGCCCAGCTACTCCATTCTCTCAGCATATGACAGCCCCGCCATCCCGGGAATTAACCTTGTAAACCTCCGCTGCCACTCCCTCAATAGCAAGAATGTCCTTCCTCAAATTAGGAGACCAAAACTGCACACAATACTCCAGGTGTGGTCTCACTAGGGCTCTATACAACTGCAGAACAACCTCTTTGGTCCTATATTCGATTCCTCTTGTTATAAAGGCCAACATGCCATTCACTTTCTTCACTGCCCGCTGTACCTGCATGCTTACTTTCATAGACTGATGTACAAGGACCCCCAGATCCCATTGTACTTCCCCTTTTCTCAACTTGACGCCATTTAGATATTAATCTGCCTTCCTGTTTTTCCTACCAAAGTGGATAACCTCACATTTAACTGCATTAAACTTCATCTGCCATGCATCTGCCCACTCCCCAACCTGTCCAAGTCACCCTGCATTCTCATAGCATCCTCCTCACAGTTCACACTGCCACCCAGCTTTGTGTCATCTGCAAATTTGCTAATGTTGCTTTGAATCTTTCATCCAAATCATTGATGTCTATTGTAAATAGCTGTGTCGCAGCACCAAGCCTTGCGGTACCCCACTAGTCACTGCCTGCCATTCTGAAAGGGACCCGTTAATCCCATCTCTTTGTTTCCTGGCTGTCAACCACTTCTCTACCCATTTCAGCACTCTACCCCCAATACCATGTGGCCTAATTTTGCCCACTAATCTCCTTTGTGGGACCTTATCAAATGCTTTCTGAAAGTCCAGGTACAGTACATCCACTGGCTCTCCCTTGTCCATTTTCCTAGTTACATCTTCAAAAAATTCCAGAAGATTAGTTAAGCATGATTTCCCCTTTGTAAATCCATGCTGACCCACCGTTGTCAGGCTAACTGGTTTATAATTCCCTGTTTTCTCTCTCCCGCCTTTCTTTAAAATGTTCTCAGTTAATGGGCAGGGTGTCCCGAGTGAATTGTCCTCTTAAAAGAAACAGTTGAAAAGCATCAGATTATGGAATAATCAAGATAGGATAATTGTTCAAAAAAGTCACTAATGCTTAGAAATTGGGGTCTGCCTTGTTTGGAGTATTTAGTTTAGTTTATTGTCATGTGTGCGGAGGTACAATGAAAAATGTGTTGTGTGCTAACCAGTTAGCAGAAAGACAAAACATGACTACAATCGAGCCATGCACAATGTACAGATGCATGATAAAGGGAATAAAGTAAGAAATGCTGCTTTTGGAGTAGAGTTTTAAAGGAGTGCAGTGATAGTAATGCGTGATTGCAGATCCATTTCTGTGACTAGCACACAAAGAGTCGTCTGGTTTGGGCGCCATCTTGGAGGTCATTTGCTGTTAAACAGGTCTTCCTGTTTAATTGGCTTTTCCTTACCAAAAATGTGAAATTGGGAAATTTACCTTCAATATTCTTTGATGTGCTCATCACTACAGTAAAACATAATGGTTTCTTACGCCAGCTGCCTGCAGAGATGACAATTGACATATCTTTACCAAATGGACACGTAGAAATTTTAAACATCTCACCGTACAGCACCATTAAATGTTACCATGGATTTGAGAGAAAACAAGATGAGGGGGGCATAAATCTTCATTGTGCTTGGCCACCACCCTCTCCATCCCCATCTGTTGTTTGTTAGCACAGTACAAACCCATGCAGAAGTTGGTCAAAGTCACAGTGCAGCCTGGGCTCATCACTCTGCAGTAATCGAATCGGGTATCTCTGCTGTACATGGATGCAATGTAGATGAGTAGACAAAAGCTAATGCTGGCATATGCGGAAAACTACTCACCAATGCTCCAAGGAGGACCCTTTAATTCACACCTCTTGGTTAAATTGCTGTAAGGTTTGCTTTTCATTTGCACAACAAAAGTTTTAATTTGTATTTTGTTCCTTCAATTTGTGCTAGTAAGACCGACATGGGGGTGGCTCACATTGGTTATGTCATCCACTGAAAGTATTAGATGCAGGAAAATATCAACCATGCTTGTCCAAACTGTGATGAGCCTGATTTCAACCGGAAATGACCATTCTTTTGTTAAAATACAACTTTTAGGCACAATTTCATTGGGAAAGTCTGAGCACAATCGAAAAATGGGCTCACATTTTTGTTAAATGTGACTTTACATTGTGTACTCAGTTGCTTCCCTGTGTAAACACACTGACAAGGACAATTACACCAGCTACAATTTATGTCCAAACCCGTAACAGTTGTCCAATCATTTGCCAAAATGCCGATTTTCCTTTGTTATCTAATGACATTGTCTGCAAAGTACAATTCTCTGAGAAGATTAATATCCCCATACAAGGGTACAAAGTGCTGTAATACCTCAGCAGGTCAGGCAGCAACTCTGGAGAACATGGATAGCTGATGTTTCAGATCGGGATCCTTCTTCAGACAGTCTGAGTTACTCAATTCAATTCAATTCAACTTTAATGTCATCGCACAAATACAAGTATGAGTACAACGAAATGCAGTTTTGCGTCAGTCCGTAGTAGTTGTGCATAAAGAAATTTAAAAAAAATAGAAAGAGAGAAGATACAGAATAATCAAAAAATACAGAATAATTAAACAATGGGGACGGAGGGACCAGAGAAATCTATCGGTGGGACTCCGAGTTCAGCAATGTGATTGTGTTGTTGTAGAAGCTGTTCCTCATCCTACTAGTACGTGACCTGAGGCTCCTGTACCGTCTCCCTGATGGGAGGAGGGCAAACAGTCCATGGTTGGGGTGTGAGGGGTCTTTGATGATCTTCCCAGCCCGTCTCAGACACCGTTTTCGGTGGAGGGCATCCATGGCAGGGAGCGGGGCACCGATGATGTGCTGCGCGGTTTTCACCACCCGTTGCAGTGCCTTCCTGTCCGCAGCAGTGCAGCTGCTGTACCATACCGTGAAGCAGGTGGTCAGGATACTCTCTATGGTACAGCGGTACTCCCGCACTTTGTGTCCTTTTGTGTATTAATCAGTATCTGCAGTTCCTTGTTTCTACAGTAATTTCCCCGATTTCGTAAAGTGAACTGAGGGGAAAATGCCACTTCCAGAAGCTAAGGGCAAATTACCTTGTTGATTCCGGATCTAATATTCTCTCCCTAGTCTGGGTTAGTAAACCACTGAGACTCGAACACAGGACTCCAAACCCTTCTTTTCTTGTATACCTCACCACCTCAAATCCACTCACTTGAGCCCTCAGCAGCCTCGCGTAAACAGAACAGAAGGAAAAACAACCGACACGTCCTAATGAAACGATCACCCTTATATATCCCTATACGGTAGCGAGAAAAATAACAACACAAAAGTACAGGGGGGCGAGAACCCCTACAATCCAAACACTGCACCTATTCATTACACAGAAACAAGGTAAAAACATTCAGTAAGGTAACCCCTCATAGACCAATTACAAATACCAGCGGGAAGACACAGAAACAATTAGAAACAGAAAACTCCCCTAATCAATCACAAACACGGAACAAGCGTCAGTGTATTGAAACATACCAAAAACCACTTTAGGGACGCAGACGTGGTGGCAACGGGTGGGTCACATGGGCAGAAACTTCTTGGGGATTCTTCAGAGGTCCAGACTTACTGGCACTAGCCAGGTCACATGGGTCTCCAGCACCTTGGAATGTATGGTCACTATCAGTGAAGTCCAGTCTTTCATAGACACCTGTCATTTCCCAAAGTACCCAAAGCCCTGCATATTCACAACCTGACCTCCCAATCTTCAGTTTCCACTAATGGGGTGAGGGGGAGGAGAAAGATTCTATTATTTTGCTTCGCTTGTCCCTTTCCGACAGTAAAAAAAAAATTAAATACTGAGTTTCTGACAGGGTTATTGCCCATTAGTTTTCCTACAGGACAATTGGTCTTCCTATGAAGTTTGCACAAATCCTGATAGATTGAGAATCCAGGTAAATTACTGAAGGCTTTTCAGAAAGGAATGCATCTACCTGATATTGCAATAGGTAGAGTGGTGTGTAGCTTTGATTATTTAATCAGTATGGTCAACCCATGTTCTCCTTTCGTGTCATCCCCATTGTAATGCTCAATGACTGCATTTATCTGTGAACTAGAACCTCACATTCCTTTTAAGGTCATAAGGAATAGGAATAGAATTAGGAAATTTGGTCCATCAAGTCTATTCCACCATTCAATCATGGCTGATCTATCTCCCTCCTAACCCCATTATCCTGCCTTCTCCCCATAATCAGAGTCACACTTTATTCGCCAAGTATGTTTTGCAACATACAAGGAATTTCTATGGCCAGGTCAGTCATACAATTAAAAGCAACAGATCACTCAAAAACACATTTTAACATGAACATCCACTACAGTGACACCTACACATTCCTCACTGTGATGGAAGGTGAAATAAAGTTCAAGTCCTTCCCTTAATTCTTCCTCGGTCGTGGGCCCTGAGCCTTGGTTGACGGCATGGTCTTGACTCCCGTAGCCGGCGGCGTTTGGGCCCTCTGCGTCGAGGCGATCAGCTCCCGCATCGGGGGGGGGGGGTTGTCAGCTGCCCCGCGCCAGGTGATCGAACCTCGTGTCGTGGCTGGTCAAACTTTCCGCGATGTTGGACTTTCTCGACTAGCCTCTCCCGACTGCGAGCTTGATGGTAAAGTCTGCGGTGGCCAAGGTTGGAGTGATCCCAGGCATGGGATCAGCTCCGATGTTAAGTCCGCACCCCACGATAGGGCTCAAAGTCAGTCCGAGGAGGCTTCCAGCTCCATTGATGGAAGGCCGCAAAGCGCCCGGAGAAAGTGATCCGAAAATTAATCACATCTCTGGCAATGTAAGAACTTGAGAAAAAGTTCCCCCCGATCTCCTCCCCCCTCCCCCCACATAAAATAAACCGAAGAACATTAAAACAAACTTTTAACACACTAAAAAATAACAAAACGAATGAAAAAACGAACCGCTGCCGGCAGAGCAGCCATCGCCCCAGCGCTCCTGGTGGTATATCTAGTATAACCCCTGACACCTGTACTAATAAAGAATCTATCTATTTCTGCCTTAAAAATATCCACTGACTTGGCCTCCACAGCCTTCTGTGGCAGAGAGTTCCACAGATTCACGACCCTCTGACTAAAGAAATATCTCCTCATCTACTTCCTAAAAGAACGCCCTTTAATTCTGAGGCTATGACCTCTAGTCCTAGACTCTCCCACTAGTGGAAACTTAGTTTGCTCCTCATGGTGCCTTTGCTTCCTTATGGCTACAATTCCGTCATGCTTCATGGACCTTGGCGGAGACACGAGTTTTTAAATTCTTGTCTTCCCATTTAAGTTGTTCCTTTTATCATCTTGTTGTATTTATGGGTTAGCACTGTTGGGTCGTGTGATTACAACTTCAAAGTAAAGTGAAATGACAGCTTGTGTCAAATGTGTTCTGAATCCCTTGTGCAAGTACATCAAATTTATAAGAGTTCACTTTATAATATCAAGGATTATGCTTGCAATACTCTAAGCTTTAAAGTGAATCAAAGGCTTTAAAAGTAATGTATGCTGTTCCGAGGTAAATCAGAAAACATTGGATGGACTCAGCAGGTCGGATAGCATCAGGAGAGGAAAACAAAGTTGACATTTCAGGCAGTGTCTTTTGCTCTTTTAAAGCCTGTTACATGCGATTTGTTTTTAAGTACTTTTCTGTGACGACTTTGATTGCACTGTTGTTGAACTAGTTATCATATGGAAGGTTGCTGAGCCAAGTGACACATCTCACCGCACCAGGTTTTCAAGGATGAAGTAGTATAATTGATCCTCTTGGTTCCTCCAAGCTTTCTTCTTACAACCTGTTCATACTTCAGGGTGAGCAGCAATGTTCGTCATGTTTTAAGAATAACGAAAGCTGTATGATGTTGGCACTGGAGAAAGGGTTGTTCTCTGAAGAAATGTTGTTGTCTGATATCGCCATTAAGAACTCCAAGGTCACTCATGATGTGGTGACCTTTAGATGTACAACTGTGGCTTATCATGTACATTATAAGACATAGATCATAGCACAGTAGAGCATAAGCAAGCACCTTGACTCTATCCTATCCCCCTTGGTTAAATCCCTCCCTACCTATGTTCAAGACACTTCAGACACTCTCCGTCGTCTCCGCGCATTCCATTCTATAGGCCCCCATCCTCTCATCTTTACCATGGATGTCCAGTCACTCTACACCTCCATCCCCCACCAGGATGGTCTCAAAGCCCTCCGGTTCTTCCTCGACCGGAGAACAACCTATACCCGTCCGCTGATACACTCCTCCGCCTAGCGGAGTTGGTCCTTACCCTCAATAACTTCTCGTTTGACTCCTCCCATTTCCTCCAAATACAAGGCGTAGCTATGGGCACACGCATGGGCCCCAGCTACGCCTGCCTCTTTGTAGGGTACGTCGAACAATCCTTGTTCGAGATGTACCAGGGCCCCATCCCTGCCTCTATGTCCGTTACATCGACGATTGCTTTGGTGCCACCTCCTGCACTCACACACAACTGACTGACTTCATCCACTTCACCACTAACTTCCATCCAGCACTCAAATACACCTGGACCATTTCTGACACTTCCCTAACCTCACTATCTCCATCGCAGGTGATAGACTTCTGACCGACATCCACTATAAACCTACTGACTCCCATGGCTATCTAGACTACTCTTCTTCCCACCCTGCTTCCTATAAGGACTCCATCCCCTACTCCCATTCCTCCGTCTACACCGCATCTGCTCCCAGGGTGAGGTGTTCCACACCAGGGCATCAGAAATTTCCTCATTCTTTGGGGAACGGGGGTTCCCCGCCCCTACTCTAGATGAGGCTCGCACCAGGGTTTCTTCAATACCCCGTAACACTGCTCTCTCTCCCCATCCCCCCACTAGCAACAAGGGTAGAATCCCCCTAGTCCTCACCTCTCACCCCACTAGCCGTCATATACAACAAATAGTCCTCCATCAGTTTCGCCACCTCCAACGTGACCCCACCACTAGCCACATCTTCTCATCTCCCCCCCTGTCTGCTTTCCGCAAAGACCACTCCCTCCATAACTCCCTTGTCAATTCTTCCCTTCCCTCCCGCACCATCCCTCCCTGGGCACTTTCCCTTGCAATCGCAAGAGATGCTACACTTGTCGCTTCACCACCCCCCTCGACTCCATTCAAGGACCCAAGCAGCCATTCCAGGTGCGACAGTGGTTCACCTGCATCTCCTCCAACCTCATCTATTGCATCCACTGCTCTTGATGTCAGCAGATCTATATCGGTGAGACCAAGCGTAGGTTTGGCAATCGTTTCGCCGAACACCTCCGCTCGGTCTGCATTAACTAACCTGACCTCCCGGTGGCTCAGCACTTCAACTCCCCCTCCCATTCCGTATCCGACCTCTCTCTCCTGGGCCTCCTCCATGGCCGGAGTGAGCACCACCGGAAATTGGAGGAACAGCACCTCATATTCTGCTTGGGTAGTCTGCATCCTAGTGGCATAAACATTGAATTCTCCCAATTCCGTTAGCCCTTGCTGTCTCCTCCCCTTCCTAGCTCTCCCTTAGCCCTCGGGCTCCTCCTCCTTTTTCCTTTCTTCTCCCCACCCCCACCCCCTATCAGTCTGAAGAAGGGTTTTGGCCCGAAACGTTGCCTATTTCCTTTGCTCCATAGATGCTGCTGCACCCGCTGAGTTTCTCCTGCACTTTTGTCTACCTTCGATTTTGCAGCATCTGCAGTTCCTTCTTAAACACAGCCTCCTTTGCTATCTGTGCCAAAAAACGCCGGTAGGAAGCTGCTCTTGAATCTGGCTCTTAAAGATAGTGTAGTCAGGGGATATGGGGAGAAGGCAGGAACGGGGTACTGATTGGGGATGATCAGCCATGATCACATTGAATGGCGGTGCTGGCTCGAAGGGCCGAATGGCCTACTCCTGCACCTATTGTCTATTGGTACTTTCAAGCTTTTGTATCTTCTGCCTGAGGGGAGAAGAGAGAATGACCGGGGTGAGAGTGGTCCTAGATAATGCTAGGTACTTCTCTGTGACAAGTGTATCTGGCTAGATTGGAGAATCTGGGGCTATTTTTGGAGCAGGGAACTTGCTCCCATTGGCAGATGGTTCAAGATTTAAGGTAATGAACAATAGCTAGAAGAGAAGCAATATTTTACACAAAAGAACACAAAATGCTGGAGTAACTCAGCAGGTTGGGCAGCACCTCTGGAGAACATGCATCTGTGATGTTTTCGGTAGAGACCCTTCTTCACACCCTAACTGAAATCTGGGTTCCGTCGGAACTGGGAACGATATGGACCCGAAATATCACCTATATTTTTCAAAGATGCTATCTGACCTGCTGGGTTACTCCAGCACTTTGTCTCCTTTTGTGTATTAACCAGCATCTGCAGTTCTTTGTTTCAGCGCTATATTCGGCTTGGGGATGACTGGGAATTTGATATTTAAAAATATGAAAGCGCAGTTAGTTAGTCGGAAATAATTTGCACAAAGAAAGAGCGGGGCCATGGACAAAATAGGTTGTTGGACAGGGAGCGGGCACAGAATCGGGCTGAATGGCTTCCTTCATCTTCTTAATAACTGCTTCGAAGAAGGATGTTTTGAATGAATCTAATGTGTCTGTTGACCTATTCTTTTTTTCCAGCTGTTCACGGAAGCTTCCCATTGAGGCAAACGATTAAACAGCAAAAATGTCATATGGGGCTGTTGATGGAAGCAGCTTCAGTGGACGGAATCCATTTGGAGGGTCTTCCAGACAAGGATATCAACCTTTAGGTAAAGCTTACTTCTTTATAATCTTCTTGGAATGTTTGATAGATCCTTTTCCAGATAATAATCAGACCACGTTTCTTACACATTGATTGCTTGTGCACAAATACTGGCAAGGTGTGTCATTTCATCTGCAGTAGAATACTCTAACCATTAAACCTTGAAGTAAGATCAAAGCTGATTTACCCAACGTCTGACACACTGACTTTGTGAGGGAGCTTTGCATCATGGAAATATCACTGCTTTTCTCACAATAATTGTTCATGCCTCAGGTTACATTCTTATATTTAAAAGAGTTATTCTCTCACAATTCCTATTTGAAACTCGGCTCCAGATCTGGTTCATAACATGCAACTGAGAGTTTATTGTGTGTGTTTTCAGTATTATGCAAAATCAACCTTCTTTCCATCATTGGTCTGTTCTGCTGGGAAAGAGCCAACACTGCAAGAGTTATTATCTTCAGTTCAGCCAGGGATAGCGAAGTGGAGGTGGTGAATGTGAACATGAAGACATAGCCAGAACGTCTTGGAGCATTGCTTAATTTAGACACGCAATTTCTGCTTGCTGATATAAAGTGCCACGTTTGGATGCCTGGTACACTGTGTAACTAGAAATTAAATTATCAATTTACAAAACATTCTCTCATTTCGTGAGTTGATCTCTGAAAGAGATTTGACCATAAAATGGTGGAAGCATATTTGCGTTGAATCCTTTGAATCAAAATTAGGTAGGTTTCAGAAATAATTTATCTATATATTACTAAAATTCTCATCATGTTTGTGTGTGTTGCATGTGTGTGCTTGAGATCCCAAAACTTTGCCAAAACGGTACACGATAGTGCTACAATTTTTGGCCCACCTTACTCACCATTGTTGTGTGATGTAAATGAAACACAGTTTCATGTAAATGAAAAACGTTTTGTTCAGATTTATGTTATACTAGACTAAGTGGGACCCGTTGGGTCCCATGTTCATACGGGAGGGCTGGTCCCCCAACACAATATTCCACCTCTCCACCAATTCCAATATTGGTGGCCAGTGGAGGGGGGGCTTTCTGGAGCACTAGTATGGGTCTTGTGGACTGAAGGGACTGGTTTCCAGAGGGCTAGTATGGACATTGTGGTCCGAATGGATTCTTGGGCTGGCAGCTCAGTCACTCAAACCTGGTGTGCTGGCAGCTCACTCACTCACAGTTGGTGAGCTGGCAGTTGAATCATGGCCATTCCTTGAAATTCCATTTCTAGCCAGGTGCAAGGCCACCAAATCCAAGTGCAGTTTCCTACCACTTCAAGCAGGGTGCAAGGCCACCAAATTCAAGTGCACTGTCATACCACTTCAAGCAGGGTGGAAGGCCACCAAATTCAAGTGCAATTTCCTACCACTTCAAGCAGGGTGCAATGACACCAAGTTCAAATGCAGTTTCATACCATTTCAAGCAGGGTGCAAGGCCACCAAATTCAAATGCAGTTTCATGCCATTTCAAGCAGCGTGCAAGGCCACCAAATTAAAAGCAGTTTCCTACCATTTCAAGCAGGGTGCAAGGCCTCCAAATTCGTGCAATTTCCTACCACTTCAAGCAGGGTGCAAATTCAAATGCAATTTCATACCATTTCAAGCAGGGCGCAAGGCCACTAAATTCAAGTGCAGTTTCATATAGTTTCAAGCAGGGTGCAAGGCCACTAAATTCAAGTGCAGTTTCATACCGTTTCAAGCAGGGTGCAAGGCCACCAAAGACAGAGAGTCGTGACCTCTCCCTCTCCCTCTCCCTCTCCCTCTCCCATCTTGCAGAGTCTGAAGCACGGCCACACTTCGGGTATTTTTATAGTCCCGCCCACCTCCCACCGGAAAGGGCGTGGCCTTCCTGGCATGATTGACAGGAGAGAGTATCTCCAACCCCATTTTCAAACCAACCACATTTTAATTTTCAAACTTCATTTTCAAATCACATTTTCATTTTTAAACCACATTAAGGGCACTCACAGGTCAGTAAAACCACACTCACAATTTAGTAGACATGCGTTCAGAGTTCAGTGTTATTCACAGATGTTTTGGACAAAGACCCATCATTTATTTAATTGCCTCTGTACTCCACAATTTGAGATTTGCAATAGAAAAAAAATCACATGTGGTTAAACGGCACATTGTCAGATTTTAATAAAGGCCATTTATATACATTTTGGTTTCACCATGTATAAATTCAGTAATGTTTATACATAGAAACTAAATTCCAGAGCACAAGAGAGACATTGAAATAGGATGGAATAAAATGACAACTAGAGTTACAGACCACACTACCATCAGTTACTGAAGTTGACATCCCTGACCCCCTGAGCACTGGTGCTGCCAACCTCCCTGTCCGTAAAGCTTACTGCTTGATAGCTTATGTTTCTAGTACCACGAATAAAATAGGAGCAGTGCTTAATGTCTAAAGGGCCTGTCCCACTGCTGCGACCTAATTTGCGAGTTTAGAAGAGTTTGCCATCGCGTTATACTTGCAGCATGGTCGACACGAGGTCCTAGGAGGTCTTTGTAAATCTCTTTTCATGCTCGAGAGTAGTCCCCGCGTACTCGAGGGCTCAGTTAGGTTGGGGTGTTTTTTTCAACATGCTGATAAATGCCCGCGAGTTAAAAAAGGTCGCCATGGAAAAAAAAAATCAATATTATTTTAGTCGAGGTAGGTCGTAGTAGGTCGTAATGGTATCGTAGGTAATCGAAGGCAATCAAAGATAATCGAAGGCAGTTGAAGGTAAAGCTCGTTGAGAAAAAAAAGGTAAGTAAACCGACCGGTAATGTTAAATGCCCGCTAAACTTTATTAAAAGTTGTCTGCTTCTTAAAAGTGTCTCCACTCCTTCTCCCCCCCTCTATCCTCCCTTCTCTCCCCCCACACCCCCCGCTCCGCACTCTCTAAAAGACTTACCGTAACTGTGCCAGCCGTCTTTTACCTTCCTGTTCATCGCGGGTGTGAATTTCAGACAGCACTCCCCCGCTTTCCCTGGCCCCCGCCTTTGCGATGTGTTTGTGCGTGTGTGTGTATGTGCAGATGGTCGATCTGGCTCGCGGTTTCATCGTTGACGGTCGATCCAGCTCAAGGTTTTTTCAGACGAGTGCCCTCGAGCTTGAAGGTCAAAGACACTCGCTGAAAAGTTGCGTTAATAAAAATTATAATAAAAATCCAATTATACATAACACAATAAGAACATGGAAACAAATAAAACAGAATTTAAAATTAAGAAACCTATATCTTTTAATACCAATAGTCAATAATCCATCGTTTAAACCATCAATCATAGACAAATCATTTATACAATGGGAAAGAATGGGAATTAAAACGCTCGAAGATCTGTATGAATTGGGAAATTTACTATCATTTCAACAACTACAACTGAAATATAATTTGAAAAATAACCAATATTTTAAATATCTTCAAATTTGTGATTATCTGAAAAAACACACAAAAGACTATCATAATATGCCTTCCGACTTATTGGATGAAGCAATGAAGACCAAGGCGGAATCAGCTAATTTAATATCGTACCTATATAATATCATTTTAAACATAGAAATACCCACAACAGATGGAATTAGAAAAGATTGGGAACAAGAATTAGCTATAAAAATCTCAAAAGAGACCTGGGATAATCATTTACTACAGGTGCATAAATGTTCGATCAACGTACGACATACGCTCATCCAATTTAAAACATTACATAGATTATATTATTCAAAAACTAAATTAAATAAAATCTTCCCTAATGTTTCACCAATCTGTGATAAATGCCTGTGTCAAGAAGCTACCATAGCGCACTCTTTTGTTTTTTGTACAAAAATCCAAAAATTCTGGTATGAAATATTTGATATTTTTTCAAAATTGATCAAAATAAAACTGGTACCAAAACCAGAATGGATTATCTTCGGAATATCGGAAGGTAACCCTGAATTAAACGTGTTTCAGAAGAATGTATTTAATTACGGGCTAATAATGGGAAAAAACCTTATACTTAAATTCTGGAAAAATGTGCCCACACCAACAATAAAAATGTGGATATCAAATATGTTTGAAACATTACATCTGGAAGAGATGAGATTCCTCTTAGCAGGTAAAGCAGACCAATTACAAAAGACGTGGTCTATGTTTCTGGACCTATTACAAGTATGAGGTGCAATAGTAATTTAAAAAAACAAATATATAAATAAGTGGTATCAGGACCTGGTAACGGGAGGTAAAACAACAAAAACAGACTTGGTTGGTAGTCCCCTTTCTGCGGAGTTTAATGTTATAATAGAGCGATTGTTTCTATTTTCTCTTTCTTTCTTTTCTAGGGTCTATTTTCTCACTTTACTTCCTTCTCTAACTTCTTTTCTAAGGGGCTTTCTTTTCCCAACACTCTTGCACTTCACGACTCTCGCGCACTTTCTTTACTTTCCTTACTTCTACCTCAAAAAAAATGAAGCGGTACAAAAAATGTATTAAGATATATGTGTTGAGTAGTATTGTAATTTACTGTACTTCTAATAAAAAAAATAAAATAAAAAAAAAAATGAAAAGTTGCGTTAGTGGGACAGGCCCTTAAAGCTGTTCAAGTTAGTGCTTTGGCCAAAGGGCACCCGAGTGCTTAATGAAGTGATAAGGGACTGATCTTTGTGCTTTCATTGAAATTCATGGGAACTGGTAGAAGGCCCTTGAATTTACCTGGACTTCAACTAAAATCTATGGGCGTTTTGTATCTTGACAAGTTTTACAAGTTCAGGTAAGAATTCTGTTTCGATATCTGTTTCTGGGCCAACCAACTTGGCAATAATGGCGTGGAGGATGGATTCATCCTCAGAGCTGTAGCTGCTCTGAACCGGCCCTGCTGAGTGCCCCCACCCCCATGAACTGTCTCCCTCGGATGGTCACTTCACACATCGACCCGGCACAGACACATTTGCACTTTAGACTGTTTTGACTGTTTTACTGTTCGTTTTATAAATCATGTTTGTCGGGGTATCTAAATCTTAATTTTATTAGTTGTTTAAGTTATGATATCGGATGGAAGCTGCATAACAAATCTCGTTGCTCATATGCGCAATGACAATAAAATATATTATCATTATTATTATATATCACTGGTGGTTTGAAAAATTAATACGATTAATATAATAGTCAGGGAACAGGCTATATCAGAACAAATATTAAATCATGAAAAAGGGTTTGTTGATATCCTCACTGAAGTGACTTTAAGGAATGTTGAACATGACATAATAACATATTATATAAAATCTGAGTAATTGAATCTTTACTGTCTAAGTCAGGAAAACCTATGTTACGAAGTAAGGAAATAGAGGGGGAATTAAACATATATGCTCTATATTTTCACCGAAGGCACAGAAAAAACCCCAAGGAAATTGGAATGATTGATGACTGCAAATAAATTAGCATTGTTTACAAAAGAAGGCATTAGAGAAAGGAATGAGTCTGAAAGGCAATAAATCCCCTGGACCTGATGACCTTTATGCTTGGCAGCGATGATGGAGATGGTGGATGTACCAGTTGATATCAGTCAGAATTCCATATATTCTCACAGATTTGAAGATATCAGATGTAACAAAATGTGAAGTCGGAAGGATAATAACACTGAGCAGAGTTAACATGAAATTGTGAAACACAAATCATGATTTAAAAATTTGATTTTTGGAGATATTTTAAGTGGTCATGAGCAATCGATTTGCAGAAAGACTTTGATATAGTGCCACACAAAAGATTTTTACGCAAAATTAAAACACATAGTGTGATGAGTAATATTCTGGAGTGGATTGCTAATTGTTTAACAGACAGAAAACAGTAAAAATGGGTCATTTTCAAAATTGGAGATCTGGCACAAGAGATGCTATGAAATCAGTGCTGAGGTCAGTAATGTTCACAAATGGAATCAATGCATTGGATAACAGCATCTGAAGTAATATATCTATGTTTAAATCTTAACTTGATGGTTCCTACACTCAAGTGGATTGGCATTCTGCTTCCGGACCACCGACACAGATGCACACAAAAATAATCAACCCTTTGGACTTTTTGATGATCTTCTCAAAGCAAATTTTATTTTTTCCTTTTCAAACAATTTTTTATTTCCACTCTCTTGACCTTTCTGAAAGTGGAGATTCATTGGACCTTGCAACGTCCCAAAGTTGATTGGAAAACTGATTCCAAAATCAGGGATGTCAATGGAAAAAATCTTATTTTTGAGTCCCTATTAATTGCTTAGCTTGGGTATTTTCCTTAGATTAGAAATGATTCACCTTGTTTCACCCCTTTTAATCTTGGTTATAATGTTTGGATATGCTTGAAGGATTCTTAGTAATCAAGAAAAGTTCAAAGGCTGGCTGAAGTATCAATATGAAGTGTTTCAATTTTTGTTTTGAAGTAGCAATGATTTGAATAGATTTTCATCTTGAAAACCCTTTCAGCATCTAATATTGTGTTTCCTAGGCAAGCAAGTACTTCAATGTATCTGCATTGATGAAATAATCAGTTCCAGATTTGAGTACAATCTGCTGAGAACCAGATGGTCAGCTTCAGCTTGGAGGCGTCTTGCAAATAATATAAATTACCATATATTATTGTTGTTTCACAAATTCTTACATAATTACTCTTAATTTCCTTGTTTATAATACAAAGTAAAAACACGGAATAGTGGAAAAACTGAATAGGTCATACAACATCGGTGGAGAGAATTAACTGCATTTACATTTCTGATTAAGGATCTTTAAGCTTTCTCCTGCTCGGATAATCATTGTTTATTCAGCTCTCCTGCTCCAAGCGGACGATTCATTGTTGGACATTTGTTGGAAGGACCCACATTTAAGCTTATGAGGGTTTTGGTAATCAAAATTTTCAAAAAATTGCAGATTCTAAAATTCTGAAATCAAATGGAAACTGCTGGGAATACTCAGCAAGTTAGCCAGCATCTATCGTAATCTGGTAACCAGTTTGGGTGCCCATTCCAAATTGTTATATCCAGAGTTGCAATGATCTTTAGTGAGGGTACCACCATGCTGGGTTGTGTACTTTTCCACATCCACTAGACGGTGGCCCAATGGTACAGCAGTAGAACTGCTGCCACACAACTAGAATAACCTAGGTTCAATTCTGGTCGTGTTTACTTAGACTTTGTTAACATAAGATAAACCTAGGCCCTTCCAGCAAATGCCAAGGCATAGTCCTCTTGGACAGGAGAACTGAACCAATGAATCTGATCAGCAACAGAACGTTGAAAGATCATTAACAAGGCGTGTGGATTTTGCACAATTTCCTTGGGACCGTGTGGATTTCCTCCAGGGGCTCTGATTTCCATCCCATCCCAAAGATGTAGGAGGTTAGTGAGCCACTCTAAATTGCACCTAATGTGATATAGGAATGTGTAGGAAAGAACTGCAGACGCTGGTTTAAATCAAAGGTAAACAAAATGCTGGAGTAACACAGCGGGACAGGCAGCATCTCTGGAGGGAAGGAATGGGTGGTGTTTCGTGTCGAGATCCTTCTTCAGACTGATGATATAGGAATGTCAGGTGAATAGATTGAAGAGAAAATTAATGGAAATTACAATTGCTGTGTGAGCCTGCAGCGTCTGAATGGGCCAAAGTGGCCTCCTTTTCCTTTATAAGAAGAAATGGAAATATGGTGTGGTCTTGGCTTGTACCTGAAGAATGGATAATTTATTGATGTCGCAAATCAAGGGCTTCATGGTGACACAGCGATAGAGTTGCTGCCTTACAGCGCCAGAGATCGGGGTTCGATCTTGACTACATATTGACTGCTGTCTGTATGGAGTTTGTACGTTTTTCCTCTGATCGCATGTGTTTCTCCTGGGTGTTCTGGTTTCCTCCCACATTCCAAAAACATATAGATTTATAGATTATTTAACTACAGTATAGATGATAAATTGTCTCTAGTGTGTAGGATAATGCTAGTGTACGGGGATCGCTGTTCGGCGTGGACTCAGTGGACCGAAGGGCATGTTTCTGCGCTTTATCTCTAAACTAAACTAAATTAACTAAAGTAAAATTGCAAACAATGGTCTCAGAATCATTCTTTAGCTTAAATCAATGTATTTGGAGGTGGGGGAGAAGGGGACATTTGAACAGACTGTTGTTCATATACATTTATTTTCATTGGACCCTTTAAAAAGAATTGATTTATTTGGTCTGTACCAAATCGACTTTCCTGACAGAGCGACTTAATTCTGTGCAGTCATGTTATTTCCGTTCCTTGCTGATTCAAAGTCAAGGTCATGTGTTTGGATTTCACAGCCCTTTACAAAAAGGGATATAAAATGTTCTAATACACTTGTTCACTCGTTGAGCCTGTAAGATGATCTCTCCGAAGAGACTGCTAATGTGAAACTCAGCGACTTTCCATCAATGTTGCAAGCGGCACCAAGGTTCAAACTTAACCACTTCTTCCCTGGCCCAGATACGCTCAACTTGTTGCCTGTTTTTTTTCTTTCAATTATCAATCATGTACCCTAGGACATTCATAATTTTCAATCTCAACTTTTGAAAAATTTGGAAACATATTTTATGTTTTGAATTTCAGTTGGGGATTTGCTTACATTCAAAAGTGTAGATTCACCTTAATTCAGTAGAGCAAGGAGCTATTGGTACCACGGTGTCTTTAATGACCGATCACAAAACAATTCCCACAGGCAGCTTCTCCTTCAGCTTCAATTGGTTACTTATCTTCCCCATAAAAGATACAGTGGATTTAACCACAACTGTTGTTTTGTGAGTTCACCTCAAAATGTCATCCATCAATCAAAAGCTGAATAGTTATAGCATTGTAAAAGATCACCTGGGGTTTATTTCCACAATCGCAGTAAAATTGGTTGTTGACCAGTTGTGCCCTTTAATGCAACATGTTTAACCTATGGCAGAGAATTATTCACTAAGCTTCATTCACAATGTTCACAATTATTCACAGAATTATTCACAATCATTTTGCTTGGACAATCATTTACAATCATACACCCCAGCAGAACATTGACTTCTCAAACTTCAAGTAACCCTTGTTTTCCCTCTCTCTCCATCCCCCCCCCCCCCCCCCCACCTTCCCAGTTCACCGACCAATCTTACTGTCTCCGACGACATTTTATTTCTGTTTGCTTTGTTGTTACCTTCTCCCAATTAACAATGATCTATTCTACATTTTCCTTGATCCCTACCCCCTTTGATGTCTTGTTTAAACACCTTACACTTCCTTATCTATGCATCTCCTTATCTATGTACCTCCCACTACCCTGACATCAGTCAGAAGAAGGGTCTCGACCTGAAACATCACCCATTCCTTCTCTCCAGAGATTCTGCCTGTCCCACTGATTTACTCCAGTGTTTTTGTGTCTGTTTTTTATTTAAACCAGTTCCTTATTATGCAGAGACTTATTTGGTCTTTGTTTATTCTGGTGTCGTGAATCAACTTCTATGCAACATATGTTTGCCTAGACAAATAAGTTAAAGATTGGATTCCGGTAATAACAAGATTATAAATTCTCTCTCTGTCATGGCCCCTGCTGTAAATTTTGATTGCAATTTCACAAAAGTAATCTTATTCCCCAGGAATATGATTTGTGTTAGAATTTTGCTGGATTGAGAAGATGATGGGTACCAATAGCCTACTGTGGTCAGGGTTGGGTTATTAAGACAAGTTGAGGAGCAGGGGGGAGAAGGAATAGGACTATGCTGTGGTCAGGATTGAGGATGACATATGCGCATCCAGATCTGGATGGAGGAATGAGAATGGCAGGGGGATAATTATGGCCTCAAAAATGAAAGGATTATGAGATTAAATAGTTTGGGGATCAGCGGCAAGATCAGGAATTGTGATTGACACAATTTTGTTGGGTTGGCGAGAATGATACAGGGATCATGGCATACCAACACAATGTTTTGTTGAAAATACTTTGTTTTGCTGGGAGTGCTCGACATTGATCGATTCCAGGGCAATATAATGTTCTCCTGAATTGCTTCAAAAGATTGTGCATAGGAAATCATGTATTTCCTTCTGCCATTGGTGAGGATCACACCAGTGACACAAGGGTGAGGATCCCAGTGAAGCCTGGTTTTTATTCAGTTCCACTTAGATGAAGACAATCTTTATTTTCAATAGCATAATGCGAAATAAAAATCTCTACATACTATAAGAATATCGTGTTGAGCTGGAATCTTGTACCACATTTGCTGAAGATATTTGAATAAGGTTGTTGGGAAGGGAGTTTCAGGATTTGATCTCACTAAGTTGCTGGAACAGATATGTTTCCAATTCCAATCCAGATTACAGTTAGTGTCGGAAGGAACTGCAGATATTGGTTTACACCAAAGATGGATGTAAAAATGTTGGAGAAAAGGAATAGGTGTAATTAGTGTAGTTCCCCCGTTTTGCTTGTTTTGCCAGTTTGTGCAGGTTCCCTTGGTGGTATCTTGGTGAATAACTGTAGCTCATTTTGTAGATGTTAGACACAGCAGCCACATTGCACACACTTAAAATAAGCAGAAATAAACTGCATTTATATAACACTTTAAAATGCTCCAGAGCACTTTACAATCAATTATACTTTTGAGGAATAGTGACACTCTGATGCAAGGAAATACAGCAGTCAATTATAATCAGCACTGTCTGACAAACAATGATGAGAACTTAATTGGATAATTAAATTCAGCGTTGTTGGTTGGGGGATAAATATTGATAAAGACTTTGAAAGACTTTCCGTGCTCTGTAAATATTACTTTGGGACTTTTAAGTTGATATTGGAAGGCATATGGGACTTTATTTTGTTATTTCAACTGAAGAATTGCACTTCTCCAACAGTGTAGATTCCATCAGTATGGCTCTGAAATATCAGAGATATCAACAGAGATAACAACATAGATTGTGTTCAGAGATCTTTAGAATTTGATCTTAAATAAAAATACCCAAAGTTCAAGGCATTCAAGTGCTAGTAGATCGGACACATGGAAAACTCTTTTAATAGATAATAGACAAAAGGTGCAGGAGTAGGCCATACGGCCCTTCAAGCCAGCACCGCCATTTAATGTGATCATGGCTGATCATCCACAATCAGTACCCTGTTCCTGCCTTCTCCCCATATCCCCTGACACCATTACCTTCAAGAGCCTTATCTAGCTCTCTCTTGAAAGTATCCAGAGAACCGGCTTCCACCTCTCTCTGAGGCAGAGAATTCCACACTCACAACTCTCTGCGTGAAAAAGTGTTTCCTCATCTCTTTTCTAAATGGCTTACCCCTTATTCTTAAACTACGGCCCCTGGTTCCTTCAAATGCTTTGACATTGCCCACCATGTGAAGGAAATGTGTTCAACCTGGATTTGGGGTTGTGTTGTGGAAAGGAGGGAAGCTATGTTCAATGGAGGTTAAGTTCTGCAGTTGTAGGAAAGAGCTGCAGTTGATGGTTTAATTCGAAAGTAGGTACAAAATGCTGAAGTAACTCCGCGGGACAGGCAGCATCACTGGTGAGAAGGAATGGGTGAGGTTTCAGCTCGAGACCCTTCTTCAGACTGATGCCAGGGGAGTGGGCAGTTTAGAGATAGAATGTAGTCGGAGACTGCAAGACTGGAAGACTGGAAGACTGGTAGCAGAATTGGGAAGGGGGAGGAGATGGACAGAGAGTGAATGAAAGGGCTACTTGAAGTTAGAGAAGTCAATGTTCATACCACTGGTGTGCAAGCTTACCCAAGCAAAATATGAGGTGCTTTTCCTCCAATTTGTGCAGGGCCTCACTCTGACAATGAAGGAGGCCTAGGAGAGAAAGGTCAGTGAGGGAATGGTAGGGGGAGTTCCAATATTGATGGCCAGTGGGGCGGGTTCTGGAGTGATAACATGGGTGTTGTGGGTTATGTTAAGTCAAGCACAGTGAGTGCAGGGCCAACAATCCATTTCAATCCATTTAATGTCATGTCAATCCATTTCAAGTCAAGCACAGGGCAGGTGGGGCCAGCCAACAATACAATCCATTTGCTTTCATTTCAGGTGAGGTTAAGCAAAACAAAGGCAAAGCAAAAGCACAGGGCAGGCAGAGCCAGCCAACAATACAATCCATTTGCTTTCATTTCAGGTGAGCTCAATCAAAGCAAAAGCAAAGGAAAACCAAGAGCACAGGGCAGGCCAAACAACTAATTTCATTTAATTGGAGCTAACAAATCATTTATTGCAAGCACATTCAGGGTTGACAAGTCATCATTCATTGCAAGCACATTGCTGGCTAACAAATCAATTATTGCAAGCACATAAAGAGTTAACCACAAAAAGCACATAACCACATAAAGCACATAACAAAATAACCACATAAAGACTCACAGTTCAGTAGACATACAGCCGAATCAGAGTTTTGGCCTCTCCCCACAATCTTTCAGAGTGACTGACTCACATCCAGGCATCCGGGGTTTTATAGTCCTGCCCTGGCCCCGGAAGGGACGTTGCCTTCATCATGGTGATTGACAGGTGAGTGGGCCAATTGGCTGATCTCAAGATTTTTTAAACACTCTTAACTTTTTTAAATTTTCATCGATCAGAATAATCCTCAGGGCTGCCTCAGCGGAGGAGGACTGCGAGTAAGATGGCCAAAAATCATAGCGATATAGGGTAGCATTTTTTCTAACATCAATCTACAGCGTAGACAGGAAGTGGTCAAGATGAGACTTTTAATTAAAGATATATAATCAATCAATCCCCTGCCAACCATAGTCATATGTTTTGGTCTTGCCCTAAGCTAGCAACCTTTTGGAGGAGTGCTTTCGACGTGCTAAGCAGAGCCTATGGCCAGACTATTCCTCCAAACCCACTGTCAGCTATTTTTGGTATTCCTCCCAACACCAACCTCTCTGTTACGTTGAAGCGAGTCCTGGCTTTTACAACCTTGTTAGCCCGGAGACTGATTTTGCTTAACTGGAGGCTTACCTGTCCCCCGACACACGCCCGCTGGACCAAGGAGGTGCTCTACAACTTAAAGCTTGAAAAACTTAGGTTCTCTCTGAAAGGCTCTACCAAGACATTCCTAGATACATGGAACCCTTTCCTGGAACTTGTTAACTCTCTTAACTTGTTTCCGGACTCGGAAGCGGACTGAGTGCCCTCTATCACTGCTCTGTCTTATTGCAGCTGCTATCCCCTCAGGATAGGAACAGTGGATGATTGGTAGGGGCCAGGGGGAGGGAGGTGTAGACCCATTAGTGTTCCTGCATAGGGGACAGCTGGAGAGGCAGGTATTAGAATGGATAATCATTGGCTTGATGGATTTGGGACATCAGTTAGTTTACTGGGAGAGGGTGAGTGGGGCTGGAGACAGGGGAGCAGCAGCTGAGCTGTGAGGATGATCTGTTGGAGGGGCAAGAGAGCAATAGATGGTTGAAGTCAAGCACGCAAAAGGAAAGATTGATTGGGGGTTTTAGTTTAGTTTAGAGATACTGTACGGAAACAGGCCCTTCAATAAACAGGCCCTTCAGCCCACCAAGTGCACACCAACAATTGTTCACCCATCCATGCTAGTTCTGTGTTATCCCACTTCCTCATCCATTCTCTACATATTAGGGCAATTCAAAGAGAAGCCAATTAATGTACAAACCCTCATGTCTTTGGAATGTTGGCGGAAACTGGAGCAACTGGAGGAAACCCCACGGTCACAGGGAAAATGTCTCCATGCAGACAGCAGTCGAGTTCAGGATCGCACCCGAGTCTCTACGCTGTGAGGCAGCTTTGCCATGGTTACCCAAATGTGTTGGGATTGTGCTGGAGATACGTGGAATGACGGAGATCTGGTATTCATGTGGTTTATCCTTGGGTGTGTTCAGGGGGGGGAGATATGTTTGGGCGGATGGCAGGTTCTTGGTATGTTTTGTGTGTGATGGCTGTGTGCCTGCATGGCGGATCAAAATTCCCAGACGTGTTCGTCAGGGCACGATAGTGGATGAGGGAGGAATCTGGAAAAACCAATGCAGGCTTTTGAAATGAGCAAAGGGTACGCATAGCCTTTTCAGTTTGACTTTTGCATTGAAATGGAATTGAGTTGCACAGGATGCCCATCGTGGAACTTTTAAGTACTGATGGCAGGTTGAGTACCAAACTGAGCTGGAAGAATTAGTACAAGTACCCTGACGGCTTTAGATCTATGTTAATGAGTTGGATGCGGAAAAGCAGCCATAAATTTGCCGCGGGTACAAAGATATGGATAGCACTGAGAATAATGGTGCAGCTCAAACTGAAAAAGGATATGGAATAGTTAAACAATTGGCAAAAGCTAGTCAAATGAATTATAGCATTAATAAATTTTAAGCTATACGAAATTGAAAAACTGTAGGACATAAATATATAATGAATAGAACTAAATTAGCGCGAAGATACTTTAAAAAAAGACAGTACTTACACCGTATGGCTGCTTGATTTAGGACCATAATAGAACGCTCAGTTATATTGGCAGAATAGTAGGATAAAGCTAACAAAACTATTACCACGGGTTAACAAACCTCTGCTGTGTTTGTTTTCTTCAGTTTTGGTCAAAATATGGCAAAGAAGATATGTTTACCTTGGTCAGCGCATTAATCCAATGAAGCAAAAAAATGTCAGTGCACTATCGAAATACAATTGGATGAGATAATGGGAATATTAGACTGGAGAATTAGACCATTTGTCTCAGTGTCTCTGTGCCTGTCCTCGAATCCTATTAAACCAATCTGTTCTAATATTTATGTCAGTATGGCACAGTTGGCAGCAGTGATTTGAGTTGGAAGATTGTAGTGGAGCGTTCTATGCTGGCTTCAGCACATTCCCAGAACCCATTGTTTTTAGCCTCTTCCATAAATCTATTGCTTAGACATTGATTCTAACAGCTATTTTGTCCAATATGTGAGCCAGAACCAAATCATTTGCAACCTTAGTTTTGAGCTTTAGGCTTGGGTTTCTGGATCAAAAAAAAACTCGGGGCCTTCAATGAAATACTATGGCTCAACTTTGACCATACCTCCATCCCTCACCCTACTACTGATGACCATAACTTCCTTGTTTAAGAATTAATGAATTAATAAGTTTATTAGCCAACTATTTGCCTTGGTGCTCCGACCACAAGTGACAACATGACATACAGTGACAGTTAAGAATGATACATAAAACATTAAACATTAATAATAAAACATTATTGATTAAACATGTGAATTAAATTAAAGCTGGGATGTAATGTTAAAATTGTACAAGGCATTGGTGAGACCAAATCTGGAGTATGGTGTACAATTTTGGTCGTCCAATTATAGGAAGGATGTCAACAAAATAGAGAGAGTACAGAGGAGATTTACTAGAATGTTGCCTGGGTTTCAACAACTAAGTTACAGAGATAGGTTGAATAAGTTAGGTCTTTATTCTCTGGAGCGCAGAAGGTTGGATAGGCATATGGATGAGAAGGGAATGGAGGGTTATGGTATGAGTGCAGGCAGGTGGGACTAAGGGGAAAAAAAAGTTGTTCGGCACGGACTTGTAGGGCCGAGATGGCCTGTTTCCGTGCTGTAATTGTTATATGGTTATATGGTTAAGGGGGGACTTGATAGAGGTCTTTAAAATGATGAGAGGGATGGACAGAGTTGATGTGGACAAGCTTTTCCCTTTGAGAATAGGGAAGATTCAAACAAGAGGACATGACTTCAGAATTAAGGGACAGAAGTTTAGGGGTAACATGAGGGGGAACTTCTTTACTCAGAGAGTGGTAGCAGTGTGGAATGAGCTTCCAGTGGAAGTGGTGGAGGCAGGTTCGTTGGTATCATTTAAAAATAAATTGGTTAGGCATATGGATGAGAAGGGAATGGAGGGTTATGGTATGAGTGCAGGCAGGTGGGACTAAGGGAAAAAAAGTTGTTCGGCACGGACTTGTAGGGCCGAGATGGCCTGTTTCCGTGCTGTAATTGTTATATGGTTATATATGGTTATATGGTTAAATTAAATACCAGAGCAAAAGGAGGCTACAGATTTTTGGTTATTGAGGTAGAGCTACTACTCATGGGAAAAAGCTGTTTTTATGTCTGGCTGTGTCATCCAGTCGCCTTCCAGAGGGAAGTGATTCAAAGAGTTTGTGGCCAGGGTGAGAGGGGTCAGAGATGATCTTACCCGCTCGCTTCCTGGCTCATGCAGTGTACAGTTCATCAATGGAGGGAAGGTTGCAGCCAATAACCTTCTCAGCTGATCGCACGATTCGCTGCAGCCTCCAGGTGTCGTGCTTGGTGGCTGAGCCAAACCAGACCATGATGGAGAAGGTGAGAACAGACTCTATGATGGCCATATAGAATTGAACCATCATTGCCTGTGGCAGACTGTGCTTCCGTAGCTGCTGCAGGAAGTACATCCTCTGTTGTGCCTTTTTGACTGTGGAGGTGATGGTAGCCCCCCACTTAAAATCCTTGGAGATGATGGTTCCCAGGAACTTAAAAGCCTCCACATATGTGACTGTGGTGTTGTTGATGGTGAGTGGGGTGAGGGGAGGGGGAGCACTCCTAAAGTCTACAATCAATTCCACTGTCTTAAGAGCATTGAGTTCCAGGTTGTTGCAATGGCACCAGGACACCAGCTGTGACACTTCCTGTCTGTAGACAGATTCCTCCCCATCCTGGATCAGTCCAAACAGGGTTGTGCCATCCGCAAACTTGAGAAAGCTTGACAGAGGAGTCTGTGGAGGTGCAGTCATTGCTGGAGAGAGAGTAGAGGAGAGGGTAGAGTACACAGCCTTGCGGTGCTCCTATGCTGAGGGTTTGTGGGTCCGAGATGTGCTTTTCCAGCCTCACATGCTGCTTCCTGTCTGTCAGGAAGCTGGTGATCCACCGACAGAGGGGTTCAGGCACAGTCAAATCGGAATGTTTGGAGTGTAGTAGCTCTGGCACAATGGTGTTGAATGCAGAGCTAAAATCAACAAACAAAATCCGTGCATAGGTCCCCTGGCAGTCTAGGTGCTGGAGAATGAAGTGCAGGCCCAGGTTGATTGCTTCATCCACTGATCTATTGGCCCGGTATGGAAATTGCAACGGGTCCAGCAGGGGGTTTATGATAGTTTTCAGCTTGGCCAGCACAAACCTTTCAAGGGTCTTCATGACTACAGAGGTCAGTGCGACAGGCTAGTAGTCATTAAGACCAGTAATCCTTGTCTTTTTGGGTACAGGAACAATAGTGGAGACTTGGAAGCAGGCAGGGACAGTACAGATTTGCAGGGACTGGTTGAAAATGTCTGTGTAGTTGTTCGGCACAGAGCTTGGGAGTAGAGGGAGAAACATTGCCTGGTCGTGGAGATTACCGGCTTTTCTGTTTTCAGAAAAGCCTCTCCCCCTCCTCTATAAGAACTGCAGATGCTGGAAAAATCGAAGGTAGACAACAATGCTTCATCAATCCTTGCCTAAAGAATTCAAAAGCTTAATGACTGCATTAAAAAAAAAAGTTCTCATTTATACTGAGGAATATTTTTTTAAGAAGTGCCATTATCTAAATGATGCATATTGGTATTAACATGCAAAATAGTCAGGCAACTCGCAGTAAGGAAAATATGACATCAACATTAGTTGGACAATAATCACTTTTCCATCAGATTTACACAAATATATTTTCATATTTAATGTACCCCCTAACCACCCTGCATTTCTCATTGTTGGTGAATTTTGTTAATTGCCTTTTAGTTTATTTTACTATTTTCGTGTGCACCGAGATGCAGTGAAAGCTTTGGGTTGGGGGCTATTCTGTCAAGAAAAAGACTATACTTGATTCCAATCATGCCATCCACAATACAAAGATAAAGAATAAAGAGTACACCATTTAGCGCAAAGATATAACACTGAAGTCCAAAAAAAGTAAATTCAAAGATCTCCAATGGGGTAGATGGGAAGTCAGAACTGGACTCTAGCTGCTGAGAGGACCTTTCAGTTGCCGGATAATAGCTGGGAATAATCAATTCCTTAATCTGGAGGTTTATGCTTTCAAACTTTTGTATCTCCTGTCCGATGGGAGAGGGAAGAGGGAGTGACCATGGTGAGATGGGTTCTTGATTATGTTGGCGGTCTTGCCAAGGCAACATGAAGTGTAGATGAAGTAGATTGAAGGGAAGCTGGTTTATGTGATGGTCTGGGCTATAGAAACATAGACAATAGGTGCAGGAATGGCCTGCACTGCCATTCAATATGATCATGGCTGATCATCCAACTCAGTATCCTGTACCTGCCTTCTCTCTATACCCCCTGATCCCTTTAGCCACAAGGGCACATCCCTCTTAAATATAGCCAATGAACTGGCCCCAACTACCTTCTGTGGCAGCGAATTCCAGAGAATGTCCTCAACTTTTGCAATTTCTTGCAATCTGGATGGAGCTGTTCCCAAACCAAGCTGCGGTGCATCCTGATAAAATGCTTTCTACGGTGTATCTTACAAATTTGCTGAGGCTTGTTGGAGACATGCCAAACTTCCTAAGCCTTGTAAGGAAGTAGAGGCATTGGCATATTTTCTTGACTATTGATGCGGCTGGTCCGGGACAAATTGCTGGTGATATTTATTCCTAGCAACTTGGAAGCTTTCGACCATCTCCACACCTGCGCCATCAATGAAGACTGGGATGTGTGCACTGCTTTGCTTCCTGAAGTCGATCACTATCTTCTTTGCCTTGCTGACGTTGGGGGAGAGGTTGTTGCCCTGTGACCAAGTTACAATGTTTTCCATCTCCTTTCTGTACTCGATCTCGTCATTATTTGACATCGGGCCCACTACAATGGTGTCATCTGCAAACTTGTAGATTGAGGTGGATTTGTATTTGGCTGCATAGTGGTGAGTGCATAAGGAACACAGTAAGGGGCCAAGAATGTATCCTTGCAGAGCACCAATGTTGAGAATTATCGTGGAGGATGATATGACACCTCTCCTCTGATTCTGCTGTGTGGGTCAGGAAGTCAAGGATCTACTTTCAAATGGGAGTGCTGACTCCAAGTTCCATGCATTTGGAGATGAGTTTGAGTGGGATAATGGCATTAAATTTGTCATTAAAGGTAGTTTTGTGGCGTCAGCTGATACACAGACCACTTATGGTCGAACCCTCGTCAGTAGCTACGAAGGCTGGCACGTGACGTCATGGACTAGGGGGAGTGTCCTGCTACATATGCTTATCTCACCATGAGATCAGGGGAGTCAACGGGTAGCTGAGCTCGAGAGAACATCCACGCTCAGCTACAGCAGCAATGACAATTACGTTAGCGGATCAAACTTGCATGTAAAACCTGAATGTTTGAACCTGCCCGACGTCTGGCATTTCCTGACCAGGTTTGGTGCCACTACATTGGTGACCATAACTATCCAAATTGGAAATTTGGATTTCTCCCGACGCACGCAGCCTCGGGAGACCTGATGTCTGCAGCCAACTACCCAGCCCTGCAGAACAACACTGCCGCCAACCCGGCCCTCCCCTAAGATATGCCGCAGGCCGCCCGGGTCAAGGGGCGCGGTCCAGTGACCCCTTGTGTGACGGCCGCCAAGCTCTCCCGCATGACCAGCCCGGAGCCAACCACCGGAGCTGAGAGGCTGCGGCTGCCGTCGCTTCCACACCAGCCGTCGCTCTTCCACCAGCCCCCGCTGCCCCACCAGCTGCTGCATGACCTGTGAGTGTAGCAGCCCCCGCCCCCAGCATCACCGACGCACGCTCGATGGCCCCGGGAGCGGGGAGTGAGTGGGCCGCCCATTTCCCCGCCGGCCGCTGCCCAGGGCATAGCCACCCGATAGGGCGGGTTTATCTGGGGCGACCACCTGAAGACGCCCTTCTGCTCCTCACCGGCACGGACCCCAAAGATCCCTGGGTGCTGGCTGCCTGTCCGGCCCAGCAGCGGGGTCTTGAATCGCTGGTTAAAGCCGCTTCAGCCAGCCGGCAAAATGGCCGCCGCGGCCTACTGAAACAAGCGGCCCCCCAACTACAAAAATGGCTGCCGCGGCCGGTCGGAAGAGAAGCTTGACCTTCCCAGACTGCCGTCACATAACACCTAACGTACATGTAACACCTAAATAAAAACTACTGTTTCAACCTGCCCGATGTCTGGCCTTTTCCTGACCACGTTTGATGCCGCTACAGTCTCAAAATTATCAGCAGAGGTGCTACTGTGATAACTATTAATGACTTTTAAACCATCTGCCAATCGGCAGCATGAAGAAGGGTCACGACCCAAAAAACGTCACCTATCCATGTTGTCCAGAAATCAAAAATGACACGCTAAAATACTCCAGCATTTTGTGTCTTTTCTTGTACACCAACATCTGCACTTCCTTGTTTTTACATTTATAATTGTGCAGTACCATTCAAAAACCAGAATGTGATAAATATGGTAAAAGTTAACTGACAACCAGTGAAGACACATAGATTGAATTCTCAGTAACATTAGCCTTAACCAGTCCTGGATACTATGCTGATGGTACCATCTCCTTCCCTTGTGAATCTATATTATTCCTGTGAAATTACACATATCCACCTAAAGATGTTAAATATATTTAATGAGCTTGACACTATGAAGCTATTAAATGCTTTGACTGACCAACATTTTGTTCCTTAATTATTCCAACTGTGGGAAGAAATGGCTTCTTGCTTTAAAAATAACTATTGTTCAAATGGGGCAAATAGCTGACTTTTCTGATTGTGGGTCGAGCTGTATTAATCTTTCATTTTTAGTATTGCCAAAATCATCAGTGTTAAGTGGTTTCTGTTATTAAGGAAAACTTTGACTTTGCCACCACATAGCATTTGGAAAGCATTCAGCACAATATTTCGCTCTCCTCTTCACTGAATCCAGACAATGAATACTTTCCATACGATTAATAGCAAACCACAAAGAGTAACCACATGGAGACAAAGTACTACAGGCAAGGCAATATATATACTCAATGTCGCCCTTGTTTAGATTTATTTTGATTATGGGCTTAACAAGTTATAGAATAATACTGAATTAAAGATAGACGCAAAATGCTGGAGAAACTCAGCGGGACAGGCAGCATCTCTGGAGAGAAGGAATTGGTGACGTTTCAGGTCGAGAACCTTCTTCAGACTTCAATCTCAACCCGATCTAACCCTACAATGTATATGTGCTGCTCCATGCCACGTTCTGAGAATCTCCTAGACAGTCATAGAGTTAAACAGAATGGAAACAGCCCCTTTAGCCCAACTTGACCAAGCTGACCAAGATGCCCCATCTACACTACTCCCAATCTCCCGGCCTTTGCCCCATATTCCTCTACACATTTCCCATCCATTTACATGTTCAAATGTCTTTCAAATGTTGTTATAGTTGAATGAAATCCATTTGCAGTCACTCTTGTAATGTAGAACAACAAGAGTAAATTATCATAGCCATGTTTGGTAACACTGAGGAGGAAATGATAGGCAAAACATTGAATTCTATTGAAAATGAACAATTCAGTATTTATTTATATTGCTGATATATATGGTGCATTTAATGATTAATTTCAAATATAATTTGAGACTAATGTCCATTAAGATATATAGCACATAGAACAGTACAGCATAGGAACAGGCCCTTCAGCCCATTATTACTGTGCCGAACATGATGCTCAATTCACTTCCTTCAATAGGGATTACAGGTGCAGGACCTGTGTACTACATGGTTGAGGCCTTCACAACATTACCCCCTGGCCACAGGGTGCAGATGCTGTGGTAGGTGTAGGAATATGGGAGCCTTGAACCAGTCTTGTACATGGATGCATCATTCCTTTATAGCACAGCTGCCGCACAGTCCCACTTACCCGGGGTTTGATCTTGAACTCGGGTGCTGCCTGTGTAGAGATTGCACATTTTCCCATTGACCGTGTGGGTTTCCTCTGGGTGTTCTGGTTTCTTCCCACATCCCAAAGATGTGCGGGTTTGTAGGTTAAATGGCCTCTGTAAATAGTCTCTCGTTTGTAAGGGGTGGATGTGAAAGTGGGATAACATAGAACCCATAGTGTAAATGGGTGACCAGTTGTCCCTGTGGATTTGGTAAGGTGTAGGGCTTGTATCCATGCTCTTTCTTCCAATTCCATTTGCACCGCCCCATCATATTAATAAAAACTCCTTTGTTTTCCTTCCAAAGAAGCTCTGGCATGAAATCTCGTCTTCCGATTCTCTGCAATTTTTTAATGTTGTTCATCATGTAACACCTGCTTATGGTTACATCCCTCAGGTAAAAACCTCGATTAGTCTTCACTGTTAAAGACCAACATGAGGAATTTGTTTCATCTGTCATCTCCTGGGCATCCAGATGAGATCAAATCTTAATTAGAATAAAGTGGAATTTTCCCAGTAAAATGTAAACTGTTTCTTGAAAAGGAATTGCTTCAAAAGGAGCTCCACTGTCAACAAGCATAATTATTCATAAAAACATGATTATTAATTTGAGATTATGTTATGCAAATCATTCAAAAGTTTGACCGTGCTCCTGTTCCATGTCATTTTTTATAATCACAGTAAGAAGCCTTCTGTCATCTCAAGCAAAATTGTGACCTATTCCACAACCATCAGCCTCTAACCATTTAATTTCCTGAAGGGAAAGCTTTCTTTAAAAGCTTTCAATTTTTTTTGCAAATTCTGAAATGTTTTTCGATCTTTAAGGGGCTGTCCCACTGTGGCGACCTAATCCGTGTGTTAAGAAGAGTGTCTTCGACCTTCAAGCTCGAGGGCACTCGCCTGAAAAACCTTGAGCTGGATCGACTGAAACAGCGAGCTGGATTGACCGACCGCACACACAAACAAATCGCAAAGGTGGGGACCAGGGAAAGCGGGGGAGCGCTGTATGAAATTCACACCCGCGATGAAGAAGAAGGTAAAAGACGGCTGCGCAGTGTATGGTAAGTCCTTTAGAGAACGCAGAGGGGGGGGGGGGGGGGGGGGGGGGGGAGAAGGGGAGAGAGGGGGGAGAGAAGGGGGAGAAGGGAGAGAGAGGAGGAGAGAAGAAGGGGGGGGGGGTAGGGGGGGGGGGGGGGTAGAAGGAGTGGAGACACTTTTAAGAAGTCAGACAATGTTTAATAAAATTTAACAGGCATTTTACCTACAGGTCGGTTTTCCCTGGTGCTGAAAACTCCAATGAGCCAATCAAAATGCCCGGTCAGCGAAGGAGATTGCCTATGGCTGCCCTCGACTGCCTGTAACTAAATAGCGACCCCACTCCACTGCACTACGAGTTAAAAAGAACCATGCCGACCAAATTTTGCTTGCGGGAAATTTTTCAACGTGCTGAAAATGTTTTCGCAACCTATCTGAGGCATCCCTCGAGCATGAAGGAGAGTTCCAGTGACCTCATAGGACCTCCTAGGACCACGTGTCGACCATGCTGCGAATTTGAGCCGTGGGCAAACTCTTCTAAACTCGCAGATTAGGTCGCCACAGTGGGACAGGCCCTTTATATCCCTGCTCTCCAGCATTCATTTGCTTTTGCCAATATATCACCTCACTTTTGACTATGAGCAAATGAGCATTATCGCTCACTCAAGTCGGCTACTGCAACAGCTGTTCTTAATAGCACAGTACACCAGTGACAAACTTCAGATTCAATGGCAATACTCTTTAACGAGCTGCTTTACAGGAAAATTAGATGACATAGAAATTGTCCAGTAAACAGATTTAGCTAAGAAAATAAGAAAGATGGTATCTCATTATGAAAGTTATTCTTGTGTCTTAATGAGTCCTGCCAGACCCAACCAGGTGTTGGGATTGTATTTGTTTGGCATTTAGCAGATTACAATTTAATCATCACTTTCTCTCGGTACATTTTTATTCTTGTGAGGTACAATGTTTTTTTTTTTAAAAGGCATCATTTGCAGTATGCAAGGCAATTGTTTGCAGCCGGTATCGACTGGGATTTTAATTTTAAGTAATTGTTTGGAGCTGTCCATCAAAGTTAAAATGCAATCCGCTCGTATACCCCTGATTTTGGGACCAGTTTTGGTTTATTGAGTACAGTCTTTCACTTCTCACTGTCGTATTGTTGGTGCAAGGACTGCATTTGGCAGTGCAGCAAAAGAGTGACAACTAAATCAACTGCATAATGACTTGTGGTGTGGAGCTCAATGCAGCAACCATTGCATCAGGCTGGTGGCAGTGTGAGACAATTATTTAATTCTTAAGTGAAGAAAAGATTAATGTTTGCTGTTATTTTTGTGCTCTCCTAACTCCTGCCGTTAATATTTAAGCTTCTGCCTTTATATTAACTGAAAACTTTTTAATTTTGTATTTATACACTGACTAACAAACACGGGTCAGCACGCAGGAGGATGTTGGGTGATCTTGTACAGGTGTACAAATCATGAGGGGAGTAGATTGGTTAGACACACAGAGTCTCTTGCCTGGAGTAGGAGAATCAAGAACCAGGGGACATGGGGTTAAGGTGAAACAGAAAGATTAATGGAAACCTGAGGGATAACGTTTTCCCACAGAGATTGGCGGGTTTACGGAATGAGCTGCTGGAGGAGGTAGTTGAGGAAGGTAGTATTGTAATCTTTAAGAAACATTTAGACAGGTACATGGATAGGGTAGGTTTAGAGGGCTATGGGCCGAACGCAGGCAGGTGGGAGTAGTGTAAATGGGCAAGCAGTTGGCTGGGGTGGGCAAGTTGGGCCAAAGGGTCTATTTCCACACTGTATGACACTTTCATGTTTCTGGCAGCAAACTGTGCTTGACATATGTTTTAACACTCTACCAGCAAATTTATAGAGATTTAAGCAGACTGAATCTAAGGTAATATACAATTTCTGGGCCCCTTTATGAAAAAATGATGCATACCTGCCTTAGAGAATGTGCAATTCATATTTAGCAGTCTGGTTACTGTAATGGCAGGTTTGCTGTGTGAGTAAAGGTCAAGTTGGCTGGACCTATATTCTCTAGAATTGAAAAAAATGAGAGGTGATCGCATTGAAGCTTACAAAATGCTTACAGGGTTTTACTAGCTGGATGCAGAAAGGATGTTTCTCTGGCTGCAGAGTCAAGAACCAAGGGTTCAATTGTGCTTTATTGTCACATATGCCCAGGTACATTTCTTTTTTGCTTACAATTCAGTAAAAATATTATCATACATAAGCACATTTGTACCCAAGTACAAGAGTGTAAGAATAGTAGATTACACAGAGGTAGTACACAAGAATTGCCATCTTTTACCCATCAAGTTTCAAAGTTCTTAAAAATATAGTCTTAACTTGGCTTGAAAGGCCTGTTGGCCTGGCAGCGGCAGTGGATTCACAGCCTCAGGTTAAGGGTTGACTCAGAACTGAGAAGAAACTCAGATGCTGGAAATCTGATATATAAGTAGAACATGTGGGAATCGTTCAGCAGATCAGGCAGCATCTGTAGAATGATATGTGGCTTCCACTTCCACGTAGAAACATAGAAAATAGGTGCAGGAGGAGGCCATTTGGCCCTTTGAGCCAGCACCGCCATTCATTGTGATCATGGCTGATCGTCCCTGATCAATAATCCATGCCTTCTCCCCATATCCCTTGATTCCACTAGCCCCTAGAGCTCTATCTAACTCTCTCTTAAATCCATCCAATGATTTGGCCTCCAATGTCCTCTGTGGCAGGGTATTCCACAAATTCACAACTCTCTGGGTTTTTCTCACCTCAGTCTTAAATGGCCTCCCCTTTATTCTAAGACTGTCGCCCCTGGTTCTGGACTAGCCCAACATTGGGAACATATTTCCTGCATCTAGCTTGTCCAGTCCTATAATTTTATATGTTTCTATAAGATCCTCCCTCATCCTTCTAAACATCTGCTGCCTGATCAGCTGTGTGCTCCCGGCATTTTCTGTTTTTAAACATCAGCATGATCCTGATAAATGGCAGACCCGGCTGTAAAGGCCCAGAAGTCTACTACTGGTCCTGATTCTTGTGGTCTTTGACACCATTGTCCACTGTCCTCCATTCAATATTTTATTTCCCATTACTTTGAATCTCGGTAGCTTTGCACAGTGGAAGCAGATTGTCCGTCTCAGGCACATGGGTCTAACTCAGGAAGGCAACCTGTTTGGCACGGACAAGTTGGGCTGAGGGAGACACAAGAAACTGTTGGTACTCGAATCCAAGGCAGAACACGAAATAGTGGTAGAACTCAGCGGATCAGGCATCATCCTTGGAGGGAATGGTTGGTTGCGATGAAGGGCCTGATTCTGTGCTCTGTATCTAGAGAGTATTTGTTCACATAGCCCCATCCTTAATGCAATGCATGCCCATTATTGCTTGAGTCAAATGTTACTGTGAGTGAATAACTGATGGTACTGCATCATGAGCACTGAATAGCCATACCCAGTGATCCAATCAGCAGAATGAGAATGTTACAGCAGTCATGGTGGCACAGTGGTGGAGTTGCTGCCTTACAGCAGAATGTAGCACCGTAGACCTGGGTTCGATCCCGACTAGGGGTGCTGTCTGTACGGAGTTTTACGTTCTCCCCGTGACCTGCGTGAGTTTTCTCCAAAATCTTCAGTTTCGTACCACATTCCTCCCACATTGTAGGTTAATTGTCTTGATTAATTGGCTTGATAAATGTAAAAAAATTGTCCTGTAAAAATTGTCCAACTTCCAGTATAGTCCCTGGTATATTCTTCGGAAGGTACATGGTACAAGGCTCGTACGAGGTTAAGGCACCGAGGAGAGGGCACATAAACCAATTTTGTGGCAACAGCTCGTAGATCTGCTGTCTTAAAGTTTGCTCAGTACTGACCTCTGCTGTTGTCTGTGTTCAGTGTGTATGTTCTCATAGATTCATACCGCATGGAAACAGCTCCTTTGGCCAACTTGCCTATGCTGCACCATCTACACTAGCCTCATCTGCCTCCATATGGAATTCCGGACTATCTTTACGCGGACTTTTCTGGACTTTATCTTGCACTAAACATTATTCCCTTTATCCTATATCTGCTATCTTGATTGTAATCATGTGCAGTCTTTCCCCTGACTGGATAACACGCAACAAATAAGGTTTTCATTGTACCTCGGCACACGTGACAATAAAGTAAACAAAAAAAAAATGCTCTTGTGGAATTTATGTGGAGAAAACACAAAATGTGAATGGATTTTGTAAGATTTCTATTTTTAATCGCGCGATGCTGTGGGGCAATAAGCTTTGGATATGTTGACACTGCATGAACAGTCTCACTCTAGCTTCGCTTTGCCATGCCATGTCCAGTCCAAGGACACCTGAACAGTGTCCCAGAGTGCAGCGCTGCCGTGCTCTACCTCTGTGAGGCATTTTGTTGGATGCGCTGCATTTTGGGGAGACACCTTAGCCATGGTAAGTTCATACATTGGCTCCTTAATAGTAATCTCTTAGCCTATACTACACTTCCACTCAGTCACCGCTCTTTAATCTTTTATGCCCCCCATTAGTCCTGAATTGGGGGAAAGCTGATCCCAATTGTGTAAGTGAGGACTGGCGAAACTATATTGGGAGCAGATGCTAGTGGGTAAAATGACAGCTGACAAGTGGGAGATCCTTACAAGAGAGTTAGTAAGAGTGCAGAGACAGCTTGTTCCCATAAGTGTGTGGAAGACAAAGATGTGGGTGGAGGGGGGGGGGGGGGCAAGCCAAACTGCTTATTGTTGTACTTTTTCAATGGAATGTTTTATGTGCTATCAAGTAATTCTGTACACGAGTACAATCAATCCATTACACAAAACTCAAGAGTCAAAACGTATTTGATGGCCATATGTACAAAAACATAACATTAACATTTTTATTTGCTGCAGCATAACAGGTCTGCAAGCACTGTACTCATAAATCACGAGAGTCAAGAGTATTTTATTACTATATGTACTAACATGGAACAATGAGATTCTTACTTGCAGCAGCATAACGTCTGTAAACCCTTAACTTAATAGATAATATAATAAACATAAATAGTTCAATAAATATAAAAACGATATAGTGGAAAAGATAATACAAAGCCCGAAGTGCAGCCAAGGCAGTTCGTAGTTCAGAGTTTAGTTGGAGTTCGTTGTGTTCAATAGCCTGATGGTCACTGGGAAGAAGCTGCTCCTGAATGTAGACATTACAGTTTTCAGATTCCTGTACCTTCTTCCCAATGGCAGTGATGAAATGAGAACGTGGGTCCTTGGTTATGCTGGCAGCCTTTTGGAGACAACGCCTCCTATAGATCCCTTTGATGGTGGTGAAGTCAGTACCCATGATGGACTAGGCAGTGTACACCAGTTTGTGTAATCTCCTTCAATCATGGGCATTTGAGTTGTCCAACTGGGCCATGATGTAACCAGTTAATATGGTCTCTCTGGCGGGCACCTGTAGAAGTACAAAAGAGTATTAGACAACATACTGAATCTCCTCCATATATCTAAGTAGAGTCGTTGATGGACTTTCTTTATAATTGCATCAATGTGCTGGATTGTGGACAGATTTACACAAGTACAATAGGTTGTGCAATGAAAACATTACCAGAATACAGAATATAGTGGTATTGTGTTACAGTTACAGAGAAAGTGCAGATTTTAAAAAAGTGTAAAGATGTGGGAAATCAGGACTACACCCTTGGCTTATGAGAGGACTGTTGAGTAATAAGATAACAACTGGGAAGAAACTGTTCTTGAATCTGGTGGTATGTGCCTTTGAATTTTTGTCTCCTACCCGATAGGTGAGGAGAGACCAACTAAGCGAGGCGTAAATGGTTTGATTATGTTGGCTGCTTTCCTGAGACAGCATGAAGTGTTGGTAGAGTCGATGGGGGAGGTGATTGGAGAGACTGGAATGTGTGATGGACTGGACTAGATCCACAACTCTCTGCTATTTCTTGTGGTCTTCGGCAGGGCTGTTGCCAATAGGATGCTTCCCACAGTGCATTTTTAAAAGTTGATAAGAATCGTTGGAGAGATGCAAAAGTTTCTTCTGAGGAAGTAGGAAATTTAGTTCAGTTTAGAGAAGTGCTGCTGTGCTTTCATTGGCCTTAGCTTCGATGTAATTGGACCAGAACAAAATGCTGATGATATTTACGCTTCGGAACCTGAAGCCCTCAACCATCAGCTTCAGCATATTCATACGGTCAGATGGAATAGGAGTAGATTAAGGCCACTTGGCTCATCAAGTGTACTCCGCCATTCAATCATGGCTGATCTATCTCTCCCTCCTAACCTCATTCCCCTGCCCATAACCTCTGGCACCTAATTCTCTGAACATGAAAAATAGAGATGGCACAGTTTGAGAAGAATCTTAAGGCATTTTATTCATATGTTAATAATGAGAGGTTAGCTAGGGAAAGGGTGGATTCACTCGAGGATGAAGTAGGGAATTTATGCCTGGACCCAGGGAAAGTGTGCGTGGTATTAGATGTGCATTTTTGTGCTGGTATTCACCAAGGAGAAGACCATGTGTTCAGGGAGATGTACGGTGATGTTTTAGGACACTTTGATGTTATGCAGAAGGATGTTTTGGGTCTCTTGTTGAACATCAAGGTGCGCAAATCCTAAGAGCCTATCCCAGGAAATTGTGGGAGACAAGGGAAGAGATTGTTGAGGTCTTGACAGAAATATATGAATTAATTTTCACCACAAGAGAGGCCCCAGAAGATTGGAGAATAGTCATTTGTACTCATTTGTTTAAGAATGGGACTTGGCTGAAATAGACCAGTGAACCTTATAGCAATGGTAGTAAAATTACTCAAGAAGATTATGTGGGACTGCATTTACATACAATTGGTAAAGCACAGGAAAATTAGGAATAGTTAGCATGACTTTGTGTTAGGGAAGGTCTGATTCATAAATCTGATTGAATTTTTGAGGTGGTTACAAAGATGATTGATAAGGGTAAAGCCATGCATGTTGTATACATGGACTTTAGTAACTCATTTGATAAGGTCCCTCATAGTAGGGTGCTCCAGAAATGTATGTAACATGGGATCAGTGGGTTTGATTCCAAAAAAGACAGAGGGTATTGGTAAAAAACTGTTATTCTAACTGGAGGTCTGTGATGAATGGTCAGCCATAAGGATCAGTGCTGGAACTTCTATTTTTTGTTATTGGACGGAAATATAGGTGGTCCCATTTACAAGTTTGCGGACGACACAAAAATTGAAGGAATAGCAGATAGAGAAAAATGTTGTAAAAGCATACAACAAAATGTAGATCATTTGGAAATTTTTGGCAGAGAAATGGCAGATGGAGTTTAATCTGCACAAGCAACTTTTTGCAAGATCTAATGAGAAAAGTATATTAAATGGAGCATTAGTTGTCGTCTTCGGAGCATTGATATATAGAGGAACCTCGCGGTGCAAGTCCATAGGTCCCTGAAAGTGGGAACATTGTAGATAGGATGGTAAAAAAGGAGCATGATGTGCCTGCCTTCATCAATTGAGGCATTGAGTATACAAGTTGGCATGTCACGTTGAAGCTGTAAAACATGAGGCCATGTGTGGATAATTCTGCCGAAATCTAGTCCCTCCATTACAGGAAGAATGTGGAGGCTTTGGCGAGGGTGCTGTAGGTTCATGAGGACGTTACCTGGATTAGGGAGTATTAGGTGTTAGAAAAGGTGATATCAATTTGACCTGATAGAAGTAAATAAAAATATCAGAGGCATAGATGGGGTAGATTTTTTTCTAAATGGACATGTTAAATGCTAAAGGGCATAGGTGAGGAGAAAGTTTAACGGGGTTTTATGATGTTTTTTTTCACAGAGTGGTGGACATCTGGAAAGGTGCTGCAAGGGCAAGTGGTAGAAGCAGCTACTCTAGTAATGTTTAAATAGCATTAGACAGATGTGAACAGGTAAAGAATGGAGGGATACAGACATTGTGTAAGCAAAGGCAAAGTTTATATTGGCATCTTGGTTGGCATAGCCTTGGGGGCTGTAAAGCCTGTTTCAATGTTGTACTGTTCTTTATTCTATGGCAAGTTTCAAGCTCTTTGGATAATAAAGGGTTTTGAAAGTTTCAAAGTAGACAGCTGGCAGGTAAAGGCATCTGAGACAAAAGGAGTCTATTTGAGAAATGTAGATTGTACAGAAGAAATTGGGAGAGCAAAAAGGGACAATGAAGTATCCTTGGCAAATTAAATGAGGTGAATCCCAATACATTGATGAATCCATCAGGAGCAAGAGAGTGACCAGTGACAGAATCCAGGCAATTGTGGGCTACCAATAATATCACTGGTAGAGATATTCGGTAATTTTTTAGTCTAAGCCAGTTGCGATGCTAGTTGAAGGTGGTTGCTGGAGGTTGCAGGTATGCAGGTAGGATTTTCAAAACGGCAACCTATTTTCAGTCGCGGCCAGTTTTGAATTTTTTGAAATAATCTCCGGAACATAGAAGAAGTGGAAACCACTTTCGACCATTAGGGAGACAGACAAAAACCTCCGGGAACTGCACGGAAACCGTGGGTGGGGCGCAAAGCCTCCAGAGGCTTCCGTTCAGGTTTCCTAAGTGGGACAGGGGCATAACTGAGTGGGACAGGCAGCATCTCTGGAGTGAAGGAATGGGTGATTTTTCAGGTCGAGACCCTTCTTCAGCGTCAGCTGCGTATCTGTTTTTTACCAACTTTTTTTGTTTTTTTAGTATGTTTTAAAGTATGGTTTTTGTGTTTCTTTGTGTGTTTTGTGTGGGCAGTGGTGTGGGGGGGGGGGGGGAGGGGGAAACGGTTTTGGTCGCCTCTTCCATGGAGAGGCGACTTTTTCCAGGTCGCATCCCCCGTGGCCTAGCATCGAGGATCGGGCGGCCTTTCCCGGAGACGCGGCGGGCGCTGCGCGGACTCTCGGCGTGGAGTGGGCGAGCCCTCGCTGGAGGGGAGCGCTCCGTTTTGCTGGCCTGTGGCAGACTGAAGCCGCGGTCTGCAGAGCTCCAGCTGGCGCGCCGTCTGCAGCCCGGGATCCCTCGTGGGGGACCCCCGGCCAGCGGCCAACTTCTACCGCGGACTCGGCATGGACTTACCATCACCCCTGGAGGGGAGCTTCGACTGCCAGCCCTGCAGTCTGCGGTGCTTCTGGCTGCGGCGCGGCGGGAACTTTAAATCTTCGACCGCCGGCCTGCGGCCTACACCATCTTGAAGCCGCGGTCTCCGGTGGGGAAGAGCCGACTATGGACTGGCTCTGGACTCTGGTCCTGACCACGGGGGGAGATGGAGGAGGACTGGCCAATTTTTGTGCCTTCCTCCACAATGATGAATGTGGATGTTTGTGTTAAATTTATATTACGTATTGTGTGTTCTTTCTCATTGGATCGCTGCTGACATATTCATTTCACTTGCACTTTATGTGCGATGTGACGAATAAACCCGTATTGTATTGTGTTGTTCTTCAGACTCTGAAGAAGGGTCTCGACCTGAAATATCACCCATTCCTTCACTCCAGAGATGCTGCCTGTCCCGCTGAGTTACTGCAGCTTTTTGTGTCTACGTTCTATGACTATGACCATGGGCCACATTATATCTTTCCAATGAGCCAATACCCAATCTGCCAGCATGCAGACGGTAGATGGGGGAGTATGCTGCAAGAAAGAGGGGTTCAAGATTCGTCAATTGGCAAGCTCTAGGGCATCACACTAATCAGCGAAGCATTAGTAACAGAATACATCTTGTGTTTCTATCAAGATGCATTCAGTGAATCATAATTGAATATTTGATATGGGATTTTAAAAGATATGTAAAATTGTAGCAATGTTGAAAATTAAATTGTGTTGCTCAGTATAGTTATGCTGCCTCCTTTTGCCTTCTGAAATAATTTAATAAGTAACTTTCATATTTAATATTGACATTAAAAGTACGAGGAAAACAAGTTCAGCACCATAATACAAGACATAATCATAATTGTAATCCTTTGAGTTGTTCCTGCAAGGTAAAGGAATCTATTTTTATGAATTTACAAAGCATTTAAAAAAAAACCTGGACACTTGCTTATTACGGGTGATTTTCGGTGTTACTCCAAACAAAACAAAGGCATGCCTTTAGAAGTATTTTTCCACTCGTCCCACTTTGATACTTTTTCTTTGCAAAGCTTGTCTGATCACTGTCATTGCCCATTTTGTGCTTTCCCCCAAAAATAGTGATATTTTCAGTGAAGAGCTATCTTTATTCTCATTCACAGCAGAGTTTGTGCTTAGTCTCATGCAATATGAGAGGCAATCTGGATAGTTGTAAACTTCCCCATGCATCATTTTCGAATTAATAAAAATAAGGAAATGAGCACATGCACCTGCTATCCCCTGACAATTGCGACTGGCTCCAACAAGTAAATAACGTGTTAGCTGTTTACTGTATGTTGTAGTGAGCTTGACACCAAGGATGTTGTATGGTTGAAATCACAAATTGAACCCTGCTGTATGTTCTATGAAGGAATTAACATCTGCAGTGTTCTTTTTACATCAAAACAATAAAAAAAAGAAATGATAAAATAAGCAAAGCTCCAAAAGCCCTGAAAATGCTGAAAATGTATGCTTTGTGCTTTCTATCAGACCTCAAACTGTGAAAGATTGAGATTCGTTCCAGTGAGGATGTGAACAAATTGAATGACCTGTTGCCTGTTTTAAAGGAAGAATCAGGAACCTGTTCAATAAGTGAAACGATAAAACAGAATATATGGACAGCTAAATAAGTAATCTGAAAATTCCAGAACAAAAGAATGGAAAATAAGAGAAACGTGAAAACACATTCATTCATATACAGCTTTTCAAAATCTTAGGATAACATGTAATCTAATTAGTGGTGGAAACAGATACAACAGTGGGATTTAAGTGGCTTTTAGCTAGACACATGGAAATGCAGGGAATGAAGGAAGAAAGATCATGTGTAGGCAGATGAGCTTTGTGAATCTTGAGAACATTTTTGGTACAGACATTGAGGGCTGAAGGGACTGTCCCTATGCTGTACTGCCAAACGTAACTGCCAAAATGCCCATAGGAAACCCTTAAAAGTAGAGGAATGTGCTAAATATTGACATGAATATTTAACATGAAGGATAATATTCAGTTGAATTTAGTGTCATATATAGACATTTAGACTTTAGAGATACAGCATGGAAACAGGTCCTTCAGCCCACCGAGCCCACGCTGACCAGCAAACCTGTATGTCTTTAGAATGTGGGAGGAAACCGGAGCACTCGGGGAAAATCCAAGCGATCACAGGGAGAATATGCAAACTCCGTATAGAGAGCAGCACCTGTAGTCAAGATCAAACCCGGGTCTCTGGTGCTGTAAGGCAGCAACTCTACTGCTGCACCACCGTGCCGTCCACCAAGGTACAATGAAATTCCTTGTTCACAAGAAGCCCACAGCAAACAGTATTCATCCGATAATGATAAGTATACCAATATACACAACGGCGAATGACAAAACAGCAGATTGCTGCAAAGTTGTAGTGCAGTCTGATGCATGGTTGCAGCTCCCTGCTTTTCAAAATACAATTATGTCCTTCATACGTATAGAAAGCAGACTGAAGACCTTTGTTTATTGTTTCATCAGAAAGGTTTTCCACTGCAAGAATTGCGCATTAACTGTGTGCAGGTTTAAACTTTCAGTGTGGATTCTTGTGCTCAAGTATTTAGAGTATGCAATGAAACAATAATGTTTTGACTAAATTTTGACAAAATTCTACCAACTGCTCCATTACACCAGGCTAGTAATGAAGATACGGGACTTTTTAGTGGAGCTTTTTGTCATTCCAGTAGCATGATATAAAAATTTTATTGGACCACTGGAGCAGGTGCAATAAAGATTTGCAATAAATATATCAAAATAGAAAGTTTACACTCCAGTGTATATTATTTTTGTGGGAATTTTCAAGGTTCATGCGATGTTTTTTGTATCCAGACTTTTACACAGGCACCTAAATTGGTAAACTGGCCAAAACTGTGGGTGATGAGATTTGCTGGGGCCACATCCAACTCCCACGTTGCCTTGGACTTTAAAGCACCCTCTGTTGACCTGATCAGTCCTGCAGTTAGAAACTCTACTCTGCTTCTGTTGGACGAAACTCTTCCCCCCCCACCCTGCAGTGCTTACCAACTTTGATGCCACCTGCCAATTGCAGATACGTTTCTAGCTTTATTTTGTAAGCGTTGGAAACCTTATGGTCTGAACAACAAGGTTTTCCCCATAATATGAGAAAGTGCAAAGTGAGAGGCCTCAGTCTCGTGGACAAGGGACATGGCTTTTTCAAAAATGGTGCTTTCTAGAATTTGAAGACCCAAAATGAGTTGAGGTGTTGGTGCGTGAATGCAAATATATTGGCACAATTTACACTTGATTTTACAGTAGGTATCTGAAATGACTGAAGGCGTTGGGCTGCTTTTCTCTAGGAGGTGGCTGAGGCCTGGCCTAATAAATGGCTTCTATATTATGACAGTTTATATTACAACGAGGCAGATGAGACATCACTAGAGGTCAATTTGGAGCTTGCAGCTGACTTGGTTTGCTTATCTCCTGTTGTTCAGTGTGAGCTGAAGACCCTGCTTCTATGCAGTGTTACTTCAAGACTCTTTGGCAAGTATATTGGCTCATTTCAAGAATTGCTTTCTCCTGTGACTTGCAGCGTCATTGGAGAGTCAGCCAAACATATTTGTGTTTCACTGTCTGTCAATGGATGGGGACGTCTGCTTGGGAGGAGGTAGAGGCAAAGCAGGGAAGAAAGCAGCAGGGAGACCTACCATGATGAGAAGATGGACAGTGTAAAATTTGACCTATAATCTTACCGACAAACATTTTTTCCACAGCAATTGCAACACAGTCGTTCAATGCTCGCCTCTTAAGCTTGTTGAACAATAAAAAGCGTGAGAAGTTAAACGATTGTCCACCTATAAATATTATTTTCGTTTAGTTTTGTTTGGAGATAGAGTGGAAACAGGCCCTTCGGCCTACCGAGCCTACGCCGACCAATGATCGACCATGTACTAGTTCTATCCTACACACTAGGCGGCATCATTTATATAGCCAGCTTTCAGGTGGCTGCATAAATATTTTTACCAGCTTGAATCTGAGAACATTGTTACAGAGAGAAATTTACAAGAGAAATTTGAATTCTTGTATTGGCTCTAATTTGAGGAAGGACATTCTTGCTATTGAGGGAGGTTCACAAGATTAATTTCCGGGATGGTGGGACTGTCATATGATGAAAGAATGGGGCGACTGAGCTTGTAATCACTGGAATTTAGAAGGATGAGAGGGAATCTTATGGAAACATATAACATTATTAAGGGATTGGACACGCTGGATGCAGGAAACATGTTCCCGATGTTGGGGGAGCCCAGAACCAGGAGTCACAGTTTAAGAATAAGGGGTAGACCATTTAGAACTGAGGAGAAACTTTGTGAATTTGTGGAATTCCCTGTCACAAAAGGCAGTGGAGGCCGATTCATTGGATGCATTCAAAAGAGAGTTAGATAGAGCTCCGGGCTAGTGAAATCAAGGAATATGGGGAGAAGGCAGGAACGGAGAACTGATTGTGGATGATCAATCATGATCACATTGTCTGGCTCGAAGGGCCGAATGGCCTACTCCTGTAGCTATGGTGTATGTAACTATGTATTTCTTGGATTAGCTAATTGTTTGTGATCGTGGGACACAGTGGTACAGCTGGTAGAGCCAGACACCCGGGTTTGATCCTGACCTTGGGAGCAGGTAGCGAGCGGGTAAGATCATCTCTGACCCCTCTCACCCTGGCCACAAACTCTTTGAATCACTTCCTTCTGGAAGGCAACTCCGGATTGTCAAAGCTGCCACAGCCAGACATAAAAACAGCTTTTTTCCACGAGTAATAGCTCTGCTCAATAATCAAAAATCTGTAGCCTCCTTTTGCTCTGGTATTTTATTTAATTCACAAGTTTAAACGATAATGCTTTATTATTAATGTTTAATGTTTTATGTGTCGTTCTTAATTGTGAGCGGAACACCAAGGCAAATTCCTTGTTTGTGAATACTTGACCAATAAACGTATTCATTCATAAACTTATTCATTCATTCATTCGTCTGTGCACTGTTTGCATGTTCTCCCTGTGACCATGTGGGTTTCCTCCAGGTGCTCCAGTTTCCTCCCACATCCCAATGACGTGCAGGTTTGCAGGTTAATTTTACGGAGGTCTGTTAACCCATAAGCTGTAGGTTAAGTGACTTCTGTAAAATTGTTAATTAATCCTATGAATGGGTGGGTCATAGAGCCATGGAGTCATTGAGTCATACCATGTGGAAACAGGCCCTTCAGCCCAACTTGCCCACACTAGCCAACATGTCCTATCTACACTAATCCCACCTGCCTGCATTTGGCCCATACCACTCTAATCCATAAGATCATAAGATCATGTGATAGGTCGTCATAGACAGTTTACAGTTTATTTTATTGTCACGTGTACCGAGGTATAGAGAAAAGCTTTTGTTGCGTGCTAGCCAGTCAGCAGAAAGACAATATATGATTACAATTGAGCCATTTACAGTGTATAGATAGATACATGATAAAGGACTTGTGTGACTCGGGTGGCCGAGATATCTATTTCCATGCTTTATCTCTGAACTAAAATAAACTTGAATCCAATCCTTCGCTATCATTCCAATTTTTTCAATGGAATGTTTCCCCTTTTCAACATTGTATTTGTTTGTACTCCGCCAACATGTTGTATGCTTCCATGTCTCTCCTCTGGGAAAAAAGGGTAGCAGTTGCGTGTCATTGTAGGGATTTCTAACCGGAGGCAGTGCTCGATCTCCGCGAGTTATCTCACCAGATGGGACGGCTTCATGCTCCTATAACATCGGCACTACTGAGCAGTTTGCCCTGCCAGCTTTCAGGTGGCTGTATATTCTTGGAGGATACACACCCATAGAGGTGAAGCCAACTAGGTAGTTCCAACATCAAAGGGCTGGTCCAGCATTTCCCTTGTCCTGGCCGCTGTTCCTGCAGGTCCACGGATTGTCAGGGCCTGCAATAGCATTGGCATTGGCAGCAGCGTTGCCTCCATGCTTGCACTTTGTGCTCTGGCAGTGAGACTGCTGGAGGGCAACTGAGAGCCTTTGCCGCCACCTGCATATCAGGAAAGTGCCCAGTGCTGGCAACAAGACTTGACTTTTTAGTGGGGTGTAGAGCAGATGGTGCCAGCGACGCACTCACTTATAAAATGCTTGCATGCTTTCAGTGCTGAGCTTCATGCAAGCAGCTTCGGATGTTTGACACTTCTGGCTACGCTGTGCAAGTGTCACTGAATGGCAAGTCTGCCATGGTGTGTCAGCGCCTTTCTTACAGATCTTTGTCACTTTACAAATTCACAAGTTATAGGAGTAGAATTTAAGCCATTCTGAACCTTCTGAATTTTGTAGTCGGCAGGGCGGTACACTGCATATCGCCAACTTGGACAATTTTACATTTTTATCAAGTCAATTAATCAAGCCAATTAACCGACAAACCGACAAACGACAAATTTATATAAATGATTTGGAGGAGGGAACCAAGTGTAATATATCAAAATTTGCAGACGATACAAAACTGGGAGGAAAAGTAGGGGATGAGGAGGATAGGAAGAGTCTGCAAAAGGATATAGATAAGCTAGGTGAGTGGGCAACAACTTGGCAGATGAAATTTAATACTAATAAATGTGAAGTCATTCACCTTGGGAAAAAAAATGATAGGGCAAGTTATTTTCTAAATGAGGAGGAGCTGCGTTGTAATGCAACGCAAAGGGATCTAGGGGTATTAGTACATGAATCACTGAAAGTTAGTATGCAGGTGCAGCAAGCAATCAGGAAGGCCAATGGAGTTTTGGCCTTTATTGCTAGGGGGATTGAGTATAAAAACACGGAGGTCTTGCTGCAGCTGTACACAGTATTAGTGAGACCACATTTGGAATACTGTGTACAGTTCTGGGGTCCATACTTAAGAAAGGATGTACTAGCCCTGGAGGCAGTGCAGCGAAGGTTTACAAGATTAATTCCTGCAATGAGGGGATTGACATATGAGGAAAGGTTAAGTAGGCTGGAACTCTACTCTTTGGAGTTTAGAAGAATGAGAGGCGTCCTCATTGAAACATATAAGATCGTGAGGGGCCTTGATCGGATGGATGCACCGAGGATGTTCCCAATGATCGGGGAAACTAGAACTAGGGGACATAGTTGCAGAATAAGGGGGGGCTCTTTTAAAACTGAGATGAGGAAGAACTTCTTCACCCAGAGGGTGGTTAATTTATGGAATTCACTGCCCCAGGGAGCAGTGGAAGCAGAAACTTTAAATATATTTAAGACTAAAATAGATGGTTTTTTAGCTGCCAAGGGGATAAGGGGCTACGGGGAGAGGGCAGGGATATGGACCTAGGTATGGTTAGTATAGTAAGACCTGAGTGATCTCCTGGACAAGTGTCGATCGCCTAGATTGGGGTCGGAGAGGAATTTCCCGGATTTTTTTCCCGAATTGGACCTGGGTTTTTATCCGGTTTTTTGCCTCCCCCAGGAGATCACAAGGTTCTTGGGGTGGAGAGGGGTGATAGCGGTATAAAGGGGAGGGTAGTGTCTTGTGTTCTGTGTCTTGTGTCTACTGTTTGTGGGTAAGTGTGTCTGTTTAGTGTTCAGCCATGAGCGAATGGCGGTGCGGGCTCGATGGACCTGGTGGTCTGCTCTCGCACCTACTTTCTATGTTTCTATGTTTCTACCTGTACATCTTTGGAGTGTGGGAGGAAACCTAAGATCACAGAGAAAACCCACACAGATCACGGAGAGAACGTACAAACTCCATTAGTCTACTCCTGCCATTCAATCATGGCTGATCTCTGCCTCCTAATCCCATTTTCCTGCCTTCTCCCCATAACCCTTGACACCCGTTCTAATCAAGAATTTGTCTATCTCTGCCTTAAAAATATCCACTTACTCAGCCTCCACAGCCCTCTATGGCAAGGAGTTCAACAGATTAACTACCCTCTGACTAAATAAGTTCCTCCTCACCTCCTTTCTAAAAGAAAGCCTGTTAATTCTGAGGCCATGACCTCTGGTCCCAGACACTCCCACCAGTGGAAACATCCTTTCCACATCCACTCTATCAAAGCCTTTCACTATTTTGTGAGTTTCAATAAGGTTCCCCCAGACCTTCAAAACTCCAGTGAGTACAGGCCCAGTGCTGTCAAACGCTCATCATATGCTAAAGCACTCATTTCTGGAATCATTCTTGTAAACTTCCCCTGGACTCTCTCCAGAGTAGCACATCCTTCCTCAGATATGGGGCCAAACTGACATTTGCAAAGCTGTGCAAATGTCGCTCAATGGCAAGTCTGCCATGCTGTGCTCCTTTTGAATGCAGGGCAAATCCTATTGCAGCTACAGGGTGAGAGATGTTTCCATCCTCTGATAAAGGACTGACATGTTGTGGCGCAGTGGCGCTGCTGTAGACTTACTGGCTCACAGCGGCAGAGACCCGGGTTCAAACCTGACGCTGGGTGCTGTCTGTGCAGAGTTGGTATGTTCTTCCTGTGCCCGCATTGGTTTTCTCTGGTTGATCTGGTTTCCTCCCGCATTCCAAAGACAGGTTGGTTTGTAGGTTAAAGGTAGACACAAAATGCTGGAGTAACTCAGTGGGACAGACAGCACCTCTTGAGAAAAGGAATGGGTGTTTCACTTGTGAGGCCCCCACCCCCACGACTAGAGGACCATGACTACCCAACAGTCCGGAGCTTCAAACGGCGATGCAGGTAAAGTATCGCCTGCTCCTGTGTGAATCCAGTGTGACACTTTTAGATCCTACTGTATGTTGTCATTAAATAGTTGGTTTTAAAAGACATATTGGATTCACACAGGAGCAGGCAATGCTTTACATGGATCTCCATTTGAAGCTCCGGAGTGTTGGGCCTGCTGCTTCAACATCAGAGCTGTGGTTTGCGGAGCTCCCAGCATCGGGCTGCGCTGATTTCAACATCACGGAGCCCTGAGATCCCTTTGCTGAGGGTGCCAGCGTGAATCGTTGCCCAGCTCAGCCTGTGAACTTCGGAAGCCGCGGTCTCCGGTAGGAAGTGGCCGATTCGGAAGTCCAAGCCGCTGAGGGTGTTCTTCCATTCCGACGTCAGAGTTCCATCAACCCGGCGAGAGGGCCTGAGCATCGGGCTGCCCATAGCGGCGATTGCGGGGGGCTCGAGAAGAGGGGGCCCATTGGAGACGGAAAAAGCGATCATCAATGGGGAGGGCGAAGACTCCTTCCCATGGAAGAACGCTGTGAGGCGGATGCGACGGAAGAAGTGCTCCAAATAGCGGGGGGCGCAGGATGATCAGCCATGATCACATTGGCTTGAAGGGCCTAATGGCCTATTCCTGCACCTATTGTCTATTGTCTATTGTCGAAATGTGTCCTCCAAATGTGTACACATGTGTCCTCCAGAGTGGTGAGCAGTCTAACAAATCGTCTGAACAATTTCCCTGTGGGATCTCACCAGTTTCTGGTTCTATCCAATGTATGAGAGAATATCCCTACAACAAGATGTATGATTTATTAAAGAAAGGCCAAATGCATTATTTTCTCAGATTAAGATTATCTTTGGTTGCCTGTAAAATGCTGAGGGAAGAGGCCAATGAGAAAGCATGGCATCTGTTCAAGAATATGCAACATAAATTTTCTCAAGTCAAATAAAGACCAGTTGATGTATCCAGATGGTGCTGTGTTCATCAGTAATGATCCTTCCCTATAACTAATTTACAATTTAAATGTATTAAAACGCCTGCCTAATCCAATTACACCACTGTACATGCTCATTAATCTTCCCCTATTCTGGTAATTTTACAAAGTATAATTTGCAAAGTGATCTTGCCACGCATTAGAGGAATTGTAATATCGAAAGACTTGCAACACAATCGGCATTCACAGCAAATAATTTGATTGTCTACAGGTGCTTCGGCAACTACTTCTTTGCATACAGTTTTTAGTGTAGTGCAGCAATCAGTGCTGAATATAAACAAACTCTATGCGGGAACCGGTCTCTGAAAGACTGCAGTTTCTTTACTTCCTAATTACTGGGTTTTGGTTCCAATGCTTTGCCAGATGTGTGTAATCTTTTAGTCATTACTCTTTGCCATGCAAAGTTTTGAACACTGGCAAAATGGCTCCAAACATAATAACCAATATAAAACATCCTTCCCACCAACCTCCTCAACAAAGTTAGTATGATTAAAGAGCCAGTATGTTTTAAAAAAATGAAATTGGCTATAACACTTATGTGTGGAATGGAACAAAGTGCATCACTTAAAGAGTTTTGTTCCAGTTTTAGTGTTAGTCTTCAGTTTGGTTTATTGTCACGTGTACTGAAGTACAGTGAAAAGCTTTTGTTGCGTGCTAACCAGTCAGCAGAAAGACAAAAATGATATTAATCGATCCCTTTACAGTGAATAGATACATGATGAGGAAATAAAGTTTAGTGGAAGGTAAAGCCAGCAAAGTCTGATCAAGGATGATCCGAGGGTCATCAAAGAGGTAGATAGTAGTTCAGGACTGCTCTTTGGTTGTGTTAGGATGACGCAGTTACCTGATAACAGCTGGGAAGAAACTGTCCCTGAATCTGGTGGTGTGCGTTTTCACACTTCTGTACCTTTTGCCTGATGGGAGAGGGGAGAAGAGGGAGTGGTCAGGTTGCGACTCTTCCTTAATTATGCTACAGGCCTTGCCGAGGTAGTGAGGTGTAAATGGAGTAAATAGAATGGAGGTTGGTTTGTGTGATGGTCTGGGCTGCGTCCACAATTCGCTGCAATTTTGTGCGGTCTTGGTTGGAGCTGTTCCCAAACCAAGCTAGTCTTGCATTTATATCGGCTGCATTATGGATCTAGGGTGTGGCAATGTACATTGCCAAGGTGCTTCCTGGAGTTTGAGGAACTGATAATTATTCTCTTGGGCTCCTCTTCTGGAAAACCAAAACATAATTCCATGGAGCATTGGAAGAAATGCCATTAGCCATCATCTTTGAATAGTTTTATTCATTAGTTGTAAAAATCTTATATGTTGGGGAAAAATTGCTCCTTGACATGAATGAAATATGCAATGCAACCTCCATAGACTTGACAACTTTCCTTCAATGTGCTACAAACAATTTTGTGATAAAGATTGTGTGAATTTGTGCATGATAGCAATGGAACCAAATGCTTGCTAACACTTACTGGGTGAGCAACACAACAGCTTAAGGGCCTGTCCCAATTCGGCGTCATCCTAAAAATTGGTTGGGGCGTCGTGACACGTGCATGGCGCGTGGTGGCGTGTGTAGTGATGTGCGGTAACGCGCGGCACCCCAGGATTTTGGAATGGTCAAAGTCCTCGCACGCCACCTGCGTGACGTATCTCTTGCGCACGCTGATGTACTGATGGCGTACGCTGATGTACTGACGGCATACGTGCAGCATGTGGTGCATGGCGCATGGTTATGCATGAACATTGCCTATGCTAATTTATTATGCATGACCGTGCATCAACGTCCGTACCCATGCGCTGCCCGTACGCCATCGGCACGCCATTTGCGTGTCATTTGAGTGCCGCACCACGTGACCGCCTGGATATAAAGCGCGCGTAGTTTTGAACATTTTTCACTGGGAAAACCTTTGCCACGGAGTTTGGACTAAGTACGAACAACATCGCAAATGGCACCCAAATGAAGCAGGACCCTCAAGAGCACTTGGCGTACGACGGTCAATACCGGCCTGTGGTGTAAATGCGCGCCAATGACGCCCAAATGGGACAGGCCCTTTACTGGGAAAAAGCCTGGCTGTCTTGTCCCATCTGTTGGCCCAACTACACATTGTTTCCAGCCCTGTCCTTGGGATACAGAGGGTGATATTAGTTTGTGGATTTGCTATGCTGATGCCTTCTGTTTATATAGTTTTGGTATTCAAGTGGATTTGATGCCCAACTTGCTTCAGAAATGAGAACCACAAATCATCACACGTCGGGCACCTCTGGGGAGGAGGCCTGAGTGGGCGGGAGGGGGGTTGACCTGAGATAAACTGGAGTACAGGAGACCCAGAGAATATTGAAGGCTGATAGGGGCAGGGAGAGACTAGACCACAGAAGGATGGAGATTGGGAGGTTTGGGGAGGGAGGGGGTATTATAAAGGTACTAAAGATGTTCAGAAATCATAGCTCAGAGGAATTTGGATGCAACTGACCAGGATGCCGGTCACTCCAAGCTCTGTCCATAAGCTGACCATATTCCCATTAAATGTGCCAACTCTAGTCAGCAGACATTCATGCTGCATTTTCACTTTTTCAAGCCCAGAGTGATGAGAATATATATTTCAACTCTGGTCTTCTGCCCTCAGCAGTAACCTCTCTTCCATTTTCATCGTGGAATAAATGAAAGGATTTTCTGCTCAGTGTTGCCTTCCATCCATGTGCGCCTGTGTATTTATCACTAACGGAAACCTTCAGCTTGCCTAATCCATCACATTGTGGCAAGCAGAGATGAGGCATCTCCATAAATAGAGAGGGAAGCAGGTGATCCCAATACACTCACACAAGTTTATCTGGCTCTGTGAACAGTGGCCACACTAATCTATAATTCGAGACGAGAAATTTTACAGGAAAAATACTCGGAACAAAATAAAACCTTACATGTTTAAATAAAAAGGTACTCGTTAAAAAAAAATGTTTGAGCACAGCAAATAGTAAATTTTAAAATAATCAGGTTAATTTTCCCACGATGGATTCTTCATTGTTTTCTGCATTGTTACTGTGCTGGTATGCTCGCTTGCTTGTTCAATTCCCATTCAGAGACTGGAGCCATCTTTCAGATGAAGCTTCAAACCAAGGTCCCTTGTGCCTGTCAGATGATCATAACATAGCCCCTCAGCAATATTCCGAAGTACAAAAGTTGAGTTCTCCCCGGAGCCATGACCAATATTTATTTCTCTGGCACTGACAGTTTAAAAATAAAGCAGATTTACTGGTCTTGAGTAACAGCGGCAGTTTCCATTTACAGAGTACTTGGAAGGTAGCAAGAATAAGCCAAGGTAATTGATGGGAGTGTGTTCAAGCAAAAATCTGATGCCAATTGAAAAAATTCAGAAACTTGGACAAAGAGATCTGTACGAAGCAGTCTACTGTGTGAAGAAAGAGTGGTGAGATGTTAGCTTAGTTTTGCGATACAGCAAGGAAACAGGCCCTTCGCCCAACTAAGTCCACTCTGACTATCAACCACTCCCACACACTAGTTTTGCATTATCCCACTTTCTCATCCATTCTCCACATACTAGTAGAAATTTTACAAGAGGCCAAATTACCTTCACATCTTTGGGGTATAGGAGGAAACTGGAGAACCCAGAGGAATTCCACAGGGAGAATGTGCAAACTCCACACAGACAGCACCCGAGGTCAGGATCGAACCCGAGTTTCTTGCGCTGTGAGGCAGCAGGTCCACAAGCAGTGCCACTATGCGCCTAGATTCTTGATCATACGACTTTGACCTTTGAATGCACAGATTATATTACATTGATGTTTGTGGGTTCTTGTGCTGCACAAATTAACCCTTGGTTTCCCTCTGTAAGAGCCTTCAACATCCATAGGTATGTCCCTGTAAAATGCCAGAGGGCCACGAGAGATAGCTGAAATATTGCATATCCTTTTGACTTTATGGTTTGAAACTGAATATTAAAGGCAGGGATGATAATCCTTATTTGTGTTGAATTTATTGATTGGAATGTAAGACTTTTTGGGAAATGGAACTAGCACACCTTTCAGAATGGCATATTTTTTGATTAATGAGGCAAGAAATATGAAGTGCTGTTATATTGTTCAATGAAAAAAAAGCTCTAGATGTTGAAGATGTGAACCAAAAATTGGAAAAGACCTAAATACACCAGAAAGCAGTCAGCATTCTTTTTTTTGTCGTTTTTTTTTAGAGATACAGTGCAGAACCAGGCCCTTTGGCACACCAAGTTTGCACTGACCAGCGATCCTCGCACATTAACACGACCCTAAGGAAAAAAGTAGTTCCATTTTTTTATACCAAACCGATTAACCTACAATCTTTGGAGTGTGGGAGGAAACCGAAGATCTCGTAGAAAACCCTTTCAGGCATGGGGAAAACGTACAAACTCCGCACAGACAGCACCCGTAGATCAGAATTGAACCCGGGCACTGGCTCTGTAAGTTCGACCGCTCTACCACTGTGCTGCCTTGACCATTCCATGTCCATTCATGTATGGAAAAGAAACGCAATGCACTCTGCACCATCATTCACAATTCTTGATGTGTTTGCTGATTATTCAGGGGATGCTGTGGTTCCAATTGCAACAATCCACCCCTGCAAAATCTCCATGGAATTCCTGTTGTTGTGTTATTTAGGTAGTGTTCAATTATTTTTAATCTAACTAATGGGTGTTGGTGTTCTGGAGTACACCACTGCGATGGAAACAAATTCAGTACAAACATTCAAAAGGCAATCGTGAGAATATTTGAAAAGAAAAATCTGTTGAAGTGTGGCAAGTCAGGATTATTTAGATAGTGCCACAAACATTTTGGAGTGAGCATAGTGCATTGAATGGCCTCTGTCAGTGCTGTTCCATTGTCTGAAGTATCTCTTTTACAATTGCTTGGTGAACATAATGAGGCAATGACATTAGCACAACTAAGTTATTTAACTCAGACATGTGCGAGGGAGTGTACTTCAGTATGTTAAATCAGGGCAGAATTTACACATTCAATGGTATGACCCTGGATAGTGTGCTAGAACAGAGAGACCAAGAGATACATGTACATCATTTCCTGAATGGACAGGGTGGTGATGAAGGCTTTTGGCATGCTTGCCTTAATCGGTCAGGGTATTGAATCCAGGAATAGGCATGTCATGTTTACAACTGTACAAATCATTAGTGAGACTACTCTTGAGGTATCGTATGGAGATCTGGTTGCCCAATTGCAGGAAGGACGTCATTAAACTGGAAAGGGTACCAAAATTAATCACAAGAGGGTTATTGGAGGGCTTGAGTTATAAAGAGTCTGAATAGGCCGGTACCTTTCTCCCTGAAGTGTATAAGACTGAGGGATGACCTTATGGAAGCGTATATAATCATGATGCATGTAGATAAGATGGATGGTCACAGTCTTTATTCCCAGGATAGGGGAGTCTAAATTTAGAGGTCTCAAGTTGAAGGTGAGAGGCGAAAGATCAAAAAGAGACCTGAGGGGACACTTTTTCACATAGGGTGTTGGATATGTAAACTGCTAGAAGAAGATGTAGAGGTGGTTACAATTACAATGTTTAAAATACATTCAGACATTACATGGATAGGGTCAATTTAGAGGCAGATGGGCCAAATGCAGGCTAATGGTTCTAGCTCAGGGACTAGTCAGCTCATGTCCCAGTTGGGCTGAAGGGCATGTCTCTAATGGGACACTTGGATAGTTGAATAAAGATCTGATCAGAGAGATGGGTTTTAAGGAGTGTGGATGATGGAGAGCAGTGATGTTTGAGAACTCCATTATGGGTCATTAACTGACCTAATGTGCATTTCCACGATTTTATGTTTATTATTTTTGCTGTCATTTGCTTCAGATAACTAACTAAATCAAATACAATACGTCAGATCTTAAAATGAAGCCTGCTGTCGGCTCAAACCTATTTAATTTATTTTGGTGCAAAGTTTATTGTTGTAGTCTCCTTGGCAACAGGCCTGCAACTGAATCAAATGCACAATTTTCAAATATTTCCAGCCTTTATGATTAGTTAAGTGATAAATTTGACAGATTGTTGCCATTTGAATGAGTCATAATTTTATAAGGAGCCTTCAGCCGCAAGCCAGGCTTGTTAAAAGTAAAAGGCCAAGTATTGTTCTCAGAGTGTATTGAATAGTGGAACTTCCCTTCTGAGGCAGGTAGATGCCAGCTATTCTCTCAGTTTGAAAGATGATAAAGATGGAGAGTAATACATTCATCCATGCTGTGTGTACAGATTGAATAGACATCCTATTGAGGACCACCCAATCATTTGCAGATAGGAGAACTGGTGACAGGTTTTCTCAATTTCTATCCCCAATACTAAACAGCCATTCCAGAGTAAATAGAAATAAAATAAAGCAGCTATGAGATCTGGAAATGTGTGATATAAAATAAAAAAAATGCTGGATGCATTCAGCAGCACAGGCAGCATCCAAACGTCAATAGAATGTGATGGAGGCATGCACAGAAACAGGCCCACGGAAACGGAGTCCCTGTTGTCCATCACATGAATCATAGACGGGAGCCATTTTATGGTGACACAAGGAACTGCAGATGCTGGAATCCCGCGTGGAGCAAGATGTCGTGGAGTAACACATGAGGTCAGACAGCATCTGTGGAGGACATGGATAGGTGATGTTTGGCTTGGGATCCTTCTTTATTCCCATTTAAATCTCAACACGTCTCTCAATTCTCTCCGGATTCCAAAATTCACACTAGGGTCTACCTTCAACGTATGTCGTTGGGATGTTGGTGCCCAAATGTTCACAGGGAGAATATATAAATTCTACACATATTCACCCTAGATCAGGACTGAAACTGCTTTGCCGGGACTGTAAGGCACCACTATCATTAACTACACCACAGAAACCCTGCACCACATGCACAGAACTGTCAACGGGTTTTCAACCTGATATGTTAACTCTATTTGGCTTACCTCAGATGCTGCCTGACCTTTTCAGTGTTTTTATAATTGTCTGATTTTATTTCAACCATTCCAAAGGGTGATTTGGAGTAAATTACTTCGGCCTTAACCTGTGTGAAATTATGCAGCAATGAACAAGATGTATCTTTAATTTCATTTATTTACATTCGAGAATTATTTGATTACTTGGATTTAAATTCCCCACTTGTTATAGTGGTGATATGAACCAAGGTCTTTATGTAATCATGTATCTCACAACTATTCCATTACATTGTATGCACGTATGTTAGGGGGGTGGATTTAATTTTTTGGCTTCATTGTTCAGATCCTTTGTTTAGCAATTGAAAGCGTGACTGCTATTTATAAGTGTTGTAGCACCTTTAAGGCAAGTGGGACTAAAGAAAAACTAGCTAGCATGGGCCAAAGAGACTGTTTCCATACTGAGGGTCTCTACGATTGGATGCTAACCCTCTGCCAAAGCATTTCTCAAAAGTTTGAAAATAATTGAGTGGCCAGGGATTGGTTTTCTTGGGGATAAGCAGCATATAAATGTGGTTGCTGGAAATCTAAGTTAAAAACAGACAATAGTTGGAATTTGCAGCAGGTCAAGCAGTATCTGTGTGGAAGAGAAGGGAGATGATGTTTCAGGTCAATGGCTTTTCATCTGATGAATTTCTGCCTTGCCAAACAGGCTGAAAAAAGTCGCCATATTATGTCTGAAGAAGAGTCTCGACCCGAAATGTCACCTATTTCCTTCGCTCCATAGATGCTGCCACACCCGCTGAGTTTCTCCAGCATTTATGTCTACCTGCCATATCATGTCTGATATCATGTCTGTTTAGTTGATCCTGCAATTGACATCACTCATGTGTTCAGAGAAGATTGTTATCAGTTCCTCAGCTGATCTGCAGCTTTGAATGTGATAATTTCATGGTGAAATACCCAGCTAGTATATACCGTGGACGGTTAATTTAAGTCAGGCCTAGAGAGGCTTTGGCATGACAAGAGGTGCAACAGATTTTTTTGCCAGTGAGCCATTGTCAGAGACATTACTAGTGTTGGCAACTTTAGCTGTTCGGCTTTAAATATTCACATGTTTTATCAAGTAGCATAAAATGGAACTTAAATACCTTAATACTGGTGATTACGGACCCAGTTGGGTGGCACAGTGGGGCAGTGGTTGAACTGCTGCCTCTCAGCGCCTGAGACCTTGGTGCTGTCTGTACTGAGTATTCTGTTCTCCCTGTGACCTTGTGAGTTTCCTCCCAGTGTTTTAGTTTTTTTGTTCGAGAGGGAAACGGGCCCTTCGGCTCATCGCACATTGCACACTACACGATCCCTGCACATTAACACTACCTTACGCACACATAGAAACATAGAAAATAGGTGCAGGAGTAGGCCATTCGGCCCTTCGAGCCTGCACTGCCATTCAATATGATCATGGCTGATCATCCAACTCAGTATCCTCTACCTGCCTTCTTTCCATACCCCCCTGATCCCTTTAGCCACAAGGGCCACATCTAACTCCCTCTTAAATATAGCCAATGAACTGGCCTCAACTACATTTTGTGGCAGAGAATTCCAGAGATTCACCACTCTGTGTGAACTGGGACAATTTTACATTTATACATTTATACCAAGCCAATTAAGCTACAAACCTGTACGTCTCGGGAGTGAGAGAGGAAACCAAAGATTTCGGAGAAAAGCCACATAGGTCACAGGGAGAACGTAGAAACTCCGTACAGCCAAGCACCCATTGTCAGGATCAAACCCGGGTCTCTGCTGATGTCAGGCAGTAACTCTATCACTATGCACCATGCCACCTATGCTCTGGTTTTCTCCCACAAGTGCAGGTTTGTAGGTTAATTGGCCTCTATAAAGTGCCCCTAGTATGCAAGTAGTAGATGCGAAAGTGGAATAACATAGGTGTCAAAGATACATCTTCTAGATGCGCTGGGATGCATCCTCAGTGATGTGACCTGGGGTCGTCGAACTAGTGTGATCGAGTGATCGATGGTCCACATGGACTCGATGGGCCAAAGGGCCTGTTTCCATGTTGCATCTTTCATTTGGTCAATTCCAATCAATCAATAAATTTTGCTTGTTAGCTCCTATATGTCCAGTAAAAAATAAATCTCTTGTTCGCCATCTTTTGCTGAAAAATACATCAAAGCCTCCTTGTATGTAATCCTTTTCTTGTAAGTCTTTAAATTGTAGATTAAAAGGATTTGACTTTATCATTGCCCATGAGGATGTCTTTAGGCATGTTGAAGTTTGTTGAGTAATTAAGACAAAGAGCGTTGTGCGTTGGACATGCACTGATTTTAAACACAGCAGTTAAGTCCTCTGTAACCAATTTCAGATAGGTTCCAAAATGTCTCTTGATATGAGTGTCTGAAATATTTTGAAATATAGAGTGCATTCTTTCTGGAATAAGGTGAAATAACAATGGAAAATGCGAAGGCTGGAAATACCCAACAAGTCTTAAGGATGAAAATGGGTTTTTTGTTTGAAGTGAGTCTTCTGAGGAAGCTAATATTTGTTCTACCAGCTCTATTGATGTATCAATTATATTATGTGGGTTGGTTCTTTTGGCATGGCTTCATTTTGAAAATTCTTGCGCAGTATTGAACATATTTGTCCACAAGGTTTGTCATACTTGAAGCTGTCTCAAGTCTGCTTTTCTGACAAGGTAGATCATATAGGGGAAGGCACAATTTTTCCTTCTTTTCTCCGGGGATTTTTAAGACCAAATGATTAATACTTTTAATACTCTCCTGCCTCACTAACTTGGTGGCGGTAGGAAGGATTGAGGAAGATGTTTGGTGCCTTGCTCGTTTGGTGAAGGAGTGCAAGGGATCAAAAGCACACTAGTAAAGTGTGAGATCTCTAATAATGTGCTGGTCTGGTTAGCTTGGGGGTTGGTTGGGAGATGGTGAGAGTCTGAGAGTGTGTTTCCAACAGCGCATTACAAAGGAAGTACAGATATAAAAAGTGCAAATACCACAATCAGGTAGGTTGGGAAATCTGGTGATATTCAGGAATGCAAATTCATTGCAAGCATTTATATCAAGAGGATTGGAATACAAAAACAGAGTTGTAATGCTGAGGCTCTATCAGGCCACATTTGGAGTACTCTGGGAACATTTGGGCCCCATATCAGAGGAAGGATATGCTGGCTCTAGAGAGGTTCCAGAGTAGGTTTTCAAGAATTATTCCAGGAATGAGCGGATTGGCATACGGTGAGCATTTGACAGCACTGGGCCTCTACTCGCTGGAGTTTAGCAGATTGAGGGGGGACCTCATTGAAACTTATAGAATAATGAAAGGCATAGATAGTGGATGTGGAATAGATATTTCCACTGGTGGGAGAGTCTAAGACCAGAGGTCATATGGTGCTCTTTTAGAAAGGAGGTGAGGAGGAACTTCTTTTGTCATAGGGTAGTTAATCTGTGGAACTCATTGCCACAGAGGGCTGTGGAGGTCATGTCAGTGGATATTTTATAGACAAAAGACAATAGGTGCAGGAGTAGGCCATTCAGCTCTTCGAGCCAGCATCGCCATTCAATGTGATCATGGCTAATCATCCATAATCAGTCCTCGTTCCTGCCTTTTCCCCATATCCCTTGACTCCGCTAGCTTTAAGATCTCTATCTAACTCTCTTGAAAGCATCCAGAGATTTGGCCTCCACTGCTTTCTGAGGCAGAGAATTCCACATATTCACAATTCTCTGAGAGAAAAAGTTTTTCCTAATCTCCGTTCTAAATGGCCTGCCCCTTATTCTTAAACTGTGGCCCCTGGTTCTGGACTCCCCCAACATTGGGAACATATTTACTGCCTCTACAGTGTCCAATCCTAATCTTACATATTTCAATTAGTTGCCCACTCACCCTTCTAAATTCCAGTGTATACACGCCCAGTCGCTCCATTCTTTCAACATATGACAGTTCCACCATCCCGGGAATTAACCCCATGAACCTCCGCTGCACTCCCTCAATAGCAATTTTTAAGGCAGAGATAGTCAAATTCTTGATTAGAACAGTTGTCGAGGGTTATGGGGAGAAGGCAGGAAAATGGGATTCGGATGCAGAGATCAGCCATGGCGATTCGAATTGATGGGCTGAATGGCCTATTTCTACTCCTATAACTTGCAAACTTGTGGTGGTGGTTTTCGTATATTCCGCCTGATGAAAGAGGGGTAAAGGGGTGCAAATGTTGCTTAATTATGTTGGCTGCTTTCCCAAGGCTGTGTGAAGTGTAGATGGAGTCGATGGGGGTGGAGGGAGGGGGAAGGAGAAGGAAACGTGGGGAGGCTGGTTTGCATGATGTACTGGGCTTCATCCACAACTTTCTGCAATTTTTAGTGGCCTTGGGTGAAGCTGAAGCCAAACCAACCTGCGGTGCATCTTGATTGGATGCTTTTAATGGTGCATCTGTAGAAAGAAGTTGGTAAGAGTTGTAGGAGACATGCCAAAGTTGCTTAGGCTTCTGAGGAAGTAGAGGCCTTAATATCACATTTACATAAGTATTCAGACCCTCTGCCATGACACACAAAATTGAGCTTAGGTTCATCCTATTTCCATTGATTATCCTTGAGATATTTCTACAACTTGATTGGAGTCCACCAGTGGTAAATTAAATTGATTGGACATGATTTGGTTAAGCACACACCTGTCTATTATATAAGGTCCCACAGTTGACAGTGCATGTCAGAGCACATGAAGATGAAGGAATTGTCCGTAGACCTCTGAGACAGGATTGTGTCGAGACACAGATCTGGGGAAGGGTATAAAACAATGTCTGCAGCATTGCAGGTCCCGAAGAGCACAGTGGCCTCCGTCATTCTTCAATTGAAGAACTTTGGAACCAACTCTTCATAGAGCTGGCCGCCCGACCAAACTGAGCAATCGGGGGAGAAGGGCCTTGGTCAGGGAGGTGATCAAGGACCTGATGGTCACTCTGACAGAGCTCCAGCGTTCCTCTGCTGAGATGAGAGTGTAAATACACTCTTCTAAAGCTTACCCCCCTAGTCTAGTTCAGTAAAGAACACTGACTCAAGCACTGGAACAACTAAACTTTATGTTTAGATTGAACAGCAAATTCCCTTATACGATACCCAAACCACCGCGGGTTCAATCCTTGTCTCTGTCTGGCCAAGCCCTTCAGCCTCGTGCAAGCAGACACACTCCTAAATGTCACGCAGTCCCAAGCGTTCCTCCAGAATATCAACATCGATCTAAAATGGGGTCCACCTTTTATAGGTACACGAACCTTGAGGGGCTGAACTACAGAGGGGTGGTCTCTCTTACAGTCCAATCAAACATATTAATCACATCAATACATTATTGACAGTTCCCCAAACCAATTACAGAGTCTCCCATACATTGTTTCTTGGAGAAGCTTCTGGAAGGAAGCTAACTAACTAAATAATACAACATTTACCCTGGAACTCAAAACAATCCTGTCAGGGCTTAACACTTTGGCCAATCAACAAACAGCAGGGTAATAGTCTTGCAACATTATTTACAATTCTATTGCAGCAATCAATTCAAACTCATGCATTTACATGACTTTGGAGGTCCTTATATACATTACTTTGCAGAATCTCAATAATACTGACAATTGAAGACATTTCTTATCTATAATATTGATCTGGGGCCTACACTCCCTGGCACCAGCCAGCAGCTTGTGACTTCCATACACTGAAATAAAAACTTGACCAAAATGGCCTTGCATTGCATGAATCCTCTGCTAAATTTTGTTTCTATTCCTGCTCCATATTGGCCAGGATTTACATTCCTCCCTTTTATCATATGATAACCATCATCTATGATAACTACTTGTACACTGGTGACTTACATTCTATCAAACATTTTAACAACAAGATGCTGATGTATCTTCCCAGAATCTCATCAAACTTCCCGAGTTTTCATGGGCGTAGCTTCATGATACCCGTCTGATGAATCTTCATCTCCCGTGTTTTTGTGTGGGCGAATCCCCTCCATCGTGTTGCTAATTAATCTGTGCTTGATCCATAATAGAGTATGGAGTTCCTAGAAGAACCAGGGATAATGTAAGTTAGCAGCCCATACTTCCACTGATACTCTTACAGTAGCGGAGATGTACCCATGCATTCCTTTCATCCACTTTCACCAGAAGGCCTCTCTCTGTGCACTGCTCCTACTCTATGATACAATCCTTCCCACATTATGATAAATGCTAGAATGTGGTCCATCATCTCTGTAGTTACACGGTGAAAAATGTTTTATTTCCAATGTACTCTTAATGGAGGTTTCTCATTTCAGCTGGGTTCAGTCCAGATTTCCCTACAGGCGTGATTTTTAATTAAAACTAGACTAAGTGCAGACCCGTTGGGTCTGTTCCCCAACGTGCGGTTGTGGGGGGGGGGGGGGGGGGGGGCGGCATGCAGCATCACACCCTAACTACCCCCCCCCCCCCCCCCCTCCCGCACTCACGCTAATAGAAGGGAGAGGGGGGAGAGAGAGAGAGAGAGAGGAGAGAGGAGGAGGAGGAGTGAGAGAGAGAGAGAGGGAGAGAGAGAGAGAGAGAGAGAGGGGAGGAGGGGGGGAGGAGGGAGGGGGGGAGAGGGAGGAGAGAGGGGGGGGGGGGAGAGAGAGGGTGGAGAGAGGGGGGGAGAGAGGGAGGGAGTGCTGAGAGGGGGGTGAGATGAGGGGCGGGGGAGGGAGAGGTGGGGAGCAGGGAGGGGATAGGGGTGTGGAGGGGAGGGGGGTTTTAGGGGGAGGGATGGTGGGGGAGGTGATAGGGGGGGAGGAGGGCGGGGGGGAAGGAGGGGGGGGGGAGGAGGGGAGGGGGGGAGGAGAGGGGGGGAGAGGGAGAGGGGAGAGGAGAGGGGGTTTTAGGGGAGAGGAGGAGAGGAGAGGAGAGGGAGGAGAGGGGAGGGGGGAGGGGAGAGGGGAGGAGAGAGCGAGGAGGAGGAGAGGGAGAGAGGGGGAGGAGAGGAGAGGGAGAGGAGAGGGGGGAGAGAGAGGGGGGGAGGAGAGGGGCGAGAGGAGAGGCAGGGGGGAGAGGAGAGGGGGGGGAGGGGGGGGGGAGGAGAGGGGAGGGGGAGGGAGAGGAGAGGAGGGGGGGGGAGAGGAGAGGGAGGGAGAGAGAATGAGAGGGAGGGGGGGGAGGGGAGAGAGAGGGGGGGGAGAGGAGAGGGAGGGGAGAGGAGAGGAGAGGGGGTGGGGAGAGGGGGGAGAGGAGAGGGGGGGGAGAGGAGAGGGGGGGAGAGGAGGGGGGGGGAGAGGGGGGGAGGAGAGGGGGAGAGGAGAGAGGGGGGGAGGAGAGGGAGGGGGAGAGGAGGAGAGGGGGGGGGGGAGAGAGAGTGCCTTTTTACTTCAACACAAACCCAAACAACCATTTGCAGGCAGTGCTTTTTTACCTCTAACCATATTTTCATTTTCAAACCAAATTAAGGGTACTCGCAGTGCTGTAGACATTTGTCAGTGTCATTCAAAGCTCTGATTGAGGCACACCACTTGCAGAGATTGATTGAGGCACACCACTTGCAGAGAATGATTGAGGCACACCACTTCCTGGTTTTATAGTCCCTCTCCCTCCCTCCAGCAGGGGCAGCAGAGAGAATGGGGAATGTTGTAAAAACATTAATATCTCTGTCAATTTTCATCGACGGGAAAAATCCTCGGCACAGATGCGGCGGAGGGGGGCTCTGAGCGAGGTGGCCAAAAATGACGGCCGTAGATGGCGGCGTACTCTCGGAAACCGCAGCACAGAAAGCCAAAACCGGTCAAGAATAGAGTTTTAGTAATATAGATGCCATGGGGAATGTTTCAATTTAGCCAAATTCTTTCTCAGCCTTTAATTTTACTAATTTGAGTTTCAGGGTCTGTCTTACAACTTTTCAATCCACAGCTTGTGGTCGATAAGCACAATTCAAGTGTTGTGGAATTCCCAACTGTTTATATAATTTCCATCAATTTATTTCAATATCTTATTATTCAAATCAAGTAAAATAGGGATGCCGAATCTAGGGACAATTTTCTTTACTCCTTGATAATAGTAGCCGCTTTATTATTAAGGGTTGGATAAATTTTGATCCACCAGTCAAATACATCGACTCTGACAACAAGTACCCACTCCCCTGGTACTTCTTCTAACCCAATGCAATTACATTACTTTGGAGGTCCTCTGCAAGAATCTCATTAATACTGACAATTGAAGACATTTCTTATCTGCAACATTGATCTGGGACCTAGACTTCCTGGCACCAGCCAGCAGCTTGTGGCCTCTATACACATAAATACAAAATGGCCTTACAATGCATGGATCCTCTGCTAAATTTTGGTTCTATTCCTGCTCCATTTTGGCCAGGATTTACAGGGATCCTTCCAAAATGTCAACTATATAGGTCGCGGGCATTTTTCAGTATGTTGAAAAAAAGGCCGCGACCTAGCTGAGGCCTCGAGTACGCGGGGATTACTCTTGAGCATGAAGGAAAGTTACAAAGCCCTCCTAGGACCTCGTGTCGACCATGCTGCGAGTATGAATCGATGGCAAAATCTTCTAAACTCTCCAATTAGGTCGCTGCAGTGGGACAGGCCCTTTAGCCTGAATGCCAAGCATCTCATCTGGAGGATACCAGGCATCGCTCATCATGGTGAAGCATGGTGGTGGCAGCATCATGCTGTGGGGATGTTTATCAGCAGCAGGAACTGGGAGAGGGAAAGATGAATGGAGCAAAGTACAGAGAGAGCCTTGATGAAAACCTGCTCCAGAGCGTTCTGGACCTCAGAGGTTCACCTTCCAACAGGACAACAACCCTAAGCACACAGCTAAGACAACACAGGAGTGGCTTTGTGACATCTATGTGAATGTCCTTGAGTGGCCCAACTAGAGCCCGGACTTGAACCTGATCAAACATCTCTAGAGGGACCTGAAAATAGCTCTGCATCGCCGCTCCCCATCCAACCTGACAGAGCTTGAGAGGATCTGCAGTGAAGAATGGGAGAAATTACCCAAATACAGGTTTGCCAAGCTTGTAGCGTCATACCCAAGAAGCTGTAATCACTGCCAAAGGTGCCTCAACAATGTACTGAGTAAACGGACTAAGTACTTATGTAAATGTGATATTTCAGTTATTTATTTTTAATTACTTTGCAAAAATTTCTAAACACTGTTTTCGCTTTTTTATTGTGGGGTGTTGTGTGTAGATTGATGATAAAAAATGAATTTAATCCATTTTAGAATAAGGCTGTAATGTAACAAAATGTGGAAAAAGTGAAGGGGTCTGAATACCTTCTGAATGCACTGTATTTGTGTATTTTTCTTCTTCTTGCCTTATCCCTCAACTTGTGAGGCCACTTAATCTACGTCTATATGTCAGAAACTGTGGATGTTGAAATTCTGAAATTAAAAAAATAGAAAATGCTGGAAAATGATAAGGGATGAAGAGATTGTCTTCCATGATTTTGCTTCAGAATTTTAGTGCCCACAAGTGGTCTGTATCAGAATCCACAATTTCATTGGGTCCGGTGGTGAAAAACGCCACCGCCATGGAAGACCTCAGTAACTCTAAGCTCCACCTAGATCTGTTCCAACATTGCTTATCATTATCTCCCTCACACAGATCACTCACACGGGTTTGATCTGGCTCAACTTTCTTTACAACCTTTCCAAATCACAAATTGACTCTGCAGCATTTCCTCAGGTAATTACAAAACCAAAGATCCTTATCAGAGTTAACAGAAGTACCAGCACGTGTGTGGTTTATATTTGAGTGACGCAATGCTTAGCTTGCCCCACTACTTCTCATCACACCGAACAAGTTTTAAAACTGCAGAAAAACCCGGATAATCCGGCATGTTCTAGACTTTGGTGGCTCTCGAGAAACAGATTTTCAGAACCATCATGTGTTATCAATGATCAAATATCTCTAGAGGGACCTGAAAATAGCTCTGCATCGCCGCTCCCCATCCAACCTGACAGAGCTTGAGAGGATCTGCAGTGAAGAATGGGAGAAATTACCCAAAATGCAGGTTTGCCAAGCTTGCAGCGTCATACCCAAGGGGATAGACTTGGTTTATACTCTCTAGAATTTAGGAGATTGAGAGGGATCTTATAGAAACTTACAAAATTCTTAAGGGGTTGGACAGGCTAGATGCAGGGAAGATTGTTCCCGATGTTAGGGAAGTCCAGGACAAGGGGTCACAGCTTAAGGATAAGGGGGAAAAATCCTTTAAAACCGAGATGAGAAGAACTTTTTTCACACAGAGAGTGGTGAATCTCTGGAACTCTCTGCCACAGAGGGAAGTTGAGGCCAGTTCATTGGCTATATTTAAGAGGGATGTGGCCCTTGTGGCTACGGGGATCAGGGGGTATGGAGAGAAGGCAGGTACGGGATACTGAGTTGGATGATCAGCCATGATCATATTGAATGGCGGTGCAGGCTCGAAGGGCCGAATGGCCTACTCCTGCACCTAATTTCTATGTTTCTATGTTTCTATCCCCTATTAATGCTCCATTCAACTTTTTTTTTTAACAAAATTCAGTTTTTCAACAAAAGGTGTTAAACAATATAATATTTCTTTTTCGATGAATCTGGCCATTTTAAAGGAGGCAAAGAAAAGGAGAGCAGCTGGAGGAACTCAGCAGGGCAGTTGACATTTCGTATACAAGACTCTTCAACAGACTGAAAGAATCGAGGGGAAGTAGCCTGTACAAAGACGTGGGTGAGAATAGGCGGGACAAGAGTTAGCAAGTGCTAGGTGAATACAGATGAGTAGGAGTTAATTGGCAGATAATAATCAGATGGGGAAGCGAACGGTGGAGATGAGAAGTGGAGAGCAAGGGGCAGCAGATTCTGGAACCTGGTAGCAAAGGACGGTGAAGAATGCAACTGAATGAAGTGTGGTCACATTGTTTCTTTCTTCCCTTTCCCCACACACTCCCCCCACTCCCCCTAAACTATCGCCTTCCCATCTACTGCCCACCTCTCCTGCCTCTCTGTTGTTTGCATCTGCTATCATCCCTCAAATAGTTCCACACTTCACTGTGCGCTTCCCTCCATAGATGCTGCTTGACCCAATGTTTTTTCTCCGGATTCAAGCATATGTGGTCTCGAGTATTTTCAAGTTTGAAAGAGAGCGTGGGAGACGAGATCCACATTGGACTGGGGGCAGACACAAAATGCTGGAGTAACTCAGCGGGCCAGGTGCCACGCGGCCAGAAGGCTTCCTGATGGGCTGTGGATTGGGAACGCGGCTGGAGGCCTTTATCGAGGTGCCGTGGTCTCGATGCTTTCCGGATTGCTGCGTAGAAGCCCGGGTCGGGGTACCGGCCTGGACCTCACGGGTTGGACCGAGGAACCGGGTCGGAGTCCAAGTTGGCAGAGCGGCCGATGGAGCCCGCGGCTGGGGCCCAGGTCGGCACCACGGAGGCGTGATTTATGGCATTGACAGCGGGAAAGCCTTGCGACGATGGGGCCTCTGCAGTGGTGAAACCTCGTGGAGGCGGCGATGCCTCGCAGGTCAATCTGTGGTCGATGGTCGGTGAGTGCTTGGAGGACCACCGCTGAGGGGGGAGGGGAAGAACAATGGAGGACCCGGCGTGGAGGGACCAATGTGAGGGAGGTGGGGGGAGAAGAAAGGAATATCCGGTGTGGGGGGGGACTGGCGTGAGGGAGGTGGGGGGAGAACAATGGATAATTGGGGAGGGAGGAGAACAATGGATATTATTGAATGGGTCTCAAATCTTTGCAATCTGTACCGTGTAATTATTTTAATGGCCAGAATACCGATATCGATACAATACTATAGCGATACCGATACACGGTATTTTGGAGGATTTTTGCTGTCTGCTTCATGCTGCATGCGCAGTACAAAATGGCGAGGGTGGGTGAGCCATAGTTTGAGTTGCTGACGGAAGATGATTTATCAACATTGCTGGAAGAATCGGATGCTGCCAGTACCATAAAATCAATAAAGTTTGAATTCTCTAAGTTGGAAAGTTTTGCAAAGCTCAATAACGTCGATTTGGTAGACATTTCCAGTGACAAAACTGGACAAACTACTTTCATCGTTTTACAGACACATGATTTGGAAAATTACCATACGCATGATTTGGAATATAAGAGATTGTAATTTGTATTTTACTTAGTTCCCCCGTTCTATAAAACAGATGATCCACAAGTCTATTTCGTGCTTCGGTGGAATTGTGTGCACGCGGTAACTTTGAAATGGTCTAAAACCATTGAAACCATTCCAAAGTACCGACGTACTCAGACCTGTACATCATTTGTGTAATAGGGACTCGGCGTGGGGGAACCGCTGTGGGGGGGGGTTGAACAAAAGGGGGAACCGGCGTGCTTTGTAACTTTCTCAGCACCGTAGGTGGCTGCTATTTGTATACATTGGGTATGCATGTAAATAATTTCACTATGCCTAGTCACATATGACAATAAAGTATTCCATCCCATTCTGGATAGAAGGAATGGGTGAAGTCGAGATGCTCTTCAGACAGGGTCAGAGGAGAGGGAGATACCGAAATAAGGAAGTGTAAGTAAACATGCAGGTACAGCAGGCAGTGAAGAAAGCTAATGGCATGTTGGCCTTCATAACGAGATGATTTGAGTATAGGAGTAAAGAGGTCATTCTGCGTCAGGTTCTTGGTGAGACCACATCTGGTGTATTGCGTGTAGTTTTGGTTTCCTAATTTGAGGAAGGATATTCTTGAGGCAGTGCAGTGTAGGTTCAAAAGGTTAATCCCCTGGATGGCGGGACAGTCATATGAAGAAAGATTGGAAAGATTGGGCTTATATTCACTGGAATTTAGGATGAGAGGGGATCTTATAGATCATTATCATCATCATCATTGTAAATATCAACGGGCACGGTGCCTTACAATGCTATGTACGACAGTGATCGCAACTTCTACTGAAGTATGGATGGCTGTTGGCTCCCTAGGAGCTCATCCGCCTTTGACAGGTCTTATTTTTGGTCCTGCTGGGGGTCCACAGCCCCCTCCTCATCTGGTAAACCAGGTGGGGGAGACGGTTTAATTGCCGACCATGGAGCAGGTAGCACGGGATTACATGGTACCTGTGGCGGGGGAACTCCCCCCGACCGGACCTGATAGAAATGTATAAAATTATAAAAGGACTGGACAAGCTAGATGCAAGAAAAATGTTGCCAATGTTGAGGTAGTCCAGAACCAGGGGCCACAGTCTAAGAATAAAGGGGAGGCCATTTAAAACTGAGATGAGAAAAAGCGTTTTCACCCAGAGAGTTGTGAATTTGTGGAATTCTCTGCCACAGAAGGCAGTCGAGGCCAATTCACTGGATTAAATTAAAAGAGAGTTAGATAGAGCTCTAGGGGCTAGCGGAATATTCGGATATGGGGAGAAGGCGGGCACGGGTTACTAATTGTGGATGATCAGCCATGATCACAATGATCACAATCAATGGTGGTGCAGGGCCAAATGGCCTCCTCCTGCACCTAGTTTCTATGTTTCTATGTAAGGTGTGAAAACTAGACATCAAAAGGGAACAGGAGGAATTAGAGAGGTTTTGCAGTGAGAGGATGTTGCATGGGGGGTATTGACTGGGTGGTAGTGGAGGTATTTGAAGGGGTGCCGAGCTGGTGGTGAGGGTGACTGACATGGTGCTGGTCTGGCGATAGGGGTGACTGCTGCTGTGCTGGTCTGGTGGGTGGGGTATCTGATGTTTTGCTGGTTTGGCGGGTGGAAATTCTGATGGTGTGCTGTTCTGATGGTAGTGTAGACTGACAGTGTGCCAGGATGGTTGACTGGTCTTGTGTGTGCATGTTGCCAGCATTGTGCTGGGCTGGTTTTGGAGCATTGCATGCGGTTCTGTTCACCCCATTACAGGATGGATGTGGAGGCTTTGGAAAGATGTGCAGAGGAGTTTTACCAGAATGATGCACGGATTATGGGGTATTAGCTACAGGTAGCGGTTGGACAGATTTTGATCATTGCTTCTGGAAAGTCAGAAGTTGTGAGCAGGGAGTTCTGATCGAAGTATTTAAAACTAAGCGAGGCATTGATAGGGTAGGTAGTCAGAACCTTTTTCCCAAAAGAGAAAAATCAAATACTAGAGGGCCTAGCTTTAAGGTGAGAGGGGCAAATTTTTAAGGAGATTAGCAGGCAAGATTTTTTACACAGAGGGTGGTGGGTGCCTGGAACCTGCTCCCAGAGCTGGTAGTTGAAGCAGACACAATAGCGGCATTTCAGAAGCTTTTATATCGGCATATGCAGGGAATGGAGAATATGGACTATGGCTCAGGCAGATAAGAATTGGTCTTGGCATTATGTTCGGTAGAGACATTGTTTTCTTCTGAACACCTCCGCTCAGGTTGCTAAACATTTTAACTCCCTCTCCCATTCCCATACAGACCTTTCTGTCCTGTGCCTCCTCCACTGTCAGAGTGTGGTCCAATCCAAATTGGAGGAACAGCAGCTCATATTTCACTTGGGCAGCTTACAACCCAGCGGTATGAATATTGATTTCTCTAACTTCAAGTAACCCTTGCTTTCCCTCTCTCTATGTCCCTCCAGCATCCTAGTTCTCCGACTAATTTCATTCTACTGCTGATTACATTTTACTGATTGTATGCCTTGTTGTCTTCTTCCCCTTAGCAAACGACGAGCCTTTCTACATTTTTCTTGATCATCGTCCCCTTTGATCTGTTTTTTCACACCTTACCCTTCTATATCTCTACCTCTCTCTCTCCCCTGACTCTCAATCTGAAGAAGGGCCTTGACCCGAAACGTCACCCATTCCTTCTCACCTAAGATGCTACCTGTCCCGTTGAGTTACTCCAGCATTTTGTGTCTGTCTTTGATGTAAACCAGCATCTGCAGTTCCTTCCTACACATTTGGTTTTAAGTTAGTTTTGAAACTTGCTGACACAAGCAGCTTGCGCCAAATGGCTTCCTGCAGGTACCATAAATGTTTACAGTTCTGAAAATAAAGTACATAAATAGATTTGTGGTTCATTGGGGAAATGGCTGGAAAATAAGTTGTTTGACTAAACTGCCGTTCATCTTTCAAGTGATTTTCTCATATCAGACACATAAAACTGTTGGTGATTGATATATTTAATCTTTGGCAATGCCTGATGTGTTACACGTTCTGTGCTAAAGGGCTAATGCTGCCATATGGCTGACGAGGAAACTCCTGAGGCTATGGACAGCATTTGCTGGAAGCTCTGTCTGCATGCCAAGTATGAGACTTCATGCCCAGATTGTCAAGCTATGATGTTGGCAAATATCAGTTCTCATTCATACGCAATGAGTCTTTTGAATGAAAAATCCCTAAAAAACTGCAGATTCCGGGGAAATCCAAAATAAAAACAGAAAATGGTGCAAATACTCAGTAGGTCAGCCTGCATCTTTGGCAGTTCTAATGAAAGATCTTTGACCTGCAAACTAGCTGTCTTCCCACAGATGCTTCCTGACCTGCTGAGTATTTCAGCACTTGGTATTCTCAGTCTTTTGAACTTTGAGAATAGCATGCCAAGAATTACAACGGTTACTTCTATTATGAGCATTTTCAGCACATCAACGATGTTTTCTGGTGCTTCAACTGAGTTTTATGAAACTCCACTTCACTGCCTTTGATGTGCTCTTGATAATTATTTTGGATGATGAACCACTGGCTGCTAGAAAACCTTTAGCAGTTCATTAGAAAACTGGCATAGATGAACGAGAGTCATCAGAAATAGTTATAACATTCACTACGTCTACCTTTTGCGATCTTTCAGATTCAAGGCTATCAGACTTTCGTGTATATTTACGACTAGAAAACTTTCAATAAGAAGCCATTGAATACCATTCGTGCGATTGGAGAAACTTCTCAGTAGTAAATTATATTATAAGGTTCCCTGAACACGATTAAGCAACACAGTCAAAACGAGTGTCATCACACAAATTATTAATTGGTTTTAGGCACAGGTATATATGAAAGGGTTGCAGAAGTGTTACAAATTGAATCATCAAATCTATAACAGAATCTATAGTAGAATGCACCCAGTAATAAAAGTGTCTCATTAAAATTCTGTTTAATGTTCCCATGCCATGAGACTAGATTGGCTGAACAACCTATCCACTGTGACAGTGCAGACAATCCCCAGGGCAGGGTGCATTTTAAAACTGTTTATAAGCTTTGATATCCATTTCATCTACTTTAATTGATTAATCAGCTCTGCTGTGGCAATTTTATCAGTGCCCTAAAGAGGTCTTTTAAGTCTTTGATTTTATTTTCATACTCGTTCAAGCACATAGAGATCAAAAGAAGAATAGATTGACACTTTATCAAAATTGGTGAGAAAGTTATGAGATAACGGTGACGAATCATTTGCTGATGTTAAGGATCATGTTCCAGATGTCTTTTAATATTCTGTGTGCTTTGCCTTGTCGAAACTTGCACTTGCAACATGATACAAATGAACCTCATTTGGAAGAACCTGCTGTGATTCCCCTCAATACAAATCTCTAAGTATTAAGGGCGTTTATCTAGATTTCCCTTTCAATTCTGCAGTATTTCACATGGATTATTCTTTGTTATCTTGTGTCGTATACATGATATTATTACGTGAATAAAAATGGTTTGATTTGATAACCATGCTGGTGAGAAATATCCACATATGCATGCGAGAATCTTTTTATTACTGCAAAGCATATTTTATTAAAGCATATTACATGCTGACATGCTATAAAACCTGACAACTCTTTGGCTGTTCCATATTTATCTCGTTTATAATCTGGGGAAGTTTGGAGCTACAATCCCAAACTATTCAAATTATGAGTTTGTTTCATAGAAACATAATAAATAGGTGCAGGAGGAGGGCATTCGGCCCTTCGAGCCAGCACCACCATTCGTTGTGATTATGGCTGATCGTCCCCAATCAATAACCCGTGCCTGCCTTCACCCCAATATTTCCATATTATGGAATGTTCTCAATGTGTGAAGTTATGCCCTGGTCGTCCTGCGAATTTCACTGTTTGTATCCCTTTATCACCTCTTCCACAACCAACAATGGACCATTGTGGGCTCCACCTTTCCTGGGTCATTGGTGCCAGTGCTGATTTGTTCTGTACCTTTTTCCTGCCTCTACTTTCACTCTCCCCGACTCTCTGTCTGAAGAAGGGTCTCAACCCCTGAAATGCCACCTTCCTTTTCTCCAGAGATGCTGCCTAGTCTGCTGAGTTACTCTAGTACTTTGTGTCTATCTTCGGATTAAACCATCTTTTGCAATTCATTCCTACACAATGATTAATAGCATTTGATTTTAACTTTAATTGTCTAACTTTTACTTGGAAATATCCAACAAATATAATACAGTCAAATCTGCTTCCTGCTGTAGCTGTTATTCAGTTGTGCAAGTTGTATCAGCGATTATGTCAGGGAGTGGGTGATTCAGAACAGGAGCAGAAATGTCTTGATTTGGTAAAGACATTACGGGACATTAAAGATATTGAGTCTGAAGAAGGGCCAACCCGAAACGCCACCCATTCCTTCCCTCCAGAGATGCTGCCTGTTCCCGCTGAGTTACTCCAGCATTTTGTGTCTATCTTCAATTTAAACCAGCATCTGCATTTCTTTCCTACACAAAGACATTAAGGGCATTGAATTTAAGATCCAGATCATCTCATTGAATGGTGGAATGAACATCAGGTGATAATGTTTCCTATGTTTCTATGTCCTGACTGACTTAACTAACAAAATAGGCATAGACATTAGGTGGTCACATGGTACATACGTTAAGGGGATACACACCATTCACCTTTGGTCATTGCAGTCTTCGGGGAGGAAGCGGCCGCTTCAGTCCAAGCCGCTGAAGGATGTTCACCAGACGCCGATGATCCAGCTTCGCGGAAAGAGGGCCTGAAAACACCGGGTTGGCTGAGGAAGCCAGATATAGGCCCCGACCTCGGATGGACTATGAGGGAGAGAACTGGATATTTTTAGTGCCTTCCCTCACAGTGAATTCTGCTGTGGGGGGACGTTTCATGTTGATTTCTATAGTGTACTGTTCTGTGTCTTTTTTTCTTTTTCTCTTTTTTGTTTTGTATGGATTTATTGACATTTGATCTGTTCAATTAATTTAATCAATCTCTGTAAAGCACTTTGGTTCAAATATTGGTTTTGTTGAAAAGTGCTATATTAATAAATATTATTATTATTATTATTATTATTATTATTATTATTATTATTATTATTATTATTATTCCTACATGCCATCATTTTGGATATAATTTTTAAATTCTATTTGTATAGGCTAGCGTACTGAGCATTTCCCACAGCCTCACAACCAAATCACATTGTTCAGTAAAAGATGCTCAATGCTGCCTGCCAATTTTATTTGAACTCATCCTATCAAAGGTATTCGTGTTTTTGTAACATTTAAGAAAGAACTGCACTTGCTGGAAAAATTGAAGGTGGACAAAAATGCTGGAGAAGTGAGTGAGGCAGCATCTGTGGAGCGAAGGAATAGGTGACATTTCGGGTCGAGACCTTTCCTCAGACTGATGTGGGTGGGGGGTGGGGGAAAGAAAGGAAGGTGCGGAGACAGCAGGCTATGGGAGAGTTGGGAAGGGGAGGGGAAAGTGGGAGAAAGAAAGGACTTCCTGAAATTGGAGGTCAATGCCCCATTCCCTAAAGAATGAGGACATCTCCGATGCCTTGGTTTGGAACTCCTCATCCTGGGTGCAGATGCGGCATAGACGGAGGAATTGGGAGTAGGGGATGGAGTCCTTACTGGTAGCAGGGTGGGAAGAAGTGTAGTCCAGATAGCCATGGGTGTCAGTGGGTTTGTAGTAGATGTCGGACAGTAGTCTGTTACCTGCGATGGAGATGATTAGGTATAGAAACAGTCGGGAGATGTCGGAAATGGTCAGGGTGAATTTGAGTACCGGATGGAAGTTAGTGGTGAAATGGATGAAGTCAGTGAGTTCTGCATGGGTGCCGAGGTAGCACCAATACAGTCATCAATGTAGTGGAGGAAGAGTTTGGGGATAGGACCACGGTTCGCCTCGAACAAGGATTGTTCGACGAACCCTACAAAGAGGCAGGCAGAGTTGGAGCCCATGCGCGTGCCCATAGCTACGCCTTGCATTTGGAGGAAATTTGCCCCCTCCGTAACTCCCTAGTCAATTTGTGCCTTCCCATCCAAACCACCCCCTCTCCTGGTACTTTCCCTTGCAACTGTAGGAAATGCTACATTTGTCGCTTTACCTCCCCCCTCGATTCCATTCAAGGACCCAAGCAGTCTTACCAGGTGAGGCAGAGGTTCACCTGCACCTCCTCCAACCACATCTATTGCATCCACTGTTCCAGGTGTCAACAGCTCCGTATCGGCGAGATCAAGTGCAAGATGGGCGATCACTTCGCCCAACACCTCCGCTCAGTTCGCATTAACCAACCTGATCACCCGGTGGCTCAGCACTTCAAATCCCCCTCCCATTCCGAATCTGACCTTTCTGTCCTGGGCCTCCTCCATGGCCAGAGTGAGTCCCACTGCAAATTAGAGGAGCAGCACCTCATATTCTGCTTGGGAGGTTTACACCCCAGCCGTATGAACGTTGACCTCCAATTTCTGGTAGTCCTTGCTTTCTCCTTTACCTCCCCTTGCCAGCTCTCCCACAGCCTACCCCTCTTCCCTTCTTTCTCTGCCCCCCCCCCCCCCCCCACCACCCACATCAGTCTGAAGAAGGGTCTCAGCCTGAAACGTTGCCTATTCCTTCGCTCCATAGATGCTGCCTCAACCGCTTAGTTTCTCCAGCATTTTTGTCTACCTTTGTGTTTTTGTAACCATATCTTTCCCATCTTTTCTCCTGAAGAGTCCCAAGCCAAATCATCACCGATCCATTCCCCCCACAAATGCTACCATAACTCCCTGAAAATGGCAACTCAATTACGGAAGATAAGAGTAGTAAAGAAGGAATATAATTTTCCTGCTTTCATTACTTGAGGCATTGAATATAAGAGTCAGAAAGTTATGATGTGGTTTTATAGGTTCTTGGTTAGGCTGAATTTGGAGTGTTGCATGCAGTTTTATGTGTGGGGATGTGGCGTCTTTGGAAAAGGTGCAGTGGTTTACCAAAATAATGCCTGGATTGGAAGGTATTAGCTCCAGGGAGAGGTTGGACAGACATGGATTGTTTTCTCTGGAAAGTCGGAGGTCGCGCGGAGCAAGACGTGATCAAAGTATGTAAAATTATGAGAAGCATAGATAGACAGTCAGAACCTATTTCACGGGATGGAAATATAAAATATTAGAGAGCATAGCTTTAAAGTGAGAGGGGCAAAGTTTAAAGGAGATGTGCGGGAGCAATTTTTTTTTACCGAGGATGGTGAGTGCCTGGATCACGCTGCCAGGGCTGGTGATGGTGACAGATATGTTATTGGCACTTGAGAGACTTTCATATGGGCACATGGACATGCAGTAAATAGAGAGATATAGATTATATCAGGGCTGCCAACTCTCACGCTTTGAGCGTGACACTCACACATTTCAGCCAATTTTCGCGCCCTCACGCTGAAGACAGAATTCTCACGCTGACAGGCTGTCTTCAGTCCCTGCTATACGATCTTTGCTGCACAGTTTGTCTCAAGTTTGCGCCGCATGACAGCAATCTGCACGAATTGTGAAAGCGCGTCGGTCCCAGGAAGCGGGTGCCAGCGCTTTTGTGAGCCGTCTGCGAGCTCTGTGCTGCCGGCTACCGCGGGAACCTCGCTCCCTCCCTGCCTGCTGCCCTTCAACTCACACGGCAGCGCCAGCACCGCCAATCCATGCTGCACCGTGCCCGCCGGACTCCCCATTGGGCGGCCGGGGAAAGAGAGGGAGGGGAGAGAAGAGAGAGAGAGAGAGAGAGAGAGAGAGGGAGGGATGGAGGCAAAGAGAGACAGGGGGAGGAAATGTAGAAGGGGGATGAAGGAAAGGAAGGAGAAAGGAGAGAAAGAGGAAGCGTGAGGAAAAAGAGGGAGGGGGATGAAAGAGGGAGGAGGGAGGAAAGATGGAGGGGAGGAAAGAGAGGGAGGGGGTGGATGGAGGGGGGGAAGGAAAGGTGTGTGTGTGTGTGTGTGTGTGTATCCCTGTGTGTGTGTGTATCCCTGTGTGTGTG